>NC_140589.1:1879950088-1880603347 GCF_964204655.1 Triturus cristatus
CTTTCCCTCTCTCTCTTCCTCTCTCTCACTCTTTCTCTGTCTCTTCCACTCTCACACTGTTTCACTTTTTCTCCCTTCCTCTCTCTCTCTTCCTCTCTCTCACTCTTTCTCTCTCTCTTGTATCTCACACTCTTTTTCTCTTCTTTGTATCTCTCTTCCTTGTAGCTCTCTCACTCTTTCTTTCTCTATCTTCCTCTCTCACACTGTTTTTCTCTTTCTATCTTCCTTGCATCTCACTCTTTCTCTCTTTCCCTCTTTTTCTCTATCCTTTGCTGGATGCATGACGCACCATCTTATCTTTCTTTTTCTCTTGCAGGCTGTGATTCACAAATTGTCGAGGGATGACACGACATCGCAGTACATAGTTTTATTTGCTGTTGTTTTGTTTTAATAAAAGGTTTTACACACAGTTTTATTTGTTGTTGTTTTGTTTCAATAAAATATTTTATATGTAAATCCATACTGACTAAGATTCCTATTTGTCCAACCTCACAAGTATCTTTTTTAATAAACTGCAAAACCAGCTGATTTGTTAGGCTCAAGATTTAAAAACGTTCATGTCACATTTGTTTGTGGGGGTTGAACGGGGATAGCGGACAAGGAGCTGCTTCACAGAGGGAGACTTGCTGGCCCAAGAAGGTTGTTGAGGGTATGCTTGTGATGTGGGAAGAGAGTGCATTACCTGCTGATGTGGGGAGAAGCAGCGTGAAAGGAATATCTCTCACAGACAGAGCTACGGTATGTTCTCAGAATTGCCTCGGACAGATGCAAGCTGACGGACTCAATCATAAAATGGCTTTTCAATGTTCATACAGTGTGACTTATCAACAGTTCACACCCAGGAATGCAGAAGAACAGCTGCAGGCCCTGGGCTCGACTCACAGAGGTAGAACTACGGGCTGTCCACTCCCAAAGGAACAGCAGCGTAGTAGCTTGAAGATGAAGAGGCACAGCAGCAGCCTAGCTCGCAAGGGTAGAGAGCTGCGAGCCGACGCAGTGGCTTCTAAAAGCATAGCTGCAAAATGGTCATGTTGGGCAGAGGGAGCGTGAAGGGGGTATCTCGCAGAGAGAGACCTGCGGTATATTTCCAGTCTTGGCTTCACAGATACAACTGCAGCCCTGAGAAGTCCCACCGGAACAGCTGCGAGCCCACCAGTGGTTCACAAAGGGAGACTTGCGGGCCCAATAAGTTTGTTGGGGTATGCTGGTGATATAGGATATACCTGCTGATGTGGAAAGAAGCAGCGTGAAAGGGGTATCTCACACAGACAGACCTCCGGTTTGTTTTCAGAGTTGCGTCGGCCAGATGCTAGCTGACAGACTCAATCACAAATTGGCTTTTCAATGCTAATATAGTATGACTTATCAACAGTTCACACCCAGTCTCACAAATGGACACCTGCGCCCCACAACAGTGTACCAGCTTGCAAACGTAGAGCGGTGGGAGCCGACGAACGGGCTTTTAAAGCGATAGCCGTGACCTAGTGATATAAGGAAAGGCAGCGTGAAAGGCATATCTCACACAGATGCCAGTGTTGCCTCGCAGAGGTAAAACTGCAGACCCGATGGCTTCTACACGGAGACATGCGAGCTGATGGAGTGAATCACAAAATGGCTGCCAACACTTCCTGGTTTCAGCAGTTCACAGCCAATGAGATGTACGCTTATGCTTGTAACCCCTCAGCCAATCACATGTCAGAATTCTCAAATTTTGATATCTGCAATATTTGATACAATCAGACACCCGCAACCCCTGCAAGCCCCAGCTATTAGTTTTTAAGAAATACCCCAGCAACCTAGCCCACCCAAGGTCCTCATTAAAATAAAATGCGAGAACCCGCGACCCCAGCGCAAATTTGTGCTGATTTTTTATTTTTTTTAAATAATTTTTTGGGCCCTGGGATTCCTCCTGGGACGAATCTTCCTGAAATTCTCCAAAAGAAAGGTCTATCCAGATCAGCTCCTATCCAGAAAGTTTGGGGGTGATTCATCAAGCGGGGGATGAGAAAAAAGGGGGGTCCCAAAAGTGTTTTCTCTTTGTTAATTTCCATAGGAAATTTTATTAGAGGCTATAGCCCGAACTGCTGAACAGAATTACAACAAATTTGGCAAAATGATAGAGCTTAGTTCAGAAAGCAACATTTTTTTTAAATGGTGTAAATCCGTTCAGTAGATGCTGAGAAATTTAAAAGATAAAAATCAAAAAATCAATTTCCCCTAGGAAACGTTGGCCAAAGCTACAGCCCAAACTGCTGAACGGAATTACACCAAATTTGGCAAAAAGGTAGTTTTTAATTCAGAAATTGACTTTTTAGGTCTCGCTTATGCAGCACGCATGAGCTGCATAGGAAGAAATCGGTCCGGTTTTGCAGGTAAAAACGTGCACTCGTTGCATTGCTTTAAATGGCACCGCGTGCACGTTTGGCGATTTCCTTGCGGGAACGAACGGTGCAATCTGTTAGCAATTATCTCGCTCGCTCCCTCAAGGGAAATGCTGCCTGCTCTCCGCCGCACTCCCCCCCCACCTGCTACTTGCCCGAGGCGCGTGCGCTTGTTGTACTGGTCGGGTTCTCATAGCTGGCCTTACAGTCTGCTTTCGTGGCTTCTGGCAACCAGGCCCGGTCTCTTCGGGGGCTATCTTCATTTCCAGATGACACTTCCGCTTGCAGGGGTAAGAAGAAGGGTTTAATGATTACTTAAAGATTGGACACCTTTTGTAAAATACGGTAATATGAACTGACTAGGTGAGAGTGCAAACTGAAGCAGGCTTTTTGGCTCATTAAGGTGCACGCGCTGCTCTCGCCATGATCTGATTGGCCAATGGATTGGGCGGGTCCGAGTTCTGCAGTACAGAGTATTCCACGTCTGGCACAGGAAGCGAAGCTTTGTGTATCTCCTCTTCAGTCATTTGACTTATTTCTGTGTATTTTTCAGTGTCTGAAGAAGGAAAATGTCGGCTTTTAAGCACATTTTGGTTCCAGTCGCTGTGATAACCATACGCAACCCATCTGCGAACGCATTAAGTTAAATAGAATCACTTCCGTTTTTGCGTTCAAGCTCCTGCTTATGCGGGTTGGCGCTTTGCAGGTCCTGGCAGCCAAATACGATGTCGCAGAATAAAAGCACAGCCGTGTACAACAATTAAGGTACTGTTTTCACCGCTGTATGTTAAACTCTGCACTCAATGTGCTTAACTTACACAGTAGTGTATTTTTCTTTAAAATGATCAGTGATCTGTAAAGATGTATGCGTTATCCAACACCCTGTTGTGCAGGATTCATGCTATTCTATTGGTCATTATTATTGGTCATTTCGGGTTCATTTCGGTCATCCTCATGATTGGCCTGCTAATTTCGATGATGGGTTTGCTCACTCAGTGTAGAGCAACTCAGTGCAGAGCCGACCACATATTTTTTATTCGCCGATAGTGAGTGACGTGAATGCATTTATTTAGTACATTTCCTTATGTTAGAGCTTTATTTTCTGTTTTGGAGCTGTGCTATCTAAAATAATACACTAACGCCATTTTGCACCCTGTTCGGAATTGCAAGTTGTGCGAAATTACTTATCGACCAGAAATGTACCCCAGTTGGATTTCCGCAGGACACTCCTTGCAGGAGAGCAAACTTCCTAATTTGTCAGGGGAGCTGAGCTGTTTATCGGGCACAACCTGTGGCCTCGCGGACATCAAAAGAAGTGAAGTCGCAGGACGAGGTTTCGTCTGCAATTATAAAGCACTGCGACGCTTTAAAGCCTTCAGGCAATGCACCAAAGTTCACTCCGCACCAGGGCCCGAAACATGACCCACTGAAGCTGTAAGCTGCTGTCATAAAGAGTGAAGTGAGACAGGCATCTGAAACGCTGGACAATCTTGCAAAAGTTGGAACAGTCCATCACTGTACTTTTGACCCAGAAGGTGGGCTTGATAATATTTGTTTTTATCAACTTTTATTTAAAAAAAAAAAAAAACTTAGATTGAAACATGTTAATACATGGAATGACAACAGGCATCCAATACTAAGAGCATAAGCTACAGGCATATTTTCTTTTGATATCAGTACCTGATTGGTTAAATCACTGAGGGTGCAAAGCCACCCATTTGCATCGCCTCTAAATCGCTTTGAACTCCTTATCATTTTATTTAAGCTATCTAACTGCAGCTTCTTTGAAATAGGAATGATTTTAACTGTTGACTGTACCCTTGGAGTACACATGAGAAGAACCTGCCTTTATGATCCTCTTTTTCTGGCTGCAGTAAAATGTTTCCCAATAACGTTAGTCTACTCACTTGAGGTAGCCAAAACACCCACCACTGCCAAGTAGATCCACGTCCTGTGTGATACGTTTTCCCAGTCCCAGTGTTTTTTCTGAATTTATATTGTATTCTGGGACATGTAGTTTTGCTTTTAGCACAGTAAGACTAGGCTAAACAATTTAAGCATGGCAAGAGCTCTTGGCTTAAAAGTCTAGACTGAAAGTGTGAAACTTGTCATGAGCCCACTTGGCATCTACCAACATCACTTGAAGAAAAGCACCATAAACAGAGTTTTGCAAGCACTATAGCAGCAGAAGTACAAGTGGAGTGAGAGACTTATTAACATGTACACATATGACCCCAAATCTGCAAAGAATGGCAACCTCAGCTCAGCCATTTAGGAGCAACACTGTGTTATTCAATTAGCATCAACCTAGCCCCCAGGAAGCATTTTTGCATTAAAGTTTCAGTTTTCTTAAGAACAATGGAAAAATTAGCGACAGTGTTTATTATTTTTAGGGATAACATTGCCAAAAAAAACAGCATGAATTACTGTCCCTGATGCGGCCAGTTCTACAGCATCTGTAAGCAGTATATGAGCCATAATCAATGAAGGCATGGATCCCTCCTTTAATTTATAAATGGTTTCTTAAGAGCTAGTGAAAGAAGTACTGTATAGTGTCAACCTTGGCTTTTTGCACTTGCATGATAGGTTTTTTTAGGCCCATATGTATACTAAAAAAATGAAACTATTAGTCCCACAATGCAACATCCTATTGGCTGAAAAGTCTGTAATGATGGTATATGTGATACAATAGATCTTTGGAGTTACTAAAAGTCACAGGAAAAGCAAAGTATGCATGTGCACTGGACATATTACTTTTCATTGTAACATAACTTGTTTGGCGTACTATTTGCCCAGTCTTAAAAGTGAGGAGGCACACATAGCACTTACTTTCGTCAAGTGAGTGAAAAAAGAAAGGGTCATTAGCCATATTGAGTGCTAAGCCAAACAAGCATTGGCATAGCCAATAGCTCTTGCCTTTGGGACCTTATAAGTTTTTAGCAACAGTTGATGTTATTGCACCAAGGATATTGTGCTGCACAACTAAATACTTATAAGGTCCGAAAAGCGAGACCTATTGGCTATGCCAATGCTTGTTTTTTAAATGGTATAAATCCGTTCAGTAGTTGCTGAGATATTCAAAAAACAAAAATGTCAATATCTGGGGCAGTGGTGGGTTTGCACACCCTCCCGACCATGCGCTTCACTGTGATTGGCTGCCATGACCACGAGCTTTACTGTGATTGGTGCCATGACCATAAGCTTCACTGTTATTGGCTGCCAACACTCCAAACCACGAAGGGTAGAAACACCCTGACCCCCTAGACCTGCTCAGGGGGTCCCATAAGGACCCCAGGCACATATTTTTAAAATTTAGTTTTTTTAAACGTCCGAATGTGCACTGGGTGCGCGAATGCAGACAAACTAAAAAAAAAAAAAAAAATTAAGCGGGGGCTCCCCCACTTCATTTAAATGAGCCCCCGGGTGGGCCAGGTTCTGGGGGAAATCCTGTAAGTATATTGCGGGGGCCTGCGGGGCCTCCTCAGCCCGGGACCACCACCTCCCTGGGGCTATGTAAATTAGGAGTGGGAGGGCACACGGCCCTCCTGCAGCCCTGGAGATAGCTATCTCCCCAGGGCTTGTTTTGTAATTATTTGTGGGCCACCGAGGCCCCTCAAGCACCGGGGATCGCCACCCCCTGGGGCTTAAATCAAATATGCAGGGGGGCTTTATGGGCTCCCCGAAGCACCGGGGAACACCACCTCTCTGGGGCTTTATAAATAGAGGGAGGGGGCCTGTGCTGGAACGCTTGATAGCCCTGGGGAGTCCCGCCACCCCAGGGCCGGCTCTGCAATGTCCCAGGGGCCCACCCCTGGGACATTGCTGTTTGTTATCACAGGGTGGAAGCACGTATCCCGCCCTGTTATAGCAAAATCTTGTTTGCTTTGTTGAACGCGAGAGGTGGAAAACCTGCTCTTGCTTCAATTAAGCAAAGTAGGATTGCTTTTGGGCAAGGGGAGCTGTATGTTAGCAGCTCCTGTTGCCCAAAAGCAATGCCGGCTCCCGCAGGAGGCAGGGAGCTGGCTGGGACCGTGGGGGCATTGGGGCTACCCCTACAGTCCCCAATGAAGAGGCCAGGCCCGAGGGATGGGATCCCTGGGTCCAGAAGCGGCCTCCCTTCCTAATGATTAATAAAAACATTCTAGAATTGGGCATGCCCAGGGGGATGGGGTCCTCAGGGCAAATATAAATGAATGGAAGTGGACCACTTTTCTTTTTAGAAACTTTTGGAGTGGCGATCCTAACACTGCGCTCAGCATGACCTGCTTTGTATGAATTTGCTGGGTGCTTGGCTCTCAGCACGACCCCCTGATGGGAACGCACTGGGTGAACGGCTCTCAGCACAGCTTCTAGTGTGAACACGCTGGGTGTGCAGCTCTCAGCGCAGAACCTGAGTAATTCACAGTTCTTTAAAAGACCATTTACCTGTAAATGAGGCTTTGTTGTGATTTCACCTCTTCTTAGAGCCTCTGCATCTCCACTCTGCCTATGACTGGAAGAATTAGCCCCCCCACAAATTTTTTATCAGCCTCCCCTGACTGGCGTACGCTGGCTCTGCCCACTCCGCTTACAGAATTCCATAGATTCCATCTGCTGTATGTCAATGATCCAGTTGTGGGGTTGGGAATATCTTGCAGACAGGATTCTGGGCCTTTCCCGAGGTTTGGTTTAAAATCCTGATGTTCCACCGGGGTTGCCACTGGTTAGTAGGCAATTAGAGCCAAGCTTGTGCTCGGAGGTTAGGTTCCACCAACATATGTACTTATCCATTCACTCTGCCAATCCCCAAGCACTTATAAATTCACTATACACTCTCCTTGCAGTACTAATTATCCAGTCTCTACCCATGTACTCATAGAATGACCCAGACAAAGTTACATAACCAAGGTCTGCCCCACTGCCAGAGGTCACATGGTTGCGTGCGCAGTCAACAGCGCAATGTAATGCGGTAGGGACCAGGGCCATCATGCATACATAATGAACACACAAATACAGTTAGATAGATAGTAGAACTGGCTACTGGCACGTGCGCTCGGCCCCTTGTTATTACCAGGGTCACATGTCCAGTGATTTCTGTGCTGGATGAATGTGGGGTGAGTGGAATACAGCCCTCAGGGAATGGATGGTGCTGGCAACAACTACAACAATGATAATCAGATCACACAAAGAGATTCAATCATAAAGGGTCCATGACTTGTGGTGCACTAAGTTAAGGGTACCAGATCTTAAATCACACACAAAAGATTGTATCGTAAAGGGTCCATGACTTGTGGTGCACTGAGGTAGGGGCACCAGAGATGAATGTGCTGATGTGAGGAAATTGTTAATGGCCCTTCGGGATATTCCTGCTGCATGAGGTGACATTGTTGCGTCCGGTGTCTACAGCACGAAAGTCAATCATAAAAGGTCCATGAGTTGTGATGCACAGAGTTAGTGGCACCTGAAGAGCTCAGCATGTGCGCAGCCAGTGATGATGGCATGTCCTTGCAGGACAGGATTGGATATGTGTGAGCCCTGCTGACCGCAGTGTAGGTCGAATGTAGTGGTCAGTAAGGGCCTACAACCACATGGTGTTGACTTGTGATGCGCTGAGTTAGTGGCAATAGTGGCGCTCAGCATGTGCGCAGGCAGCGATGATACGTAGTTTGGGCGGCCAGCACTGGGAGCAATGTCTTTTGCCTAATGAATTCTGCATCAATAAGGCCACGTGGCGGTGACTTGTGGTGGACTGAGTTAATGGCATCAGAAGCATTCAGTGTGTGCCCAACCAGCGATGATGCATGGTGCGGGCGGGTCGCACTGGGAGCAATGTATGTCGCCTACTGGACTGCATCATCACCAATCGCAACTCGATCTGAATTGTGAGCCCTGCTGTCTGCAGTGTAGATGGAAGGCAGTAGTCAGCGAAGACATCGAGGAATGCTTTTAGTCACTTCCTCTTGACAAAATCCGAGGACATGGAGACCAATTCTCTCTGCAATTAATAAATCAAGACTCGATTTAAATTCTAAGCCCTGCTGACTGCAGTGTAGGCATATGGAACAAAAGATGAAATATGTATGGAATACATTGTCCAAATGTGTAGGTTTGAGGGACGTTATAGTTAGTTGTCTACTGGACTATGAAATTAATGAATCAAGACTCAATCTTAATTGTGAGCCCTGATGATCACAGTGTAGGCAGGAGGCAGAAGTCAGCAAGGGCCCACAGCCACGTGGCATTGACTTGAGCTGCACAGAGCTAGTGGTACCTTAAGCGCTCAGCGTGTGCGCAGTCAGCAATGATGCGTGGTCCGGTCGCGCCGCACTGGATGCAATGTCTGTTGCCTACTGAACTGCATCGTCTGCAATCGCAACTCTATCTTAATTGTCAGCCCTTCTAACCACAGTGTAGGCCGGAGGCAGCCTTCAGCAAGGGCCAACAGCCACGTGGCATTCACTTGAGCTGCAGAGAGTTAGTGGTACCTGAAGCCTTAATAAGGCTATGTGGCGATTACTTATGGTGCACTTAGTTAGTGGCACCTGAAGCATTAAGTGTGTGCGTAGCCTGTGATGATGCATTGTGTGGGCAGGCCGCACTGATAGCAATGTCTTTTGCCTAATTAATTCTGCCTTTGTAAGGCTACGTGGCGAGACTTGTGATACACTGAGATAGCGGGACCTGAATCACTCAGCGTGTGCGCAACCAGCGATGATGCGTGATCCAGTCGGGCCGCACTGGTTACAATGTCTTTTACCTAATGAATTCTGCCTTAATAAGGCTATGTGGCAATGACTTGTGGTGCAGTGAGATAGTGGCACTTGAAGCACTCAGCATGGGCCGCACTGGGAGCAATGACTTTTGCCTACTGGGCTGCATCATTTGCAATCACGACTCGATCTGAATTGTGAGCCCTGCTGTCCGCAGTATACATCGAAGGCAGTGGTCTGTACAGACATAACTCTGAGGTGCTGAGCCACTGGGTTCGCAGGGGGCCTGTGTCGAGAAGGCCCTTCCTAAAACATAGATTAAAAAAATGGATGGTCTCCATAAATCTCCCTGGTGCTCCTCGGAATTGCGCATTTTAAAACAGTGCTGCAAGGTACGGGAAAGAAGCTGGAGGAAAGATTTCTCACCAAGCAAGAAGCTGGAATATAGGAGAGCCATCGGTACTTACAGAGCAGAAATTAAAAAAGCACAGGCCTTTTTATGAGGAAAAAATCCTGTCAGCCGCCAACTCTCCCAGAGAATCATTCATTATCATAAAGAAACTCCTCAAAATCCCTGCTCCACTTGTCGCCCCAGATACCTCGGGTCAACGATGCAATAAACAGGCAGTGTTCTTTACCGCTAAAATAAAGAATATTCTTAAACTCCTGCCCCAAATTGATGACAAGTGTGACACTTTAAATGAGCACATAGGCCGGGGTACACTTCTATCTAGACATCTGTTGGAGATTATTCCTCCTCTCCCCCAGCAAACACTTTTGACTCTGCTTTCCTCAGTGAAAAGCGGTTTGCCTAGGGATCCCACACCTATGAACCATGGCCTTCCATTTGTGTGCAGCCCACTTTGGTTTCCCTATTTGTTGTGCTCCATTGCTGTTGGCATGTGGGATGTGTATGTGTCTGTGTGTCAGTCTGTGGTATGTATGAGTGACTGTGCAGGCTGTGAGTCCATTTGGATGTGAATTGCTTGTATGTGTTTATTTGGTGCTTGTCCTCATTTTTGTTTCCCTGAGTGTGGTGTTGTGGTGGTGTGTGTGTTTCTCTGGCCCTGTGCCACTATGCTGTGTGTTGTGTGTTCCTGTGCAGCCACTCCTGCTTGCTTGTTGTGTGGTGCAGGGTGTGTATTGACCTGGCTTGTTGTTGTGCATGGGGTGCACAGGAGGGGCACATGGCATGTGCCTTCATGGGGTGTGCTAGTGTGTGGTGGGAGGGTGTGTGGCCCTGTGGTCTTTGTGCCCTGCCCATGCCTGGCGCTGTTCTTGCCTTCTGCATTGTGCGCATGTGCTCCCTTGTGTTCGCCACTGCGGTGATGTGACCGGGACATTGCTGCATGCTGGTGGTAGCTGTGTGTCCAGGATGCAGAGGGGTGACTTGGCGGCAGGAGGGTGATGTGTGGGTGTCCTTGTGGATGTATCCCTGTCCCCACCAGGGTGTCTGATGTAGATTTGGACCCTGTGTTGCGTGTTGTGTTTGTGTTATTGTGTACCTGCGGCGGCATCCGTGGTGGTCCATTAGTTCCTGGTGATGTAGCAGGTACAGCACCGGGAAGACGTGTAGAGCAGGATCCATGGCGGTCGTGACTGGGTGGTGTGGACCGGGACTCTGGTTTCGCGCTCCGCTGTCGAGCTTCCGCCGTCTCTGGTTGGGGGGTATCTCTGCTGCGGTGCGTCTGCTTGTTTGGGTCATCCTAATTTGTGGAGCAGGGCTGACGTCATTCCGCACGGCGGAGAGCCTCCATTGGCTCCCACCGCTGCAGTGGCGAGCGCACTTTGATGGCGGTGCACGTCGCACCGCGGAGGTCAGGAAATGGGCTATGTTTGGCCATACTAATATGGCGGACGGGTGGACTGCGGCTCGCAGGTGGAAAAAAGCCGACATCCTAATGGACCCCTAAATCTTTCAAAAAACAAATCTATTCTCATTACAAATGAAACAGCCTTGATTCACAATATAAGATTAAATGACAATCTACTGGAGAAAGTACCATGCTACAAAAATTTGGGATTTTATATTGATGATAAATTATTATTTCGAGATCATAAAAAATACATGATGCAGCGAGCAGGGGCACTAACATTCGCCCTTAAAATACTTGCAAAGAAACTGGAGGAACCGTCTTTGAAACCATTACTAATGACAATTTCAGGGAAAGCACTGCCAACACTATCATATGCCAGTGCAGCAATGCACAGGAAGGATTCAGAAACCCTAAACAAACTAATGACGCACATTTATAAAAAGGTGCTTTAGCTCCCCAAGAGTGCCTCACCAGCACAGATGCGCCTGGAGTTCGGGCTAATGAGCAAAACACTGGGCAGACTTTACACATACATAAAAGTATGGTACCAAATTAAAAAAAACGTAGAGGAAAATAGTCTTAACGAATCTTTATGGCAGGAAATGGAAAAGGACAAACACTCGCTAACCTACACATTTTTGGAACATGCTTTAAAGGTTACCTGCACAAGTGAGTTGTGGAATAAACAAATGCCCTACCAAACATTCAAATTAACCCTAAATAAGGCTGCAAAGTTCCACTCGCTGCTGGTTGATAAAGACATTTTTTCTACAACAAGTCACTCATGGTCAGTGATCAACACTTGTAAAACACTGAAACCACAGGCCTATTTGGATTCCACTTTCTCTATTTGTTTAAAAAGAAAATGAATAACATTAAGGTTTGGACAGTTCCCCACTCTTGCAGATGCCCCTCATTGGATATATAGGGAAAATGAAAATTGCCGGCATTGTGGCTATAAAAAGGAAGATTTGATTCATCTTGTATGATACTGTAAGATATTGCAACCAGCACGAACCACATTTCTGGACAGAGGCATAAAGTTGTGCAGGACAACTATCATGAGAGGAATGGATTCCACTGACCCCCAAATGAACTGTAAACTGATTACATTTTGATGTACTCATGAACACGAACTGAAAGCTAAATCTGAGCAATGATAAAACATTAAGTATATTTTTTATAATTAGACACATTTTAAGATGTTTTTAGAGAAATTTAACTTTTATGCACTTTGCTGTACAATAAATAAATAAATACAAATTCAAATTCCTCACTTGTACCTAGGACAGACTAGTTGACTCCAAGGGCTAGTTGACTAGCCTCCTTTTCAGTTCAGGAAGACAAAAGTTACAAAAAGCCCATAACTTCAATAGCCCAGCTGACCAGTTCCAACTGAATTTGCCCTGCATTCTGCTAGTGGCTTTTGGGATGTTCAGTCTCAACACCAACTGATACCCAAAACCTCTTGGACACTTCGATGGAGTTTGAGCATACTCTTTCCCCGTCAAACACAGCAAGGCTGGCCACTTAAGAACTTTCTCTAAACTTTCTTCAAAGAGAACTAAAGGCTACCACAGAACAGCTGCCAAGCAGCAGCCATCAACATTGAACTGCCGGTCAGACTGAACTTGCTGGTTTGCCCTGCTGAAAGGATCCTGATTTTAACAAAAGTTTCTAAGTCCAGTTTTAGAGGACTTGACTGGAACTAAAACTAATATCAAGCAGCACCTCGCCACCACCAACACCTTTCTTGACCTGGACTTCACTCACTTGAAATTTCCCCACCCTTGATGCGAGAGCCTTTAGCTTCCCATCAGTGCCAATGATCCCCACCAAAGTCCTGTGCTTCACCCAAACACCATCGAAGAGTCCCTGCAGAAGTTTAAATTTCCACTGAGATAAACCATCGGCCTTCATTTTGACTTTGGCTCGGTCTACTGAAATGAGGTGTGCGTGGTTGGAGCTGTGCACCTATTGACTATAGAAACACCTAAAACATTGAACAGTCTTATCCCCAGGTCACTAATAAATTGTAGTGGGAATTTTATTGTGTTGCGGCTTCCACTTTTTACTTGTATTCCCACTGATATATGCTTTACACATTTCACAGTTGAACCTTCCTCAGGTTTAAATTATTTAAACCTAACTGGAGCTAGTGAAGAACAGTTTTGTTTTCACATGAGGAGGGCTTCCATCCACTTCAGCTAGTAATACACTTTCTCACAGTGAGTAATAGCTGAGATTTTTTCAAGATGCAGCCCCAGTGTGAGATGTTCTAAATTACCAATGAGCCATATGCACACAGAAAGTTTAGATGTTGCGTGTGCTAATAGTAAATAAAGTGGTGACATTATGAACAGTGATGGGGGGGCAGTGGTGTCTATTTTTCAGAAAATGTTTTCCCTGTGGTGAGGTAGGTAAAGTACCATACGAGTGCAATCAATGGCACCGTAGACACAAGATGAATAGCAAACACATAATATTCCCTTGCCATTCTGTGGCTTTCCTCCAGTGACTGCAGCATGATGATAAAAGGTTGCACTGCTCTATTAATGCATCTTAGTACCCAATACACACATCAACACTGGCGTGTGTGTGAGATGCCTATGTTGGCAAAACTGACCCTCTAGAAGAAAAAGCAGCCAGGAAATGGACTGCAGCTATTATTTTGACACAGTCCAGGATGGCCTGGGAATTGACCATAAGTGAATAAATCTCTACAACCTTCTCAAGCAATACTACAGGGGAAAAGCTGTATCGGGCAGTGACTGCTTCCATGGGCATGCCGAAGATATTGATATTTTACCTGTGAACCCTATCGCACATCTACAAATAGTTGCTATTTATACTGTAAGCCAATTTTACAAAAACATTTGCCAGCCTAGTAAAGGCAGAAAAGTTGTGCAGTGAGTAAGTTCATTTTTGTACATGGTTAGCCTGCATTTGATTGTCAGTTATAATGATTTTGACCAGTAGATGGGTGCTGGAGTTTTGAGTCATCAATACTTACCCCTTGCATTAGCAGTAGTGTTCCAAGTTTTGTTTTATGTTTTTTCAAATTATGAATTATATATTTTGAAATACAATTAAAAACATGTTTCATTCATGAAAAAAAGATTTTCCCATCACGTTCCTTGTTTTTTTATTGTTACATTGATTTCTATGATATTGTGTTGTAGTACCTGAGTGGCCATGTATTTTGCTTTACATTTGAATCTGCTTTGTCCCTATTTGAGCTGTAGTAGAATTGAAGTGTACTTTGTAAAATACATCTTTTCCTAATTTGTAGTGGATGTGTTTTAAAATCACTCCCTAAACCTATGCTTTTATTTTCCTAAATTATTCCCATTCATTAGTTGGTATTCCTTATATTTTCAATCTCTACCTCTTGACACTCACGTTTATGCTACAAAAATGCATCCCAGAGGTCTTCGAGACATCTTCATAGAAAAGATAGGAAAGGCAGTGGCAGAAGACTGTAGCTGTAAGTTTGTGACAAGCATTTGTAATACTTGAGTAGTACTACCAATATATTGTATTTCCAGTTGGTAAAGTGATTCTTCTGCAGATACATAGTTTTCCTCTTGAGAAATAAAAATGCATACTTCCTCATAATTTGCTTATGTGGATTTCTATTTGATGTGATATTCTGTATGAAGTAATTTGAAGCAGTCAAAATCTAGCCTTGTTGTAGAAATCATGGTGTACCTCTGGATACCTTTGTAAATTATAAAAAGATTGCACAGTTTCTCCAAATATAGTAGTAAACACAAAATAAAAGGGGGCAGATTTGCTGAGATTTGGCACAAAGCAGGAAGGCAACTTGTATTATGGAGAGGGTGGGAAAGCTATGTAATTATTAGCATACAGCGCTTTTCTTCTCTCCCTCATTTTGAGCGCACTTGTATCTACCAAGCACTAATGCAAACACCCTTGATGCAAGTGTGCCTGCTTTGAGGGCAGAATTGTTTTTGTGAAGGAAGGGAGCCTTTGCTGCTTATAAAAAAACTTAAGGGCATGTTCCTCTTTCTATGCTTGCATAAATAGAGGATATAACATAAAAAATATAAACATATTTCTCCCCATTATGCTTCAGCTGGGAAGGCATTCCCAGGTTTACTAGTCTTATGCAAATCTAGAAATGCACCAAAAAGCATAACTGTATGAATAGGAACACCCACACTTTACCCATGGAATGCCTTTCAAATGCAGAGTTACTCAAGATTTACTAAGCCATGCAGAACCACTCAGGGTGGATTTCCGTGGCTTCGTAAATCTGAATTATGGGCTTGCACTGCCTTGTGTCGCCTTGTATGATGCAATTGCGACAGAAGCCTTCAGTAAATCTAGGCCTTGATTGAGGGGAGATGGCTCTAAAATTACATATATGTGTTTTTAGATGTGTTGACCTTTTACTATAATTTGCCAACAAATTATATGGACCAAACTACTGATAAGCCAGGGACTATCACCCCGCTGACTATGCAAATCTCCACAAACAATTGGGATGCAAATCAACCCTTGGTTTTATCAGCATTAAGTTTAGCATGGTGATGTGCATCCAAGTTTGGACACACAAAGACAGGACTGAAGCACAAGCTGGATCTCTTCAGGAATATGATTCACTCTAACAGCAACTGTGTAAGTTTTGCAGTTAAGTCCAAAATATTTGATTACAGTGACCAATGCGCTCTTATATGCATTTATTAAGATCAGAGACAATAATAGTATATGGACTACTCTGGACAGCACCAAGTAGGACCTAAACCAGCAGTTAGTATGAACAAATTGTCGACTACCTCGTGATGAAATAACAACAAGTCCAGCCGTTGACAACTGGTCAAGAAGGATGGGATGGTCGACAGTGTCAAATAGGGAGCAGTGGTCAAGCAGAATAAGCCATATGGGATTATGAGTGTCCAAGTCAATGTATTCTGTGATATCTATTACCTTACATGTCAGGTAAGAAATCTGCTCTTGTAGATAATATTCATAACCTTTCCTCAACTGTAGAAACAGCATCCAAGAAATATTCCCTGAGTAACTGCTGGGCTATACATTGAACTGTTCTTGATTTTTTTTTTGCTGTTTGAACAACTCCCAAAAGAGAAGCTGATTTCTCCCACCTTATACATGATGAGGCTTCATATAGAGCATGAGGTTTTAAATATTAAAGTTGTGGTGGAGCAACACTATTGTGTATTAAATCCAAGCTTAACATAAACAGCCTTTCCAGGAATACATGGAAATTACATTTGACTGTCGTTGGATTTACTCATTCAACAGCAATATGTTGATTGGGGTAACAAGTGGCAAAACTATGGAAAACCTAGCCTGTCGATACTCATGAAGCTGAAAGGGGTAACATTTATTTTTTTATCACTCATAGGGTAGCAAGATTAGTGCTTGGACTACATTTAGGGTTTTAGACTTTAGAGCAGCACATATATATTCATATGTATAGAACTTTGAGGAATCGTGTAGCCCCTAGCCTCAGTCCTGCAGATATTTGATTTTAGATGAGTACCATTTAAAGTCTTCTACTTTTTTGATATTTGTACTCCACTGTTCCATACATTCCTGGCCAGAATCTGGCCCATTTGATTGGACTCTGGATCAATTCTGTGGAGGACTCGCTGATGGAATCATACCCTCTCCATCATCATACAGCACACTTCTCTTTGAATACTTCTGGAGACTCATGGCCAGATTTACTAACATTTTGTGTTATGGTTGTATCACTTTTGATATTTATAAAGCCAAGCAAGTGGTGATTTGTTCCCTTGTGTTACATTCCATTCTGGGAGGGCTTCCATGGATGGAGCATGGGTGTTCCTGTGCATTCACTTTGTAAACCTAGTTTTGAGGGAAATCACTGTGCCACTCAGAGAGCAGTATAACAAGGAGAAACATTTAGGGGCATATCAGCAAGGCGAGGCGATAGAATTATTGCCACTTTTGCTGCCGTCTTCGGCTGAAAAGCGGCGATAATTTTATCGCCTAATTAGCAAGCTCACGCTAACGCGTGAAAACTTGCGTTAGCGTAGGAATTCCTAATGCCCAGCTTTGCATCTCTAATGAGAGCAAAGTGGGCATTTCTGACCTGACATGATAGGCGAAGTGTCGCTAAGCGACATTTCTTATCATCAAGCTCCACGTTATGAAGCATAGAGGCAAGAAAAGCAACGATAACTCCTGTTATCGCTACTTTCCTTATGCCTGCTTCAGGACTGACCTAGCCATGATATCCTATGGAAGGTGGATATCATGGCTAAGTTTGTGAGTCCCTATCATCAAGCTAACGCCACATTGCGTGAGATTATCTTTGGATTTCCAGCGATAATATCACGTTAGGCAGTTAGTGTGAGGATTTTTATCGCTTTTGAGGTAAGCGTTGCTAATAGCACGCTATCTCAGCGATAAAAATCCACGCTAGCCGGCGATAATTATCCTAGCGCTAAGTGCGCTTAGCGATAATTATCGCCGGTTGTTGCTGATATGCCCCTTAGTTTTCTTCTTCATTATTTCGTTTTTCTATGTGTGCTGCTTTCTCTAGCACACATATAAAGAGGAAACATCTCAAGGGATTGCTTTGTGCATGAAGGGATAGCTACCTGCACAAAAACAATGATCCTTGTATTGCAGACACCCTTGCACTGTGTGGAAAAGTGCCTACATATTTTCATAGATATGGCACATTTCTGCTCCCTCTGTGGTACTGTAAAATTCCGAACCACATTGGAGGCATGGCCCCACCACGCCGATTTTGGTATCAGCAAACCGCAAATGACTAAAGCGGTATGTATAAGTGTTTTCGTCATGTTTCATCGGCGGATTCACAGTGTATGCGATACTACACATTGGACCCTCGACTTCCATTTTAGAACAGTAGCCATTTTATGGTTGCCCTCACATAGGCTGCGCTAAGGCCATGCCTAAGCCAAAAGGACACGTACACCTTCTGATGACTTCTCTGTGACCTGTGCAAACTGACTCCACTGCCCGGGGTCAATCCTGTCCGGCCAGTTCCTTTCCTCGCGGCCTAATGTGATTAGCATCAGGGCTCGACCCATCATAAAAACCTTGTTCACACACGATCTCTGATTTAGCTATTCGCACACCTGTTTCTGTTCCTACTTTATGGCTTGTTTTACGAGCAGGAGGTGCCCGTTTTATTGGGGTCCGCTGTTATCTGATGAGGGTTCTGAGACTTGCGGGGTGAAATGATTGTGTGCTTAACAAATTGAAATGTGGGATTGTCATTATGGCTCTGCTGTTCCTTTGAAAATGAAAATATGTGAATGACCACTTGTAAAATAGGGGCGGTGTTGCCCAGAAGCGTAATATTTTGTATATAAGTAAAGACTGGTTTTGGTTCGGGAGCAGTCTCCTGAGAACATACATTGTGTTGTACTTCTCGGATACCTGTGATTGGTCTGCAGCCAATAAATACGATCTTTGACTTCACCTAGAAGACTCAGTGTTTCTGTGGATCTGAAACAGGAAGAACTCGAAGTCTTCGGGTGTGTTCCCCTGCACCGCTGGGTTCTAAAAACCCGGTACTTCACCTCCCTTTCATGCAATGGAGAGCAGCCAGTGGCTTTGCTGCACTGTGTTACGTGAAAAGTTAGTAAATCTGGTTCCAAATATCAAAACATTGTCTCTCCTGTCACAAGTGCAAGGCACAATCACCTATAGTTAAAAATATATGGAAGAGCTATTTTACTAGTGGAAATGTTGTTTGTAGGATTGGTGATTTACATGTCTGAAATAAAAACATTGAATGTGAAAAAATGTGAAAATGAGTGTACATTTTGAATGTGGGAATTCCTGAAATCCACAGAAGGTGGACTGATACACCAAACAGCAAATACATAGTATGTGTTTTTTGTAATTTACTTAATTGGTTTCAAAATGCTAAAGCAATTGCAGCTAGGGGGTCACCAGCCCCCAGGAACCAACAAGGTCAGAGCACCACCACCGCCATCGCCACGCCATGCCTGGAGTCACGTATCGTGGGCTTTTGGCTCCAGCAGCATGGGAGACTGAAATTGCAGCTAGGGAGACTCCAGCCCCCAGGAACCAAAGCAGTCAGAGCACCACCACTGCCGTTGCGATGTTACGCACCAGGAGGCTCTCATAATTGCAGCTCCTGCAGTGTGAGAGATGGCTGATGCACCCAGGCCTGCCCTTGGCCCGTCTGCACTCATCAGACCCCGAAAGGGGCTGGGCTGGGCCACCCCACTGACATCTCGCTCCAGCAATTACTATTCAGATAATTACAACAAGGTAAAGGTACTGTACTAAGGAAGGGCCTCTTTAAATAACTTTTGTCTTGCCTGATGGTCCATTCGTTGTTCGTGCTGTCTTTTGTGTGCTTCTACCTTGCACTTTGTGAGTCTGAGCTGTGATGAGAAAGCACAAAGCTAATGAGTGAGGCTCGAAGGAAGTCTTTAAAAAGAAGGCGAAGAAGAGATCTCTGACTTTGTGCCCAGTTGCTGGGGGAGGGGTGTTAGACTGAATTGATTATCTGTTAAAAGAATGTAAGGGCCTCCTTGATCCACATGTAATGAACACTTCCCCCAAGTATTCCATCACACAGGTACCAGGAAGTTCTACACTCACCAGCCACAATGGCCGTATACCAGATATGTTTAAAAGAGCAGTTAGTAAGAAACAGCCCTCTGTTATCCTAAAACCACAAGCTACCAGTGCTGATAGTGGGGGTAATGAAGTGCAAGAGCCTGTAGTTGATCTGTCAAATTTTCCCTGCAACAATAGTTTCTCTACACTTTTAAAACACATAGATCTACCAGATATTACCACTACTTGAGCAGTGGGGTGCAAAGCAAGGGCATAGAGGCAAGCACAAGCCTAAATGAGAATGCTCAACTAGTTCTAACCCCAGTTTTCTGAGATAAATAGTCCTGGCACTAACAGTATAGATTGTTTACTAAATATTACAAATTCTATACTAAACAAGACACCTATGCAAAGATCATTAACACTGCAAATAATGTATCTGCTGAAAGAAATTAGAATGTTTAAGGCCACTGTTGGCAGTCTCTCTGAATCTTTTAGCAAGGTACTGACAGACTTTGAACATATTAAGTACCAACTAGGATCTCAAACAATCAGACCAGGTAATGATCAAGGGAGGATGAACCCTACCAGTCAGATATTAGGGCATCCTCATAGGCACAATATAGGAAGAAAAGGCTGAGGAAATATATCTTTGCGTGCGAAGGTTGATTATTCAGCATCCAAACGTCTGAGATGGGTAGGTCAAAATAGTGTTGGTTTTTGGCTACCTACTAATCTGAACATGCCCACTGTCTCCTACCCAGCGCTGCTTTCCATCAGGCACACATGGGCCATGTTTCTATTATCGCTGATAAGACTCCTGACCTGAGACGAACAATACATCTGGATAATTAACCAAAGCTTCCCCCCAGTTTATATAAAGAGGATGAGTGCACCCAGATAAATAAGTGCATCCACTGGATCTGGCAAGTGAGGAAGTGTCAGTCTGTAATAAGGGATGACATGGTTGGGGCCGAAAGACATTCTTACCCGGGGGCTGCACCTGACACCATCGCACTCACTCTGTCACACCAAGATTTTTTTGAAATCATGGTAGCCTTTGATTTACGCACTAAACATCTCACTAAAAGCAACAATCGCCTCAAAAATAAACCTCCAGAGAAGGCTACAGAGACAACCTGAGCTCACTCTGTAACATCTCTAATCGGTGCGTCCCCTTTACGAGAGTTAGATTGAAGGTCCCTCCTACACCCGCTGTTTGTATGCAGGTAATTAAACTAGCCCACCCTAGTGAGCTCATTGAACTCCACCCAGAAGTAAAATCTTCCCTCAAGACGAGCTGTTCTATTAGGCCAGAGAATTAGGTAGTTTGCACATCAGGGACCACAATCCCTAGGGACGGGCTGACACCAGATCTAAACTTAACACCACGTAGCTCATCATTCCTATCTTGGAACATTGCAGGGATGAGGTCTAAGGGCGCCTTTACCTTTATTTAAAAATTCAATATACATGCTTTTCAAGAAACTTGTTCTGTAGAACCACTCTATCATCCGGGGTTTTTAAATTATCACATGCCAGCTCCCCAAGGTGGTAAGGGTTGCCCTTCGGTGGTCCCACAATTTTGGTTAGACAGGATATCGGCCTTAAGTTACTGGCAATACTGACAGAGAGAAACAATATTCTTACTATCAGGTTGGTGTGTGACCCTTATGGTAACATCAACATCTCTAATGTATATGCAATAGGTCACAGCGGGGGCGACGGTCTAAAACTTTACTTGCCTTAGGCAAGCTCTTAGATAACTTCTCCTGGGCTGCCTCTGTTTTTTTGAGGGGAGGAGGGGATGAGGAGTGGGGTGTCCCACACCTGGAAATTCCTCCAATCAAAAGATGGACAGAAGTAGCTATTCAACTGAAAGCCAATGTCTAGAATACAGCTTAAGGGCGGCCAATGGTCGAACAGTCTCCGATAGGCAAGGAGTAAATACGTTCTACAATGACCACCCCTCAAGCCGCATTGACTACCTCTTACTCATTTTGAATTTGTGGCATACCCTCAAGGACATGACCATGCAGGCCCATGTGGAGAGAGATCATGACCCACTTTGCTCTAGTTTTTCACTTAGGAAATTACAAGTACAAACACAAACCAACAAATCACTTACCAATGGAGATTTGCAACCCTCCAACGACATGAGACGAGTAAAATCACCCCGAATTTTAGAACGTCCGGTCAAAATGTGAGGGCAAGTTATAAGAAGGCAAAGTGAATTGCTAAAAGAACCTGGGATGAGAATAGATGGCAGTACCTAAAACAGGCATATAATAGTAATAGCGCTCATTGCTTCTGGAATCTGGTCAAATGGGGCAGGGGTGGAGTAGCACTGCCCTCTAAAATAATGTAGAGCCCAGTATTTTCGTTAAACACATTCCTTTACAATATGCAATTGATGATGCAGAGGATTGCGACCTTTTTCCAATTCATTTTTATTCAAATGATAAAGTATTTAATTTGGCAGATGTAAGTGCAGCCCTTGATACCAATACAGGAGGGAGAGCACTAGGTATCGACAGTGGTACCGCAGACATTTTTTCGCAGGACAAGTATAATGGGGTCAATATATATTACTTTTAGGAAACGCCATTGCCTGGCTTGATCTGGAAAAGGCCCAAGAATGGATACACAATAACGACATCCTTAGTCCACTTCAGGCTGGTTTTTGGGCTCACATGAGTACCATAGACCAGGTCTTTCGATTCTTTCTCATATACTGGCAGACTTTAGTTCTCCGCAAGGGCAGCATGTATCCTGCCATTGTCGACATTAAATCAGCCTTTGACCTGGTCTCACATAGCAAATTATGGGTGGTACTACAGGATTTGGGGATGCCCACCAATTTACTAGCCCTCATTGCCCACCTTCATAAGAAAAGGTTTGCACAAATACGCTGGGGGGCACAGGAGAATAAGACCAACCCCTTTACCGGGAGTACGCCAAGGGTGTGTATTGGCACCCACATTATTTTCACTTTTTTTTTAATGGATTTGTACATTTTGTATTTACTATTAATACCGATGGACCAGTTTTAACAGGTAAATTGATTCAAAATGTAATGTTCGAAGATGATAGGCTTATCATCTCTAAAACCCTTAGTGGGTTACAATGTGCACTGCGAAGTTTCAAAGATTTCTGCCTGTTACGAGGTTTAAAGATTAACGCAGGAAAAACTAAGTTTGTGACTTTTAATCAGCACAGATAATTTGAGGGTAGTATGGTAATGGATGGATCACCCCTAGAACGGGTTAACATATTTATCTATTTGGGTATTACCCAGCAGAAGGAACTGAGATGGAGGCCACATATTGACACCATGGCATTAAAGCAGCAGCAATTAGTGGTGGTCTTGAGAAATGAATTTAAAACATCTCTGACAAATTCTCTTAGTCCAGTGCTGCAAATATTTATCGACAAGATTATGACCTCAGTTTTGTATGGTACTGAACTATGGGACCATGAGAAACTCACACAGTTAGCCATTTCAGAGAATAGGGTAGTTTCCACAAAGTACACTCATGCTTCCTTTACAGAATGACTTAGTCGGAAAAGCCCAGGTAGATTTAGCAAGGTTACACCCAATATTATACTGGTGCAGAATCTGATGGACGCTGGAATGGGCTACCTTTGCAGAGTATCTTAGGGATATTATTGATGCTTATCATTTTCATAAAATTAGCTGGTTGTGGGATACCAGAAGTCTCTTGACCAGAATGAGCCTGTGTATCTGTTGGAAACCCCATCGAGCTTCCAGTTTCCATTTGGAGACTCAATCAAGGAAAGATATTGGAAACTGATTGAACATGATGCGATCAGAAGTAGTGATTGCACATTGTTAACTAGTAACTTTTTTCAAATCAAATCAGGGTTGAGCTTTTAGTATCATTGGAATGTAAACTCAAAGCCCCTTGATCGTAAATTGTACTTTCAATTTAGGGCCACTAAAGTCCTTCACTGCCAAATGGTCTACATTAGGTGACAACAAATGCCCTATTTGCACTGATTTAGAAGAAACATATTTGCTTGTATTGTTTGTCTGCCCGCCTATTCTGGCCCCCAAACGTTTGGTTGGTGTAGACATGCAGGAACATGGGCACAAGATCATGTAGTGTTGCTCTGAAAATTCTGTGGGCAGATTGATCACTCTGCTATGCAATCCAAGTGGCAAAGTTTTTAAGATGGATGTGGTCTATAATGTCCCAATTAATGACTGCAGAAAAATTAACTTGCAATCTCTTTACCTGTGAATGTGCAATTACTTTTTAATATTGATGTGTGGTGTTTATTAGGAATTTTAAGGTTTTAGCTATCAAATGATAAAATAGTTGCCCATTATCCTTATTATATGATATTGACATTTGTATATATATTTTTAATTCTTCTTTTATTGTTTTAACAGTGTTTCAAGCTCATGCTTTTATGACATGTATTGTCGAATAAAGCTTCTTTGTATTGCTAAAACTGTTTATAGCTAGACCTAAAAATAATTACCAGATGAAACCCATTTCAGCATTCAAATATATGACTTGTACATCTGCTTCCCTTAAACCCCTGTCAGTGTAATCGATATGCATAAGAGTATAACGTTTTAGTGACATTTACCAAATATTGCAAATGTAGAGTTTGTTTTGCTTGATTGTAGGTTGAATGAACATGTTACATAACATTTGAGGAAAACTCTTAGGCTTTTTTCCCTAAAACTGTTTTTTCAAAGAAATGTGTTTCCCCTATACCTCTTTCCTTTCTTTCCTCAAATATCTATATTTTATTATACAATTTACTCCTGTGATCATTTGTTTGTGTGTATGTGTACTCATGCGCAGCTGTTGCCCGTCGGGCGGTGGGGAGGTGGGGCAGTGGGGCGGTGGTGAGGTGCAGGGGCGATTCGACAGGCAACAGAAGAGGGAAAATAAATAAATTAATAAATACAACTTTTGTCTGTCAACTTCCAATCCACTGCCCCACCGCCCTTATCTATACTGTCACAACTACCCATGCATGCATGTGCAGCTCTGTTTCTGACTGATGGGCTCTATTTGTAATATTCATTCCCTGTTCTGTGGAGTTATGTTCATCACTTCCATGTTACACCACTGCAAGAGGATGTTGGCTGTGGGAATTAATAATGCATGATTTTTGTCTTTTTATATGTGTAATTAAAAGCCATGCATCAATGTGGCTTCATCCATAAAGCGTATATTGTGCTCTGTGGCTGACAGGCCCTTCAACCTCCTGGGACTAGTTAATGGAACAATTGTAACTTGATGGTCTAAACTTTGCATTGTGAGCCATGCATAATTATATCATGTTAAATAGTGCTGAAGCAGTCTGCAATGATGGGTACATGCACTGCATCGGCTCACACAATACATGCATGCACAGTATATTTACTGTAGATCGGTTTTATTTTTCCTACAGCAGAGCTGGAAGTGGACATAATGGAGATGAAAAATGGAAGCTCAGTGGCAGGGTTCGTGATAATGGGCCTGTCCGATGACAAGAATTTGGAGACCCTTCTTTTTGCATTATTTCTGGTGCTGTACATATTGACTCTCATTGGGAATGTGATCCTGATCACAGTCTGTGTTTGTGAGCCTCGCCTACATACTCCTATGTACTTCTTCCTGGGGCACCTCTCCATGTTGGACATATGTTTCTCATCAGTGACTGTTCCTTACATATTAGCACAGCTCCTTGCTAGAAGGAGCATCAGCTTCATTGGTTGTGAAGCTCAGATGTACACAAGTCTGCTTCTGGGAATTACAGAGTGTCTTCTCCTAGCAGTCATGGCATATGATCGTTATATAGCCATTGTGTTTCCCTTGCGTTATACAGTCATCATGAGCATGTCGGTTTGTATTAAATTGGTGTCCTCTTGCTTGTTAAGTGGTGGTGTGATGGCATTCCTGGACACGTTTTTCACAGTGCGATTGCCAGTATGTGGCACCAGAATAATCAATCATTATTTTTGTGAGGCCACAGCTTTTCTGAAGATGTCATGCGTGGACACCTTTGTCACAGAGATGGTCATTTTCTCTGCTGGAATCTTTGCACTATTGTTACCAAGCCTCTTCACTGCTATCTCCTACATCTGCATCATTACTACTATTGTGAGAATCCGCTCCAAAGAAGCAAGATACAAGGCTTTCTCCACATGTGCCTCTCATTTGATTGTTGTTATCATGTTTTACAGCACTGCCATTTCCATGTACATGAAACCAGTATCCAAAACCTTTGAAAATCGGGATAAAATTATCTCGGTATTTTACACTGTGACTCCCCCATTGCTGAACCCCATTATTTACAGTCTGAGAAATAAGGATGTAAAGATAGCTCTGCAGAGATATATTTGTCAACAAATATTCATTGAACACGTTACATGCGTTCAACAATTTTTCAGAAAACGTATACTGTGAAGAAATGGAGTGTGAGAAATTGGGTTGTTGGTTAACTGGGGTCTGAGCCCTGGTCAAGCAGTAGTCACAGTCCCTTGCAGGATGAAAAACAAAAATACATTAAATTGATCTGTACTTAACCATGGGTAGCTTGCCACAACAATCAGTCAGGCTTAACTTATAGGCAATGTGTAAACTATTTAGGCAGCACACAAACAATAATAAGTTACACAAACAAGAAAAATCCCAAACCAATTTAGAAAAACTCATTTGACATCTAAAGAACGAGCTGTAAAATAGCATATAAAAGATAAAAGTGCTAACCACGGACATCTGGTCATGCTAGACTGTGCAAAGTGAAAAAGTTAAGGCCAACCACCATAGAGTGCAGATCGCACACAAAAAGTTGAATGGGCCCGGTTAGTGCTTACCTTAGGGCTTAACAATATTTTAAAGAAAAAGTGATGTAGAAGGTAGGAAATCAGTGGGGCACCCTACAAAACTGTTCGAGTAGGGAACGTCATTGTCTGAGAACCGTTGTGCTTAGCAGTGGTGAAGAATTTTACCTTCTGTCTTAGATGTTGAGTTAGAAGTTAAAAAATCTCTAGCAGAACGAAGCAGAAGGAGGTAGCTGAAGGCAGTTCAACGAGGTGGCATAACCCTTTGGCAAAGGACTGCTGAATGGATGAGCTATTGCGGAGAAGAACGTAGCTGGAGAATCTGCAAACTTAATCCGACTGGCGATGTACCTCAAACAGATAGGGGAGCAGCTTGGTCTCCTTCTGGTTCTCAGATTACTTTTTGCCCAAATTTTTCAAAGTCATACGTTTTGGAACATGGCCATCTGGGCACCTTTAGCACTACTAACTTAGTGCGTTCATCTTATCAGTTCCAAGATTACCCTCCTGCTTATCAACACTGCCTGGTACTTGCAGTTGTCTGAACTATGATACTCTGTTGTTATTAGTTTACCTCTCCTGCTTTTCTGTGTACTACCATCTCCTGTGTTTACTACTCTGTTCTCTGTAAATATGTAAAGTGTTCTGATAAAGGCAGGAGGCATGTTTGCACTATGAAAAATAAGGGTCCAGGAGTGGATGGAGACCTGTTGGTGATTCTGGACTCAGTCTGCATCCAGGTGTGGGTTCAGGTTGGTGGGAGCCTGCCTTGTTTCTGTGGCTCTGAACAGGAGGCCAGCAAACTATCCCTTGAAGTCTCTTCTGATGTCCAAGGTGCAGCTGTAGATGCAGGGCTCAACAGCAGGGCTGGCCCCTGCGGGTTTAAGGCAGGTTCTGGGTAGTAAGGCAGTCCTTCCAGGTATCTACCTCCTCTCATGTATTAATTAAATGTATTATGGAATCCCAATGTGGTCCCATGGAAGCGGTAGGCCTCACAGTAGTGAAAAATACATTTTGGAGCTTTTTACTAGCAGGACGTGTAGAACTTAAAAGTATATACCTTACCTTTATATTACAGAGGACCCTTCCCTATGGACTACCTAGGGCCTACATTGGATGTGACTTATATGTAATAAAAGGGGAGTTTGAGAATTATCAAGAGGTTTTAAATGCCATGTCAACATGGCAGCAGGACACTGCCTTCTGGCTGCAATAGCAGGCCTGGGGCATGTTTTAAGGTGCTACTTGAGTAAGTGGCACAATGAGGGCTGCACGCCCATTGGTAGTATTTGATTTAAAGGCTCTGGGTGTATGGTTTGCCACTCTACAAGGGACTTAAATATGTCAAACAGATGCAAAACAATTATACCATATTTCAGGGAGACATCACAAGCACTTTAGCACTTTAGTTAGTAGTGGTGAAGTGCACAGAGTCAAAGGCCAATAAAAACAAATTCAGTCTATATACTGTATATGTGGTATAAAAGGAAGCATTGTACTAAATCACCCTACCAGAATTCACATTAAAACCAAGGTTAAGCCATGGTGGTGCCATGCAGGTGTCAATCAGAAGGGTCCATGATTAACTATTTTTTAGTTATCTTGCTACTACCCAACACACCAGATCACCATAGAAAATCTTCCAACCCCATTCACTTGGCTCCCCCAGATGGAACCCAGGAGCAGGGCTCAGCCCCAACTTTGTGCACCAGCAGTGGAGTGTTCTGGGGTTGCTAGGTATTTTGATGAAGACCAGGATTGGGTGCACTTCTCCATCCTGGAAGATTTAATAGACGTAAACAGTAGGGGACCATGGTGCCCCCCCACAAGGGGCATAATGTGATACAAATTCCACCTGAAACAGAACCCATTCTCATCCATGGCATCCGTGGGGGTAAACTGAATTGCAATGCATCCCGTAAATGCCCAATACTAGTCTACCTAGGTTTTGAGTGAATGAGGGTGGCATGGCAGCCTGGATGAGAAGGAATGCAGTTTATGAGGGAACCACTGCTCCTCACGGAAGTCAGTGCAAGCTGGTTTGGAAGGCAGAAGAGGAAGCTGTCCTCAACTGCCCAGGCATTCATGCATGCACGCCTGCGGTAGTCATAGGAATTGCTTTCACTGAGCAGGGGGCACTCAGCTCTTCTTGACGAGAGCAGGCCTGCCACCTAAGTCCAGTACTCAAGACATGAAGTGGTTGACCTTTAGTTCCAACGAGTGGTAGACAGTCAATATGTGGGTGGTATGACCCTCCATCCTTACCAGGTACATGTTTGACTGGTCCTGTGTGACTGGAATGGAGTTTTAAGGCTTGTGAAGGCCTGCTTAAGTGTGCTGGTGGAGCTGCATGTCTCCTCTGTTGTGGGAGCCATTTGCTCACCCTGTGCCACAGTGATTTAGAGTTCCCTGCCCAAGTCTCTAGAGATACTTTTGAATCATGGAGACAAAATCCCAAAAAGGAAGTCAGACAGGATACTGAGCAAGTGGTGAACCAGGACTGCTACCTTCCTCGTGCCCTCCTACTCTTCTCGGTGAGTGTAAATTGCAAACGTTGCCTGTGACTCTTGGCAGTAGATTACTTGGCTTGTGCATCAATCTATGAATTGATTGGACTTGAATCTCCCTGGGGCCACCCAATAGCACCTAGTTCTTGGCCCCTTCATCTCCCAAGGTAAGCCCATATTGCCTGTTGCAGGACCCCAGTTGTTGTACAGAGGAATGTCACCTATGCGCTTGGCATTCCCCACCTAGTGAGGTGGGTAGGTCCCCGGCAGTCCATGTGGGAAAAACCATGGGTGCATCTGGCTGTGCACCAGGCATGGCTCTCTGTAGTGGGTGTTGCCACTATGTGATTTCTACCTAGTGTTCAGAATGTCAAACTGAAGAATTTCCACAAAGCATAGGTAAATGGGCGGAGTAACCATAACTCTCTTAACCTAGTCTCCGTCGAGATAGCCTTTGCCTCCCAGTAGTTCCGCTAGTAACTATCTCTATGACACTAATCTCCTTGAGGAGAGATAAGTCAGGCCATTTTTGGACATGGTCAAGACTATGATAGTGAGAAATGGTAAATCTAACAATCTCAATTCTGGATTCCTGAATGGAAAAAGCCCCATTAAGATGGTGAAAGGATGTGGCATCTTTTTCACAAAACATTATTCTCCTTACTGATTTTGTGAACTCTAAACCAAGGTCCAACATGAAATTCAATATGTCACTGTGTTGACCACTGTACTAATTGATGGCGAGAGAATTACCAACCTAAGTGTAAGCATCACATTTCTGTTTCATCAAGTATAAGCATAACATATGTACCAAGACTTGAAAAACTGCAAGAAGTCTATGAGTTCGGTGATAA
This sequence comes from Triturus cristatus, assembly GCF_964204655.1. Classification (NCBI taxonomy): domain Eukaryota; kingdom Metazoa; phylum Chordata; class Amphibia; order Caudata; family Salamandridae; genus Triturus; species Triturus cristatus. Next base: position 1,879,979,734 of record NC_140589.1, read on the forward strand.
ACCCAATGAATATGAAAGGTGACTTTATAAAAAATTTCAGTTTTTGGAAATACCTAATTGAGAGGTACAACTACTATCAATGTAGAGCCATAATAGGAATCTTCAAATAACTTAACAAGCATGTCACTATGTCAAGTGCCAAGTAGAAAAAAGAAAGAAAAGCTGTTTTCATACACCTGTAATAGTTTGAAATTCGCAAAAGCACAAATCAACGCTATACTCTCAGTTCTAGAAATCATCAAGCTACAATATTGTGACCAAAAAAGAAAACATTGTTGCTAATTGAATTGCAAAACATATATGATAATTAAAGGTATATTAAGTATTTATGGTTTCACATTTTGAAAACAATAAAGTAAACAGATTCAAGAATAAAGTTAAAATATGAGAAAAAAAAACAAAATTTGAAAATAATTTTGAATAAGTATCCGCTAGTATTGAAAGTGATCAAAACAATTAACAAAAAGCAACAGATTGAACAATAAAAGAAAGGCACACAGATTTAATAAAAAGAAAAAAACACCTTAAATCACAAACTTTTATGAGGAGGATGATAAAATATTAGAAGAACAAAAATGTCTCTAGATGGAAGAAATTATTATACACATCACAGCAAATACCATCTTTATCCCTCTGAAGCCAGTCAACAAAAATTGAAATAAAAACCTGATTCAAATAAAATAAGTCTATGAACACTGTTCAAGACAAGAACAAATATGTTCAGCCAAAATAACATACCTATGAAAGATACGAAAAATGAACGTCTCACTAAAAATGTTTGCCTACATGTATGCAACATTGAAAGATCCCAGATTTACAAACCAGCAACCAAAACTGTAAAGTGTGAAAATTTAGGATAAAAAAATATTTCTCAATTTAAACACCTGCTTCAAAGAGGAATTGTTTTGTGGTGCAAAACCCTGTCTGCTTTTGTTATAGAAAGGGTTTTGAGTAAAAATAAAGATGGGTGGTTGCATACAAATGGCAATATAGCACCCACAGAATGCACCCCTGATGCAGAGTAACACAAAGCAATACTTTGCACTGCTTTTATTTACTGTGATGCAACTTTCCAGCACAAAACAAGTTTGGCATGGGAAAGCATATCTAAAACAAATTTCTCAGAGTTGTATCACCTTTCTCATGCAAGCGCAGCACCAAATGTTTGTAAATGAGAGGTATAACTATAATTCTGTGACGATATAATGTGAACCTTCAACAGCCTTAAAAAACATAGCTCCAACAAATACAAATGATTCTACATAAAAACACATTGTTTGAAATTGGCAATAAAAGTGAGATTCACAACAGTTTATGTCACTATGTGAAGAGCAAAAGCGTATCCACTAGTATTGAAAGTGGCTCAAACAATGAACCAAAAATAACACATACAACAGAAAAATAAAGGTGCGTAGACTTTATAAAAAACGAGCACTAAAAATCACAACCTTTTCATGATTAGGGTAATGGAATATGACAAGCACAACACGGTGCAACATAAAGAAGTTGGTATGGAATTGAAAAAATAAATAGTAATCTATATCGCAGAAAATAATTGAATTGTCTTTCCAAAGCCAGTCATTAAATTCAAAATGTAATACCTAATAAAGATGGTGATGCATTTATTAACATTGTACAAGACGAGAACTAAAACTTTTCAGCCCTAATTAATAAACCTAGGAAAGATAAGAACAATTAAAACATCTATAAAAATGATAAGAAAAGATATGCAAATTTAAAAGATAGCTTTAATGAATTTCTGACAATGTTCAAGGACGATAAAAAGAAAATGCCAAGAATAATCACTGATGGGATGGAAGGCACCCTGGCTCAGACTGACTATCCTGTCATACAACAAACAGCAGCACTGAGAATTGTTGTACTGCATTGCAGGAGAGGGTGAGTGCTTGAAAACACCATATTAATAAAGATTTGGTCACACTCTTACTATTTCCGCCCAATGCTGGTGTACAATAAGGCAATCATGTGCCATACACACACCTCTGCACCATAGCGCAAAGGTGCCTGAATGAGTCTAGCATAGGTTTTGTACTGAAATGATACAGTTCCAGAATGAAATACTGTTAGAGAATCATCACCAATTTGCAGTATAATACAGTGCAGCACACATGCAAAGTGTGAAAGTTTAAGATACACAAAAGCATTTCTAATTTTTAAAACCTGCTTACTGAAGTAAAAAAACTCAAGTTGGACCTTCTAAATGAACTGTAATTTCATTATGATATGGGCTACCTTCTGTCTTGGCAACCCCTAGCTACTCTGATGTAAGTTTCAAAGTGTTGCAGTGTGTAGACTTAACCTAACACAATGCAACATTTTGCACCAAATTTATCAACACTTAGCACCGGGCTTGCATCACAGGCAAAAGCGCAAAACATGTTGTGCACTAGAAAGTAGCTACATGTTAACATGGCATAGGTATTTGCACTATCTTGCTCTACTTTACAACAATGGGGAGTACTATTAGTAGTTCATGGGTAATCCCAAGCACCCAGCACCGGGTGTTAATGCAAATTCCTATGTTCTAACATTGGTAGCCATGGATTTGCAACAAAAATGTATGCCTCCCCAAGGAAGGTTGTCACATTAGAGAACTGTGTTTTAACTATTCATGAATGCAGCCCTGTATAGTACACATACAAAGGTATAGAAGTGTTGTTCTACATGAAACTGTAGTGTTTTGTAATAGAAGGGTCTCCTTGTAGCACAAAATGTATATTTGACATTAAACACACACACCCTTGTATTACAGTTCAAGAGTGAGTGCACTGGTGCAAGACAGTCTAATAAGCACCAGTGCAGGAAGAGAAAAAAGATAATCAAAATCTTTGCAGATATGGTGCTGTTCTACTCTTTTGCTTCCATGCATCTGTGGTTGCTGCACTGCTCAAAGCTTAACTTAAGTTGCTGTCCTATCTTACCTATCAATGTGAAACTACCCAAGTTAAGCATTTCATCATTAAAATAATGATAAAAGTCACCTTATTTCTTTTGCTTTCTATTTCAGGACCTTTCGGTATTTCATGCCGCTGCATTATTTCCCAAATAAATGCATGTAAACACAACCTACAATAGGCATTGGCGTAAAACTGGTGAAATGTATTTCAATGTTATAGTAATGTTATGTGAAACATTGATACAGTTCCTTTCTGTTAAAGACATTTATGATTTAGCGGAAAGAAAACAAACTATCTTGAAGCAGTATTGCCCCAAAAGGGTCTACAGGAAAAATACAGGGTACTAACAATTTGCTTGCCAACAGAAATGGCTCCCCTGGTAGAGGACTACACCACTTGGGCAGAGATTATTTGCTGCAATATATACCAGAACACATGGTCCCCATTCTTTGGTGGTTCTACCTGAAGTATCAAAACAGATCCAGAATGAGCATGGGGCTGCACCTGCCCTGGACTCAGGGATGAAACTGGTGGGCAATTATGCCACAGTATCCACCATAATGTTGAGTAACATTAAAGGGGAAGCAGCAGCATTAGCTATAGGCCAGTGTCTAATGGATTTGCCTCCAGCAGGGCATGAGTTTTCATGAATGTTTGCATTGTCCAGCATACTGTCCATCAATTGTTTCTGTTGCATATGTCGCCCTAAGTGGGAAGGGTATGTCCAGACATGGGTCCCATGCTCACTACACCACTGGTTTCAAGCTAGCCTGGCTGATGAGGGTGATGCCCTCAAACGGGTCCCAGGATGCTTGTTTACAGTCCAGGGAGTATCAAGTTTGGCAGTTCGGGCTGGACTGTTCCTACAAGGATCAGGGTCAAGACTGATTTGATTATGGCTGGGTCCAAGCTGGGGTGGTGTGGAGAGCAAAAAAAACAATGGATTTATCCCAGATCCTTGTGACTGGGGGTGAATGTTTGCATTGTCCAGCATTCCGTCCATCAATTCTTTCTTTTGCAGAAGGGTTCTACCATGGCGCGTCCACCTCAGACACCTCGTTTGATTTTAACCATTGCAGGCCCCTATCATCTGATGGGGCTTACAAGTACATCTTGATGGCAGTGGATTACTGCTCTCAATTCCTGTGGGTATGGCCTCAGAGATCGGCTGAAACCTCAACTTTTTAAAAGTATCTGTAAGTCTTTATTGGGATGTACATGGTTGGCACACTACATTCTGATGAGGGTCTGACATTTAGCTCCTAGGCTTACAAAGGCTCCATGGGAAGTCTGAATGTGACTCTGCACTTCTTGTCTCCATACCATCCGGAGAAATGTAGTTGTGGAGATGAAAAACAGAGACATAAAGCAGTCTTTAATAGCAAGGGTATTTGGCTTGGCTTGCCGTTGGGTCCATCACCTATAAGGGCCCAGAGGGCTTTCAACAATATGCCAAGAAATTCCCTGGGTGGTCGGACTCCTTAGGAGATCCTGTTTGATGTTAACATGTGGGTTCCAGATCTTGATAATGCCAGCACAGCAGTGGGAACACAGTTGCACATAAATGAACATTTGGCTGTTTTACAGAAATTTTATAATTTCCAGGATGAACAAAGCAACATCCAAGTAAAACACACTGCCACTGGAGAAGTGAAGGTTTTTTTGGCAAGAATCAGCTGGATCCTGAAGGTTTGAAACACAGACACGGAATCCTGAAATTAACAAGGTCTACGTCAATGTACCATGGATTGAGTCTTCGTCCAAACCAGCTTGCTGAACTGTCCATGATAGACCTGAAGGGTTCTGGATACTTCATTGTCTTTAACAACTTCTCCAATGCATCAAAAACACCACAGCCCCCACCGCCCCTGCGCTTTGAGCTGAAGGTACGTGTCTTCTATCTTTGGCTGAAAAGAACATACTTTGTTTCTCCATGAAAACTGCTTTGTATTGGAATTGCATTACTTTTCCTCATCCTCTGGATTGGTTTTGTGTCTTGTGTTTTTACTTTTCCTGAATAGAAATGTTGTCCTAAATCGCTCTGCAGTACACATAGTATATTTGGTTCTGAATCCACACGCATCATTACACCGTGAACAGAGAGACTTGTCTTTGGTGAACATTTCAGCTGTTCAAGTTCTGGATGGGGTTGTATGGGACAAGGTATCATTTGATATTTATGGTCCCACTGAACTCCTAAATTACATTATCACCGCTCATGCTATTTCTGATGATTGGGACATTGATGCAGTATATGCAATTTTAGAAGATCTGGATCATTCCAGCGTGTTTTCTTCCGATGAGTTATATGATGAGAAAGCTCATTTTGATGAGATGTTCTGTTTTCAACATTACGGTCATCATTTTCTACACAAGGACAATACACCTAAAGAAGAATTTAACTTTGCACAATGGTAGCATCACCCTACACCACAACAGGGTAGTTCAAAAGCATTTGCACAGAAGTTTCACAATCTTTCTGTTTATGAGACATCCAGACTTTTAGAGGGATAGAGAAGAAGTACAATCTATCTTGGGGACTAAACATTGGCAGGTTCAGGGAACTGAGGCTTTAATTAGGGCCTGTTTACTATCACAACAAATGATTTTCCTGAACAAAACTCGGCAACTGACAACGTGCCTTGGCTTGACCAAGATGAAGGATTTGAATGGGACAGGGGTTCCCGCTCTTACACGATTTGACAACTGGCAACAGTTAAGCCCATACAGTGAAAACACTATTGATAACATACAGTATAAGAGTAAAGCAAGCGCACGAGAATGTGAAAGTAAGCATAACTCACCAGGTCCCAAAAGGTTAATCTGGCTGTTAGACACTAACATATTTCAGAATGGATTCCTGGGTAACGCCAAGGTACTTACAGCTCATAAGCCTTACATATGATATGTGCATAGTGAGCATTCAGGGCTGGAACAACTTACAATGTTGCGAGGTTGTGCCTTGATTTGCTAAAAACCTTGATATTGTCTCAGGTACAACTGCATTTGTCCCTTTTTCTGATGACCTGGACTTATGAGACATTTTGTTGGGTGCTCTTTATACCGGTTATAATAAAATATGGAAACCTTTCTCAACAAGAGGCTGCACAAGGACCAACCTAAAACAGACTCTTTTAGTAGAGGGCAATGGTATGACTAGCCTATCACCTAGAATGTACTCATTAGGTAACATGTTCTCATCCTTGATAAATGTGCTTCAGCAAGACTTGTCTGCGCTTCAACATGGGTAGTCCCAACTTAGGTCAATTCTATTGTTAAGGTGGACACTACAGACACTATGTTTGGCCACATGCCGTCGCAACACATCAACATCAAGAATCAGTTTAACCTTACCATCATTCTGAACAACCGATAGCTATGGCAGGAAATGATGCAATATACACAGTATTACATATCGAAAGGCTGTAGAAATTACTTTTTACTGTTGCTGAGATAGAATCCTCAGATTGGATAATCTATGGGTAAATGACACTACAAATCTCGACTTTCAGGACTGTCTACAACACCATCAAGTGGGCAGATATGAAGTGCTGGGTGAAGGGTACGCATCCAAACAATGTTGGAAGAAGGATACTGAATCTTTTTTCAGCACCCCTGAGATAATACTTTAAGTGGATCCCTAGTATGCAAGTATGTTTCATTGTACGGAGCATGCAGTGCCTCTGTGGCGAACTTGTCCTACTACTTGAAACGGTCTTGATGCATGCATTTGACTTTCAGATTTCTATTGAATGAGAGTTACCTGATGCTGAACAGTCAAGGTTGCTGCTGGATGAAACCAGGGGTTGCTTATGTGGTGACCGTATCTTCCATTGTTACATGCTGTACACTAGTCCTGTTTCTGCCTGCCCGTAAAGTTAGGGTGAATACATTGTGGACTTTAATTAATCTTACCAACATCTGTTTTATCACCCTGAGCAAACTAAAAGCCTATTTTTTTCAAAAAGATGTGGCCTTAACTTTGACCAAGGAGACGTTTGATCTTCAGGTGGCTTGTTCCTCTCAGGAGATACAGGCTTCTATGTACCAACTTCCCTTGACAGTTTGGGGAGCTGGTCCATCATACTTTTAACATGTCTAGTATGACTTGAATTGTAGGGTTTTATGAGAGCATTGGCTCTGGGTTGGTCAGCACCTTCCGGGCGGTGTGTGGAGTTATTCCATCCTTTTTCAACTGCCTTCACTGAAGCTTCTTTGGCGGTCTTCTACTTGTCCTGCTCCTAGTTGCAGGGATACTGCTTTTAATATTTTTGCTCCCCAATGGATGCCCCAGTTCAAAATCAAATGGAGCTGCCACTGCCTTATGTCCTGTTGCACCGTGAATGCATGCATTCCTTTGCTCTGAAAACTGGATGCGTATTGGTTCCAGTCATTTTGGCCTGTATTGCTTCATTTTTTACAGCTTGTGTTCTGCTGCCTCTTTTGTATGTATAATTGTGCCCTGGACTTGTGCTTGAGGTCACAATTGGTTGAACCTTTGGACATAGAGGTACTAATGGACCACAGAAGGCCCGTCTGTGCAGCTGTCTCTTGTGGATCCCGTTGCTCATTGCCATGTTTTATGAGGTTCCTCCTGAGGGTTTGGATCGAGGCTCTGTTTCAACAGAACATCGAGTGGCGGACTTCGCTCCTTCAGCGGCTGATGTGAGGTTGGATGGGATCATACTTGCTCTATCAATTTGATAAGAGGTGTGCCTCTAAGATCATAGTCTGTGGACACTGGGATGTTTTGTCTACTACTAGGAAGCATGTAAACATTTGGCTTCCTTTGTGGTGGGAACTTCTTATTCAGCCTGTTTCTTAACTTCCAAATTTTCGTTATGTTGCCTTACATTTTATAGTTTTTTTTTATTTTTTATTTTGAATAGCTTTCGGTTTTCTTTATGCTTTGGGCCTCTAAATGGCATGAGTGCCTGATTTTAAATATATTTTGTCTTCTTTTTATCATATAAATGTTAGTATTTTCCTTTATATATGATAATGCATTATTAATGAAGGGATTCAATAGCTTGCGAGCTGACCTATGTATGAGGAGTGGGTGTCATGTGTCCAAGTTCAGCCCGGTAGGAAATAGAGCCATTTGACATGTACATGGTTCTTTTCTAAAGTTGCATGGACACCAATCAATGTATACACTTTTCCAAAGGGAACACTTGCACTGTGGCACTGATTAGCAGTGGCACAGTGCCCTGAGCAGCTAACACCAACAAAACACAATGAGGCACATCAGCAAAAAGTGGAAGGGAAACTCACGCCAAGGAGCCAGGTCTAACACCACTGAACTAACATAAACCCTAAAACACTACCCCAAGCTATACCCCAAACAGTCCCCAAACACCACAGCACTACCCTAAAGCCTAAAACACTACCCCCAGCAGTACCCCTACACTACCCAAACACAACAGCACTACCCTAAACCCTAAAACACTACCCCCAGCAGAATCCCCTACATTACCCAAACACCACTGCACTCACCTAAACCCTAAATAACTAACCCCAGCACGACCCCCTACACTACCCAAACACCACTGCACTACCCTAAACCCTAAATTTACCCCCAGCATGACCCTTTACACTAACCAAACACCAGTGCACTGCCCTAAACCCTAACACACTACCCTCAGCATAACCCTCTACACTACACAAACACCCTTGCACTGCCCTAAATCCTAAAACACTACCCCCAGCACCTCCCCCTACACTACACAAACACCAATGCACTGCCCTAAACCCTCAAACACTACCCCCAGCATGACCCCCTACACTACACAAACACCACTGCACTGCCATAAACCCTAAAACACTACCCCCAGCATGACCCCTACACTACCCAAACACCACTGCACTACCCTAAACCCTAAAACACTACCCCCAGCACGACGATCCCCTACACTACCCAAACACCACTGCACTACCCTAAACCCTGAAACACTACCCCCAAAATGACCCCTACACAACCCAGCTCTGTGGCGCTTACTGGAGGTACCTGATGGGCTAGTTGGACCCCAGGGACCCTCAGGATTCAAGGGGGCTTAATCCCCCAACTTAAAATGCACCACGGGGCACATTTGCACAGTGGTGAAGGGAGGGGGTGGGGCCTGAGGTAACATGTGTGCAAACACGCCCTGCGGTGCGTTTTAAGTTGGGGAATTAAATCCCCCACAATCTTGAGGGCCCCTGGGGCCAACTAGCCCACTAGGTACCTCCAGTAAGTGCCACAGGCCTTCGTTGCAGAGAGGTGGTCCAGGCCATGCCCCTTTTTACTCCTCTCTGCAACGCAGCTCTGTGGTGATTACTTGAGGTACCTGGTGGGCTAGTTGGACCCCAGGGACCCTCAGGATTCAAGGTGACTTAATCCCCAAAATTATAATGCGCCAGGGGGTGCATTTGCAGAGTGGAGGAGAAATGGGGCATGGCCTTTGTCTACCTCTTACCAATCCCACTGTGTGGGGCTTACTGGAGGTAAAAGGTAGGCTTGTTGGCACCTAAAGGACCCCCAGCAGTGGAGGGGACTTCAATCCCCATTCAAGAGTGTGCCAGGGATTGCGTTTGTAGAGTGGTGGGCAAAGTGGGCATGGCCTGGTACGAGTACTTACCAATGCTGCTGGATGGGACTGACTGGAGGTAATAGTTTGGGAAGTTGGCCCCCAAGGATGTCCTCGGGGGCAACTACCCCTCTTGTTACCTCCAGTAAGTCCCACACAGTGGGATTGCTACGACATCTTCGGAGGTCATGGCTCCCTTTCTCTACCACTCTGCAAATGTGCCTCGTGGCAGACTACGGGATGGGGGATGAAGTCCAATTTAGTCCTGAGGGAGTTTGGGGGCCAAGAATCCCTCCTGGTACCTCCTGAAAGTCATATGCAGCGGAATTCCTGAGCGTTGGTTGGACGCCCAGCACCCTTTCTAAACCACTCTGCAAATGCGACTTATAGGTAAAGTAGCATATTTGTGCACCTCTGACTTAGAGGAAGTTTTAATCCCCTTTCCCTATTATGTACTAGGGGCTTACAGAGGAGGTCATGCTAATCACAGGGTTACCCCAACGCTTAGTTTTCCCTAGTGTATGTATCTGTTTTCACTGTATTCTAAGTGTCTTTTTGCATAGCACTGGCTCTAGGCCTGGTTAGTCAGAGTCAGTTACCATCAGTACCCATCTGAAAAAGTTGTGGGCACAGGATGGTTTTGCAACACTGCCTCTTCCTGCTCCTCTGTTGGTTCTTTCTATACATGTCTTGCTTCATCCTGCACTTTCCTTCATCTTTGTGGACTTCTTTAGCTTCTTTCTGCATTTCTTTTGCTTCTTTCTGTGCATTTTTTCTTCTTTCTTCACATGTCCTACCTCTGTAGGCATAGTTAGAAACTAGCATTTAAAAAACCTTTGAAATTCACTTAAAAAATCATATGTTTCAGGCATGTTATCATTAGAAATTCGCATTTAAAAAACCTTTGAAATTCACTGAAAAAAACCATAGGTTTCAGGGACGTTATAGTTAGAAATTAGCATTTAAAAAACCTAAGACATTCACTTAAAAAACATAGGTTTCAGGGCGTTATAGTTAGTTGGACATTTCACTCATACAAATCCAGAGAAATTCCCCGTTATAGTTAGTTCAGCTAACTATAACTTGCACGCCCGCAATGCACTGCTGATGATGTCACATATTACATCATGACATGGTCAGTGACATACCTCATGACATCACTGATGACATCTCAAATGACATCACTGATGACATCACTGATGACATCATCCAGTGAATATGTGTTTTTGTCAAAATTAAATATGTGTTATATATGTATATCTTAAGGTGGATGGAAGAATAAATGGGTATATAAGTGCCTAAATGGATGATTTTTTTTGTAAAATGAATGTATAACTGACTAAGTGTATCTCAGTGAATACCTGGGTTAATTAGTAATGTTTAAATATGTAAATATCTGTATCAGTCTCTCACTTTGTGTATAAGTGGCTGCATGGTTTGGTGAGTAGCTACATGAGTGTCTATGTGGGTTATTAGTGGGTTTTTTGAGTATCAGTATGAGGGGTATTACTTAGTGCATAGATGCATGAATGAGTGACTCACTATTTGTATGTGTTCGAAGACAGCATGTGTGCAGGTCTGTATGGGTGGATGAGTGTGTGTATGGATGTGTTAGTGAGTGGGTACTTGACTCCAAGCAAAAATATAAAGATTTTTTTTATATAAACCTAGTTTATATGTTGGCTAATTGGGTGGCTCTAAAAAGACTTCTGTGTTTATTATGAGTTTCTTGCAGCTACATGTAAGTGCAGATGCAGAGCTTTAGGTTCTTGAGTAACACTGTTCCCTTCATCAGTGAAGTGTACTCCGTCACTCCTGTAGATGCCCTCCATATGGAAACGTAGATTGTTGTTATATATGGAACCCATTCTATGGTCGCCGAGGTAAGCAGAAATAGCTTCATTGACATTCTTTCTAGCTTTCTCAATCTGAGGACACAATTGATTGGACCACTTCCATTTCTGTATTTGGCATATGTTGGAGTATACAGAGGCAGTTTGGTGTAAAAGCAACATCAATTCTGCAAAGGTGTCCTTCATTAGCATTTCCAGACCTACTCTAGTCAATGTGCCTAGGTCATTGCCACCACAGTGCACAATCATGAGGTCAGGGGGTTGGAGATGCAAAAAGGTTTTAACCACAGGCATCAATTGGTGCCACTTTAATCCTTTCTATTCAATCCATTTAATGTCTACATTTTGCAAAGTCTTTTTCAATACCTCTGCGTTCAGCATGCCTTTTGCACCAGAAAACATAGCTATGACCAATAATCCACACTGAAAGCATCTTGAATTGATGACTGTAGGTAAAGAAAAGATATCAGTAGCTGAGGTAGTCAGCTGGTTGAATGAGAGATATCTAAAATGGTGGACAATATTCTGTTTTAAAGAAAGTAGAGATTTTATTGGCTGTTTAAGAACATTGTACATTCAAACATAGGGTGCATTTTACTTTCTTTAGAAAGCACGTTTCTTATTGGTTAGTAAAAAATATTTGAAAGGTACAGCAGAAAGTATAAGGTCATGTTTTGAAAAGCCAACCTCACCTGCTGTTGTCATTTGCAACATTGTGGGGTGAACTTGTGACCTGGCAGTTAAGTTGAATGGTGCATGACCTGTTGCTCTGGAAACTGACATTCGGGAGAAGGGGTGAAGAAGTCAGTTGAAAAGGGTTATTATCTGTGACCAATGGAAAAGTGTTTTACAATTTGAAAATCTCTGGGAAGTAATGTAATTTGTTGCTTATGTGTATTTGTATGGAAAAAGAGAGGGAAACCTTGCAATTACTGGTTTCACCTTGCAGAGTCTGGTGATTTATATTGACTGTGTGTAAAAGAAAGTCCTGTCTGAGTGTGTGAGATTTTTCATTCAACAGATTTATTTGCAAAGTGAGTTATATATTTTTGAGGTTTATTTAAAAAAGATTTGACATTATTCTAAAACTGTGTTGTTTGAAATATATTAATAAATGTAGATATGTATATTGGAATTAGTTTAATTGTACTTGAAGTTTTTTAAAAAACAGTCTGTACAGTAATATATATATATATATATATATATATATATATATATATATATATATATATATATATATATATATATATATTCAGTCTGTTCAAAGGTATAGCTGAATGATCCCTCATATTTTTAGCTAGTTGATTGAACATACAGTACAAATGTGTATTTTGAAAGATGTTCATATAAGGTGTAGTTTATTAGGCATAATTATTTCTTCTCGCTACAAAGTTATAGTTTAATTATACTGCATAATTATGGATAGTATGGTAAAGATGCAGCACATCTGTGGTGTTTGAAAGATGATCATATAAGGTGTTAATAATTACGTTTCTGTTATTAGTTTGTACAGAAGGTAAAGTTAAATGACACCATTTGTTTTAAGATAGAATGGTGAAATAAGGTGTTGTTAATTATGCTTCTTTTTGTAGTACGAGCAAAGGTATAGTTGAATGATGCCACATAATTTCAGATACAAAGGTGAAGATGTATAATAAAAGTGTGGTTTTAGAATAGCTCATAAAAGGTGTTGTTAATTAGTCTTCTTTCTTAAGTCTGTTGAGAGGTATAGTTTGATAATGCCGCATATTTGTAGATTGAATAGTCAAGATGTAGCTCAAAAGTACACCACCACATATTACTCTTTCTGGTATGTTGTACATATCTACTTAACTAGATAGTATGTAATGACTACTGTATGTGTTCAGATTGTATTTATATTGTTGTATGTATGTTTACTTAATTATTGAGAGGTGCCTGACTGATTACAGGAGTGCAAAGGTAGTGAGTATGTGATTTAATAAGTACACAAGAAATTATTTATTGATTCTATATTGTGCAATCACCAGTTAGTATCCAAGCACTACCCATGCATTAATGCAATGACTAATGCAGTAACTCATGCAATGGTAAAATCTCCAGAGCACTTCACATGCAGTCCAGCAATCCTCCTGTCACTCCCTGTGGACTCTTTCAATCACTCTGCCATGTCCTTTTTTAATCACTGTGCCGAAACACAAGCACTTATACATTCACCATGCACTCTACTTGCAGTACTCTAATCATCCTGTCACTACCCACAGGTGCACTATCCATGCAGTCCTGTAACCACCTACACACTACTGATTCACTCCTCTAATTACCCAGGTAGTACCCATGCAGTCCAGCAATCACACTGTCACTCCCGTGCACTCTTCCAATCACCCAGCCAGTACCATGTACTAATCCAATCACTCCACCAAAACACAAGCACTTATAAATTCATCATGCACTCTCCTTGGAGTACTGTAATCATCCAGTCAGTACCAAGGAACTCATGTAATTACCCAGGCACTAACTCATGCACCTCTACATTCCATTGAGTGCTACCTATACAGCTTAGTATTCTCTCTGTTACTACCTATGCACTCCTCCAATTACCCAGCCAGTCCCATGTCCTTATCCAATCACTCTGCCAAAACTCAAGCACTTATAAATTCACCATGCACTCCTCCAATCACCCAGCTGTTATCCCTAAACTCATTCAATCATGTTCCACTACCGAAACATTCATAAAAGAACCACATAGTTTCCATACTCTCGTACAATCACTTAGGTATTTTTTCTTTTTTTAACCAGTAGGGGTGGTTCCATTTTTTCGTGTGTTTTTTATTTTAAGAACAACAGACAAAAATGAAGATCAGGACATGATCTCTGCAATAAAAACAAAAGCATATTATAAAAATAAAAATTAACATTTATGTGTTTTTAGAACAGTGGAGATAACGTCCACACACTGCTCTGCAATACATAGTTTGGTGATGCACTTTAAGCAACTAATTGCTGCATTTAAAAATTCAGGCAGAATGTGGGGCCTTGAAGGTGATGGAACCTGTCTTGATGTAGATGGAGCATTTCTCTCTCTTTCGGCAGCAGCATTCAACTGTCTTCTGCTCTCCTCTCTTGCGAGGTGCACTGGATGTATAGTCTCCAAATGCTTTTTTATGCTGCTGGTACCGCATGGATGTTTTTTGGTCAGATCCTCTCAACAATACTTTCTGACAGATTATACAGGTTACTTTTCGGGCGTTCACTTTTTTTTTGCCTTGAGGAATGCTGAAAAAAGCGCACACTTCTTCTTCTGCATCTGCTCTTCCTCCTCCATGGCCAAAGGATCAATCTCAGCCAAACTTGAAGCCATAGTTATTTATTAAAATAAACAAACACACAAAAAAGTTAAAGTTTTGAAGAAAACTGGGAAAGAGGTCTTGTCTCTATGGAAGACAAAAAATAAGGGGAACATCAAGAGGATGGATCATCCTTCTTACACAATGAAATTGATTTAAACCAATCAGATTTTTTTTTTTGTGCTGACATGAAGTTGCGTATGCTGGAAATACGTGCGGGGAGGGGTTGCGCACACTAAGTGGATATGCCGCGCATAGAGCAATTTTAGTTTCATACAGATCATATTGAAATAATAGTTTAAACATACTTTTATAAATAAATTTACACAATACTTTTGTTCATAATTAAATTAAAGACATTTTAAACTTCACAAATTACACCGAATTCGCGACTCCCATGCGACTTTTCAAAATGGCTATGAGAATGCGCGCAGCCATTGTGTAGAATGGGCGCAGCCATTGTGTTGGGTGCGTGACAGGTGTGCGACTTCTGTATAATAATTTTAATGAAAAGAATGTATATAATTGTCCTAACTAGAAATTGTTATCAACTTTTTTAAAATATATATATGTATGTATGTAGTCAATAAAAGAACATAGAATTGAGGCACATTATAGTTAGAAATTCTCATTTAAAAAAGCTTCAAAATTCACACAAAAAACCATGGGTTTCAGCAACATTATAGTCAGAAATTACCATTTAAAAAACCTTAGAAATTCACTGAAAAAACCATAAGTTTCAGCCACGTTATAGTTAAAAATTAGTTTTTAAAAAACCTTTGAAATTCACAAAAAAAACATAGGTTTCAGCCACGTTATAGTTAGAAATTAGTTTTTAAAAAACCTTAGCAATTCACTGAAAAAAACATAGCTTTCAGGAATGTTATAGTTAGTTGAACATTTCACTCGTACAAAACCATAGAAATTTCGGCATTATAGTTAGTTCACCAGTCATCAGTGATGTCACTGACCATGTCATGAATGATGTAATATGTCATGTCATCAGCAGTGCATTGCGGGGGCGCAAGTTATAGTTAGGTGAACTAACTATAACGCCGGAATTTCTATGGTTTTCAGCATATATATAGATATAGTCATATTTTATGCCCTTATTTATCATCATTGTATGAAAAACCTCTTTTGATAGGTAATGCTGGATATGTACTGCTGGATATGTACTTTGTAAAACATAATATGAATTCAAGCTATTTATTGTCTAATGAAGTATGGGATTATTTATTATTATCTCTTGTACCATTATGATGACAATATATAGATAATATTTTTTCTGTCTGCTTTTTCTCCCCAACCAAAATAAAATAAAAAGAAGTACAAAAAGTATCTTACTGATTGGTTATGGAAACAAGTTTGAAAGATACAGTAGACTAGATAAGCTAATATTTTGCAAAAGTCAACCACAACTTCTATTTGCATCTGTAAGGTAGTGTGTTGAATTTCAAAATATGGTGAACTTGTGGGCTGCTGGTACAGTTGAATGTTGCAGAAAGTGTTACTATATAAAACAAGGTTTATATAAGTGAGATGCTACTAAAGTAAGATTTACCAAATCAGTACTATGTTTAGAAGTGGTATGTCCTTAAAAAATAAAACTAGTATTATTAGAAATAGATTTTTGAACTCTCAGAAGGGTTTGCGACTCTATCGCAACGCTGAACTGCGGCACTGCGGTGTAGTAGCGATTCCAATAAATTACAGAAGCATATTTGGTAGTTTTAGAAGAGAGTAATAAAGGGTTAACATGTGTAACCCATAGAAATGGGTTTAAGAATTTGAAAAACTGAAGGGAGCATTTGGTAATGCCACTTACTGGGAACATTTGCCATTACTGGTTTTACTTTGTTGAGAAGGGTGCACCACATTTATTGTGTTGGAAAGAAAATCTTTTAGAGGTGTCTGAAATTTTCATATTCTGAAATACTATTTCAGAGGTGATTTCCATATGTGTAAGGTATGTAATGTATTGCGTAGGAGTGCTTCTGTGTTTGTAATAATCATTTTAACTTTGTAATGCATTATTTATAAACGCTTGCAAACCATTAGAGAAATGTGAGGTTTGAAATATGTTATAAATTGTACACAAGTGTATTAATATTTCTTTTTATTGCACTGAAATAATGATTGAACAACGTTGTGCATACTGATATGGGTGTTTTTTGAGTCTGTAATGAAAATATTAGAAAACAATGAGGTTTAGAATATGTTGGCAGATGTATTGATCTGTATTCTTGTCTATATGAAAGTGTACCCTTATGCCTTATATTATTAGTAGAAAGGAATATCTACAATTTGATGCAGACACTACTCTTGCAGTTATCCAGTCCCCCTGGCACTGCCCATGAATTTATCTAATCATTCAAGCACTATCCTTGCACTTATCTATTTACCCAGGCACCATTCTTACTCTTGCCTCTTGCTGCACCCTTCTTCCCTCTTCCTGTACCTCTGTTGCCTCTTTCTGCACCTTGCTTGCCTCCATCAGTACTTGTCTTGCCTCCTTCTGCACCTCTGTTGCTTCTTTCAGCACTTGTCTTGTTTCTTTCTGCACCCCTTGTGCTTCTTTGTGCAGCCCCGTCCCTCTTCCTGCACTTCTCTTGCCTCTTAATGCACTTCTGTTGAGTCTTTCTGTACTTCACTTGCCTCTTATTGCACCCATCTTGCCTCTTTTAGCAGCTCATCTGCCTCTTTCTGCACCTCTGTTGCTTCTTTATGTACTTCTCTGCTTCTTTCTGCACTTGTCCTGCTTCTTTCTGCACCCCTCCTGCTTCTTTCTGTACCCCTCTTGCTTCTTTCTGCACCCCTCTTCTCTCTTTCTCCACCTGACATGCTGTTTCTGCATCACTCATGCCTCTTTTGGCACATGTCTTGCTTCTTCCTGTACCTATGTTGCTTCTTTCTGCACTTCTCTTGCTTCTTTCTGCACTTCCCTTGTCTCTTCCTGTACTCAAATGGGAAGTACAAGCTGTCAAGTTTAAAGATCTGCGTGTTCTCATGACAGAGGTATGTGTCTACTTGTACATATATTCTCACGTGTTATGCATCTGAAGATATGGCTTAAAAAGCAGGTACATTCCCCTACAGGTGAAGAAATCTCCTTAGTTCTGTTCTGTGATTTGGTCGCACAGGTAGACATGTCTTACATATGAAGGTGTTATAGAGCTCCTCAAATAGATTATTCACTACCCATGTGCACTGTTTCATGAGTAGAGAGGAATACATACACCTTCTTGTACACAATTTTAGAAAGCTTGCAGTCTGAAACACTGGTATTCAAGTATTTGTATGTTTCTTTTTATGTATCATGACACTAGCAAAAGGTACAGACAAACACGTAAATGCCTTCGGGAATATGATGAGACTCACAAGAGTGATATCAAAAGGATTGCTGTTTTAAATTTTGCTAGGATGAACATTTAGAGTCGTTGGTAAATATTGAAGATGCACAACAAAAGTTAGGTTTAAGGCATGTTGCCAGAGGGATTAGTGATTAGGCTACTTTGTATGAGTGTGTGGAGATGTACAGTCAAAGTAATCTCTATAAATGTAGGTGTCTGATTGAAATGGGAAGTGCAGTCTGTTCAATCTAAAGGTCTGTGTGCGCTCGTGACTGAGGTGTTTGTCTACTTGTACATATTGATCTTGTATGTGTTATGCAAACCTTTTTCCCACCTCCATCCCTTCCCTATCCTTCTCAATCCAAATAACTGATTAATATCCATCACTCAAATTACTTTCATATCTCACTATACTAATTCACCACTAATCCTTATGGGTTCCGGAGTAGCGTGCTACTCACTAAGAAAGTGCTTCAACACCCCATTAGGGTTAACAAGAGTCATATAAATGCAAACCTTTTTTCCCTCTTCTATCCCTCCGTTATCCCTCTCAATCCAAATAACGGACTAATATCCACTACTCAGATTACTTTCATTTTGTATAATTCATAATTCAACACTAATTCTCCTTGGGTTCCGGAGTAGCGTGCTACTCGCCGGAAAAGCAATTTGACACCTCGTCAGGGGTAGTAAGCACTATATAAATGCAATTACGCTACAATACAATCTGAAGATGCTGTCTTAAAAAGCTGGTAGCTTCTTTTACAGGGGGATACATCGTCCCAGTGTACCTTTATTTCTCTGTTTTGCATCTCTCTTCTTCTTTCTAGAGTTCTCCTGGTTATTTCAGTACTTTTCTTGCATCTTTCACCACCTCTCCTGCCTCTTCCTGTACTTCTCTTACTTGTATTTGCACTTCTTGTGCTTCTTTCTGTACTCCTCTTGCTTTTTTCTGCACCCATATTCCCTCTTTCTACACCTCTATTGCCTCTTTCTGTACCTCTCTTCCCTTTTTCTGTACCTCTGTTGTGTCTTTCTGCACCTGTCTTGCCAGTTTCAGCTCTTCTGTTGCCTCTTTCTGTACCTCTGTTGCTTCTTTTAGCTCTTTCTTGCTTTTATGCATTTCTCTTGCCTCTTTGTGCATTTTCCTTGCCGATTTCTGTACTTGTTGTGCTTCTTTCTGCACTTCTCTTGCTTTTTTCTTCATCCCTCTTGCCTCTTTTTGCACTCTACTTTTCTTTTTCTGCACTTCTCTTGCCTCTTTCTACACCCCTCTTTCCTCTTTCTGTACTTCTCTTGCTTCTTTCTGCACTTCTTTTGCCACTTTCTCCACTTCTTTTGCCTCTTTTTGCTGCTCCCTTGCTTCTTTCCGTACTGCTCTTGCTTCTTTCTGCATCTCTCTTGCTTCTTTCTGATGCCTGCTTAAAGTGAGACCTGTAGGAGAAGGTACTAGCTTTTGGAGCTAGCATATTCACATACATAATACACTTGAGAATAAATGTGCAAATAGACACATGCCTCAGTCACAAGAGCATGCATACCTTTAAAATTGACAGTCTGCACTTTCCATTTCAAGCAGACCACTGCATTAATACCACCTACTTTGAGTGTACCTTTTCACACACTCATATGAAGTAGCCTAATCACGAATCCATCTGCCAACATGTCTTAAACATCACTTTTCTCTTGCAGCTTCACTATTCACTGACGTCTCTGAATGTTGGGCGTAGCCAAATTTAAAACTGCAATCCTTCCTGTGTCACTGTTTTAAGACGTACCATATTCCTGAAGGCATGCAATTGTGTGTCTCAAGCTTTTGATTGTGGAAAGATATATAAAAAGAAGCATACAAATAGTTGAATATCTGGGTTTTAGATTTCTGTAGAAGAAGGAGTATATATTCCTGTCTGCTCATAAAACAGGGCATGTGGGTTTTGAAATATCTACTTGAGAAGTCTATAACACATACAGATATAAGACATGTCTGTTTGTGTAAGCGGATGACAGAACACAACTGAGAGGATTTGTGCACCTGTATGAGAAGCTACCAACCGTTTAAGCTACCATTTTTAGATGCATAACAGATGTGAAAAAACATGTACAAGTGGACACATACCTCAGTTTCAAGAGCATGCAGACCTTTAAACTTGAAAGACTGTACTCCACATTTCAAGCAGATACCTACATTTATACTTCAAGATTACATTTACAGAGACTCATGCGAAGTACCCTAATTACTAATCCCTATACCAATATGTCTTAAAACATACTTTTCTCTTGCAACCTACTATTCATCGACTACTCTGACTGTGGGGCCTAGCCAAATTTAGAACAGTAATTCTTCCCATGTTACTGTTTCAAGGTCTATGTGCTGCCATGATAGGTTTACTAATGTGCAAAGTATGATATCCTACATATTGAGTTGTTATGGAGAGATTGTCAATGTGATTGTAAGCAACTGGTTACCTATTATTGTGAATATTAATATTTGTAAAGTTTAAAATTATATAACAATGTATTAAAAGTATTGTTTATTTTTTAAATATATTTACTTTTTGGGGGGAAAATTGAAGAAGGCAAGAAAGGATCAAAACAGAAGAGAAAAAAAGCAGTACTACTTAAAGAGAAGTAAGAATAGAAATTTAGATGAAGCGCAAAACGTTACACAGGAAAAAAGGTCTTCTGGAAAGAGAACTAAACACTTTGTTAAATGAGTTTTACATAGTTTAAAACAATATGAAAATGTTGAAAAGAAAAACTCTACAACAAATCAAAATAAAAGGAAAAAAAGGACATGATAAAAGAAAATCATTCTATGGGAAAACAATGTATATTACAAGAAGGCTAAAACAATATAAAGATATAAGGAGGAGAATGTTTAAGAGTAGAGTACTACACCGTATATTGAGAGATTGTAAAACATATTAAAAAAAGATCAGCAACTTATAAGAAAAAGCAACAGATTGAAAGTGTAGTACATACAGCTTTTGGAATAAAACAACATTTATTTATATTAATACTCTGAAGAGAATGACAACATTGGATAAAACCATTCTGTTAATGAAGGAAAATGCAAAACAAAAAGACTTGTTAATAGAAGTAACTTTTGTAAAACTTTCATGTGTGAATGGATGCACACTTCCAGTGATGAGCCTTTCTTTAAAGAAGAAATCTATTTTAAAGGGAACACATTAGTACATACAGTCGATCCTATTGGTCGATGCCATGAGATGAGAGATGTTCTCATATTACAAATGAAAAAATAGTTATTACGAATGTGGAAGAAGTAATAGCTGAAGACGTTCAAGGGAGGCGTATGCAAGCTCCTTTACATAAGTGGGATTGTAGCAATATTTGCAGTATTCAACAGGAAGCTATTGACATATTACAAACTTTTCTATGAGAATATACCAAAAAAAAGTGTTAAACAGAAGATTAGATCAATGTAAAATGAGGGTCATTCTCTTGCTTGTCTTTCAAGAAAAGTGTGGCAAAGTACTTTTCATCATTTAAGAATGTTAGCTGTACACCACTCTGGAATGCAGAAGTTAGTAAGGAGACTTTATTATGTAAAAACTCCTGCATTATATTTCAAGTGAAATTAATACAGCTCTTTTGCATGGTTCTCCATCAGATATAGAGAAAGTTGGTGATGATATAGTTTTGTTTTTTTGGTTCTGAAGACAAGTGTAGAGAAACTGAGAGTTCGATAAGTGTGGGTGTTGAGGAACATGAGAAAGATATTAGTATTGAAGAGTTTACAGAATACATTTCAAAGTTTAACACAGTTTCATCTGAAAAACAAAACTATATTTGTATTTGTTGTCACTATAAAACTCAAACAAAAAATGTTGATTTATATTTAAAAAGTGAAAAAGAAAACAATGATAAGTGGCAGCAGTTTGGTGTTTATTGGTAGAAGGTCAATTTGATTTGGCTAGTGATCAAGTTATATGTAAGTACTGAACAAATTAGAAGAAAACAAAATGCCAGCTAGAACAGTACATAACTTAGAGTTGGTGCCCATTCTTAAGGAACTGGCAGATTTAAATGCATATGAGTCTATCCATATTGAATCTGTATACCCATTTCAGGCCATGGCTCGTATGGCACCTAAAACAGGTAAGCTGCCGGCAACAAATGTACAAAAAGGTCTAAAAGGAAGAGTTGTGTACTTACCTTTAGATTTTAAGAAAAACATGTAAACTGCTGGTGTAGATAGAGAGGAAAATAATTGAGCCAGTAGTCATTTTAGTAAATAGTGCACCAACAAAGAGTTGAGAAATCTGGCAAGAGTGTGTAGATGTTAATAAACATCAAAAGGCTATACTATACCTCATACAGAATAATATTTATTATGAGAATGTAAACATTATTGAACAGGTGACATGCTTATAAGATGAAGCACAAATTTCAAGTGACCAAATTGAAATAGTGGACAAGTGCAGGACCGAAGAGATGTATGTACATTTTACAATACATCCCCTGCATTCAAAATAAATATTAGAAAACATTATTGAATTATTGAAATGAAAAAAGCAAAGGAAGCTCCCATGAGTTTATGGGAAAAAAGTTTCGAAGCTCATTGTTTTACACAGCATTTCCCCACTGGAGATGATGTATGATTTGATGAGTGAGCTATACAGATTCCAGCTTGAGAATATCGATCAACAAGAATGTACTCTGAAAATCCAAGATTTAAACAGTGTATTCCATATATAGTTCATCCTCCGTTTGAAAGCGGTTCGTATTTACTTTCATATGCAGTAAACCACATATTAAAGCAGGAGTTAATTTTCAACATGTTTCTGCAAAAGAGTGTATGGACAAATGTCAACAAAGAGATGAAAATTTAGAAAATCAGTTAATTAATTTGATGGTTTGCTAATGTGGTACCAATGCATTTTGGTATCATTGTCATGGTCAGCTTAAATGCATGTTAAGAAACTTAGGTACACCTACATGCTTTGTAACACTTAGCTGTGCTGAATATGCGTGGGAAGATTTACTTCAATTTCTACAAGAAGCAAGTACAAATGTTAGAAACATTGTATTGAAGAAAGCTGGTGAGCTCTGTTTCATGGATCCTGTAAATGTGTGCAGGTATTTTAACCATAGCTTTCAAAGTATGATGTCATTTATCTGCAATAAAAGTGTTTCACCTCTTGGAAAGGTAAATGATTTCTTTCGGCAAAAAGAGAGGTGCTCCTCATATACACATGCTATTATGGATAAAGAATGCAGCAAAATTTGGAACAGGTGGTAATGAAACTGTTTTGTCTTTCATCAAAATGAACGTGCCATTCCAAGAGAAGGAGGAGAAAAGAACTTTAGACAACACGTTTTATGCTTTCAAATTCATTGATGTGGAAAATGTTGCAGCCGAAAATACAATTGTAAATTTATACAAAATGTCGTTTTGGATTCCCAAGTCCTATAATTTCTAAAGGAAGAGTAAATTGTTTTTTGTCATCAGTGAGACATACCATAACTCAGAGATCTCCCAAGAATACATACAATTTAAAAAGAACAGAAGCTTCAAAGTACATTAATGACTACAATACAGTTATTTTGCAAGCATGGATTTTCAGTATGTTGCAGATAATTCAATTGCTGTTGCTCGCTATGTTACACAATAGATTACAAAATCTGAAAAGACAGAGATGAAAGAAATGTGGAAATAAATTTCAACATAGAAGAGTCTTAGCAAGAAATTGTACACTGAAGACCTTCTCTCCTGAGGCGGAAGCCAGGAGCTACAGGCACGAGCACCTGCTCTTTTTAAAACATTGAGAGTCACGTTAAATTGTATTTTACCTACTTTTAAAAACAATTTGAGCTCCTTGTGTGAATGCGTGTACGTTGTTAGAAATACCTCACCATTCCTCAGTGGAAACAAATATTGCCGCCATTTCCCGCCGCACTCAAAGGCCACGCCCCTTTTACGAGGCCACGCCCCCCGAGTACATAAGTCGCGGAAACCGAGCGTCTGGTTTGAAGACCTTCTCTCCTGAGGCGGAAGCCGGGAGCTACAGGCACGAGCACCTGCTCTTTTTAAAACATTGAGAGTCACGTTAAATTGTATTTTACCTACTTTTAAAAACAATTTGAGCTCCTTGTGTGAATGTGTGTACGTTGTTAGAAATACCTCACCATTCCTCAGTGGAAACAAACATTGCCGCCATTCCCCGCCGCACTCGATGGCCACGCCCCTTTTACGAGGCCACGCTCCTCCCCCCTACACTTTTTCCCTATAAATCATGTGTATATTTCGGTCGCACAGCGGGCGAGCGCAGCGGGCGCGCCTAAGGGAAGCCCGTCTGCGCCCGTCCGCTCCAGCTCCGTGCCTAGGGCCAACCATACCATCAGTCCACCACCTGCTCAAAGACTAATGTGGACCAGAACTCAGCTTCTTGACTTAAGTAAGACGTCCTGCTTGTCTCCCATTACCTGCATCTTCCCCCTACCTAGCCCTTTTTTGCACAAATGTCCAAACTGTCATTTTTCCTTATGCCCCGACTGGACTCATACCAATATCAGCAAACCCGCACCCAATCAGTCTCCCCCCACCAAAACCTATTCCATGGGTTTGGTGAACTGCCGCTCTCTACCCAGCCATGCCAATGACATCTGGCTATTACTGTCTGCCACATCATGGGACACACTATTCCTTACCGAGACCTGGATTAAAGACTCCTCCAACCCAGACATCGCCCTTGCTATACCCACCGGTTACAGCTTCACGGGACTAAGCCGTGAAGGTTCCAAAACAGGTGGAGGAATCGCGGTGATCCTTAAGAATCACCTGAAAATCACCTCAAGGAGAATTCTAAACATTAAGCCTATAGAAGCCTTATATTTCTCAATCACTGACTCCACTACTGCCATTTCCTCAGGGATCCTGGTCTATCACCCACCGCACACCCCCCTACCCGTCGTCTTAGAGCTATTGGCAGTCGCAGCAGATCTCTCCCTTAAACACCCCCATTTCATGGTACTGGGAGATTTCAACCACCACATCGATGTAAGTAGTTCTCACCGCGCATCCCATCTTCTTGAATCTATGCAAAACATAAATCTGATGCAAAAAGTAAAAGGACCCACTCATACTGCAGGTCACACCCTCGACCTTATTTTCTCGAATTGCGAGCAACTTAAAATCCATCCCCCCCTGCCCCTGGCATGGTCTGACCATTTCTTAATACCTTTTGAGCTTCCTTTGACTCAAATCGTTAAAAAGGAATCTGCCATCAGAGCTCAAGACAGAAAATGGCACAAACTCACAGCTACTGCCCTAGTGCAAAACTACCATAACAGTCTGACCCTTCTTCCGGACGATCTTAACAAAGCGGTGCGTATATTAAATAGCGACCTAATGACAGCTATTGAGAAAATAGCCCCTTTACAAATCCTTACTTCCCGCAGACAAAAACCTGCGGCCCCATGGTTCACCCAAGAACTACGTGCACACAGAAGTATGTGCAAAAAGTTGGAACGACTTTGGAGACAGAATTATGATCCAGGAGCCAAGGCTCTTTACCCACAAGGCCTTAAAGAGTTTCGCAAACTCAAACGCGACTCTATGAGCACTTATTTCTCAAATACTATTGCCAAAGCAAAAAACTCGACTAAGGCCCTATTTAATATAGTGAAAGATTTCACTCAGCCCAGTGCACTGTCCACTCCAGTACCTATGTCACAAGCACTGAGTGAAAACCTATTAAACTTTTTTGAAGAAAAAATTGCCAACATTGCGGCAACCATTCTTCAGAATGGCACCGACATCACCAAAGATCTTGCCTCCAACTGCAAGTATGCATTCACTGCATTCCAACCACTCACCAAGGAGCTTGCTCTGAAATTATTTCTGGAATGTAAATCGGGCTCCACTCTGGACCCAGCCCCAGCCCTTATCATGAATGAAATTGCCCCCCTAATCATTGACCCCCTACTGGACATCTGGAATTCCTCTTTACTTACTGGAGTTGTTCCCTCCGCCTGGAAACATGCAATGCTAATCCCAATTAAAAAAAAACTGGCATTGATCCTACCTGTTTAAACAACTACCGCTCGATCTCACTTTTACCCAAGCCCGCAAAAGTTCTTGAAAAAGCTGTTCAAAAACAAATGTCCCACTACCTGGAATCTAACTCCTTATTCCACGATACCCAATCAGGTTTCAGACCAGACTATAGTACTGAGTCGGCGCTACTCGAGGTTTCCGAGTCGATCAGAGAATGCACGGATAGGGGAGAGGAGGCCATGCTGGTCCTCCTCGACCTATCCGCGGCATTTGACACCATCTCTCATGACATACTTCTAACTCGCCTGCAAGAAGTAGGTGTCTGCGGACCACCCCTTTCATGGGTAAAATCTTTTCTTACCAACAGAGTACAACAAGTGATGCTGGGATCCTTTCTCTCCTCTAAAAAACCTCTGATCTGGGGCGTTCCGCAGGGCTCTGCCCTTAGCCCGCTCCTTTTCAATGTGTACCTCAAACCACTGGCAAAAGTAGTTGAATCCTGTGGCGTCAAAGTAACCTTCTACGCAGACGACACCCAACTGGTGTTCTCTTTTAAGGACCACACCGAAAAATCATTTAACAACTTTCGCCTTTGTATGCTTAATATCGCCTCCTGGATGTCTGCCAATAACCTAAAGCTCAATACAGATAAGACCGAAGTCTTATTCTTTAATCAAAAATCTCCTTTACCTTCCAATCTCTGGTGGCCGACTGAACTCAACCCCCCCCCGGATCCGGTTCAAGCCGCCCGTAACCTAGGCTTCCAATTTGACACCTCCCTCTCCTGTAAGTCTCAAATCAACAAAGTCACCTCAGCCTGTTTCGGGAAGTTACGGATGATAAAAAAAATCATCCCCTACCTACCACTGGATTCCCGAAAAACGGTAGTCCATGCCCTCATCACCGCTCATCTGGACTACGCCAACAGCTTGTAAATAGGTGCCCCTACTTACCTCATTAACCAACTACAAAAAGTTCAGAATGCTGCAGCTAGACTAATTTGTAATATCCCTTACCGTCATTCCATCTCACCCCACCTGATCAAACTTCACTGGCTCCCAATAAAACTGCGCATTTAATTCAAAGCCTTAACCTTGGCCTTCAGAGCTCTCACTGATCGAGGCCCCTCCTACCTACGTCGCAGAATGAGGTTTTCACAGGCTCCACGAAACCTCAGATCTAACCATCTCCGCCTCATGATCCGCCCCCGTTTTCGTCTCGCACGCACGGGAGGAAGAGCCCTTACAGTAGCCACCTCCAAACTATGGAATCAGCTGCCCACAGAATTAAGATTTCTGACTTCAGAACCCCTATTTCGGAAAAAACTAAAGACCTGGTTATTCTCCCAGATCTAATTCTATTCCTTCATCTCAAACTCCCCTGACCCTTCTGAGATTATGTCTTCAGCGCCGGGACACCTCCGTCGGAGGTAGCTGTGCGCTCTATAAAATACTAAATAAATAAATAAATACAGCTTCAGCTTGAAAATGCTTTCCCATAGAGAGATTAGATCCTATAAATGGTCTGATTACTTTAGCTCAGCCAGTTTCTTTTCAAAGTCAAGAGGAATCATTTGGCTAAGTCTAGATCTTGCTTCCACATGGAACAGGGTATTGAAATATTAACAATAAATTGAATACTTAGCACAGTATGAGCCAGAAAGTACTGATATTATTAAAACTAATATGTTGGAAACACACTGTCCCTTAAGGAGACCACATCTTTAAAATTGATGTCTGTATGTAATACATCAACATTGCAGTTTTAAAAACAAAATTACAGAAAATATAAAAGACCAAAAATATGTAGTGATTAGATGTGATGGCTGTTTAGTGAAAAATGCGGAAAAAAATCTTATTAACCACTGAAAACTCAGTTGTAAAAGTCAGGATAAGAGAGAATCTTTTTATTTAGAACTTTTGCAACTGTTCAAGCCTTGCCGTAGTGAAATAGAATTACTTGGAGATTTTGACTGCTATGAAGATTCTTTTAATGCAACTAAAGACAGCATTCAGCGTAAAATGTTCCCAACTTATCAACAAATGTTAAATTATGGGATTAAACACAAAAGTACCATAGCAACTGAAATAGCTAGAAAAAGTTCACAAAGCAGTCAAAGTTCTGGTCCACTGTGCCATGATCCACTGGGACAACCGATTAATGAAAATGAAGCAGCTATAGCCATGAATGAGGTACAATCTGCAATGTCACAATCACTGCAGTGTATTACTCAGTTGAAAACGTTAGAAGTACAAATAAAATATTGAACAAAAAGAAATATATCTACAAATCTTAACAGCAGGTAGAAGATAGTTCGCTGCATGAAAAAAAGAATGTCAATGTTCATCATTTAAACCTATTCTGTTGTACATCAGTGGTCAAGCTGGAACAGGAAAACGCTTCTTAATTAAAGTTTTGACCAGTTATCTACACAAAACTACAGGATCACATTTATCTTGTGTCATAACAGCTCCAACTGGATTAGCAGCACCAATTATTAAAGGTATGACTTTACATCAATTACTTATTGTACCCGTTGAACATGATCATATATAGGAATATCAGAGCTATCTTGAGAAGCTTGTTATGAAGTCTCAAGTGTACTGAAGGAAATCAATCTTTTAATCATTGATGAGGTGAGCATGGTCTCAAACATAATGCTTTCCTTTGTACACTTAAGAATTTAACAGAATTTGAAAACAGATTACGATGTTCTGTTTGGGGGAAAACATTTAATTGTATTTGGAAACTTACTAAAATACTCCTGTAAAAGGAGAACCAGTTTTTAAAACTCTTTTCCATGATGACACAAGAAAATATTTGGGAAGTATTGGGAATGTAAATATTTGGTTACACTTTGTATACAAAGAACTTATTAAGAATATGCAACAAGCAAGTCATGAAGATTATGGAAATATTCTTAAAGACATAAGAATTGGTGTCTTGACAGATCATGGAAAACATGCTTTAGAAAGTCAACTTCTAAGGAACTTGTTTACAACTGGAGAACCAGCAGCTGAAGTAATGTAAAATATGCATACAGAAAACAAGTCTATAGTTTGTCTAATGCCTACACTGCAAGAGTGTTTTACATTTAATCAACAACTTTTCAAAATGGAAAAATAAGAAATTGTGGAAATTAAAGCTATTGATGAAATCGAACACCGGGGAGTAGATTTCTTCTTACTGAGAAACTACAGTCTAAATTTGATTCTTTGGTAAATTCTGTATCTAAAACTGCAGGATTAGAAAATAATTTACATGTATGTGAAAACTGTTGAGTAATTTTGCTGTGTAATTTGAATGTAGAAGAAGTATTGTTAATGGGGAAATAGGAAAAGTTTTATACATGTTTACAATAGACATGAAATCGAATTTTTGATTATAATATTTGGTCAGATAAATGAGGCAAGACAGATTGGGCTTTGTGTTGTACATTTTTTGCTTGAAAAAAACATGCATGTTCGCAGAGAACAGTTGCTTCTGTCTCTAGCATATGCAGTAATTATTCAGGTTTAAGTATAGACAGAGCTTTTGTAAAAATTGGGAATACAGTGTTGAAAGAGGGAATGGCATATGTTGCCTTGTCTAGTGTAAGAACGTTGTCTGGTTTGTATTTGACAGACTTTGATGAGAAAAAGTTTATTTCTGATTCAAATTATGTAAGAGAGTACAATTGTTTAAGAAGACTTTATGCTCCTGGTTTTGGTGATTATACAATATGAGAAATGTTTATTGTGTCCAAAATGGAAATATGTCAAATATTCAACTGAAGTTCAAAAAAAGAAAATTATGTAAGAGATACATAAAGATGTAAAGATACATACACTAGATAGTGTTGATGAAATTGTAGGATACCAGTTGGAAAATAGTTCAGCGATCAACCGTTCTGCTAATGTGATTCTGAATATTGGCTTTTATCTACAACATCTTTATCATGAAATCATGGGAAATTGTGAAAAAAGATTTTGTTCTGCAATACATCATGTATTTTAACAGTTGGTATCTGACAGAAGTGAAATGAATACTGCTTCTGGCATTTGAGATAGATGTACTGATTCATTGACATTTACTCTTAACATTCAACAAGATACACACTGATTTCTAAAGCTTATGCTTGGAATATTAGAACAGGAAGGAACATACATTGAAAACTTATTTGGACTAAGTTACAGATGTAATCATAAGTGTGAAGACTGTTCATGTACTTCTACCACTCAAATAGTAACAGAACAATTCCTATACTTATCAATACCAGACTGAATATCAATACCTTTTCACAAACTGAGAAAAACAGAAAATCAGAGATGTACACATTGTAGATCACAGATGTTGTCTATATTACATATTGAAAGATTTGGAAAATATCTCATTTTAGAGAAAACAGAAGAAAATTGCAAACAAAAATTACAAATTTTAAAGGAAGTCAAATATCTAGTTCAGGAGGAACATTTACAGCAGTGGCTATTATTTTCCATGATGGAACTACTACAACATCTGGACACTATAATGTTTATTCAAATTGTATTACAGGATGGAAGCATTGCAATGATGCCCAATTGGAATTCATAGCTAGATTTCCTAATGAATTATTAAATTATTATATGTTATTTCTGCAGTCAAAGTTTTGAGTACATCATTTAGCCTATTGAGGAAGATGTGAAGTGAAAGTAGACAGCACTGGATACTATTAGGGGGAAACTTTGGGCTGTGCTATCGGATATGGGAATTCCACAAGTACTGCTGGGGGTCTTAATGAGGTTGCACGCCCATAATTTTGCACAGGTGAGATGTGGGAAAAGTGGGGTACTGTCTCCCAGGTTTCCGGTCAACGGGGGGGGTCAGGCAAGGGTGCGTTTTGGCGCCAACCCTGTTTTGCTTGTATGTGAATGGAATGATTTCACACTTGGATGCTGTGCCCAATAATGATGCACCAAGATTGACAGGCAGGAGGGTGCTGGCAATAATGTTTGCCGATGACACCCTCCTGCTTTCCAAGTCCCCTATGGGGATACAACGAATATTGGACGGGTTTAATGATTTTTGTCATTGTCGTGGACTGGAAATCAATGTAGATAAAACCAAATACATGATTTTTAATCCTCCAACATCCACCCATCCTGCACCAACACTAGGGTTGGTTAGACTAGAGAGGGTCCACACTTTCCAATACCTAGGGGTCACTCTAAGTGAGAATCTCTCCTGGGGCCCCCAACAGGCTAGGTCTCAACTTAAACTATCCCAACTAGCGGGGGTATTCTTAAAATGTCAAACGCATCAACATTCAAGCCTCTCAGCCCTGTGCTTTAAATATACAAAACAAGGTTGAGGGCAGCTGCACTTTATGGGGGGGAACTTTGGGGGCACGCCTCCAAGTCCAATATCTCTAAAGTCGAGAACAGATTTTTGCGGCAGTTGCTGGCGTTACCCCAAAGCACACCCCTTTTACCGTTAAGGTTAGATCTAGGATTATATCCTATTCAGGAGGAGCTATCTATAAAACCCCTTAGGTTCTGGAGAAGGTTGTGGGTAACACCTGAACTCTTAACGTACAGACTTGAATTGCAGGAAGTTTTGAGTTCAAGCAAGTTAACGAACATACCATGGCTCATTTTCGTTAAACAGGAATTAATGGCAATGGGTCTTCCAACTTTATGGCTTAACCCAGATATGGCGTGTAGGGAAGTCTCGGGCAAATCCCTCACGGAGTGCTACAGGATACGGAGAAGCAATGTATAGTTACATGATTCGCAAAGCGGCACTCTGGTAAGAACATTTATAGAAAATAAATCTGCTTATGCCTTTGAAGACTTCCTGAATCTCATTTATCCTGTCTCAGCTAGAAAGCTGTATATACAATGGAGGTATGGCACACTCCCATTAAGGAGCTTCACAAGCAAATGGACTTCCTCTAGGGACACACATTGCCCAGGCTATGAAGCAGGGACGGACAACGAATGTCATATTTTATTATTTTGTCCTGCCTATAGTAGAGCCCGAAAATACTGGATAGTACCTGTATGTAAGAATTTGGGCTTCTATAAATGCTCAGTTGCATTAAGAATTTTTAAATCAGATACTGCAGGGTATATTGTTTTTGCACTTTCAAAGTTCTTGCTTGCCATGTGGTCCAAAAGATGTTTTTTAATTGCGAATAGCAGCTAGGAGCCTATGTACACTCCGCTTCTCCTCTGCTTTTCTTTTTTGTTTTCATCTCCTGCATTTAAGTTTGTATGTAAATGAACTATTTTTAAACTTTGTACTTGTAATGCTGTTTTAACCTGTATCTTTTATGGCTGTAATATTGCCGAAATAAAGATTAAAGAAAGAAAGGATACTATTAGCGTTTATAAATAGGGTTTGGATTATTATTTGCCTTAATTGATATTACATTTGGAAAACTGTGTTTAAAAGCAAATCGTTTATAAATGTGTTGTTTATTTTGTAGCAGATGTAAATGAGACTATTCATTTTGTGAAATGTATTTGTGGTAAATGATAGAGTTACTGTAGTTGAAAGACCTGATTAACAAAGTGCAAAAAGGAGCTATAA
This sequence comes from Triturus cristatus, assembly GCF_964204655.1. Lineage (NCBI taxonomy): Eukaryota > Metazoa > Chordata > Amphibia > Caudata > Salamandridae > Triturus > Triturus cristatus. The sequence continues at coordinate 1,880,012,325 of NC_140589.1, forward strand.
ATATTGATAATAATGATCTATGCTGATGTGGGTGTGTATTTTTACAATTAATTTGATTGTTTTTAGCCTGCTGTTAAAAGATGATCGTACCTTGAAATCACTGTGTTTGGTGAAGTTATGTGCAATCTGAGAACATTAGAAAAAGGGAAATTAAGAATCTTATGTAATTCTAAATTAAGTTTGTGTTTTTAAAAATATAATACTATAATTTCTCTAATATATCATTATTAAATAATATTTCTTCTTTTTCTTCTTTATAGTAGCTAGTGTTGAAGTTTGAAAACAGTTTTTAAACTGTTTAGAATATTACTAATGTGAAATAGATTTACTGAATGATGTATCTAAATTACTTGAAAGGTAATAATACATCATACAATATGCACGATAACCTGGAAAATGTTTAAAATGTAAATATATTTTATTCTTTTCTAAGATAAATATTGTTTATCCTTTAGACTATTTGAAAAGTATCATTATATTTCTGAGGAGCAGAATCACACTTAGTTCTTCTTTACAAAAGTGCATACACCAAAAAAGAGCTTTTATTACAAGTTATTTACTCTTCATAATACCGGGCGAGTGTGTATTGAAATGGCTATCCAAGGACTTTTTGAGAAGCATAGTTAGATAACAGATGTCTGCTTTAGTGACTCAGTACTCTAGTAGAACTGATCAAATGTGTGCACCTGTATGATAAAGTTCATAGTTTTGAAATTAGAGTCAACGGATGCACAACATGTGTCAGAATAGAATCACAGCACATGTTCTCTAAATTTGTGTCCAAGAAGATGTATTAGTTTTTCTTCTCATACAGAAGAGGTGGGTATTGAAAGTGCTTTTTATCACATTTAGAAATGTTACAGTTTTAAAGTAAAATGTATTTTCTCATTTGAAGAAGTATTTTTAAATATATTATAAAGCTAAGAGGCTTAAAATGTATACAGCAGAATCCATGCACTCATCCAATCATTCAAACACTATCCTTGCACTTATACATTCACTAAGGCACAATGCATACACCCATCCAATCACCCAGACACTACCAATGTACTCCTCTAATATTATTGCTATTAGAAATATTTATAGACTGCATAGCTACCCAAATGCATTGCAGCACTAGCAACAACAACAGACTGTCAAGCTAATAGATAATGGGTGGGGTTTTGCAAAAGCCAGGTTTCGACAAGCTTCCAAAAAGAAAAATGATTTGTCTCTGAATGGAGATGAGGAGGAAGATATTCCACAGTTTAGCAACATTATAAGTAAAAATAAAGCGACCACCACCTCTCACCCTTTTAATTTTATGGAGTGGAGCTAGGCAGAGGTGGGTTGAACATAGGTATCTATTTGGATGATAAGGGGAATGATGGTATGTCTGATTGAAGGCCCTCTCCCCCATAAAGACTTGTGGGCTATGCATAGAGACTTTAATATTATTCTCTCCATGATTGTCAGCCAATGTAAGGCATTCAGTGCGGGCTTGGCAGATTGGCTGTTGGGGGTCTTAAGCAGCATGCATGTTGCACAATTCTGAATGACTTGCAACTTTTTTGTGGTTGACAAAGGGCCACCTAAGTACAGGGCATTTCCATAGTCCAGGTGAGAAAGAATTAGAGCCTGGACCATGAGTCTCCTTGCTTAAAAGGGAAGGCGTGAAAGAACTTTATGGAGCATCCCGAGGATGCCATCACAGGTGGCAGCCAGTTTCATCGCCTGGTAGTCAAATTTAAGGGACCTGTCCACCCACATATCCAGAATTTTTATCTGGGTCTTAGGGACGGGGGAGGGCCAGGATAATTTGACCATTCTGATCCAAAGTCCAAGATGAGAGGGTTACCCAGGAGTATAAGCTCCGTCTTCTCTCCATTGAGTTTAAGACTGGAGAGCTCCATCCAAAATAATCACTTTTTCTAGTCAGGATCCTTAACAGGATGACTAGTTCTCATAATGATTTAAAGCCACAACTAGTTGAGTGTTATTGGTGTACTTGACTATATTAATACCATGTGGAAGAAAAATATCTGCAACGGGTCTCATATGTTCATTAAACAGTGTAGGACTTAGGGACGAGCTGTGAGGAACTCCATAGCTGAGTGACATACTCCTGGAGGTATTACCTCCTTCAAAGACTGAAACATCCTACCTTCGAAAAAGGATGGCAGCCAGGTGATAACACCACCTGAAACTAGGACATTCCTAAGTCTGTTAATAAGGATGTCATAATTAACAGTGTTGAAAGTGGATCTAAGGTCCAGAAGGATAATTGCTGTTCTACCGCCTTCTTTTCTTGGACTCTTCGACCACAGCAAGAAGACCAGTTTCTGTCCCACGTTGGGGTCAGAATCCAGTTTGGGAGGAATGTAATAGTTTGTGGGACTCTAAAAACCTAGAGAGAACCATGTTAATATACTTTTCTAGGATTTTGCTTATCCCATGAAGAACAGAAATAGGGTGATAATTTCTCAAAAATGCAGGGTTTAAATTAGGCTTCTTCAGTAATGCCTTCAACATAGCACGTTTCCAGGGTAGTGGCCTTGGGCTAGTAGAGATAGATAAATTAATCAACTTGAGTTTAAATTGAAGAACCACTTCCGCAGCGTGACTCAAAAAGTGAGGGGATGCCATGTCAAGAGGAGAGCCAGTTTTTACTAGGGTGGACAATTTTACATAGAATCTATATTAATCGTGGGAAGTTCTTCGAGCAAGTGCTCAGTGAAATGGGGGCAATGTCCTTGAAAGATGGTTACTAGAGCAAGAGGAGTGGGGGAAGGGATTATATAAATCCTGGATTGTTTTGTGAAAGAACTCCAGAGAAACATCTGGAAAAGGAAGCTTAAGAAGATTCTTCACAATACAGGAGATCTCCTGAGGAGAGTTAGAAGCTAGGTTGATTTTTTCCTCATAATAAAGTGCTTGTGCTATTTTATCTTCGGATTGCTAACGTTTTATAGAGTCCCTATATTTCTGTTTACTTAGTTCATTATAATCCCTGCTCCCTTTCTTTTCTAGTCTTTTACAGAATTATTTATATTTAGGAAGCTTAGGAAAATATTAAGGAGCAGTGTTTTCTCTCACGTTTTTGGGACTAAGTTTTGTCAGGATAACTCAGTTCATAGAGGACTCAATCCAGTTGTTACATTTTTGGTTGGCAGGTGTAGAGGTAGAGTCTAGCGTAGGCCTTGTATCTTTAAGAACTGATATACAAGGTTCCAGAGGGATTTTAGGCCAAGTACATTCTCAGCTACTGATGGTACTAATAGAGGAAGGTTGTCTCGAAGTATCCCAGGACAGAGGTATCAGCAAATGATCTGACCAGCTACTGACGGTACTAACAGAGGAAGGTTGTCTCGAAGTATCCCAGGACAGAGGTATCAGGAAATGATCTCACCAAGGCAGAGGAATGAGATCGCCCACTAGAAGATCATTTTTATTAGTAAAACTTGGGTATAGTAGGTGACCTTTGCTATGGGTAGGGCCAATGACTTTTTGATTTATCTGAATAGCTAATAGATCTTGAACTAAATCGGAAGCAACTGACTTGAGGGGTCCATCCACATGCAGATTAAAATCTCCATAAAGAGTAAAATTAGAGGGGGAACTAGCCAAATTGGTGGCAGTTAAAGGTAAAAGTTTAAAAAGGTGTCCATAAGCTCCCGTGGGTGGGTGAAAATGCGAAGGAGAAATGTTCACAATCAGGTAAGTGATCGGGTTCAATACGGCATTTAAACAGATCTTTAATTACAATGGCAATACCTCTACCATTCCCTTTTTCCCAGTCTTTCTGCTGAATATAATAGCCAAGAGGGAGGTTCTGCACATGGTCGAGTTCAGACTCCTTGTTGAGCCATTTTTCAGTTAAAAACAAGGCATTGGGATGTTTCTCTTCTAGAATAATGGAGAGTTCAGAGGAGTGTTTAGGTAAGGATCATCAGTTTATTAAAAAACATTTTGTAGGGTGAAGAGAGCTGCGAGGTAGGCCGAGACTTTGGGACTGAATGTAGCTTAAAAAGCAGTCGGCACAAATGGAGTCATCCTTGGCTAGGCAAATAGAATGTAAACACTTTTCATTAAGTGATATTCACAACCGTAAAAGTTTACCAGAGGGGTAAGTGAGTTTACTTACAGACAAATGAGCAGGGGATATGGCCCCTGGCCCCGGTCGAATGCAGATGGGTGCAGACGGGCTTGCCATTGGCACACCTTTGATGCACCATCAGCACGTCCACTACGCGTGTACACTGTGCATCCTCAAGGCTGGTCCCATAAGTATTGGAGGAGATCGTGAACACTAGAGCACTAACAAATATAGCGTCTCCTTGTGTCACGCCAGGCTGAAAGGTCGAGTTCAATGTGCTCAAAGGAAGTTAAAAACTGTTTTCCAACAGTTTCCCAATTTTAAAACACTCAGATTCAAATTAACATTTGAAATAAAAAGTTCAGCAAATCAGTACAATGAGCTTGCTCGCCCCCAGTCACAAAAGGTCTGTTAACCTATACACTACCCATGCACTACCTATGCACTCATGGAATTACCCAGGGATTACCCATGCATTTATACAACAAAACTGCCACTATGCATATACTCATCAAATCACCCATGCACTACCTATATACTAATTCATTCACCCAGGTACTAACAATGCACTCATGGAATCACAAAGGTACTGCTTTGCACTCACCCATTAATGTAGCCACTATGCATGCACTTATCCATTCACTCAGTCACTTCCCATGCAGTCATGCAGTGATTGAGGCAGTCCCCATGCATTCATGCAATCACACAGACACTACCCATGCACTCACCAAATGAGCAAAGTACTTCCCTTACACTTATTCATTTAAAAGTGCACTACCCATGCACTTATCCAATCTCCCAGGTACTACCCATGCACTAATCAAAACACCCAGGCACTACCCATATACTCATTAATTCACCCAGGTACTATTCATGTGCTCATAAAATCACCCAGACACTGCTCTTGCACTCACTCCTTCATCTAGCCGCTACCCATGTACTCATAGATTCCCTCAGGCACTGACCATGCAATCATGCAGTGATTGAGGCAGTCCCCATGCATTCATACAATCACACAGACACTACCCATGCATTCACCAACTTAGCCAGGCAATACCCTTTCATTAAACCATTTATTCAGGCACTACCAATGCACTATACAATCACACAGGCACTACCCATGCACTACCCATGCACTCATTCACTCACCCAGAAACTACCAACTGATTCATTAATGATAACATCTGCATACATCCATGGTTTAAATATTATGTTATCTTGACTCTTGACAGTATAGACTTACACGGGAATAAGAATCCCCAGAAAGTTGATTAATTATGGAAATGTACAAGAATACATTCTACAGATAAGATCATGTAGTACACGTTTTTCAAACTAAGAGTGTTTGTCATTAGCAATTGACACTTCTTTCCATTTTTTAATGGTCAGACCCTCACAGAGAGTATATGTCCATCCACCCAGTGACAACACTCAACTCAACAACACTACTCATGCTAAAACTTTGAGTGTGAAAAATTCCTCTGCAGGTATGGATTGGGAGGGAGAGCTGCAAAGCCCATCTGTTTTGTCTGATCAGGATGCAAGGGTGAGTCTCACTCAGCCCATATCTATTGGAGTGTCATGTACTGCAGTCTAGGGAGCTCTTCCACAACTGGTGTTCTATTACCACCCTGTGTCGCTACAATCACCACTATCTCAGCAGTGTGTACCCCTACCTTGGTTCATGTTTATACCACAGCTATCCCATCTGCTGTTGAGTCAGGATCTACTGTAGCAATACAGATCATCTCAAAGTCAGAGACAAGTGATGTTAGGGGTCTACCTGCATTGACTGGGCTGAATGAGGCCACAGATGCTCATTCCTTTAGAACTAATATGCACCAAAACTTCATAGGTGCAGCCTTCGGATATGAGGATCAGATAGGCCAGTTGATAGTTTTGCCCCCTAAAAAAACAATGGGACATTTTCAGGGCACTTAGGAAAATATCTACCTCTTTTTGTGGACAATCTTCAACATTGACCACACAACCTGGCACCTCTATGGAAATGGTGGTTTAGGAAACCACTAAGCTACCTGGCATCAACTCTCGAACCTTCAACTTAAGACACAACAGTTTCTTTTAGGAGGGGTTGTTCATCTTGACCAGACTATGATGATCCCAATGAGACCATCACAAAAAGGCTCTACCCCTAAATTTCTCCTGTGAACCACCAGCATTCATTTGTGGGCCATTTCTAGTATCGATGTTCGTTATCCAAAAATTGTGATTCTGAGCATAAACGACAAATAACGGTGAGTTTATGCTAGTAATAATTTTGAAAAATGTACATAATTCTAACTCTGAAAAGATTTTACTTTCTGGAATATTTTTCCTTTTCTTCTTTCCCACCTAATAATGTTTTTTATTTTGATGTGATGATTCTTAAATAATTCACCTTTATTTACATGTATCTAGTAATTTTTCTGTTTTATACTATAATGGCTGTGTAACTTTCTTTTTCAATATCAAAATAAAGTACGTCAATATTAGTTTTTTAATTTGTCCTTAAATGTGGATACAAAATTATTATTATTATTACTATTTAACTTAGGATATCAAAATATACATGGTAAACGTGTGAGTATATTACAGCCTCTGCAAATATGAGACACAGATAGCATGGTTAAATGCTTTACAGGTAAATGAAAAAGCATGACAAAAAAAATGTGTATTTTATATTTATTTGACCAAACAATAATTTAGTTAATCCAAATATGCTTGTTAATTTGTATGTGTGTTCACTCATCAGAAAAATACATAGTCATTATAAATTGCAGGAAGCTTTGCCCCTTGGAGTCCACTTCTACTCTCAATTGCTCACAAATTATGAATACATTGAAATTTCAACAGTGAGGTTCCATTAAAAGGGGTTTGAGATACACCCACATTTGCTGGTGTAATTTTAGAAAACACACATACCTTGCAATCAATCAATGACTCAGAAATTGTTAGATAACGAAATACACACAAACACTTCTGTTGGACTTGCCCCTTTCTGTAGCATCATCCCCAAACATTTTGCCAGCACTGTCCTGATTTTTGTAACACATTTGAATTGACTTTTAGGACTCTGCACACTTTACCACTGCTACCCAGTACTTAAATGTGTATGCTCTCTCCTTTAAACATGGTAGAATTGGCTTACACCAAGTCCGCACATTGCACATTTTACATTATAATTCCCTAGTAAAGTGGTAATCCATGTGCTCACGGCCTTTAAATTAAATGTTGCTAGTGGACCTTCAGCAATCATTGTGCCACTCACTTAAGTAGCCCTTTAAACATGCCTCAGGACTGCCATTGCAACCTGTGTGCACTGTTTTAAACTGCCATTTTGACCTGGAAAACCAAGCCTTTGCCAGACCGAAACCTTACTTTTTAAAACTTATAAGTCCCCCCCAGAGTAAGCTCTAAACAGCTTATAGGACAAGGTGCCTTGTGGTAAAATACTCTTAAAATGTGAGGCCTACCTTTCCTATAGGATACCCTTGGATTCCTTTTAGCCCTGGGCCAAAATTGCGTTCCGTTCGCGGTAATTGCGATAATTTGGCATTTTCGCGTTCCGCAATCCGCAATCCGCAGTTTAGCGATAATTTGTTTCTTGCTCGCGCTGTATAAAAAATACATTCTCGCGTGCGCGCGATCGCCTTACCTGAATCCCCGCGCTCGCTGACAAGTTTTCCCGACCCGGTCATGTTCTCCACGAGATTTTGGATTGTTGGTAGCCAATATTGCGCTGTCTCTCAACAGTTCGCGCTCGCTTTATTGTCACTTGTCATGCGATCACGTCATTTGTCGCGCGATCACATCATTCTTCTCGCGTTCATGCACTGCGCGAGTATGAGAAGATTGAGATTTCGAACACGTCATTCTCCACCGCGAGCGAGAGAGTGAGGACGCGGGCACGTCTAATCGAACACGAAAAGGAGAAAGAGACCCCGAACACGTCATATCCAACACGACAGGGAGCGAGAGAACACGATAAAGTCATTTTGGACACGCCATCGACATCCGCCGGAAGTATTGTGAAGCTCGAGAACTCGAGCATGTAAAATTTTCAATTTGGAGAACAATATCAGCTCTAGCAGCATGAAACCTTCTGCAAATGATGATTTTGGATGAAAACAACTCCTCAGATTGACATTTGGCTGTCCTTTTTTGTGCAAGGAGTCCTTTTTTAAAAAGGTGGGGAGAGGGAGGAAGTGACACAGAATATCTAACTTCCTGTTCCTGTCCAGCAGACTCCTCCCAGTGCTTTGTCCATCTCCTGCTCATTTTGCCTTTGGATTTTGAGCTGGAAAGATCACTCTTTTTTTCTGCTGCATCATTGCAATTGGATTTGAGGATTTTTTTATTTGGATATTTTACAAGTAAGTGGTTGTTGTGTCTGTTTGATTGTGGGCATTGCAGTTGTTCTAACTACTATTTATTTTTGGTAACTATCATCATTCCTTTTTTTAAAAATGTTGTGGGTAGTAGTAGTCAGTAGTAGGCCCGAGCTAGTCATTGCCAGGGCCTCATGGGTGTGTGCATGATGAAGCAACTGTTTTTTGAATGTATTTCATTTTCAAGCATCATTTAGGGCATGGATGGCATTGGATTGAGTTGGGGAAGTGTGTTTTTTTGGGGTGGGCTTTCGGATGTTGTTGGGCCTGGCCATGTGGCTGGTGGCCATTTTGAAGCCTAGGCCTACAAGCTTGCCTGGCCTTGTCTGTGTCAGGACCCCACGAGGCTTACCTGGTATACTCGTGAGGCTATCTCGCAGAGACGACACGAACAACCTCCACCGCTCCCCTCCCTACCTTGGCAGGAAGATACACTGACCGAGGCGAGGATGGGACCAGGGAAAGGAGACAAAGGACAGTGAAAAGGATGCCGTCCGGAAGGAGCTGTGCTGACAGAGGGTTGTGATTATGGATCGCCAACTATAAAAGAAAGGGACCCATAGATTAGTAATTGTGATCACCTCTCTAACCCATTTGCACATACACCGCATTCGTACCAGCACAAGGTTCCAAGGTTCCAAGACCATAGTCACCTGGAAAGGTAAGTGGGTCCAGGTCTTCCAATGCCAGCAAGGAGTACGTTGCGCAAGTTGCAAGGAGGAGGCGCTCCTGCATGGTGAAATCAAATATACAGCTGCTAGCACGCTTCCTTGTGCGTGTCGCAGTAATTCCCTGGAACGTGAGGCGCTCCTGCGCCGGGAGAACACAAGATGCCATGAACACGCTTCCCTGTGCGTGTCACAGGTGGTTTCTAGGCGCCCCGGTGCGGCAAAATCAAAAGTATAGCTGCGAGCACGCTTCCCTGTGCATGTCGCTGTATGTCTCTATAACATAAGGCGCTCCTGCGCTGAGAAGACACAAGATGTCGTGAGCACGCTTCCCTGTGCGTGTCATGGGTGGTTTCTAGGCGCTCCGGCGCGGCGTAATCAAAGGTGCAACTTTGAACACACTTCCCAGTGTTTGTCGCAGTATGTTTCTATGGCCTGAGGTGCTCCTGCACCGGGAAGGCAGAGACAAGGGGAGGCAGTGGCAAGTGAAGGCAGTAGCAAGTGGAGGCAAGAGTCACAGGAATGGTGCCAGGCGAAGGTGACGCAAGACGCGTCTGTGAGGACCAGGTCTCAGGTTACAGGGCTGGAGCGTGGCTTATGTCAGGCTGCAAGCGGCAAGCTTGCTCTCCGAGTCAGTACTAGAAGCGCCGCTTCGGTTGAACACCGCGGTTAAATGCGGTCTCAACCGGCAGCACTTCCCGGCTGATCGAGGCACTTCCGGGTCGGGCGGACAAGCGGGCGGACGAGCGTGAAAGCTAGAACGCTGACTCGCCCTGCTCTGCTGCGCATGCGCATACATCCGGACCGGAAACCACACAGTCACCACACCTCGCTAGCTCTCAGAGGAACCGTGACAGTCTGCAAACAGGCCTGCTTTCATCCACTAGGATCAGAGCAGGTAGCCACAGCTTTATTAATCAAGTGTTTTCTGTGTGGTCTGTTGAATTTTTAGGCATCATTTAGGGCATGGATGGCATTGAATTGAGTTGGGGAAGTGTGTGTTTTTGGGGTTGCCTTTCTGATGTTGTTGGGCCTGGCCATGTGGCTAGTGGCCATTATGAAGCCTAGGCCTGCAAGCTTGCCTGGCCTTGTCTGCCAACAGGCTTGCTTTTTCATCCACTAGGATCAGAGCAGGTAGCCCCAGCATTATTAATCAAGTGTTTTCTGTGTGGTCTGTTGAATTTAGACATCATTTAGGGCATGGATGGCATTGGATTGAGTTGGGGAAGTGTGTTTTTTTGGGGTGGCATTTCTGATGTTGTTGGGCCTGGCCATGTGGCTGGTGGCCATTTTAAAGCCTAGGCCTGCAAGCTTGCCTGGCTTTGTCTGCCAACAGGCCTGCTTTTTCATCCACTAGGATCAGAGCAGGTAGCCACAGCATTATTAATCAAGTGTTTTCTGTGTGGTCTGTTGAATTTAGCCATCATTTAGGGCATGGATGGCATTGGATTGAGTTGGGGAAGTGTGTTTTTTTGGGGTGGCCTTTCTGATGTTGTTGGGGCTGGCCATGTGGCTGGTGGCCATTTTGAAGCCTAGACCTGCAAGCTTGCCTGGCATTGTCTGCCAACAGGCCTGCTTTCATCCAGTAGGATCAGAGCAGGTAGCCACAGCTTTATTAATCAAGTGTTTTCTGTGTGGTCTTTTGAATTTTTAGACATCATTTATGGCATGGATGGCATTGGATTGAGTTGGGGAAGTGTGTTTTTTTGGGGTGGCCTTTCTGATGTTGGTTGTTTTAAAGACATGCTTTTGTTGTATGTGTCTGGTGTGTTGGTGTGCAATGCATGCACCCTGAAGATCTTTTTGGGGCCCGTGAATGTTCGTATTTCTATTTTGTTGCAATAAAAAGGCAGAGCAGTGTGCTTTAGCATGCATCCTTTACCTGGCTTTTTTAGGCCTTTTGTCAGCTCCTGATGTTTCCCAGGCCTCCTGCTTGTTTGTGATTTCTCAGTGTCCATGTGGCTGGTGGCCTTTTTTGTGTTTGGACTGGGAGTTATTAGTGTCCTGCTTTTGCCATAGGCCTGCATGGTTTTCCTATTGGCTATTTGACTTCTTCCATCCATCCACCCCCTTTGCCAGCAGCAGCTCCATGGATGCTGAGATGCTCAAATAATTTAATGGCAAATAGGGTCCACCCCACTTCCATTACATTTTTATTTTGGTGGTTATTATTAACTTTCCTATCCTTCCTGAGAGTGTAGTGTGTGACTGTACACAGTAGTATAACATAGCCCTTGTTAAAAAAAAAATCATAAATGGCTAGACTATATCTTTTGTGTGCACTAGTACAGTACTAAGTTACTGAACCACAACAACAAATGCAACATTTCACTGATGTCCTTCTCCTGACTTATTTGCTTTTAGGTGCACAAAAGACAGAGGAGGAGGTGTCATCAGCATCACCCGGCTACCCGTTGTAATGCCAGCCAGACAGAAGTCCTGCTGCTCATCACGTCCACGTGTGACCAGAACTTGTTGTGCATCTACATCCTGCCTGACATCTGAAGAAGACGACCCCAAAGAAAGGTACCAGGTCCAGTACTAAGAAAGTTGCCGGTGAGACGAAGGAACATAAAAAGGAAGTGCCATTAACCACGTCTGGTGGTGTGCCGGCCAATGTTTTTTTTGGCACCAAAAAAGTTATGCCTGCAGCAGCGTTGTCCGGGAACCAAGCTGGGAGCAGAACAGCGGTCCAACCCCACCAACCTAGGCCCAAGGGCTTTAGTGCCGCAGAGGTAGCCAGTCTACTAAAAAATGAAATGAAATTTTGTACTTGTATAGCGCACAGCTGCCCCAGCGACGGGGCGTCCTGGTGCTTGTACTCATACCGCCGTGGAACCCTTCCTGGCTTTCCCTGTGAAATGTCCACTCCTGGGCAACCCCAAGGTGAAGCCAGGCATCCCCAGCGCTGTTGGGGCCGTTGTGGAGATTAAGCAAGCTATTGCCCAGAGTTGCAGAGTGGGACCCATGATTAGAGTAGGCACCGAGGCGAGAATTGTCAGGTCCGAGGAAATTGAGCCCAAGACCCGCCGAGGTGGGAATTGAACCCTGGTCCCGGGCCAGCTCTCTGCATCAGGGTCTGCCGCTCTAACCATTGAGCCACACTTCTCCACTAACGAGCAGCGATGTTGGAGAAATGTCATTACCGCAAAGTAGTACACAATCAAGTTCTCCGCAGGCGCAAACTCAGCAGATAAGTGTGCAGCCGCAACAAGAACAGCAGCAGCCACAACAAGAACAGCAGCAGCCACAACAAGAATAGCAGCAGCCTCAACAATAACAGCAGCGGCCGCAACAAGAACAGCAGCGGCCCCAACAAGAACAGCAGCGGCCGCAACAGCCCACCATAGTAGTTCTTGCTCCTGACGTAGGGGCATTTCAGGAAATCGAGCTTCCTGCAGACAAAGTGGAGCAAAGTCAAACCACTGTTTCAGAAGATCTATTGTCTTCCAGACCACCAGAAAGGAAAAGGAGGCTTAGTCCATCATCTTCTTCTTTAAGCCCCGCTTCTGATGATCGTGATGCCACTTGGCTCCCACCAGCTCAGTCTGAGAGTGATATACGCCACAAGACAATGCTTCTGAAAATGAAGGTCCCAGAAAAACTTAGAGTTATGGAGGTAGATGTAGAAGAGGGGGGTGATGATGTTGATGAAGACGAGCCAGTCATCACGCACATTACTCCCACCCCAAAGGGATTGGAGACCAACATTCTCACCCTATCCAGAAAGGCTGCTACTGAGCAGGATGTAGCACGGATATCACCAACACAGGTTACACCACCACTACCTCCAGCTGCCATATTTTCCAAGGCCAGGCAGGGACCTACTACATCCAGCTCAACCATCTCAGTAGGTAGTGGTAGTAAAAGTCACAGTCTAGGTGCACAGGGTCACATTTCAAGCACACTCTCCAGTTCATCTGGTATTGAAAGTGGCACATCCAGCAGTGCCAGAAAGTTCTCCTCCACAGTTTGGGACTTCTTTTCTGCTAGCGCCAAGGAGGAGAACGTTGCTATATGCTCAATTTGTCGGCAAGGTGTTCGGCGTGGTAAGCTTGGTACAAACTATGGTACCAGAGGACAAGCAAGTCATCTCAGAATACACCACAATATCGTGTGGGAGGATCACCTACTTAAGTTAAAAGAAAGTAGAAAAACTCAACCCATTGAAGTTGGTCAGGATGAATCAGGGAGCGATATTATTGCGGTGGAAGGTGAAGAATAGGGAGGCATTTCTAGCCCTGTCCCCAGTAGTGCAGTGGTAATGCCCAAATCCTCCTCAGTAACATCAGAGTGGCACCGCAGTAAGAGCCCTACTCTGAGTCAGGCTAAGAGTGAGACACCAAGGCGACCGAGTACCGCAATGAGGCAATCTGTGTCGTTGGGCCTTAGTTGGTTAATGTAAACAGCACCACAAAGGAAAGTAATCCAGTCTACCATTGAGAGCATGTTTAGGTTGGAGGGGCAGTTCTAACTCAACCACCCAACGGCACGATTGTACAGTGCGATGCTGGCTAAAATGTTAGCGCTGGACCTTCTTCCTTTTTCATTTGTGGAAGGGGTGGGTTTCCTAGAATTTGTGTCTGCCATCTGCCCTAAATGTAAGGTTCACAGCCGGTCCTATTTTGCAAGAATTGCTGTTCCGGCACTACATCATGATGTGCTGGAATTGGTTGGACAAGCTTTGCAGCAGGGTGCTGTTCACAATATCCACCTGACAACAGACATGTGGACCAGTTGCCAAGCCACAGATTACATGTGCATCACTGCACACTGGATCTCTTTTGTGGGGGTTAGAGATAAGCTATCTGCACGAGGTGCTGTTGACACAGATGCGAATTTTGAAGGTACTCGGAAACATGCAACTGTAGCCATGTTCGCCATGGAGAAATCTCATACGGCTGAAAACATTTTACACGGGTTTCGCAGCAAGGTTTTGGAATGGCTGCGGCCAAGAGGGCTTGGTATTGGTTTTGTTGCCACAGACAATGGCAGTAATGTACTTAAGGCCATGGAACTTGGTTCCTATTTCAGGGTTCCGTGTTTGGCACACTGCATAAACATTATAGTTCAAGACTTTCTGAAAAAAGAACCCATAGTCAGCAAATTGCTGGCCATCTGCCAAAGAATATGCACTCATTTCAGCCATTCTTTTAAAGCTCGGAAGCAGCTGAGGATCATCCAACGTGAACATAGGATGCCAGTCAAGGCACTCATCCAGGAGGTGGAAACACATTGGAACTCAACGTATTACATGCTTGATCGTCTGTATGAGCAGTACAGGTCACTCCATGAATATGTCTGGAACAGAAGAGGGGATGCTACTGTTACAGGCATGAACCTTGACATGGAGCAATGGAGCCTAATTAAATGTCTGACTGAGATGCTTTGTCCTTTTGAGGTCTTCACACGTGAATCAGCAAGGAGGACTGTACAATGGGCCAAACTATCTCATTATTGCAAATGCTAGAGCATCAGCTGAATAATGTGTCTGAATCATACAAAGGTGTAGAGGACAAAAGGCAAGCCCATGACTTGGTGGAGAGCTTATCCCGTCGCTTAGCTGAAAATGTAAGGATACAAAATAAAATTTTGTCACAAGAACATTACATTTGTGCCACAATTCTGGATCCAAGTGCAAAACTTGGACTGAAGACATTCTTTGCTTTTTCCGAGATTGATGTTGCCCGCTACAAAACTTGTCTAGCTGAAGCAGCCAGTAAGTTGGAAAAAGAAATCCTGCTAATTAAAAGCCCGCAAGGACAACCCACAAGAAGTACTGCAGCAGGCCATGCAGGATCAAGTGCAACTTCGTCGGCTGAGGGCAGTGCGTTTGGATCACAACACTCACCATCACTATCGACCACAGAAACAGTAACTGGATCATTAGGCCGAGTACAATCATTACACGATTGGAATGTAAAGTTAGGCATTAATAAGCACAGTGCAGATGCACAGAGAAAAGAGCACGAAAGCTTACCAGCAGCAACCCTGAACATTGAACGGATGGTCCAGGCCTATCTGGACGACCCAACAGAGGTGTACATTGATCAAAACCCATTGAAGTATTGGTATAGGAAAAGGTCTGAATGGCCACAGCTCAGTAGGCTGGCGATAAGCTATCTGGCTTGCCCTGTCGCAAGTGTCTCTTCCGAACGTGTTTTCAGTGCTGCTGGTTCCATTGTAACATTGAGAAGGACCAGTCTCTCGCCCAAAAACGTGGAGAGGTTAACAATGATCAAAATGAATCAGCACTTCATGATGATTACCTACTACTAGCTGACCCCCCAAAGTTTGAGGACAAGCTATACTTCCCTGACAATTAGGCTTGCACTTACTGTCTTCCTCCCTTTTTTCCCAGCGTTATTTGTGTGTCTGTCGTTCCGGTTACAAACTAGTGAATCACAACAAATCCATTACCACCGTCTTCTACTCTTCTTATTTAATATACAATTTTCAGGTGTCTGCAATTTGACAGTACAGTCCTCCGAATCCAGCTCCTCCGCTCCATCATACTGAATCTCCCGCCCAAATCCATTGCCCTCATGAATGATGATTGGATGATGGTAAAATACTACAAGAAAAAATTCTAACTTTCCTAGTCCTGCCAAAAGAAGTGGAGCCTGAATCAGATGATACTATAGCTATCCTCCTTTCAGAGCCGAGAGAGACTGGCCATTAACTGAAAATAAGATGGAACAGGTAATGATTGATGCCATGCATTGGACGCAGAGTCGCAGAATGAATGATTTTGTTGTGTTTGTTGTGCATGAATTTATGTAATTGTGCTCGGCCACTAATCAACTTTCTACAGAACACACTAAAATTAACTCAAGGTGAATTCAATTTCCCCCTTCTTGCAAATAAGAAATGTGTACTTCTCCTGCAGCTTGGTGATACATTGCTTTTAATTCAATACAGGAAGGTGACTCACTCTATCTGTGCAATGAGTATGATTGACACAACAGCACCGTCCATCATGATGATGGCAAAATAGACGGCCTGTTAACATAAGATGAGAAGGAACAGGTAATGACAATTAATGGCATGCATTGGACACCTGACTCTGAGCGATTGATCTTTGTGTTTTCGTTGTTTGTTTGTTGTGCACAATGTGAAGTCAAAGTGTACTGGTAATCTATCTTTCAGTACACACTACAGACTGACTCAAGTCAATAATATTTCTAGTCTTGTTGTGTAATAACAATTTTACTTCTACTGCAGGCCGATCTTCACAGTCAGTAAAAGTATCGGAGATTATGATGAAGTCAGGAGGACGTTTCATGAATGGCATAAACTTAAAAGGCTAAAGGTAAACACGTCAACAACAACCACAGCAGACCCAAATGTCTGTAGAAATGGAATAGAGTGTAGCGGTGGGATGACTGCGGTGCATTGATTTACTAACTTAAACTGTAAAATGCTATGTTTGGAATGGATAATGTGCTTTGCCTTTGCCCAACTCTTTAAAAAAAAAGAAAAAAAAAAGTACTCTAAAGTCTTAACGTAGGATGTGCTACTGCTAAGCACTGTGGGCCTGAAGGTTAATGCTGGAAACAGACTAGAGTAGAGATGATGCATACATGCCACCTCGGAAAGTGTTCTTGTTGCACTACACCATAACTTGTGCATTTGTTTCAACTTTGTTTCTCAATATCCCCTTTGGTTTTCCATCTACAATTACAGGCCGGGCCTTGCCCTATACTTTGGAAAACATTACAATGCACACTTACCTTACCAATAAATCAACATTTTTTTTCCAGCCGGGCAGTGGCGAGTGGCGAGGCGACACACCCAAGATTGATGGACGAGAGGAGGACCAAGAGGAATGCCGAGATGCAAATCAAGTCCGCATTTTTTACCAGGATAACACAGTAACAGTATCCACTTTTATCTTCTTTTAAATAATTTGATTAATATTTTGTATACAATCTTTACAACAGTGTGTTCTTGGAGTTGTTATTATCATCATTAGGTTTGCTCTCTGTTTACGATTCTTCCCTAACAATATTTAAAATTTCTATTTGCTATCTGTAAAAGTATTAAGGCCGGAACAACAGAGCAAGAACTAGAAGTGTATGTAATCCGGGTCTCTCATCATCATTCATGCATTTCCTTGTTCTCCCTTAACATATGGATATGGTAGTCTTCAATGATTGTCGTTTGTTTGTCCATGCGTACTGTTTTTCTATGTCAAACCTTTCCCAAAAACCCCCTTCCCATCCATTCAACAAACCCTAACCCTCTTCCCCCGGGCTGTGTGACTTAATGTCGAGGTGTGACTAAATTAAATGTACACCAATACTTAATCACACACTTGCTGGGGCGGATGTGGCGAAAGCAACAGTACTTTAATTTCAAGGCAGAGCGATGATCTTCTGCTTGCCCACCCATGAGTAGGATATTTTAGAGGGTTTTTTATTTAAAAAAGGAACATCTACCTCAGCATTAATTGCCGGCATTGATTGGATTTGTTTGTTGTCATTCCTCATATACAGCACTAACTGTTAGGCTGTAGGCCTAGTCAAGTAACTCGACATAACTGTAGTTTGTAACTCTGTCTAGTAGGCTATCCCAACCACCATTATGTTTTGTTGTAAAATATTTTAGCATATTATTGTTGCTCGGTAAGTTCTGTACTGTACTTCATTCTACTACTCCTCTAACAGTATCTCAAAGGCGAGTGACTGTCTCATTTTCTTTTTTTGCAAATGCTGCCGCCCTGCCAGTGTCTACTACTACTACTACTATACTACCACCACCACCACCCCAATCATGGCATGTTAGAAAAAGGAAACCATCTTCACCATGCAGCCGTTGCTGTGCCAAAGTTAAACATAAACATCAAGCACTGGTAAGAGAGAAGTTTGGGGGAGGCAGAATTAATAATGGACATGTTGTCAATGATTTCAATTTCACACACCAGTCCAGAAAGAATGCATAGACTAGAGGACAGACTGAAAGTACTAGAAGGACAAGTCAATCAGTGAGGTGTTTTGCATCTATCTGTTTGTGTCTTACACAGTCAGCCAATTATTTAAATCAAACACAGGCTATGGGTGGCCCTGCACCAGCAAGGAAACAGTGTGATGTAAAACAGTTACCCCACCTACAAAACATTAACAACATTGCATGTAACATAGAAACATTTAATTAATTTACCCTAACAAAAATAAACTAAACCCACAGAAGCTGACCCGCCCCCCTCCCTAACCCCAACCAATGTCCATAGGAAAGTCCAGGAGAAAAAGTCCGTAAAGCAAAAACCCAAACCAGTTCCCACCCACCCAAACAAGAATTAAAAAAGGGGCAGAACTTGATGACAGGGAATAAGGTGTGGGGCGACGCAGCGTGTGAGGGCGCGGAAGTTGCAGCCACAGTGGGGGGGGGGCACGAGAGATGGCACTACGGTGGCGGCGGGCAGTTGCCAGACGGTGGCGCCGTACCGCTGAAGGGCAGTGGCTGGGGCCTGGGGCGCTGGAGGAGGCTTCAATTGCTGCCGCAGTCTCCTCCTCCTCCTCTGCTAAGACCACCAGCCGCCGGTATTCCCGCTGGATTGCCTCCAGCTTCCGGCGCCGTGCCTTGGCAGCCAACTCCTTTCGGTTGAGTTTAGGAGTAGCTGTGCATCAAAAAGAAAAAAACAAGACAATTGTAAAATATACTCTAAGAAAAACAGTAAGACAAGTTAATTATTTACACACATAGTGGCATGGTAGAGTAGCACTGTAAAGCACAGTAGTACATAACATTTTAAATCTTGCCCGTCCTTCTTCCTTCCACCCGTCTTTCCCTTTTTAGTTGAACAGTGCACCAGGTGCTCTTCTCCATAAAACTTTCAAAGCGGAGTTGAAATCAGATAGATGAGGCCATTGGTTACTCAATACTTCCGCTCCTATGCCAATTAAAGAGATTCTAGTCTTCTAGTTCACTCTTCAAACGTTCCCAACAACTCATACTTACTTACGACATCCTCACGCTAAAAAGGGTGGGGGTCCCGTGGGGACAATTAATTAGGATGATGCGCCCGGCACAGTGGCAGGCGCATCCTGTTTTTTTTACATTCTAGTTGGCGGAGCCGAAAGCAATGCTAAAAATACATGTTGCGCTGCTTTTCCAAGCACAACATGACGGGCCCTGCACGGAGTCTGTCACGTTTTGCTTTGAAAGGCAGGGGGGTACCATAGCATAGGTAGGTAGTACCCTCCATGGGGCCCCCCAAGCATACTCTGCAATGTCTGCATGCCTTTTCGTGGCGGACGGCAATGCCGCCACGCAAG
The DNA here is from genome assembly GCF_964204655.1 of Triturus cristatus. Classification (NCBI taxonomy): domain Eukaryota; kingdom Metazoa; phylum Chordata; class Amphibia; order Caudata; family Salamandridae; genus Triturus; species Triturus cristatus. Next base: position 1,880,031,733 of record NC_140589.1, read on the forward strand.
GGCATTCCAAAATGAAGATTATATGCCATATTGAACCCTTTTCCTCCTGGTCGACATGTGGGGGTCAGACTCTTTTCTACAGGGATGGCGGGAGGTTTGCCCCTGCGGTGTCGGCGGGGCCCTAAGTCTCAACAGTACAGTATACATATACATACAGTACACCCTTGCAGTGAGTGTACTGTCAAGTTCAACAATAGTTAAGGATTATAAATCTAACTTACTACTGCCTGCCACTGGTGCTGCCACTCCCCCTACCGCTCCGTTGGTATCTGCTGCAACTGCCGCATCTTCTCCCTCTGCGTCGCCTTCGCTGGCCCCGGCAATGGTGGTCGGTAGTGCGCCTAGAAAACATTACACATTTATTAGGCGTCCTATACACCTCCCCACTATTGATCAGTAGCAAGGTTGAAAAATTAGTTAATACTAACATACATCAATAGTTCAAATCAGGTAGTAGTAGAGTAGACACTAGCAGTTATATATGGTCATTCTAGCCTTTGCTTAGTTAGCCCGAGCCATGAAACTATTTTATCTTTGTCTCTTTTATTTTTGCACATGTGACGTTACCTTGCAGCTTTTTGTGTAAGACACCTTTGAGCCCACATGACCTGCCTCACACTGCTACTGTCTAGTCTACGCGCTGCGTACAAGCGGTCAACAAAAACATTAACAAGCCACTTTTTTAGGAAGTACTGGTGTACTGTTAGTTCATATTGCTTATCAATAAATGTTACACTTTTTGGCACGGCTGAGAAATGCTTGCAAGTTGCAATATACTAACGCGCACCATTTCATTTTTCGCATTACAGACGGAAGATTCCCTTCTACGAACCAGAGCTTTGCAGAGCTTCTGAATGATGCATTAACTACCAGTACTAGGTTCTTCTAAGGTGAGGGGTCCCTTCACTCACATCTTCATTTATAAATTTATATAAACTAAATTCCTAGGGGATGGTGGTGCTGCCTTCCACCACTGTTCAATTTATCATGATTTAATTCCCAACTGTAAGTAAGTGTAACAATGTTTATTGTTTTAATGTTATTGACTTTCTGGTTGGTGCTGCATTTTATAATAGAAAAATGTACAGAGTTTCTCAATTCAAAATAAACATTTTGAACGTACATAGACTTGGTGGTATTTGGTGTGGAGTAACTTACACGAGTGAGCAAATTAAAGTAAGGTTGTGCATGTGCATTGCTTCCATGACTGAGAGGTTGGGTGTGTTATATTCTGTCCCCGAAGGGACCGCACTGCCAACCAGATGGGAGGAGGCATCGCCATCATCCACAGGAACACCATCCGTATCACGACCAACACCGACAACACCCTTACCACCGCTGAACACCTGCATTTCCAGATCCACACAGACCCGAAGACCACCCTCAGAGGCACCCTGATCTACCGACCTCCAGGACCACGCACTCAATTCAGCGAGGACATCGCCGACTTTGTCAGCCCGCAGGCCCTCCCCTCCGCTGACTACATCCTCCTGGGGGACCTCAACTTCCACCTGGAGAACAACAACGACCGCAACACCAGCACCCTGCTCGACAACCTCACCAATCTTGGACTCAAGCAGCTGGTGTCCACCCCCACCCACCTCGCCGGACACACACTCGACGCAGTCTTCTCATCCAGCACAGACATCGCCTTCAGCCACGCCACAGAGCTTCAATGGACGGACCACAGCTGTGTCCACTTCACCTTCAGAAGAACGACGACCCACCACCACCAGCAACAGGTTGCCCGCAGAAGCTGGAACAAGATCACAGCCGACCAGCTCGCCACCTCCCTGAGCCAGCACCCTCCTGCCAGCTCAGCGAACCCCAGCCAGGCCGCCGACAACCTCACGAAGTGGATCAGCAACTGCGCGGACGAACTCGCCCCGCTGAGGACCCCGCCCAGCAGACCCGGCAGCAAGAAAGCCCCATGGTTCACCGACGAACTCAAGAGCTCCAAGAAGAACTGCCGAGCCATCGAGAAAGTCTGGAGAAGAGAACCAACACCAGACAACATGACCACCTTCCAGCTGGCCACGCGGAAGCACCACCAGCTGATCCGCGCCGCCAAGAAAACCGCATTCAAGGACCGGCTAGACAACAACGCACACAACTGCAAGGAACTCTTCAACATCTCGAAAGAGCTATCCAACCCCAGCGCAGGAAACAACGACATCACCCCATCGCAAGACCTCTGCAACTCCCTCGCCTCATACTTCCACAACAAGATCGCAGACATACACAACAGCTTCAGCACCCAACCAACGCACACCACGACCGAACCACCGCCCCCCACCACCACCCTCTGCACCTGGACTCCGATCAGCACCGAAGACACCATCCGCATGATGAACTCCGTCCACTCCGGATCTCCGACCGACCCTTGCCCTCACCACGTCTTCAACAAGGCCGACGCTGTCATCGCACCCCACCTGCGGGACATTATCAACACCTCCTTCGACATCGCCACCTTCCCTGAGAGCTGGAAGCACGCCGAACTCAGCGCTCTACTCAAGAAACCTACAGCGGACCCCACCGAACTCAAGAACTACCGCCCCATCTCGCTCCTCCCGTTTCCAGCCAAAGTCATCGAGAAGACCGTCAACAAGCAGCTGGCCGCCTTCCTTGAGACGAATGGATCCCTCGACCCCTCACAGTCTGGCTTCCGAGCCAACCACAGCACCGAGACCGCCCTCATCGCTGCCACCGACGACATCCGAGCCCTGATGGACAACGGAGACACAGCGGCCCTCATCCTCCTAGACCTCTCCGCGGCATTCGACACTGTCTGCCACCGCACCCTAGTACAGCGCCTCAGCTACGTCGGAATCCAGGAGAAGGCACTGGAATGGATCATCTCCTTCCTCGACGGAAGAACACAGAGAGTCCGCCTACCACCGTACAAGTCAAAAGCCTCCGAAGTCATCTGCGGCGTCCCTCAAGGTTCCTCCCTCAGCCCCACCCTCTTCAACGTCTACATGAGCCCCCTCGCGGCCATCGCACGCAAACACAACCTCAACATAATCTCCTACGCCGATGACACCCAGCTGATCCTCTCCCTGACCAACGACCCCCCCGCCGCCAGAGCCAATCTGCACGAAGGGATGAAAGATGTAGCCGAGTGGATGACGACCAGCCGCCTGAAGCTGAACTCAGACAAGACGGAGGTCCTCACCCTGGGCTCCTCGCCCTCCGCCTGGGACGACTCCTGGTGGCCTCCCGCCCTGGGCTCCGCACCCAAACCAACAGACCACGCGCGCAACCTGGGCTTCATCCTGGACTCCTCCCTCTCCATGACCAGGCAAGTCAACGCCGTATCCTCGGCGTGCTTCAACATCCTACGCATGCTATGGAAGATCTTCTGGTGGATCCCCACCGAGACCAGGAAGACCGTCACCCAGGCCCTCGTCACCAGTCGACTGGACTACGGCAACGCCCTCTACGCCGGTACCACCGCCAAGCTCCAGAAGAGACTCCAGCGGATCCAGAACGCCTCAGCCAGACTCATCCTCGACATCCCACGAACCAGCCACATCTCACCTTCCGCCTCCTCACCCACGCACACAAAGCCCTACACGACCAAGGCCCGAGCTACCTCAACAACCGAATCAACTTCTACGCTCCCAAACGCCACCTCCGATCAGCCAACCACGCCCTCGCCGCCGTCCCCCGCATCCGAAGAGCAACAACAGGAGGAAGGTCCTTCTCCTACCTGGCCGCCAAGACCTGGAACTCCCTCCCGACCGACCTGCGCCGGACCCAAGACCACCTCTCCTTCAGGAAGAAGCTGAAGACCTGGCTGTTGGAGCAGTAACGGCACCCCCCTCCCCCCAGCGCCTTGAGACCCTACGGGTGAGTAGTGCGCTCTATAAATGTCATTGATTGATTGATTGATTGTGTACTTGTTGGGTATCTTGGGGGGAGGGTTCGGAGACCTAATAGTTATGACAAGACAGTACTATAGTTGAGCAGGGGATTGTGGTGGGTTCTGAATTTCTGATTGAGGTGTATGAGGAAGGTCCAACCTACCATCACCAACATCCTATTTTCTTGTGCAAAGGTCTGTGTATGTGCAAGATCCCTACAACAGTAGTAGTATGTCCTATAGGCTATCCTATCAAAATAGTAATAAATCTGGTTGGGCTTTTGTTGCAGTGAATTTTCAAAGCCTCAAGATTAACAAAGACTCAAGATCAATAAGACTAGAAGCAGTACAAGAGGACGACCCAAAGGATTGGACTCAATGGATAGAGCTACTGGTGAATATGAGTTTTATATTACAACCTTTCACATAAAGATGGCACTGGCCAACTGGGCAAGCTTAGCTACTTCAGTACAGACAGACTGATAGTAGTAGTAGTACTGAGAGTCATCATAGCAGAGGCAGGGATAAGATTTTTGAAACCGTACAGATCGAAGGATAATTGTTGGCAAAAAAATAGCATTTGGAAACAAACAATAGTTCATGAAAAATATAGTGCAGTAAAAGTTATGGAATAATAAATAATATTAAAAACAAGAAGACTTACTGGGGCCAGCAGAGTATCCCTCATTGGTGTCCTCCTGGTGGTGCTGTTCGGACTGTTGTCCCGCCGACTCCCCACTCCCTGCCTGTCTGCCCCTGGGTGCTGATGAACAGGAAAGATATAAGAAAGAGACAAACATTGATGGATGGTGTCAAACAAATACAATATTTTTCAACAACGGTCAAAAAACAATTATGTAAACAACAATTGCAATAACTAAATTGACCGATCTCATCTGGTCAACAAGTAGTATCGGGGGATTCGCGGATCGACTACTTAAGTCACTATTTATCAACAGCAATCCAGTCTTCCATTCTGATTCCAGAATACTAAGTTACAAGCAACTAAGCCTAAGTACGACGTACCACCCAACCTAGCCCACCTATTCCAGGCATGCCAATTGCACATTAAGTATGCATTTCCACTTCTTTTATTCCTCAACAATGCATATGGTCAAATGGAGGACACATGACTACATTTTATGTATACACCAAATTTTGGGTTGATTGATTGATGCTGATGTTGTGCTAGTGCTAAGCCAATTACTACCACTCATTGAACAAACTAGAAAAGGTTCTAATAAAGACTGCCGTACTAGCAGCACGTCACGTAACTGAGGGGGCATCACGCATACCACTAACAAATTAGAAACTCATACAAAGTATCTAAACCTAAGTATCAATCCGCCCCTATCTATTAGTGAAAGGACAAAGTAACAGACACAAAGTAGTAATAATTAAATAGTTACTCACCAAGCCCCGGGACCTCCACTCCTAGCAGGTCCAGCAGGTCCTGCTCACGGTCCAGGATGTCGGACCACCGGTGCATCAGCTGCGCCTGGGTGCGCCGGACCCCAGAGAAGCGCGACACTGCCCGGCGCACCTTCCGCCACCGCTGCCGATGCTCCCCGAGGCTGTACCCAGACCCAGGCCTGCCACCTGCTGCCAGGGTTGAGGGGAGGTGGTGCTGCACAAAGAAAATCAGTGCAGCCAACTTCAACTCCCCAAATAAGGCCCGTGCCTTCACCCCTTGTGGGCGCCGCCTTCCGCAAGGAAGGCGGTCGCGGCTCTGGCTGCAATGGAGACCAGCCCTACCCTTAGACATGGTTCTGGGGTAAGAAAAGGTAATAAAATTAAAGAAGTAAAGGAAATAAATAACAGCATGCAATAGAAAGAGAAAAAAAAGCTAAAAAACAAAAAAAAGGAGACAAAAACCAAAAGTATAAAATCAGGAAAATAGTTAGAGAAATAATAAATAAGAAAGATTAAAAAAAAGTGGGTTTAAACAAAGGATTGAAAAGATGTAGGGAGGATTCAAAATCAGGCCCCAGAACCATGCAACGGAGTGAAAAACAAGATGGGCGAGCCCACTGCAACCACGTGCGCAAGTTCGCGCGATATTTTCTCACCGAGCAAGTAAAAAGCAACGCAATCAAGTAAAAGTGGTCGCGAACCGGAAATATCTACCGCGAACGGGCGCGAACATGCATTGTGCGACCCGGAACAGGAAGTAAGCATCACGAGAGGGCGGGACAAGTGAAAACAAGATGGGCGCGCCCGTGAGCAACCGCATGGGTAAGTTGGCGACCCGCGATCACGCAAAAATTACCGCGAACAGGCGGGAAAAAAACTTCTGCGTCTTCGCGATATTTCCTGCGTCTTTGCGGAGATTTTTTATCATTTTCTCGATAATTTGCAAAAGTTAATTTCGCAAATTCCGCCCACCCCTAATTCCTTTATTACATTTAAGAAGTAGTAACTTTCACTCTGGATCAGATTGGAATATCATGTTTGATGTCTAAGAAACTGTAATTAAAAATCCTCTTCAATAGTAAAGTTGGATTTTAAGCATCAATTTTGAAAATGTAGCATTTAGAAAGTTGACATTTGGAACCTGCAATCTCTTCCTGGGTCACGTGACTGGATGTAGTTGGCAGTACAACTTTGTTTATTCTTCTCAGACAGCTACACAAGAGATGCATTATGTGTGCCTAGATGGGCAATTATCTTTAGGCCTGGGCGGTAAATTCCGTTCCGTTCGCGGAATTTGCGGAATTTGGGTAATTTCGCGTTCTGCGGGGAACGCGAAATTGCCCAAAATTCCGCTTTCGCGATTTCGCGAAATTTTTGCTTGTTCGTGTTCTCAAAATGCGTGTTCGCGAGATATTTCTCCCCGAGCACGCAAACAGCGATTGTGAACAGGAAAAAAGCATCGCGAACAAGCAATTCCGCGTGTTCGCGGAATTTCTGCGTGTTCGCGGAGATTTTTTGCCGTTTCGCGGAGATTTGCGTAACGCGATTACGCAAATTCCACCCACCCCTAATTATCTTGCACGGTAGGGGGTGGATCTGGGCACAGCCCCATTTGCAACTGAATAGGCTGTGCCCTGACTAGACACAGATGACTTGTTGCTACAGCATTGCTCATGCAGACAGCTTAGAGCCAGGAAACCTCAAAAACGTCAAAGGGAATTCTCTGTAAACGTATACTTCAAAGAAGGCACAGGTAAAAATATAGGACTCTAGGACCCACTCTTCACTATACTACTGGACCCATGGATACTACAAAAGAATAACTGCTGTGCTGCTTTACTGCAAGAAGGACTCCCACTCTGCATCCCTGTTTCCCTGCTTGCTGAGAAGGAAGACTGGACCTACACCGATTTCAAGGATAAGCTGAATGTCCTCTTTTTCTGAGCTACATAGACTTTTTAGGTTTTAAAACCTCAGGGACCATCGAAAGCAAAGAGGAACAAAGGAACTGCTAGAGAAACAGTCCATGACTTCACTGTATCGGGGTCTCCGGGTATGTTCCAAACTCGACATTGTGACAGGACGTGCGGGCCAGGAAACATATGTATTGTTGTAAATATAGACCGAGGTAATGAAAAGAACTGTACACAACCATGTACGTGAACAGTTAGCCCATACTCGCTATGAGGATATGAATCAATGAGGCTGAAAAGAATCAGTTTCCCTGTTTCCAAAGATGATACATGATGTGAATTGCAGTCCGGGATGAGGTGCTGCTAATGCTCTTTTCTATGGACTTTGGTCAGCTGTGCTACCACCAGTAGGAGCGAGGAAGTGCTTGTAAAATGGTGTATAACGAGAACCTCTGGTGCTAGGCATTTGAGAAAGGCATACCCGCCGAAACGCGTCATGCCACTACTCCTGAAACCCCGCTGTGTCCCCTTGTCTGTTTCTTGGAGGAAGAGACACTGTGGCATATACATAGGTACAAATCACCTCACGTCAAAAGGCAATAATCCAGCACTCCAATGTGGTTATTTTGACTCGACTTTAATTCACTCAGTGATGGCATCTTCGCGTTTCGGCTGTTACACGCAGCCTTGTTCCCGATGCAGTACGCCATTTTAATAAACAATAAATACAACTAGTGATGTATAGACATTGACAAAGGACAAAACCCCATTTGCACATCGAAGCCAATCACTGTGTAACTAAGGGCGCCATATTGGAACATGTGTAAATAGCAGTACCTATTCCATCTTTTCAAGTGCAAGTGCATAATGACTATCCTTGTTCCAGTTCTAGCAGTACAATTCATCACTTTCTCAAAATGTACAACCAAGAGATACATAGAAAAATAAATGTTCTTATTTTTACACACAGAACAGTGTACATAATGTTCCTTGGCGACCCACATTCTACTTAGGACTTTTCCTAAGTTTGCAATGAATATACCTCCATTAAAGTGCAAGTGCTCAACATGAAATTCATATTCTTACTTTTCTTTCCCTTTTTGGTTTCTTTATACAGTGTATTGATAATTAAAGTGAAAGGGCTTAATTTTAGTTTTTATTCTCCACTGCTTCCGTATATTAAAAAAATTCACATACTTTTTCTAAAGGATATTACCATAGAAAGTGCTAGTGCATAATTATCCCTATGAATAATCCAAAGGGCTGAATCTAAAGTGCTAAATATTAAATTGCTAGTGTCCTTTCTCCTTCTCCTTACAATAAATAAATCTTTAAAAAATGATTCCTCTGAATGTGCAGTCTTTATAGCATTTCTTAATACAGGCATGTAAATAAATCTCATCAATATTCAATCCATTCGGTTCTTTACTGTCGAAATCCAGTATAAAATATGTTTTAAACTTCCGGAGTTCCTTTTTTCTATTTCTCTCCTCTTCTTCCTGGGGACTTCAGCTATACAACTGTACTCCATCAGTCTGGGATCACTTTGATGAATTTTCTCAAAATACCTGGCTACAGGGTAATAGAATTTGTCAAAAGATAAAGAAAGCTGTTAGTGAAAAAATACCATAGCATGTCAATTTACATTACATTGTCATAGAGTAATTATAGTGATCTACCCAAATGAAGTGGCAACAAGCCTCCATGTCCTGATCATGTGGAATGAAGGTAAGACCCTTGCTATCTAAGAGATAATCTGCTTCCCAAGTTGTCCCTTCTATGATTCTCAAACAGTCCCTGCATTCTTTTACATATGAATGCAGAGACTCTACAAATGCATGTAAGAAAGAAATAAAGTATAGTGAAGTGTTTCAAGTAGGCACCCTATTGATGAAACTTTAGGCCTACCTGGGGGATTTCTGGGATTTGTCTGCAATTTGGGCAAACGGTAAAGAATAAGTCACCTTTGGGTGACTGCATCTGGGATACTGATATTATTCTCATTCCAGGAATCCATGCTCTCTCCATTCTAAACATTTGTCCCAAAAAAGTATTTGTGATCATGATCCTTGTTCAGAGCAAGAGTTATCTCTCAAATACATTTTTATAGAAATAATTACTGTGTTAACACCTTTGTCTGACTGCCTGAGGACTACTTGGTTGTTATTTTGCAGTTCCTTATACATTTTAGGTTAAGTTTATTGGTGAAGATACCGTCATGAGTATGGCTAGCTGAACGAGTTGGTCCCCTCACAATCTGCCGTAGACCGAGTGTCTAGCAATTCATCAGTGTCCTTATCAGAGCACTTATCTAAATGATAGTTCAAATCACCTAAGATGGTGAAATCCTTTTTTAGGGCACATGATTCTAACATAGAATAATATCTTAAGAAAGGGTAGATCTTGTTCCAGGTGGTTAATGTAGAACAAGCCCATTAAAGGATTAACCCCTTGAGTGCCCCGCCCTTTCCCCCTCCTGTGCCGGCCCTTTCATTAGCGGGCGGGGTCCATGACGAGATAGTCTCGTCATGGGCACAGCGCAACCGCGCTCCATGACGAGACTATCTCGTCATGGGCACAGAAGGGGTTAATTCTCTGAGAGTCAGTTTTAAAACGAAATGCTTTACGACCTTGTAAGGTACCTGGTGAGTATAAGACAGCAAGTTTATTTTTCAAGATTATTGTCAGTCTGCCTCCCCTCCCACGCAGTCAGGACCAGATGTGGCGTCTGTCCAGGTTTCCATAACAAATATCAGATCAATATGATGGCCATCTAAAAAGTCAGAAAATTCAAAAGCGTGTTTGACCAGGGAAAACCCATTGTATATTGGTACATGCAGGCGTGTTTTCTATCAAGCTATGTGAGCTAGGCTGGTTCAATCGGCCAGAGGCTTTGGCGTTTAAACAAGTGAGGTGGCAGTGTGTACAAATACTAGTGTTTGCCTTTAACTCTTAATCAGGGGTTAATATACTACAATCCTTGTTTTTACTTACTTGAAGAGCCTGTAGGTCATCTTTAGTGTACACTTTTTGCTGTGGTAATTGAGAGTCCACGAAACCTATTGCATACTATCAAAACATTTTGGATGATGTCATGAGCGATCTAATCACTGGTGTCATTTCAGATGTCATCAGTGATGTTATCAATTGTGTAATTTAACATTTCATGAGTAATGTAATATCTGAGGTCATAAGCAGTGAATTACGAGTTACAGTAACTTCACTAACAATAATTGGCGAACTTCAGCTGTGACTAGAAAGGAATAGCTGCAACGTCTGTAGAAAACGTTTGTAAATAAACTACCCATTATAGAGTATGATTTGAAGACATAGGAAGCAGAGGTTGATTGCTCATAATGTTTTGTGGTATGTCCTTGTATCCTAACTGAAGCAAGTATTGTGTATGCAGATGCTATTCGCAAACAAAGGCAATAGCAAAACTGTATTGTGTACTTCGATTGCACCAGTAGTAGAAGAACATAAGGCTTGCAGGCCAAGACTAAAGCACCATCCTCAATAGGAGGACGTTGGCAGTGCTTAGTGGAGGGTGGGTGCATGGTATGACAACTGACCATACAATTTTTATATATTTCAAATTTCAGCATTTGTGACTGCAAAATGGCTTTTTTAAACCTACAAACCAAATACAGATTTGGGTACTTACCACATCACAAACTGGGTTTTAGAAAATATATTGAATCAGTATTTGGAAAGGGCTTGTAAGGGCATCCCTTCCAAATGCTGATTCATTAAACTGATCTATTAATGTTTTGCATCCAACATCCAACTGACCTCTTCCAGTTAGGGAAATTCAGTAAAACCATTTTTAGAAGCAGATAGTAGTAAAACTATTTATTTTCAGTTTTAGGCACTTCCCATTTTCCTTTGAGGAACTTGGCTTACATTAACAAATAATTATTGCTTTATTTAAAAGACATGGTGGTCTGCTGACCCCAGCAGTCCACCATGCATGTGACAATGACCGATTGCAGTGGGTCACAATTCAATCATGCATATTAATGAAGTAGATTGAACTGAGACCGACTATCAATTAGTGTTTTGTGAATTGACCTATTAATGCATACGTTGGCTCACAAAATACACATGTCTTCGAAAAGTAGTTTGTGTGCAAATTATGATCACTTCTACTTTGTACATCAGGTCCTTGATGCCCATAGAGTAAGGCCTTTGCTTGTCTGCTATAGGGGTGAGAGCAATGGTCTCAAATTTGTCCACTGTGTGTGAGGGCTGCAGGGCTTGTCTTGACATTGGTGGACCAGGATCTGGGTGTTGCAATTGATGAAGAGTTGAACTTTGTCCATTCATGTGAGAATGGTATCCACTACCTACATTCATTTAATGAGAGATCAACAGATAATGCTGACCTCCATCAAAGCACAAACTAAAGGTTTGGTAGCAAGATCCACTGTTTTAAGTTGATCCAACTAGTATAACTCTCAGTTTCCGGCATCGCCTGCCACTTTAAAATGCCTACAATGGATTCAAAATGCTGAGGCCTGTATGAGTTTGGGTTGAGCTAACATGTCCTCAGCCACTAAAGTACTGCAATCTCTTCACAGGCTTTCAATAGATCCAAACAAATTGAATTCAAGGCTATATGTCTGGTTTTAAGGCCCTTCCAGGGCCCTAATACCGGCAACATAATTTCCATCTTATTTTTTTCCTCATAGTCTGAGTTCAGCAGATGTCTGCATTTGTCAGGCACTAGAATTAGTCCGGTATTGAACTTTTTCAGTGGAACCTTCCATGCTGTGGAACCTCCTACCACTGGATTTAAGTCAGCATGACACTCTACCTAGGTTATATAAGGGTTTAAAGACCCAGCTTTTTACCATGTAAAGAGAATTCTCCCTTTCTGTCAGTTTATATAGGTAGTATCAGGAGTCACTGCTGGACCCTTTCAGTAGGGGTGGACAGGAGCTTGTAGATACACCAGCGACAGAGTTGCCACCAGGCCGCTTAGTCCATAGAGCTTGCTCCAGGGTTGTTGGAGAAGAGTAGGGGAGATTGACATATCTATCAGTGGCAAATTCGCTATTCATCTTGTCAGTCCATGGAGCTTTATCTAGTATTGTTGAAGCAGGTTGGTGCATAATTGGCAGACCCACTGGTGATGAAGTCATTGCTGGGCCACTCAGCCTGCTGGCCTTTCACCAGAATTGGTAGATAGAGGAGCTTGGCAGATTTGTCAGTAATATAGTTGCAACCGGGTCCTTTATAACAAGGACTCTTTTTGTTGTACAGAATAAACGTGATGGTTTATATATTTTTAATTTATATGTATTTATTTCAAGTATTACTTTGTTGAATTTGTGTGTAGATATTGCATGTATTGTTTCATCTCAATAAATATACATATAGAAACAAACATTTGGATCACATCCCGGTGAGTGTTTATGAAGTAGGATGATTTGTTGAGGACACTAAGTTCTATATGAGGAATTAGTTAAATTTATCTTAAAAAAATAAGTTTATTGTTGATCTATAACCGCTGCATCAATTTCTTGTGCTTTTTGTATCTGATGATGGCAGCCGTTCACCAGAGAGGAAGTTGGTTATTTGGCCAGCCACTTTACGCCATAGGGCTTGTCCAGACATTGGTGGAGCAATGTGTTTAGAAGCTTGGTGGATCCATTGGTTGAGGAATCACCACTGGGACATTCAGCCCATGGTGTTGCCCTGGTATTGGTAGAACAGTATGAGGTTTAACTTGTCATATTCACCAGTGGTGAAATCACTGCAAGAGTCTTCAGTATGTGAGGCTTAGCCTGCGATTGGTGGACCTGTGGGAGGAGTCTGTTGGCCCCACCAATGTCAGAGATTCTGCTGGCCCTTCAATCCATGGGGCTTACCTCAACATTGATGGAGTGGTTTGGCAGGAGCTTGGCAGATCAGCTGGTGGAGTCGCTGCTGAAGTTTTCAGTCTGTGCTATTTGCTCTAGTGTTGGTGAAGTAGAATAGGGATGAGCTTGTTGGACCCACCTGTAGTGGACTCATTACTGGACCCTTTAGCCTTTGGGACTCACTCACCATTGGTAGACTGAGGTGGGGTTGAGCTTGGTGAATCCACAGTGGTGGAGTCACCAGCGAGCCCTTCAGTCTTTGGTGATTTCCCTGGCATTTGTGGATTGAGGGAGTCAATACAGTACCCATCAGCCTCAAGTGCTTGCCATGACAAAGGTGGTCCAAGGTAAAGGGAGCCCTTGGGGGGCAGCCATGTTGGAGTAGCTGCTATGCGCTTCACTCCAGGAGCTATATCCCACATGTATGTACAGGGATTAGGGTAATACTGGCAGATTTGCAAGTGGTGGAGTCACTACCAGTACCTTCAGTCAATGGGGCTTTCTCTGGCACTGTTGGCATGTTGTTGGAAGGCCTTAGCACATCAACTAGTTGAGGAGTCACTGTTTTCAGGGTGATGGGTTTGTCCTGTCAATGGTGGACAAGTGTGTGTGGTAACTAGGGGCATCCATCAGTCATTAAGTTTTTGCTAGACCTTTCAGTTATCAGGGCTCGTCCCGTTTTTAGTAAACAAAAGAATGGAAAAGGCCGCAAGAAGGCTCTGCTGTGTCTTTCAGTGAATGGGACTTGCCCTAGCATTCGTTGACCAGAGTTGATGGAGCTTGATGGATCCATCATTGCAGATCTACTACTCAGCCTTTAGCCTGCTGATCTTGCCCTGACATTGGTTGTGCAAGGTGCAGAGGAGCTTGTTGGAGCCACCAGTGGTAGAGTTTCAGCTCGGCGCCTCAGTCCATGGGGCTTTTACTAGATTTTGTGGATCAATGTTGGGCAAAGCTTTATAGATTTTCCATTTGGGAAGTCAATGTTGGGAGATTCAATCTGTGGGTTCTCATGGGAATGGAAGGCAATCACTACCTGGGCATTCAGTCTGAGATGGTTTTGTCACCATTGGTGGGATAGGCTGAGGGGAGCCTGTCACATCCTCTGATGGCAAAGTCCCTGCCAGGCCCTTAGGTCTATGAGGCTCTCCTCAGCATTGGTATATCTGTGTGGAGGAAGCCTGGTGGATCAACTTGTGAAAGAGTTGCCACTGAGCCCTTCAGTCAATGTGGCTTTTCCCAGCACACTGCCAGGAAACTACAGGTGGTGACGGAAAGAAGGAATTCTCCCAGGCAATGCTGAAGTGAGAGTACCAGCAGACCATAATACTGTTGCACACTGAGTTTACCGAAAATGCCATAGAAATTCACCCGGACCCACACTTGCTGCCACGAATTGGCAATTTGGTCACCCCTTAAAAGGACTTCCAGTCTGGCATCAATAGTGGTCACGTTAATAATTATGTACCTTTATATTCTACCTCATACATGGCAAGCTACAACAGTATGGTGCCAGGGGTCATCTACCATAAGCATGCTACGGTAATGGCCATTGTCTCTCCTTCTGACAAGTTGCCCATTATGTGTATTCCACCTGATGCATGCCCCTACATTTTGATGAATGTTGTATTCTTATCAGCTGAGTGTCTGGAAATTTGTGAACAGCTGAAATACAAATATATTTATTGGTTATTCTGGAACTTTAATTTTAATGTCTATGAATCTGATGACATTTTGCTTACCAGAATAGTGTCCTTGGTGGCCCCTTTGTGGAAAACTAGGAGAGGTGGCTGTATTGTTCTTAATTTTCGTAGCTCAAATTTTATGTACACCTTACTTGCAGAGTGCAGAGATATTTGTGTGGATGCTTCGCCACTTGGTTAATTATATTAGCCCCTATACGCACAGCCTACACTTAGGGAGGATACTCAAAGTTGTGCACCAGTGTTCTCAAGGTAAAATGCGCTTAGCACTCACAATAGATGCCTTATTTTGGTGAATATGGACAACCTTAATTAATGAGCAGGGGTGCCTATAATGAATTGTTCTTCATCTGCAAAAGTGACACCCACAGCACTGTCTTCTGGGACATTTCAGTTTCATCTTTACACGTGAACTGTCACTTCATCCAGGGTTTTCAAGTTTTGTGGGTAGGCATATTTTTACATAATTAGTTTTTACAACAATGATTTCTCTAACTCTAACATGCATAATTAAAAATTGTTACTAAATTTAGTGGATCATGTGTCTGCTATTCTGTGTTTTTCTGGTGGTGGAGTGCACTTGGCAATTTATAGCTAACCCACAGGGTGGGTTCTATTTGTTTTTATTATGGCCCCCATGGAGTTGATGTTTGGGCAATAGAATCTGGAGACTTGAGCGTTGGAAACTTTCCAACTTTGTCATGAAGTGTGTGCTCGTCAATATCATGGACCTCCATGGAGGTGGTTCTGCCTCAACTTTTCTAGTCAGGGATGTCAGTCATAGATAGATTGTATTTTCATGTCTCAGGACTTTTTTGACCTTGTGTCTTCA
Source organism: Triturus cristatus (assembly GCF_964204655.1). Lineage (NCBI taxonomy): Eukaryota > Metazoa > Chordata > Amphibia > Caudata > Salamandridae > Triturus > Triturus cristatus. The sequence continues at coordinate 1,880,047,323 of NC_140589.1, forward strand.
TATGACGTTATTGAGAATTTATATACACTATTGGTTTTGAGTTACTCCCTCCTACATTTAGGGGCATAGTTATGGGAGGCTTTCATCGCGTTCGCGTCACACAATGTGGTAAATGCACAAAGTTAACCTGTAAGTCATATTTATGAGTGGCCTAATGAAATCTGTAGTAGTGCAACGCTGTACAAATTGCTGTGTTGCGTCACTCTGCCCTAGGTAGGCATTCCTTGGCCATTGCACTGGGTGTTCCCATGCAACTCCAATGGATGTTGATACATTCCTAGAATGAAGAGGATGTGTAAATCGTCCAAATCTTAAATCTTCCAAGAAGAGGCGAAACAAGGAGAAATATATTTACTTCTCTAGTTTTTTATTTTTTTATTTCTGCAGTACACAAGGAAAGATTAAAAAGCCTCTCTAGATTGTTTTCGTGCAGCAAGGTGTACCTTCCTGCACAAAAACAATACTGCATGCAGCAAAGGCAGTCTTGCACTATAGTGCAAGGCTGCCTGCATTGGCGCTAGGCTGCCAAATCAGCACCAGTGCAAGGGAAAATTACTGTAAAGCACCATATTGGATAAATACAGCATATTCCTGCCATTTCCCTGTGACCCAGGGCAGCGCAGAGAGGAGACTTGCTGAGCTGCCCTGTACCACAAATGTTATAAATATGCCCATAAGTTTGCAACATCCTTCCATGTTTTGACTGCCCCGTTGCCCACATCCTATTGATACAGGGTATTGTGGAGATTCAAAAATCAAAAATGGATCCAATGTTTGTATTGTGGCAAAACCCGGACAACTTGTAAAAGAGTGTTCTTCACATCCCACAACATCTAGGGTTTCCAAAACTAGTTCCACAGTCATCCCAGTCACAGTTGTGTTCATATGTTTTAACAATTTGAATAATGTTTTGGTTCAGAATGACCCGGATGTACTGAGATTCAACTTTAAGTCAATTACTGCTCCTCTAAATGGTGATGATGCAGTTTTGATGGTGCATACTCCGAAGAGTTTGGAACGATTAGTAATAGTCTTCTAAGTTTTCATGTCCAATTTGGATCTAGAAACCAACTTTCTTAAATCTGAAAACATGGTGTGTGACACACAGCTCCAATTGGAAAAGTCTGAGAACTTAACCATCTAGGGTAATAGATTACAGAAGGTAAATAATATTCCCTAAATGGTGACTGTCTTCAGTTTGTCATATTCATGGAGAAGCAAGCTTTCAAATTACAGCCAAAAATGTAAGCAGTCAGTTGGGACCCTCCGCGTATCTCGACGGAAGCAGAAACGGAGCATAGCAGCTGCGTGAGAGAACCCCACTGAGACGCGGGAATTTCGTTTCATTGAGGTAAGGCAGAAACTAACTGCGATTCTGTACACTGCCTGCACACAACTTCCAATTGATCCCTCGACATATCGCTCACGCGTGATTATTTATTTTTGGGTCCGCAGTGTGACGAACACAACTGGCAACTTTGAAGCCATTTCAACACACGGACTGTGTTAGAATTATCTACATCGAGGAGTCGGATGTAATTGGGACCGAGAAATCGGATATTCTGCACCTCGACGTACACCTAAAAGTAAGCACCCTACAGTGAATTACATAGACTATGACTTTAAGAGACCATCAACTTATGTTGGCATGAGAGGACGGTAGTAATTGATTGAATTCCTTGTATTTTTTTTGGCTTGGCAGGCAGAAATTTTTGGCTTGGCAGACAGAGGTAGAGGTTTAGTTCATCTAATCCCCCTGCGAGGCACAGACTGCATTTAAACTGCAGGTGAGAATTTTAAACATAGCGCAGTCACCTGAGTTAAAAAGAGACAGGATATTGGTTAAACAATCTTTCGTTCATTTATTTCAGTGCACAATGGTCCTGACGAGGATCCCAGCAAGAAAAGGGTTCCGAAACGCGTAGACCTTACTAGTTAAGGCCAACCAATTGACAAAAAGACTTTTTCAAAGAACAAAGAGTTTAAAAAACGAGATTACTATTTTTATGGATGGCCTATACGTGTCATTGACACGTTTTCACTTAGTTTGTTTTGTATATAATGATTAATATGAATGGGTGTGAGTGGATATGAATGCTGAAAAGAGTTGAATGTTTTTTTGTCAAGTTTTGTATTTTTAGAAGGTGTCAAAAACTTAAAAAATTGTTGTATATATTAAAAAAAAAAGGGTAATGTGGATATCACGGTGCAGTTTAGGACTATGAAATATTAGATGTTTTGAAAAATTAAAATGTAATGTAATTGATTTACCTTTGTCTGATTAAATCTGACCGAAAAAGTAGTCAAAAATGTGATTGTTTTAGTCAATACACACGAAAAAAGTTTAGGCAAAAGCCTTTTGCAGCATTGGCACTTATTATTCCCTGTAACTTGGCACCAACAAAGTAGGGATTCATAGCCTCCAGAGGGCCCAAAACACTGTGGATCAGACGCTCTTGCCCTCCCTAAATCCTGCAGAGCTTCCAACCTTCTACGTAAAATACATTGGCGTCCGGTAGAGAAGAGAATCCACTTCAAGGTACTGTGCATCTCAAACAGAATCCTGCATGCCCAGGCTCTCACCATTCTAGCCTATCTCCTCACTCCTTACATCCGTGGCCATTCGCTGTGCTCCTCTAACCAACTCCTGACATGTTTTCACTGTGTCAGAAGAGCAAAGGCCGGAGGTCGGTCATTCCGTGTTTTTGCTTCTGCCCTCCGTAATACCCTTCCTGCTACCATCAGAAACATTCAGAACCATGGGGCTTTCTGGAAGTCTTTTTCCGGGATAAGCCCTACACAGTGGACTTCTCTTTTTTCTGGTCATTTGGAATCAGTGCTGGGACACCCTAACATAACATAACATAACATAACCTCCATCATCACACATGGATGGATAACAGATAGACAGGGGTTACGGGCAACCAATCACTATAGATACAGATACAAAAATGTTTTCTTTATTTAAAGATAAATGGCTTTTACTGCCAGAAGAGGCCCCTTCCCAGGTCTGACCTCTCTGCTTGCAGACCATTAAACATCTCAGGCAGGGATGGTTGGAGCACAGGAGGAGGGACGTTATTGTCTCTGTGAAGCTACATCATGGGCCTTACCAGGTAAGAGCCTACAGTGCCAGTTCTGAAAGACGGCAAAGTCCAAGGTGATCACTTTGCCCAGACAAAGCTTCTCCAAAAGGTAGCTCATGAGCTATTGGCAGCTCTCCAGCTATTTGTAAGTAGGTCTCCCCTGTGGAGAACAATCTACTAAATTAGCAGCTTTTGCTCGGTTGAATTAATATGCATATACCAAAACAGAGAATGTATATTGGAAAGGAATGTATGTTTCTATTCAGATTTCATAAGGTAATATTTGGAGAAAAATGGCTGAATTTCCAAAAGATATTTAAATCTGATATTTGAGTAATGAATCAAGTGGCGTTGGTGCCACAGGTATTGCAGCTATGGCTGTTAATTATTACCCATTTACATTAATTACATATTGATAAATACTTTTTTACATTTCTGCTCGTAATCATGCCTGATGCATTGAGGTGATTGTAAATAGTAATCTTGCATATGGTGGCCACTAATGTAATATTTGCGTTCAGTACCACAACGCTGATAATTTAGTAGCTTTTGATGAGTTTCATTAAATATAAGAAGCTATTATTATAAAAAAGGTTGGAGACCCGTGGCCCAGACTATATAGAGCCCCAGAACACCGCCTTACAAGACATAGCAACTACATTAGATGCCATGTAAGCAGAAAATCAGGCTCTGCATCACAATGTTATGGACCTACAGGCTAAAATTACTAAGACTAAGGTAGAGAATCCCTGGGAACTACCACCCACAACCTAGCCCTGGGAAAAACCAGTCCTGAAATTCTCTAATTTCACTGCTGAAAGAGGAGCAACAGCAGCTTCGGAGGCTTCTGGAGGATTCACTCATATCCATGTAGTCACTCCAGTGCTGATACCCTTAGCATCATCAGAATGATTTTATGGTGATTATGCAAAATTCACAACATTTATGAATTGCTGCCATTTACACTTTTTTGCTCGGCTAACAGCATTCCCAGATGATGCTGCTAGATTGGCCTTTAGCCTTTCCTATTTGGGTGATAATGCAGCAAGATGGTCCATCCCGTTAGTGGTTAAGGATGATCCATTATTGTACAATTGTCCGAGCAGTAGATAATGAGTTACTAAACTTAAAACACGGATCCTCTGGTTTATTGCATTATATTTCTAATTCAACTGCCTTGTAGTGGAGGATGATTGTCCAGAAACAAAAAGAATTTCCGTGTTTTACTGATGATGTAGGGACAAAGTTAAGGGTTTGCTGTCGCAAATCATAGAACCTCCTGAGGATATAGTGAAATTGATAGAGCCAGTGGTGAGGCTTAATCACCATCTTCAGGGACAAAGATCATTAAAGGAAAGAAATCCTGAAAATAGACTAGTAATACCGCCAAGAGAAATGATAGCCAAAACCACCACGAAAAACTGAAAATACAGTAGAACTTATGCAAATAAGAAGGACCAGACGTCTGCTCACCAAGGAAGAAAAATATCAAAAATGGATCCAATGTTTGTATTGTGGCAAAACCCGGACAACTTGTAAAAGAGTGTTCTTCACATCCCACAACATCTAGGGTTTCCAAAACTAGTTCCACAGTCATCCCAGTCACAGTTAGTGAGGAAATGGACAATGAGTTGACTCGGTAGGTGGTGAGAATAACCTATTGAGTACATTAATCATCTTGGACTCAATTAGTCTCTTATGTGCAATGTTTCACCATCTCACAATTCCCATAACCTTGAGTCTGGCTCTCTGGAAATCAGTGGCAAGTGGAAACCTTAATTGACTAAGGAGCTTTGTACAATTTTATTGATACATACTTCCTCACAACCTTAGGGATTGATACCAGACATAAGGAAAACAAAGAAGTAGTATGGGTCGTGGATGGGAAAGCATTTCCATCAGGGCCCATCCAGTGCACCACAGAACCTTTGAACATGAAGTGTCAAAACTCTACCAGCGAATACATGGCATTTGACCTCACTGATTCTGCATAGTTTCATCTCATCATAGGACTTCCTTGGCCTATTAAGCATAACCCCCAAATTGATTGGGAGCAAAGAGTTGTTATCCTGGGTTCACACCACTGCAGAATGCAGTGGTACCCACTTTAGTGCAGTCATGGCAAATTACCACGATTCAGGGTCAAAGACCGAATAAAAGCATCTCTAGTATCAATGGTCTCCCTGACGAGTACGTAGATTTGGCTGAGATATTCAATAAACAAATCAATCAATCAATCAGGGAATTGTAGGAGCACTACTCACCCGTGAGGGTCTCAAGGCGCTGAGGGGGGGGGGGGTCCACAGTTCTATTTAGCCAAAGAGCCAGGTCTTGAGGGTCTTCCTGAAGGTGTTCAGGGAGGGGGCGTGTCTGATGTCCGCCGGTAGCTCATTCCAGGTCTGCAATGTGAGAAAAGGATCTTCCACCTGCTCTGGCTCTGTGGATGCGTGGGATTTTGGCCAGTGTGAGGTTGGAAGATCAGAGGTTTCTTTTGGGTATGTGGAATTTAATTCTGTCATTGAGGTATTTGGGTCCATTGTTGTGTAGGCATTTGTAGGCATGAGTGAGGATTTTCAAAGTGACAATTTTTTTCCACGGGGAGCCAGTAGAGACTTCACATTTCTTGGCTGATGTGTTTGTGTCGGGGATACCAAGGACGAGTCTGGTGGAGGTGTTCTGTATTGCCTGGAGTTTGTGGAGTAGGGACTTGTTGATGCCGGCGTAGTTTGCATTTCCATAGTCCAGTCTGCTGGTGATGAGTGCATGTGTGACTGTCCTCCTTGACTCAGGGGTGATCCGCTTGAAGGTGTTGCAGAGCATGCGGAGGGTTTTGAAGCAGCTGGATGTGATGGCATTGTCCTGTCGTTTCATGGTAAGTGATGAGTCGAGTACAATGCCGAGGTTCTTGCCGTGGTCTGAGGGGGTAGGTGGGCTTCCGAGGGCAGTCGGCCACAAGGTGCTGTCCCATGCAGAAGGGGTGGTACTGAGGATGAGGAGGTCTGTCTTCTCTGCGTTGTTTCAGGCAGCTGTTGGTCATCCAGACTGCAAAGTCTTGCATTCCTTTCTGGAAGTTGAGTTTGGCAGTGGCGGGGTCTTTGGTGAGGGAGAGGATGAGCTGGGTGTCGTCGGCATAGGATACAATGTTGAGGCCATGTTGTTGGATGATGGCTGCAAGGGGGGCATGTAGATGATGAAGATGGTGGGGCTCAGTGATGAGCCCTGTGGAACTCCGCAGGTGATTTTCGTGGGGTCAGAGAGGAAGGGTGGAAGTCTGATCCTTTGGTTTCTTACAGTGAGGAATGATCAGATCCAGTCCAGGGCTGTTCCTTGAATGCCTGCGTCATGTAGGCTGGTGACTAGTGTGCAGTCGGATATGATGTCGAGGACCACTGATAGGTCGAGTAGGATGAGGGCTGCGGAGTGGCCTTGGTCCAGGAGGGTATGGATGTCATCTGTGGCAGCGAGTAGGGTGGCCTCTGTGCTATGGTATCTTCAGAATCCAGATTGGGAAGGGTCGAGGACAACGTTCTCTTCAATTAATTGTGTCTGTTTCCTGTTAACTGTTTTCTCTGCAAAAAGCAAACACTTTCCCCCTGCTTTGCAGGTTCAAATGTAGAATTACCAGGAGTTAAGTTGTAGTAGGGTGCGTCTTTAATAAAAAAGAAACAGAACATTTATGACAATACTTGGATGAATACCTCGCAAAATGGATTAAGTTGCTAGTTTCTTCGCCACTCTTCTTTGTGAAGAAGGATAGACCACTACACCCTTAATGACATCATTGTTAAAAACTAGTATTCTATGCCTTTGATACAAGGTTTGTTAGATCAGGTCAAGGACGCAGTAATCTATACTAAGTTGGACTTGCAGAGAGCATATCACTTGGTTAGGATCCGAAGCAAGGATGAGTGGAAAACTGGCTCCTGGACAAAATTCAGACTTTTGGAGCAGCAAGTAAATCCCTTTGGTCTTTGTGATGCTTCTGCTGCTTTTCGGTTTTTCGTGGATGATGTCTTACAGTAGTTTATTGATACATGTTGTATTGTATACATCAATTATATTGTAATAAACTCTGAAGCTGTTTCCGAACATGTGAAACATTATGCAACATTCTTAAACATATGCGCACATATAATTTATATACTACCTTGGGGGAATGTCATGGGTACTTTCTGAGCCCAGAAGGAATTATTATCCTCCATTGGACCTCACTAATTAATGTCAAACCAATCCAGCAGTTTCTGTGTTTCAGCAATTTTTAAAGGCGATTTATCACAAATGTTGCCAACATTACTGTGCCAATAACTTGGTCACGCCCGAAGGGAGTACGATTTGTTTGGGGTGCAAAGGCAGAAAATGTGCTCTGGGAGCTTAAAATGAAATTCAGCACAGCTCCTATTGTGGCTCATCCTGTTCCAAACAGACCCTATATTGTAGACGTAGATGCCTCACAGACAGCTATAGGAGAAGTGCTCTCCCAGAGAAACAAAATAACCATGTAATTACACCCCAGAGCATTCTATTTCCTTAAACTTCAGCAAACTGAAATAAATTACTCAATAGCTGATCGAGAACTCATAGCTATCAAGGTGGTTTTTAAGAATGGCAGCATTACTTGATGAACGCTAAAAAATCCTATAACCATCTACACAAACCATTGACAATTACAGTATCTGCGCTCCGCTTGAGGTCACAGCCCATCAGTTGAGGTGGACATATTTTTTCAGTGACTATAACTTTATAATCACATACCTCCCAGTAAAAAAGAATGCTAAGGCTGATGCCTTATCTCGTCTCAGGGATTCTGATACATTAGAGTCACAAAACAATCCAGTACCCATCATTGCACCACATTGCTTTCCAGGTTCTAGCACAACTTTGGACTTTCTAGAATAGTAACAAAAGGAAACAAGTTCAAAAACATTGCTCTACTGGAAAGCTATACATAAAGATCTGATCTGCCTTTATGGTCTCCTTAACCTGTATGACAAGCTATATTTGCCTAACCAGGAGTACTAATTACAAACCTTGAAATCATGTCACAGGACTGTACTGGCCAAACATGCCGGTATACATAATACTTTGGAATCGTTGCCATGAGAATATTGATGGTCATCCATGACTAAAGATTCACATGATTATGTTATCGCTTGTGCTACCCAAAGTAAAGCAATACATGCAGCTCCCAGTGGCCTTTTGCAACCCATCCCAGTACCTCCCCAGTCCTGGCATACAGTGTCTATGGACCTTGTTGTTGAATCACCTAAAACCCCAGAAGGCCATACTACTATTTCAACTGTCATAGACCATGTGTCCAAAATAGCTCACTTCATACCCCTAACTCATTTCTCTCCTACTTCCAAATTAGCTGTTGTGTTTAAGATGCGCATAGTTCAGTTATATGGTTTACCTTATGTGCTAATCATGGACAAAGGAACACAATTCACTTTACAATTTTGGAAATCCCTGTGCCAATCTTTAGACAGTGATGTTTCCTATCCAGCTGGTACCACCCGCAAACAGGTGACCAAGCTGAAAACAAACAAGAACATGGAGCAGTGATTGCAATGTGTGTTGCTAGCCATGAATAGTGACTCTAATTGGTCAAAATGGTTGTGGCCTGTGGAGTTTGCTAATAACAATTCAGAGTAGGCATCCCTTGAAATGTCACCTTCCTATTGTGAGAATGGCAACCACCCCAAAATACTACCCTAGGAAAGGCATTGTGAAATCCCTTCCGTGCCTGCTGCACATGACTTGCATGCAACTGACTGAGCCATTTGGGTCATTCACTCTAGACCAGGCTAAAGAAACAATACAGAATTTTGTGGATAGGCACTGCACTCCAGCACCCATATATCAAGTGGGAGATGAAGTGTGAGTTTCTATAAAAAGTCTAGCCCTGCAAGGACAAAATAAATTCCTTCCCAGATCTACTGGTCCCTATACATTAACTGAGATTATCAATTCAGTAGCAATTCCATTCAGACTATTTCCTAATCTAAAAATGAATCCAGTTTTCCAAACATCTCTTCTCCAGCCCTGTCATTCAGTTATCAGATTGGCCTTTCTTCCCCTAACCATTTCTTGGCAATGGCCATGAAGAGTTTAAAGTTTGGCTAATCTGGGGAAAGTTATTCTATTTGGTGGATTAGAAGGGGTTGGTCATGAATACCAGTCCTGGGGGCCCCTGTCCTATGTCCACCATGCCCCTTGATCCTGGGGCAATTTCATACCAGAAATCCTACTAAGCCTACCCCTTTCAACCCATTTTATGGTCCATTTTTGGGGCAGCTGATGCTATGGTCTGCCCAACTCCTGACCCATTTGCCAAATCCCCCAGCCAGCCATACTCCCGATGCCAAACTTCTGTACCCTTAACTGACAAACGGTATGCAGTCCCCAAGCACAATTCATACTGTGTAAGATGTCAAACCTCCGAGCACCAGGTAATGTCAGCCCCCAATTGCCATTCATATTGTATAAGAATATCAGCCTCCCAAGCACCAGGTATTATTGATTATAATGTTTGCATTGCGCTGTTCATGCTTAGTGTGTGCAGGCTGTTTCACTTTGTCACTGTCATGTTCACTGTGTGCAAGTTGAATTTTTATTGCCAGAGCTGCATGTGTATCAACTGCTGAAGTACTACGAGGCTCAACATCTCGCGAGACTATAGCAATCATGGCAGTCATTTTGGGCTTGGTTCTATTAAAACCACACTCAAATCCAACTCTAAGCTTTGCTGTGTGGTTCCTGCCTGAAGAGTAACTTTGCCCACACAAGCTTACCTGCTGAAGACCACTCGCCTCCCAGACATCTTGAGGAGCTGCCACACAGCGCACAAGATAACACCCTAGAATCCTTGTCATTGTCAACATCTGGAAAAGGAAACAACCAGAGTAAGAACGAAGAAACCACTAGAAGATTATGCTACTTCTAAAAGGTACCAAACAGCATAATGTTTTCTAGAAGGCTTAACCAGACTATCTTACAGCACAGAACATATCTGATTTGGTAGTTTACAAACCTATTGCTAATTAAACAAGCAGATACATTTGTAAAATGCATGTATATGTATTCAAGGATGTGAGATAATGCAAGCAAGGACTAGTTGGAGATTTACGCTTGTGCAAACTCTCCACCTTGCACCTTATGTTGTGTGATGCAACATAACTCAGTTTGGACTGCTAGCCATTTATTAGGTAATAATACCAGGTGAATGTTTTGTATATTCTATACTGTGAATCATTGATTATTTTTAACCTACGTCTGTGTAATATAGGTTCATAAAACAAAGGGGCAAATGTGATTACCTAATACCCAATATCATTATCTGCAAGAATTGACCGAATCTGTCCAAAACTAATTGAATCAGTCCACAGACACACCATACCTTCATCCAGCTCCTTTGCAGTTAGATACTCTACCATGACACAAGAAGGGATGACAGCTAGACAGGGGTTGCATGCGACCAATCACTATAGATGCTGAAACTAAAATCTTGTCTTTCATTAAAGGTCGACTGCTGTTCTACCTAACAATCTCCAGAACAGGCCCCTCACCAGGTTCTTACCTCCCTGCTTGCAGTTCATTAAAAGTCTCAGGGATAGTTGGAGGGGAGGAGGGAGGGTAATTATTTTGTCTGTGAAGCCAGATTGAGGGGCTTACCAGGTAAGAGACTATGGGGCTAGTTCTGAAAATTAATGAATATATGATACTCAAAACATCACCTTGCCCTAAACCTTATTTGCTCAGTATTGCTGGGCATGGGGTTATGACCTGTGGATCATAGGCTCTCAATCGTGTTTCACCTTGGGTTAGTACAACAGGGCCTCCCTCTGCATTTCCCCCTGTGATGGTCACTTGACCCACTCCTTGCTTTACAAGAAGCTCTATTTGAGGCAATGAAGCCACGATCTGTTTTTACATTTGTTAAACAAGGATGCATTAGTCACAATGTAGGGGCCTTCTTAAAATATGCTTTGAGTTGCTGTGGTTGTATGCCTTTTTAAATATGTTTGTCAGTATGTATTGTAATTCAAAATGAATGGTCATCCACATTCTTATAATCTGCTCATGAGTTACTTCGGTTTTATGTCTTTTATATAACTTTTTAATTGTGCTATTTTTAAATTGAATCTTTGTTGGTTTTGCATAATTTACACATGCACTGTTATGAATATGACTAATAATCAAATAAAGTATTTTGACTGACTGACTGCTTTGTCGTGTTGAGTTTGTCATACGGGATGATCCCCAGATTTCCGACATGCTCTTGGGTGTTGGTCTTTGCTCTGTCAGCCACCAGGTGATGTTCCACTAGGAGGTCCTATTTCCAAAGACCAGTATGTCCGTCTTGCCGGAGCTGATTTAATTAATTAGAATTCAATCAATGTATGCAGCTAACAGTTATCCATTACCACTATATTATCAGCGAGATGGAAAGTTTCAAATTTCTATAGAAAAGCACCGGACATAGTCATGTATAATAAAGAGCTAAATGATGTGTACCAAGATTCACATAACTGGTTCAAAATCTCAGAACGAATATTGTGTACATCATTACATGCCAAAGTATATAATTACCCTTAAATAATTTCAATGAAACTCCCCGAAGTAAACAGTAAAGTCATCAAGGAACGCATCCGTGTATTGGATAGTTTCAGTTTCTATAATTAACAAAAGGCAGACAAAACAATATGATATAGAACTAAAGCATATGTTATGAGTAAACAATGTTACACGCATAAATATTATACGCACAAACTGAAGATCTGATAACTCCTACTCTGCTACTGCTCAGACTATCATAAAGGTTTCTCACCCCATATTCGTCCGAATTCAAATCCACGAAAACGTATTCTAGTACATTGTTTCCAGGGTTGAGAATCTGAAACGGAGACCATAATAAAAAATTCAGGCTCCCCCTCTTGTAAAAAGGACGTATTCATCATATTAATAGTAACGACCTGCAAGTAGCCCTCACTGACTCACCAAGTATAATAATACATGTCCAATTTAAAACGAAAAAACAGCATTCTACTCGGGTGCCATTTTGTCCACGTCTTATATAGAGGACACCAAGAAGCGCCATCTTGGAGTGTACAATACATCCATCGTAACTATCATTACTAACGAAGTTGCATAGTAAAAAACTGTCATTTGTATAACATTAATAGATAATAAGATTAATATCAATAATAACTAACACCTCATCTCGATAAGTATGCCTCAGTATAGTATCATGTTAGATGCGCCTATTGTTACATAGTAAGTAAACTATGACGTCATCTTAGAGTATGTAGTTATGCGTGCATCCGTCATTGTTGGTAATATAAGAAAAAGTATATTCTAACAAAGAACCTCTTTAGTATCACACTACTCATGTGTATCCTATTATCGATTCAAAAGTAATGTCCGAATTGACTCTAGTTTTACCATGTAACGTATATGAAAATTCCAATATTTCGCCAACAATTAAAATTGATTCATAGCACTTCTAATATATATCGTAATGTTAAATTTCAACAGCATTAGATCACTTTTTCATTAGCGATATGTCATAATGTTAAATTTTCAACAACATTAAATTGCTATTTCAATAGAGATATGTTCGCGTTTGATACGTCTAAGGTACTATTTAGTACTTAAACTTACGCGCCATCTTGAAAATCAAGATCATAACTCTGCTTTTATATTCAATTGTTAATTTGAAATTATTGTCAATATTAACACGAGCATTAACCCATTGAGTATAGTACTTCAAAACCAATGCTTCGCCATAATGCACTAAATGTATTAGGTATATGTATCTATATTATCTGAGTTCTCACTATTATTATAATAATTTCTCACTAAGATCCCCAATTCCTTTTAATTACCTAATGTTTCAACTAAACCAAAAAGTATAAGAAAATGCACGCTTTCATCCACTTATCCACATTATCTCGCTTTCTCGGATAACTAGGGCTAACAATATTTGCTAACGTTAGCCGTTTCCTAAAAGTCAAACTAGGTTTATCATTCAGAAACGGCGAAATGTCCTTATCCATTTTAAGCAGATGCCAATATTTATGAAGTACAGAGTACAGTTTGTAACTATCACTATTAAAAATAGTAATCAGTCTAACCTCATCTATACCTTCCCTTTTTGTATCTCTATTTTTGTTCACAAGATTACGTTCTCTAGTCAATTTTTGTGCCCTTAGTCTTGCATCATTGATCACTTGACGTTTGGATCCTCTAGCAGTAAATCTCTGTGTCATATCCTCCAAGTTTTTATCAAAGTCCATCTGGACTGAACAATTCCTCCTTGCCCTCAACATCTCGCCATACGGTATGGCATTAATTTGGCTCTTGGGATGACGACTATCCGCATGTAGTAATGCGTTACAACTCGTCTCTTTACGATACAATTTGCCCTCATTAACATTAGCATTTGGTTCTGGTCCATTATACTACCATGGTCACACAATTAATGAAGTTGGTTCTGGTGGTTGTTATTTTGTCTGTCAGGTAGAGGATGAGTAGAGATCGGTAGAGTGTTGTTGGATTAGGAGACAAGGGTGATGCCTTGGGGTACCAGTGATGTTGGGTGTCATGTGGTACACAATGTCAAGGGTGGCAGTCTGACTTTTGGGGTTTTTCTCATAATGAAGGAGCAGATCCCGTTGATTGCAGGTCTTTGGGTGCTAAGCTCGTGGTGTCTTCTTTTGACTGTGTTGAATGCCGCGGAGAGATAGAGCAGGATAAGGGCAACTATTTCTCCTTGGTCATGAATGGTCCAGATGTGATAGGGGGCTCCCATGGATGTTGATTTGGTGCTGTTGCTTTACTGAATAGTTTATTGTTGATGTCCTTCTCTATCTGGTGTCCCCGGTATGTCATATAGTTCCACGCCAAATGTAAAACAGTGGCTTGTGTGGAGCTGCATCTCCAACAATGTGCATCCAGCCTGATCCCCATAAGGTGGAGTTGGGTGGGCATTCTGTAAAACTGATACAGAAACTTGAAGTGGATCAGTGTAACTTATAGTTTGGGGAGAGCATTTGTAGTTGGCTGCAACAGAATGTCCACTGCTCATCTGTGACTAGTGGGCTTAGTTATATATTCCAACCTAGGAGAGCTTTAGTCTTAACCAACGGGGAGGTGTTCTGCATAGAATTATGTAGTTGCATGATGAGCTGGTGTGACAAGGTTTCTGTTATGATGTGTTCAAGGGCCTGCAATGTAGATAGAGGGTTATGAAAGGTGTCATGCAGTTGACGATGTGTCACGCGGATGCGATAATATGAAAACATCACTGAGAAATTCAGTGTGTTCTCCTCAGTCGAGGAAGGCGGGATACAGTAATTATCTCCTGGGTATTGATCATAAAATGTATTCCAGCCTATCGATCTTGCTAGCACTACACTCCCTTTATCTGCCAATGGAGGAATTCACAGGCTATGTGCTAAGGGTTTGGAAGGTGAGTATAGCTCCCCCTGTCAAGCCCCGTTGTGAAGGCTTTCCAATGCCCACTGCAGCATTTTGATTGTGTCTATTTTATCTTGGGCCACCAGCAGTGCTGGTAGAGTGCTGCTTGGAGTGGAACCGGTGCCTCCCTGTCTATTTTCATCGCTACATGGGGTTGAAACAGGGTACAATATATCCAATAGTATAAACATTAGGCCTGTGTACAGAACACGTATAGCTGAATATCCAGGGTGCCCATTCCCTCTGTGTCAGGGGAGTGTTATTAGTTCCCATTAGATGCATGTTTGTTTCCTTGCCCACACCAGGGAGTGCAATAAAGAATGTGTTGTAATGAAGAAGGCTTGGGTCTGTGGGAGATATATGAATATGTTTAGGAATTTGGGAAAAATTATCCTTTTAGCTATCACAATTCTCCCAGCTAGGGAAATTGGCAATTTAGACCATGTACTTATCTTCCCTGCTAGCCAGGAGATGGCCTGTCCATAATTCATACTCCAGAGTTCCTGTTCACAGCGGATGAGCCAGATTCCCAAGTATTTTAACTGAGCCATCTGAGGGGATAGTCTAAATGAATAGGTACAGTTGCCTCGGTCAGTGGAAATAGGATTGATTTAGTCCAATTAATACGTATGCCTGATATGCCTCCAAAGGTAATGAATTCTCAAAGGATTCAAGATAAATTTTCCACTGGGTTATTAATGTAAAATAGATATCATCCACGTAAATCGATATTAGGAGCCCTCTTGTGCTGAACCCCAGCTCCCTGGATGCATGATGTTGCTTGAGCCGAGCCGCAGCGGTTCCATGGCAATGGTAAAGAGGAGTGGGGTGAGTGGGCACCCCTGCTTAGTGCCTCGCATAATCAGAATTGGGCTTTAAGAGCATACCATTCATACGAAACCTGGTCGAAGGCTTGGTGTAAGACAGTTTAATCTGTTTTAAGAATAACAAGCTTATTCCCAGCCTAGCCAGAATAGTACACAGATATGGTCACTCCAGCGAATCAAACACTTTGGTGGCATCTAGGAGTGCCGCAAGTGCCTGTGTGTTTGAATGTAGGTAATGCAGTACTGCAAAGAAGGTACGGAGATTATGTGCTGTGGATCTCCCTGGAATAAAGCCTGATTGGTCGGGTCCGGCAATTGAGGGAAGCAGTGGCCGCAATCTATTTGCAAGTAGCTTAACCTCGATTTTTGTGTCAATGTTTATTAATGATAGGGGACAATAAGAGTCTCACTTGTTGGGGGGCTTTCCAGGTTTTAACAGTGTCTGTATGACTGCTTCTCGCATGAAGGGAGGGAGTATGCCTGATGATTGTGCCTCCTCATAGACTGTGAGAGGGTGGGATCATAGTGTTGCTATGTAGGTTTTATAAATAGCAGTTGTTTGAACATTAGAGCTTTGGGCCTTGTGTAGGGGCACACTGTTAATAACTTGTAGTATATGGTCAGAGGTGGAGGGTTCATCTAGGTATGCTTTATACGCCCTCCCTAACCATAACAACTCTATAGAGTCCAGGTAAGGGTTGAGTTCTTTTGAGGTCATCTGGGAAGTGGAGGCATATAGATTTGAATACAAATGCATAAAATGGTCCAATATCTCCTGCGGACCCCTAATGGGTGTCGGGTTCTTGCTGAGGACCTCAGTGATGAATGTAGCATTACATTGTGCAAAAAGTATGTTTATAAGGGTTCTGTATGGCCTGTCTCCTTCACCATAACACCTGGCTATAGTGTATTTGTCCAAGTATTTCACCTCCTGCTGTGCCTCCTTTTTGAATTCCATAGATTTCTCCTTTAGTGATGCTAATAAGTTTGGATTGCCAGTTGCGTAATATTGTGATTCGATCTCCTTAATATGTGTTTCTAAAGTAGCGAGTGATTTCAATACCCCAGCATGTCGAGCTATGCATTTCCCAAGGATCACTACCTTGAATCCCTCTCACAGAGAGGCCTGTGCGGAAAACAGACCCTTTGTTTACTGCAAAGTATTTTTCTATATCGCCCCATATTTCTTCCCGAAAGGCCGCATCCAACAAGGCATGAGGGGTAAGTCTCTAGCTAAAGGTCTGCTGAGGTAGTCCCGGGATGGTCAGTTGTAGGGTGCATGGTCTGATAGAGTACTAGGTAGGTGTGTGACATCTGTTGTCCAGGTCACTATATCTTTAGACACTAGCCAGTGTTGCAAGGATTCTGCAAATACACAAAACTATGAGCAGAATTTTAGGACCTCGGTGTATAGGAGCTAAGCCTTCCTACCACCTTAGTGCACACAAGCTCATGAACAACTAGCAATAGTGTCTCACTCGCTCTCCTACTCACAAATGGAGAAACCAATGATTAGATACCCCGGAAACACAACACACCCAGATCTCTTGGGAATCGCAGTAACAAGACACAACTTTTCGCTCACATTCTCATATTTGTCCACAATAAGATCTGACAGAGCCACAACAATAGTTTGAAATATTTATTTTAACTAAAGCGCTTTACAATGAAATATATGAGCCACCACCAGCAGAAAAATGCATAATATCAATACAGTTAGCGTTGCAGCAAGGCCATATATCATAAAGGGAGATGTAATTTTATAACGATAGTGGATAAAGGACTATAAGGCCTATCCACCCTCCCCTTGGTAAGTAGAAGTATTATTATATAATAGAAGATATCTGGGCTTTGTCAGCAGACCCCATACCTCAGGCCATAGATCGTATTTCTACATCACAGGTGCGGGCTGCTCTCCTCCCAGGAAAGGTCCCTCTCCAAGTATTTCAGTGTTTTTTGACCTTGCGTACAATAGTCAGACTAAACTCCAGGAACAGGCAAAGAACAAGCACAACAGAGAGTTCTCATGTGAAAGGCATAAACAAAGTTGAGCAAAAAATAAAGACTTGCAATGTTGTGCGCAAAAGCAGCATCATGGTTACCAGGCACATGCTAACTTAAAGATGTCAACAATGACTCTAGTTACCACTTGACACCACTAGACTAATCTGGACTAGTCACTATGGTGTGCCGAGATACAGGTGCCCTCGGCTGTAACTGGGTGCTGTTGCCAACAAATGTCTGTCAGGTTGCAGACTGATATGATAGCATTTAGTGTGTCACTTGATCTGGGGTGCAGCCTGTGGGAGGCCCCCTTCCTGTTTAAGGCATCATCTAAATTGCATTGAAATCCCCCCAAATAATAGTGTCACAGAGGATAATCTTAATTTTGGCCCATATACACTGGAAGGAGTCAGGTTGATCAGTGTTAGGCCCACATATCGCCGATGGGGTTATTTTCACCCTAAATAGTATGCCAAAGAGTATTACATATCTCCCTTCAGGGTAAGTGTGCGACTCATTTGTTGTCCATGCCAGCCCTTGACGTATTAATATGGCCACCCTTCTGGCATAGTTGGAGTATATTGAGGAGTAAATGTGCCCCTATCTCTTGTGATTATAGTTTGGAGGGAGATGTGCTATTCAAGTGTGTTTCCTGTATGAAACATACATCTATGTTGCACCTGAGTATTTTAGGACTGGGAGGGTCAGGTTTTCCTATGATCATTGGAGGCATAATACCATTGATGTACAACCCTTCCTATAGGTGGGGTGGCCGAACATATGAGGGAGAGTCAGTAGTCAATAGACAGGGTTGCTGAGTCAAACGCGATCGCTGATTACCTCTTGGGTGTAAGTGTCTCTTGGAACCAATGCCATCTTTGCATGGTTTATAAGTTCATATGTAAAGATAGGGTATAGATAAACATGTTCTGCTGCGCCGCCTTATGGAGAAAGTTAGTCGTTATCGCTTAGGCTGGCGTTGGAGGGTTGGTGTTTAGAAGGTTTAGAAGCACATCTCTGTCCGCTCACGTGCTTGGCAAATTTCATAGCGGATTTCGCATCAGTAAAGTGGTGGACAGAGCTGTCATATTTAACTTTCAATTTATCAGGATATAACAAGGCATTTGGGATCTCAGCCTGTAACAGGTCCACTTGACAGGTACAAATTCCCTGCAGGCCGCCTGCACCGCGGGAGTGAGGTCGGGATAGAATGAGATGGTGTTTCCTTTGTGATTAATGCTTCCTCATTCCCTGGCTAGGTGCAGGATGGTATCGCAATCCCAGGAGTTTAGCAGATGGGCCAGGATCGACCTGGGCGAGGCTCCTACTGGCGGCCTGGGACACAAGGTATGGTGGGCTCTCTCGATAGAAAACACCACCAAAAGATCTATACCAAGCAGTTCATGCAAAAGTTCATCCACATATGTTTCCATCTTGGAAATGGCAGTTGTTTCTGATATGCCCGTTATTCGTAGGTTATTTTGACGGGATCTGGCTTCCAAATCATCCTTCTTGGCTCTAATTATGTTGAGTAACTTGTTAATTTTTAACAGATGCTCCTTTGTTTCCACCTGAAACTCATGGGAGTTTGAAGCGCGGTTCTCCAACTGATCCAAGCATGTTTCATGTGTGTTGACCTGCTTCTTGACTTGGTCCATTTGGGAGGTAAGTACGTTCAGCTTGCTGTTGATGGTTTTCAGGCTGGTCTTCATGTCTAACAAAAGTGAACGGAGATCGTAGTTTTTGTCGTCCACTGCCTCGCCACGGCCATGATCAGAATCCCCTCCCACCTCAGCCTTCATGTGTCGTGTGAGCCTCTTGCAGTCAATGGTCGATTTGGGTTGCTTGGCATCATGTTTCCCCAAATCGATGAGCACAGTGGTCCCAGGGCCGAGAGGCCTAGTGGCTGAATGTAAAGTTTGTAGGTCCAGTGTGCTTTGGCCACTGCCCCCAATCAGTCGATCTTCTCTTTAACTTGGTTTGTGCCACTGTATATTTCATGAAGGGCTTAGAGAAGGGGCTCCCTCACATGAGTTGTAGTTTCTGACATCCCTGCTTGTCTTGCACTTGACTGGGTTAGCCCCAATGAGTCACTTAGCTGATTGCAGATCTCGGGCTCAAGCTAGGAGAGATGTAGCTGGGGTTTTAGGGCCACTGAAGTCTGCTGGATGTAGCCCCATATTCACTGCAAATAGCTGGGGGGAACAGCACCTACCAGCATGTCTGCCCTCACCTGCGCTGACCCCGCCAAAAGAAGCACTGGGTCAATGCCTCTCAGCAGTCCAGACACCACCCCATGTCCACTGGCAAGGAGTCGCACCCCCCGACTCACCTCTGATCCCGGGATCACTGGCACACTGTTCCTTTTTCCCCTGCCTTGGCACGCTTTACTCACGGTCATCTGAGTCGCACATCCTGCACACCAAGGTGATGTCATGGGAGAGCTGTAACTCTCCCTGATTCATGGCAGCCTCAGATATGGTTGCACCACTTCTCTGTACACCAGTGTGTAGTTTCACTGTCTCCAGGACTAGGCCACACCTATCACGTGTCCACGTGTCCAAGGCTGGCAGCGAGCCCAAAGAGAGCTCCCCCTACATAAGTTTCAGACAGATCAGTCGCTCATCCGGTCCTGAGAATCAGCTCTGCAGATGCACAGCCCTTTAATGCATGTATCACAGCAAATAGCAGGTATCTCTGTCTCTCCAAGTGATACAATATTGAAAGGATTATGTCTCGGCCTGCAGAGCTCACTCAACAAGCGGCCATCTTGCTGCTCATCGAGACCACCGCCCCACGGAGAAGAAATTCTGGAAGAAGAAACTATGGATGTCAGCTATATACCCTTCTTTTTTCTATATTCCCAAGAGACAGGACACCTCTATCATGTGAGTCTAAGATCTAATGTTAGACTCGTAAAAAAATCTTTAGGAGACTCAGGGTGTAGGAAATCAGTGGTTAAAAGTAAGCTAATCTTTCCTTCCCAAAGAACACCCAATAAAAGAGTGGGCAATACGGTGTGTACAAGGAGACACTAAAATGTATCCAGTTGCTCACCTAAATCTTACAAACGAAACAAAACATGAAAGCACAGGTGAGGTTCAGGTTCTTCCATCTCTTTTGAAGGGATTATATTAGGGGCAGTTAATCCCCATTTTTTTATCTGCTTTTGGGAAACTCAAAACAAGAGGACCTAATCGAACACAAACATTGCAGAAGACATATCTATCCATGATACTCTTCTCACATCTGAAGCCTGGGCCATAGAAAGCATTTCAGACTCGCTCAACTAAATGACAAAACACTTTATAATGCATGGCAAAGTGCCAAGGATACCCAGTATTCTCCCAATACTGTCTATCCCGCTTTATAATTTTAAAGGGTCTATTATACCAGGTGGGCAAAGAAGGTGACAGTCCCCAATTACTAGCGCCATTTGACTTTAAGGATTAAGTTTTATTCTTTACACTTTCCCACTTATTAGCTGGAAATTCTGGAGTAAAACCAGTCAATCCATACTACACATTTTTGGGAGGCATAACATATGCCCAAACCAAACAGTACTGTCAATAATGTGCCATTTGCCAGCGTAAAAATATGTATCAACCTCCTTAAGTACCTCTACAACCCTTAACTATCATAGGGAAATCCTTTGACAAAGTATGGATGCATCCTTTAGGACCTTTGCTTCGTTCCACCAAAGGTTTTCAATATATGCTATTCATAGCTGACTATGCTACACAATAGCCTGAGGCCATTCTCTTGAGGGCTCCTACCACAAAAGTCATTGCATAGCACCTCATTGAGGTGTTTTTGTGCATGGGATTTCCAAGAAAAATATTTACAGATCAAGGCACCCCTTTTGGAGCAAGAATGCTGAAACAACTGTGTAAACAGCTAGATATAAAGCACTTAACTACTTTCGTTTATGACCCCCAGACAAATGGCCTTGCGGAGAGGTACAACAGAAGCCTGAAGCTAACCCTCAAAAAATGCTATCTGGGGATGGGAAAACGTGGAGCCAGTTATTACCTTTGACTCTTTTTGTGTTGCAAAGCCAAATATAGAGTAGCCTAGCTGTTTGGATGCAAACCCCGTACCCTTTTATGAATCACAAAGGAGGCCTGGGTAAGAGAGGCAGAAAATGAGGCTCATTTCCACTTGGAATATACCAATGAGCTGAAATTGAAAAAGGTAAATTAAGAATGTTGGCCCCTTAAAACTTAGAAAAAAGGCAACAAAACAAAAAAAAAAAAGTTATGACTAAGGAAAATGTTGGAGTGAACTAGCTTGGGTCCCTGGTTCCTTTTACTGTCATCCAATACAAGTTTGAAAAAGGAATGGCAAGACCCTTATGAAGTTGTACAAAGGATAGGTAACGTTACGTATTAATTACGCCAATCAATAAGACACAGATCTACCATATCAACCTTTTAAATAAATAGTTGGGAAAACTTCCGAAGAGTATACAGATGGTACTCATTGACATACCAATCAAAACATACTATAGAGCAGATAAACATCAAAACGCCCTTACAGATGATGAACAAAAAGAACCCCTACATGGCCTAACATCTTTTTTAGACATGTTTTGTGATCTACCTGAAAAGTCCATTTGGTCACCCTGACTGTTGGACGTTTTCATAGCTCTTTCAGTGTTCATGTGTGCTAGTAAGTACCACATAAACCACAAGAGCTAGGAAATATACTTAAGAATCTGCAATCCTTTTGTGTGTTCCTGAAAACTGTTTTCTGGTCTATTAGAACCTTTCACACTTATAGAGTGGAAGGTTCTAAAAGTTTTATATACTATCATAGTAGCAGATAAAATACATAAAAAGCCTACTCCCTTGCTCTTATCCCTCATTCTTCACTTGGGATATTACTGTAAAGTGGCTCTGCTACTTTAGACTCTAAAGTACATGTTTTCATCATACAGTAGAATATTCTTATATATTTATTATTTACTGTTTCAAAACGTTTGTTGTGAAATCCCCGCTCTCCTCCCTCGCGACGCCGGTGCCAGCAACGGTCACAACTCCGCTTTAGATATTTAACCCAGGATGGAATCCGATTATTTCTCCGGAATAAATCCAGCGGCACACCAAGGACGACACAATATAGCTTTATTGTGTCACACAAACAGAACTACGCGTTTCGGCGAAGCCTTTGTCAAGTTACTGACCTGTGCCCAAATTCCCCTAGAAATACAGGTCACGGTTCATAAACATAGAAGAAAAACTTTGCGTGCGCTCTGTTCAAAACAAATTAATTCTCAAATTCATTCCTAATTCATGACATTTCAATATATCTGCAATTAAATCCCACTATGTGGTAATGTGCAATTTCTATACAGTTAAACGCGATACACATAAATTATAATTATATCATGGCAAGTGCCTACACCATTCCTTATTGCACATTTTTAAGAGACAGAGCCACTTCGTAATCCACTTAATTATAAGTCTGATTAAAGAAGAACCTAGATACATGGCACCATGTAATTCATGTTAAGTACAGAACTACTAACCAAAGATTGATTACTATTATCGGTAATGGTAATGTACCCAAATTAGACAATTGTCTATGTTAAATAACAGCCCCTGCTAAACATATTGCAACGCAATTTAATGGGTAATGTACCCATTCAATTTGAACACAATCAAAGACAATCCAAGTGCAAGGGCTAATAAAACATTGGGCCATACTCCGATTAATTTAGACGTGTGGACACGTACAAAATGTTTAGGTGCCAATCAAGCTCATATAACCTTCCAAGTTATGAGGGGGAATGTACAGGTGGGCAAGTTGGTCAGTTACTGTTAGTGAAGTGTGAGGGGCGACCCTGGTAAACCCAAAAACCAATAGATAAATCTAAGTGAAAAAATAATAAAGATAAAATAAGATAGAGATAAGTACAGAAGGTCTCTACTACTATGCTAAGCCTAGCTAATAGTCTAGAGAGACTGCCAATATTCCATAGATCAGGACACCATTCTCATGTCATCATAAATCTGTTCACTCTATAATGTCAAATTAAAATTACAGTGATGTTTAAAATAGGGGAACACTTAGTAGGGTAGTACAGAGAGAAACGAAATTGCACCACGCTAAGTCAATTAACCTAAATGGGTTGCTAATTCTTCACCATAGTTCATCCCGTTTGGAATTTTAGCATTAAGTTCGATGATGTACTTTGACTCTGTAATCCTCAAGAGTTTTTCCCGGTCCCCTCCTCTAGGAAGGGGTAGGACTCTATCAATGCCAAAGAATTTGATCAAGTCAGCATTGCTCTGATGTTTATCCTGATAGTGCCTCGCTACGGGATAGTTAAGATCCTTATTGGTTACAGCCCTCATATGCTGTAGTATGCGGGTTTTTAGCTGCAGTTTAGTGCTGCCCACGTAGTTTAACCCACAAGGGCATTCCAGGACATAGATTGTATAGTCACTGGTGCAGGTAATGAATTTTTTAATAGGCTTTTTCAGTACTGTGTTTTTCCCCACAGTATAGCTATCCCGATTATTGCTGTGTTTACACGCCTTGCAGGAACCACATTTTTTGAAACCCTTAGCTGTTCCCAGCCATTGTGCTGTTGGATACATTTTGATAACTATGTACCAATTGGTCTCTCAATGATTTGGATTTTTTGTATGTTATCGCAGGTGTTACGCCTATATCTGAGCCTATTATGGGGTCCGATTCCAGCAATCCCCAATGTTTTTTCATCAGGTACCTTAGGGTATTAGACCTACGATTATAAGTTGTGATTAATCTAGGTATACCTTTGTTTCTCTCTTCTTTTTTGTTAGGTGAAAAAAGTACTTCGGCTCTTGGCAGGTTTTCCACTTTCTGACTAGCATTGGCAATCACCTTGGGAGCATAGCCTCTCTGTTCGAATCTCCTCTCCATTATCCGTTTCTCATTTAGGAAACCTCCTTTGGTGTTACAATTCCTGCGAGCTCGCAGGAATTCCCCATAGGGAATGCTATTTAGTAAGGGTGTAGGGTGATTACTAGTTGCGTGTAACAATGTATTCCCAGAGGTCTCCTTTCGAAAGAGGGTGGTTACCATTTGGTTATTAACTATGTCAATGGAGATATCCAGGAATTCACAGTGGGAGTTACTGATAGAATGTGTGAAAGTGAGGTTGAGATCATTCTTCCCCAGAATATTAATGAATTCTTGTGCTAAATCAAGGGGTCCATCCCAAATCAGGAACAGGTCATCAATATACCTGATCCAGATTGGGATGTGTTGTACAAATCTTTCGTTCTCCTCCACCCACACCACACCTTCCTCCCACCATCCTAGGAACAGGTTGGCTAGGCTGGGTGCAAAGGATGTCCCCATTGCTGTACCGGACTTTTGGCGATACAAGGTTTTATCAAACACAAAAATGTTTTCCTCTAGGCAGTAAAGCATCATCTTTTTCAACATCTGAGTATGTTCCCATAGTGACATGTGTCTTTCTTTCAAGAAATACATGCAAGCCTCCACACCTTTTTGTTGTTCTATACAGGTGTATAGGGAACAGACGTCTAGTGCTATCATGAGGTAATTGCTTTCCCATGTGATGTCGTGGATTCTTCGTAGGAAGTCAGTACTATCTTTGCAGAATGATCTTAATTTCGAGACAAAAGGTGCCAGAAACACATCTAAGAATATCGATGTATTCTCTAGAAGTCCACCGTTGGAAGACACAATAGGTCTCCCCGGTGGTCTAGTAGGGTGTTTGTGCACTTTGGGGAGCAGATAGAAACAAGGGACCCGTGGATTTTCATTCTTAAGCCATAAGAATTCATCTTTAGATAACAAACCATCAACCCTCCAGCTTTCCAACAGTGTGTGATACTTAGTAATTGAGGCCCTGTAGCTTTCCCAACTTATCTCCTCATAACATGACGTATCCTGTAGTTGTCTTAGAGCCTCCCGGTTATATTGAGAAACATCCATGACAACTACATTCCCCCCTTTGTCAGAGGGTTTGATGATTATGCTGGTATCATTACTTAATGCTCTTAGTGCTTCCCTTTGTGTCTTGGTTAGATTATCCTTATATTTTCCAGTTTTCTGTTCCTTTAATTTGTTGATTTCCCAAATCATAGTCTGATTAAAAGTCTCAATGTTATCATGCGGAACATTTGGATTAAATTTGGACTTAAACACAGCAATAATCGGGATAGCTATACTGTGGGGAAAAACACAGTACTGAAAAAGCCTATTAAAAAATTCATTACCTGCACCAGTGACCATACAATCTATGTCCTGGAATGCCCTTGTGGGTTAAACTACGTGGGCAGCACTAAACTGCAGCTAAAAACCCGCATACTACAGCATATGAGGGCTGTAACCAATAAGGATCTTAACTATCCCGTAGCGAGGCACTATCAGGATAAACATCAGAGCAATGCTGACTTGATCAAATTCTTTGGCATTGATAGAGTCCTACCCCTTCCTAGAGGAGGGGACCGGGAAAAACTCTTGAGGATTACAGAGTCAAAGTACATCATCGAACTTAATGCTAAAATTCCAAACGGGATGAACTATGGTGAAGAATTAGCAACCCATTTAGGTTAATTGACTTAGCGTGGTGCAATTTCGTTTCTCTCTGTACTACCCTACTAAGTGTTCCCCTATTTTAAACATCACTGTAATTTTAATTTGACATTATAGAGTGAACAGATTTATGATGACATGAGAATGGTGTCCTGATCTATGGAATATTGGCAGTCTCTCTAGACTATTAGCTAGGCTTAGCATAGTAGTAGAGACCTTCTGTACTTATCTCTATCTTATTTTATCTTTATTATTTTTTCACTTAGATTTATCTATTGGTTTTTGGGTTTACCAGGGTCGCCCCTCACACTTCACTAACAGTAACTGACCAACTTGCCCACCTGTACATTCCCCCTCATAACTTGGAAGGTTATATGAGCTTGATTGGCACCTAAACATTTTGTACGTGTCCACACGTCTAAATTAATCGGAGTATGGCCCTATGTTTTATTAGCCCTTGCACTTGGATTGTCTTTGATTGTGTTCAAATTGAATGGGTACATTACCCATTAAATTGCGTTGCAATATGTTTAGCAGGGGCTGTTATTTAACATAGACAATTGTCTAATTTGGGTACATTACCATTACCGATAATAGTAATCAATCTTTGGTTAGTAGTTCTGTACTTAACATGAATTACATGGTGCCATGTATCTAGGTTCTTCTTTAATCAGACTTATAATTAAGTGGATTACGAAGTGGCTCTGTCTCTTAAAAATGTGCAATAAGGAATGGTGTAGGCACTTGCCCTGATATAATTATAATTTATGTGTATCGCGTTTAACTGTATAGAAATTGCACATTACCACATAGTGGGATTTAATTGCAGATATATTGAAATGTCATGAATTAGGAATGAATTTGAGAATTAATTTGTTTTGAACAGAGCGCACGTAAAGTTTTTCTTCTATGTTTATGAACCGTGACCTGTATTTCTAGGGGAATTTGGGCACAGGTCAGTAACTTGACAAAGGCTTCGCCGAAACGCGTAGTTCTGTTTGTGTGACACAATAAAGCTATATTGTGTCGTCCTTGGTGTGCCGCTGGATTTATTCCGGAGAAATAATCGGATTCCATTCTGGGTTAAATATTTATTATTTACTATAGCATGCTAATGTAGTCATTAACATGGAAATCTGTGTTTGTCTTTTGCTTGTATCTATAACAATACAAGCCTTTTATTGTTCTCTATGAAGTACAATGCCAGACTCTAAGGGTATACTAAAAGTATCGGACAGGCATTACAAATAACATCCCACTTTCCTTATTTGAAACCACAAAAGGTGATTCTAATGTGAACCATTTTGAAACTATTTTATCTTTTTTTACTGAAAAAAATTAAAACTTAGAGAAAAAGAAACAATTTTTGGTAAGTTTTCTACTGGGCAGCTGATAATCTATCATTGCCTTCTGTATTCTGTTCTGCTGTAGAGACAATCAGCCTCATGCATCAAGCCAAAATCCAGTCGGTAAAATACCGATTCGCTAATAGCTCCCGGTATTGAGTTAAAAATACCCAATCCCAATGCATCAACCCAAAAGCAAAAATCGCTATTTAAGGAATCCTTAAATAGCGATTCCTTAAATAGCGATAGCATTTAAGGAATCCCAAATTGAGATTCCTTAATTTAAGGAATCTCAATTTGGGATTCCTTAAATGCAATGCATGAAAGTTAAAAAATTAGCGAATTCGCTAATAGGGGGAGCAAATTACCATGAAGATGAACTGCATGGTAATTTGCTAAAAGTTTGAAAAATGCACTTTTGTGCATTTTTCAAAGTTTCATGTTGCGCACACACATGCCCTTAGAGCATGTGTGTGTGCAACATATGTGCACATATCAATTTCAGGGGTGCAATAGGGTGTCATTTTGACACCCTTGCACCCTTGAAATTGCATGAGCAATTTGCGAGAACCTACTGGTACTCGCTATTTGCTCATGCAATCTCCAATTCATTCCTATGGGCCTGGAGGCCCATAGGAATGAATTGGGATGGCATTCCTTAATTGCTACTCACTATTTGCTAGTAGCAATTAAGGAAAGTTAAGGAATCGCTATTTGAATAGCGATTCCTACATGCATAGCCTTTTGCTATTCCTTATTAGCGATTCCTTATTTTTCGCTAATAAGGAATCGCAAATGGCATTGTTGATGCATGTGCCCCAAAATTCTCACAGTTCTTGCTAAATAGTCCAATGCAGCAATAGAGGGAGTTACAATATCGAGTAAAAACTGCAGCAGCATAATGAGGAACACTGTCCCCAACCTGAACTGTAGGATACAGGGCTGTAGATGCATAAACTTACTCTCCCTCAGCCCCTTTCCACTTTGCTCTACGTAGCTGCCTGGTGTGGTTACTTTGCATGTATTTCCACCTACCAGATGTTCCAAATGAGTACTTTTTAGAACTCTTCTTTGGAAACTCCTGAACACAGATCTTGCAAGTTAAATCAGTGAATCATCAGTTAGGTCCTTTAAGATGTCATTAGTGATGTGAGGGTATAGAGAGTATATGAAACTGCCAAAAGTTATAACGAGCTTGCGGAACTATAGGGGAGGGGAGTTGGCCTAATGGCTAGGGCAGTCAACCTCGCATCTGGGGAACTGGGTTCAAGTCTCGGCAATGACGCTAAACATCCTGTGATTCTGGGCAAATCACTTAATCTTCCCAGGCCTAACAAAAATGAATGCGTGCCCTCATGTAACATAACTGGTGCTATGTAAAGCGCTCTGATACCCGATTCAGGTTAAGTTCGCGCTATAAAAAACTCTGCAAAAAAAATATAACTGGAGAATTTCAGTGTTTTTTGGGGTTTGAAACATACATTTTTTGTGTTGTTTCAATACCTATTTACAGCTTTACATTAACATCTGCCTTTTCAGTGAATTTATTTTCAGAGGTTTATTGTTGATTTTTTAGATGTTAGTTTTTACCTTAATTCAACACCTAACTAATAGGCAAGGTCAAAATGTAAATGACACTGGCATAATTTGCATATATTCTCGAATTTTGTGCTATGCTCATTATTTAAAAGTCTACCATTATGCCACTTTGTTTAAAAATGCGCCATTCTCGGTAAATAAATTATTGCTATTGGTGAAAATGTTCACAGCGATTACACAGGAGCAACAGAACAGAAATCAAATGACAACCTGCTGTTGCTTTTGCAAGTAAATATATAATTCAGAATATCAATATTTACTCTCAAATGGCTGAGGAAGATAATGTTCATTTACAGAAAATATGCTCCCATTTTAGCTTCTGGAACACTTTCATAACTATGAGAAAATCATAAGTTAAAACATAGTTCATCAATTATTTACAGCATGAAAGCACTTATAACATGCTATAATTCCTAAAATTAGTTTCTTGTGTTGCTTTTATGATGTAACAATCGAAATAAAGCTGTTAAACAAACAAACAAACAAACAAAATTAGTATGAGACCACAAACAAACAATTTATATTGTGGCTTAAATATGTTGTCACACTTTATCTGTGTAACTTCTTGTGATGCTCAAAAACTGATGTATGACGTTACAACGCATGCTGTTACAACGCATGCTGTTCCAACGAAAGTTTTACAACGCGAGTGCATTGACAACGCAGGACATTACAACGCAAGTCTTTACATCGACTTGCACTAGATGGCGTGCTAACATTGAAAAAGTGTAATTTACTATTCCAACTCCAGTCCACGTAACAGTAGAGAAGGTGTTGGGATAGTAAACTACACTATTTTTAATGTTAGCACGCCATCTAGTGCAAGTCGATGTAAAGACTTGCGTTGTAATGTCCTGCGTTGTCAATGCACTCGCGTTGTAACAGTTTCATTGTAATGGTAGTGCGTGGTAAAAGTTGCGTTGTAAAGGTTGTTCCCCCTCAAAAACAGACTTTATCTGCAATGCATTTCAATGTGGACCTTGTCCCTGAGAACTGCAATGGCTGCCACAACACGTTTTACTTTCTACTGCCTGCCAATTAAATGGAGGGTGTTGTATTTTAAGTAAGGTAGATTTACTGACTTTTTAGAATGCCAAATAAATGTTACAGCCCCTATGCACTCCTGAAAGTTCATTGATTGGTAAACACATTTCTCAGATCTTAGCTGTATTTTCCGGGTGTGTCCTCCAACCAAAGACACTTTGTATCAGTCCACTAGTCACTGTACTCACCATGAGAATAGTACCCATCTGCACAGTCAAATGATGCTACCAGCAAACTTTCCTACAAAAATAATCAAACTTGACTTCACATACATGGAAATTAATACATTCATTTAGTGCTTTCAGGCTTTCTCATGAAACTCTTCTCATCACCTATTTTCCACACATTTCATGATCATGATGTAATTCTATTCTCAAACGCCCCAAAGCATTTCAGACCTCCCTGGTTCTTCATCTTGAGTACAAAGACAATAATATACAACAGGAACAATGCCAGCTTCCACTGCACCCATGATGGGTGCATTCAGGGGAGCTGGTGGGGCAATAGGGCCACAGTCTCCCCCAGCAACCGCTAATGTAGTATTACATGTGTGTGCCCCAGGTAGGACCAGGACACTCACCTTAAGGCCCAGGGATGGGGCCCCTGGGGACACTATAGGCTAGAGGTGGAGGGACCACACTCTCCCCTCTCATGTAATTGAATGTTGGCCAGGGTTTGGGGTTCTAAGGTCTTTTGAGGCTCAGGATATAAAAACATCCTTCCCCAGTTGATGCGATTCCAAGGACCATCAATGGCACGGGAGGGGAGCTACAAGCCCCTCTCTCCAATATTAAAATCAAATCAAAAGATTTGCAGCCTCCCACCATGCATCACTTATGAGCTCATATATCACATCACTTATCACATCATTGATAACATGACTGCAACATTTGAAATGACATCCTTGCTGACAACACTGTGCATGGCGGAGAAGCGAGTTATAGTTACATTAGGGCTCGAGTTATTGTTACTTGAGATAACTGCCTAGTGAAATTCAGTGGTTTTGCTAATTTAAAAACGTATATTTTAACAGACATTTTCATCTAACTGGAAGGACTTGCTGTCCCAGGTTTCATATGCAGCACCTCATTGCCCACAATTTCTGACTTGGGGAGGCACGCAACATCACCTTAAAAGCACTGCCTCTCCCCTGGAAGTGGTAGAGCTGGGCCACCCCCCTTGGTTTTTCATTTGGGACTTCAACCTTTGCTTTATGCTGTGGTCATCTCATTGTTCTTAAACTAAGAACTTTCCTCTACTGCAGCCTCCATCAGTCCTTTCTCTTCCATATCTGTTCATGCTCTTGCAAGAGGAGAGTATGGGTGGGCCCCATACTAGAAGCTATGGTAGAACTGTTTCCCACTGGAGCCATTCACATTTGCCACTGGACAGAGCTTTGTTGCCGACCCTCAACCCCATCTCATTTTTGAGTAAAGAGGATGGGGCAGTGGATTCTCGTGAGTCCTATTTGTGCTGCCTCAGACTAGGATATGAGAAATGTCAAGTGGAAGCTCACGCTCCTATGTTTATATCAAGTCAAATCTTTGTCTGGGTGAATACGTTTTATGTAAATGTTTTATATTCATCCCGCTAATACTATTTGTGGGCTACTGTTTGCCTCCACTCTTCAGTATTATAATGGGCAAAAGGATCGCAGTTGAAGGGGTCTCAGTGTCCTCTAAAGCAAAAAAGAAGCTCTTATACTCATTAGTTGGTAACTGCATAAAGGACAGGATTGATAACCTCCTTTCTGAATGTGAGGATATCATTAACTCCAACTCCTAATGCTACAGAATCCATTACAGCACTGTCCGCCAAGCACATACCCTAAATGTTTAGTAAACTCCAGGTGTGTGTTGGAACGCGATCGGGGGAGGGGCAATTGTGCCCAACCCAATAGAAGATTGTGTTCATTAACATAAAATATGCTCCGATTTTAGCTTCTGGAGCACTTCCATAACCTCCATTACAAAATCATACGTGAAAACAGTTTTCTCTCAAACATGGTTCATCATTTTTTACAGCATAAAAGCACCTTTCCAATTCCCAAAATTAGTATGGTACCATCAACAAACTATTTGTATTGTGGCTTAAAATTGCTGTCACATTTTTTCTGTGCTACTTTTAGGCGCTCAAAAACAGACTTTATCTGAATGCAGTTCAACATGGACCATGTCCCCGAGACCTGAAATGGCTGCCACAACACGTGTTCCATGCTACTGCTTGACAATTAAGGGAAGGGTGATATATTTTAAGTAAGGCAAACTTATTGACGTTTTAGAATTTCAATTACATGTTATAGCTCTTATGTACTCCCAAATATTAATTGATTCTTAAACAAGATAGATTCCCATGTCATCTGCCTTGGCCAAGAGACAGGGTATCTAACCCCCTTCCATAGGAGTGGGTTCCCTTCTTATTGTGCTAATGAAGAACAGAGTGGAAGGGATAGACCCCCAAGTGGGCTAGGAATCTGGGTTGAAACAGCCCTACAGTGTAAAATGAGAAGAATTACCTCTGATTCCCCTGATGTTTTGGCAGTCGGGCAGGTACTCCCATCAGGGCTGTTCTTAAAATGTTTTAATGTTTATAATAGTGTTGGAATGGGTACTGCGGAGACTAGGGTTTTATATGCATTCGAGCAATCTCTATTCGAGGACATAGTACATGGTTCCTTTGTGGTGGCAGAACCCCTTCTATGCTGACATTGGATTGAGACAATTATTGGTGCATTCCTCAAATAGACTTGAAAAATGATAGATGGACAATTAAACCAGCCCAGGCATTAGCATTACCCCTTAACTTTGTGTAGTAATGAAGGTCCACACAGGTAGGATTTAGAATATGTAGATTTATTGAAGTAAGTTACATGTAGGAGAGTTCTAGTGTAGCAGCCCCACCAGGAGTGCCTGCCTGCTGCTCATCCCATTCTCCAACTGTCACACTTCATGTCAAAGGCACTCAACATTCCAATATGCATTCTCACTTCAACATTCCATACAGAACACGGCACATTAACACAGAGTACATAAACTGTCAAAATTACCTCTTTCCAGTTGAGGTGTGCGTGTCACCAAAAACAATAAGACCGATGAGTCAGGAACAAGAGATTCACTTTTAGAATAATGTCTATACTTTGAAGAAACCGGCAAAGAGAAGAGAAAAGTACAAACAAACCTTTTGTAGAAGTTGTTAAATAC
Organism: Triturus cristatus; assembly: GCF_964204655.1. Taxonomy (NCBI): domain Eukaryota; kingdom Metazoa; phylum Chordata; class Amphibia; order Caudata; family Salamandridae; genus Triturus; species Triturus cristatus. The sequence continues at coordinate 1,880,080,466 of NC_140589.1, forward strand.
TGCAACACATCTTGGTGGCATAAACTATCCTCTGTGCGTTCTTCTCTCTTTTCACTGCATGGCATGCGGCAAGGACGTGACTGTGCTTTTCATCGGCACTGATCATCTACACTAGATTTCAACTAATCATCAAAAAATGGTGGCACGTACCCCGCGCTGGGCCAAATGGCTCCCGGCACGTTCATGTAGAAATTAATCCTTGAGACCTTTGGGAAGCTGCCTAGCAACATAGACAACGACTCAGAGAGTTCACTGGACAAGGAACAAAGGTAATAAGGCACATGCTGAAACCACAAAGTAGCGGTTGAACCTCCCAACCGAGACCAGGTCTCAGATGAGGGAAACAAACATGGTCAAAATCTGACTCACCAGAAATGTCTCAATCCAGTTGATACAAACACAAACGTAAGCATAAAATAAACACCACAAACGTTCTTGCTTTGTTAGGAAAAAGGTCAGTCACCACATTGCCTACAGTGACAGACATGATCCAAGACAGCTTGTTGCCAACATGTCGAGCAAGACCTTATCTTGAGGAAACGCATAGGCGTCTGCGAAGCGTGTAGAATTCCACACTTGTGTAACTTAAACCATGTAGAAATGATTAATTTTCATTTGGAAGCAAAACTGTGAAAGAGAATGTTCAAAGAACATTCATTCCCTTTCTTGTTGGCTGGAATGGTAGCCAAAATTCCAAAATATTTATTAATGTCCTCAGGGTCATGCAGTGTGTGGCCGGAAATACACATATGTTTCCCAAATGAATTTAAAGGCTGTGTGTTGATGGTCTTAATGACTCAAGCAGCACTGGTTACATCAAAGTCGAAAATAAGTAATGTAGAGGAGTAGAGCATGCCTGGCTAGGGCTGTCAGATGGTGATGACACTGGAGGGGCTGAGTGGTGTAGTGCTTTATCTTTGCAGGTTTCTTGTAGACATCTTCTGTTGTATGTAAAGTACTTCTTGCTTTCTCCAGGGTGTCTCTACTGTTCTTTGTAGAACTCCTTTGTTTCTTGTGAGCGTTTTATTTTTCCAGTGGATACCTCCTCTTAGTAGTGTATGTTGTGTTGTCAGTATTTGTAGTCTCTGTAGGTAACTTCATCTTCAGGTCCTCATTTGGCTACCAGGCCCAGGATGCCAAGTTGTAACACGTAGGAAGTTACCAACTCATCGCAAAAATAATGTAGTAATGAAGGTCCACGCAGGTAGGTTGTAGATTAAGTAGATTTATTTAAGTAAGTTACATGTAGAAGAGTCCTAGTGTAGCAGCCCCACCAGGAGCAGCCTGCCTTCTGCTCAGCCCATTCTCCAACTGTCACACTTCATCTCACAGCCACCCAACATTCCAATACGCATCATCACTCTAACATTACATGCAGCACACAGCACAGTCACAGTGGCTGAGCAGGGGGAGAGATAATGGCAGGATATTCACAAGAACAGGATACTACACTTTGACCTTAGTGCTACAAATGGTATGACTCGCTCAGACCAACAAGGTAAAATGATATTCAAAAGGCCAGGCCTCCTAGTAGAATTGATTATTTCCAGGCTGATGTGAAGCTTTGGCCTGCCGTTTCAAACATGGTTGCGGTGGATGGATCTGAGAGTGACCAGCATGCCCTAACTCTTACAATTTTAAACAATTCAGCTTTAAAATCATCTCTCTGGGGTAACACAGATATGGGTGGCCTTTCCTAAACTAACAAGAGGAAGACCATCAACTGGAACAGGGTGGCAAAAATCATGCAGCCTTAGAGGCAGCTAAAGCCAGAGTGGAGAAAGAGGTTGTATAGCTAACCCAAATCCCTGCAGAATGTAGGAGAGTAGGGTTGAGTTCCACCCAAGACCTGCTGTTTTCTCAAGTCAAGGGATTGCTAGGTAAAGCCACACAGATGGGAGAAGGGACCCAAGACCACAGCCTGGTATAACAATGAATGCAGGGCAGCCAAAAGCAAGCTTCTTACTGAAGAAAAACTATTTTACGCCCAGATATAATGAGGTGCAGGACCAGATACAGGCAGGTTTTGACTTTAGCTAAAAAGGAGTGGGAGAATTCCTTGTGGTCTTCTCTACATGAAGACAAAAAATCTTTCTGGAGGACTGTGACAGTCAGCCTGAACCACCCCAAATCTGAGTTAGATTTTTGTGTGCAACCTGATGAGTGGGGGGCCGATAAGAGCATTGTTGAGGAAGGCAATAGAGTGGCATTAAACGAAGGGGATACAGACAATTCAAGCACCTTTGTGTGTGTGTTAAATGAGACATTGACAGCAAATAATTCTTGATTTACGGCCCCTGCCTCAGGTCCAGATAGGATACCAAATCAAATGTACAAGGCAAAACCGGAAGTGTGGGGCACATATATAAATATCTTATCCAACACCATCCTTTCCAGACTTCATATTCCCACCTCATGGAAAGTAGAAGAGATTCTCCCAATTTACGAGAAGGGGTATCCAGCAATCCCAAGGAACTATAGACATATCAGCCTGATACATTCCATACTATTTGTTTTTTGCACAAGTGTTGGTACATCTACAGGACTGAATTTCTTAGGAGGGTGCCCTGTCTGATCTGCAGGTGGGCTTCAGAGCCCATGTTAGCACCTCAGATTAGGTCTTACAGTTCTCTTTCGTTTATTGCAGAGAGATTCTAATAAACAAGAGCACGCTTTTTTTGCCTTTGTTGATCTATTCATAGCTTTTGATCTGCATTATTTCTTATAAAGGTTATCCTCCACTGCTATTTCTTGCTATACCCCGGACCATCATGTGGGATTTCCTTATCACATTCGGTCTCCACAATTTTCTTTTAATGTAAATTCAAGATCATAACATTGTCAGTAGGGACAATTGTGACACCGGTTGGAATTGCTATCCTTAACCCGCTAAACTGTCTCATCGGGCTTTCCCAACCTTGGTGATTGACCACCTTGTATTTTTATTTAGTGAGTGTTGACCCCTTCGGTGGCACAAATTTTGGGAAATACAACTAGTTCCCATGCACACATTTCTGTTTTTAGCGTCTCCATGTGACTTTATTTGTTATTGTATACAACCTTCCCATGTTTCTGCAGCAAATTTGTTATCTGTTATCTGCAAGCATATTCTGGTCACCCAACATTGTTCTTGCATCTCAATGGGACCCAATATATATATATATATATATATATATATATATAAAATATTTCCATCAAGGCATTTCACGCTCGTTCGGCTTCTTTTTCTTATCTTTTTGTTTTCTGTTTGTCACAGAGTTTACTTTATTGCACTTTTTGTATGTTACTTATTGGTATCACTGTTGTGAGCCAATTCAGCTCAGATACCATTTTAAGTTACCATTTCAAAAAAGGAAGTTTGCAAGTGATATCATGGCAATTTTTACCCTGCCTTTAACCCCAACCGCAATGGGACAGTCCATCATGTACTCGCTGTAGACATACTATGCAGATAGTCTTACCTACGCCATTTCAAGATGGCAAATTCTCTATTATTACATTGTCTTATTTCTTTTTCCACTAATGACTTATATATACACGAGTAGTGAGAATTTAATGGTCTCACTAGGAAATATGTGTGGTTGCTTTCAACAGCTTAACGATGTTGCTACATTGCATTCCCCCCTTTTTGGTATTGGACATTGATTCTATGGATTGGTTTTTCATTATCAAAGCTGGTGTGAAGTTTAATGTATTGATTTCAATGTAATATACACCGTTTCAAGATGGTGAACCCCTTTCACAGTCTCACATGACCCTTTAACGATCTTGTGACCAGGTCATGTGACCGCTTAGTTTACTGATTACATAAATGGACACCCTTTGGTGGAGGCCGGGTTCGAGCAGTTTCCCAGGGATAGGTTACTGCGATCGGATGCACACTAACAGCATATTTATGTTATGCGACTCCGCGCTTACGCATTCCCCCTCAACGTGACTTTTTGTATACCAGCATCTTATCTGCATGGTTACTAACACTATGAATGCTGTTATTCATGTTTATGCAAATCCACACTTATGCATCAATCCTCTATGTGCCTCATTGGCTATTAGTGTCATACTCGCATGGTCATCGTTTCGAGGCACTGTGTTGTCATTTTTAGTTTCAGTGACCTTTTTATGGGCACATTGTTCCGTGATCGAAATACACCCTTCCTATGACAACATGAGGCGTGGGCATTTGTTATTGGCACATGTGAATCCTTGTCTCTGGAAGATTTGATAGTGACATGCCGTGTTACAGCCTTTATTACTGTTTAGCATTATTTAACATTTTAATGAGGGATACCTCGGTGGGCGCAATATGGTGTTAGCATAATTGCCAACTTTACATCTGAGTTTCTGGTGTGCATGGGGCTCACGGGTTTATTACCCAGCATTCCACATCTTTACCTTTAAGTACTTTGCAAGATTTAGGCATGTGGATCATCATTCCTATGTACTGATTTTATTTTTAGGTGCATATGGCTAGGTGGATAATCTTCACTATGGAGTGCATTTCTTATCTGGTTTTGCATTTCCAAATCATTTAATTCTATTGAATACAACGTCTACATGCTTTACAGTGACTAATCATCATTTTGAAACTTTTACATTTGTATTTTAACCTACTCTTTTCTTGATTGGACTGCTATTGCACAGTCCTGCAAAGGTAGGCATCACACCGGATATTATTATGAGAATATAAACACAATCCCAATCTACTATGAATGGATTGTAGTTGACAGGCTTGATGTACTTTTCCTGCAGATACCATATTCTCGCACTGGTTTTTGGAGTTGCACCTTGATTATTGTTGTACAGCTTTTTGATTGACATAGGCGATTAACGATTGACATCTTAGCTGGTATGTTTTTTTGTTACATGTGTTTCATCATGCAGCACTGGGTGAAAGTGTGGCCCCTCTTGTCCTGTCTGGGCCACGCTTGTCTACGTGGCCCAGGCACATTTCTGAGGTGTCTATGCTTTCTGGAAACATTATGAAGGGACTGTCTTGGTTCACCAACATATGTTAATATTGTTTGGTTTCTTTTTGGTGCGATAGCACCGGGGGTTGTTTGCATTGTTCTGTCTTGCGTTTTGCTTTGTTTTTGTTATAGTTGCTATTTGCATTAAGTTTTTGTTGACATGTCTGTGATGTTCTCAAACAATCTTTAATGTCCTTTAAAAAATGGAAATGGGATGTCTTTCTATGGTCATTATATGTCCATATTGATTTTTAATTTGCATAGATTTTAGTTGTATATAGAAGTATGTATTGTACATATGTGTTAGTAATCTGTGTTGTACATAACCTTTTAAATGTATGTATTATCAGCACTGTACATTTTGTTTCACATTGTATGTGTAGTTAACTTTGACTTACAGCCCTGAAGAAGTCCATTGATCATAAGGACGTAACACGTTGGTTGATGGTTTTTTAGGAATTAAATATTACGTAATAAAGGAAGAAACAATACTCATGGACTGTGTAGACACTGTTATTCATAACGAACTGTCATATTGAATTGTGTTGCTTTAATATTGTTTCCATTTATTTGTATGTCCACTTGTGGTGTGGCTCCTACTGTGTATTATTGTTCTACACTCCCTGGGGAAGGGATGCATCTTCAGGCGGAGGGTGCTTTTGGAGATTTCACAGAAGGACGTCGTTTTTGGTCACAAATATAATAGGTGAACAACGGTTTTGTTGCTGTTTTTGTTTTTGGTCCACTGCCCACATTCTGAGTTTTTTGCAGCTTTTGATCTAGTTCTCAGGATGGAAACTATGGTGGGTGTTGAAGAAAATGGGCATTCCTGCTCCCCTATTTAACATCTTGGTAAGGTTGCGTGCTGACAATATTGTCTAATTCAGTTGGGTGGAGGAAAAGCAGATAACCAAACCCTTCAAGCAAGACCATGGAATTAGACAAGGATGAGTCCTCGCCCCCCACCCTGTTCTCTCTTTATATTAACAGTTAGATAGTGCACTTAAACAGGAATGGGTGCTATGCACCCAAACTTGGGGGAGGAAGGTTCCGGCTCTCCTCCCCGCAGATGATACTCTGCTGATCTTTAAGTTACTTCGGCTTCAGATGCTACTATAGCTCTTAAATTCCTTTTACGATGAGAGAGGCTTGGAGCTTCATAGCAACAAGTCCAAGTGCATGTTATTTTCCATCCACAAGGTGGGGCCCCTGTAAAAGACGCATGTTAGTGGCTGACACCTCTTTAGATCAGGTAGCTGCTTTTAATTACTCAGTCAACAGACTCACACTCAATCTGAGTTGGGCTCCTCAGTTGGGGAAGATTCACATTCGGTGAACATACTCTAGAAGAGTTGCCCCAGCACTTGGAATTTATAATATAAAGAGGATGGGGCCTGTATTGTATGAGGACGAAGTGTGGGGAAGTTTGAATGTTATTAGTCTACATATGAAGAACATTTTTTGAGATCTATAGTAAAGCATCCCAAAAGTACTGCACGGATGTCAGTATACCTAGGACCAGCACAGAGAAAGATCTTACATAAATAGAATGCAGACTTCTGACCTTCTGGCACCAGCTGCGGACCATTTCAGCACTTGAATTGTATTGGAAATAAGCAGAAATATTTGTATTTCTCATTGTTTTTTTCTCACACATAGAAAGAGGATGGCCCTTCCTGTATGAAAACAATTCTCCTTCCAACACAGATACAGTTTCATTACAGTGCAAGGGTGCCTGTATTTGTGCTAGGCAGTCAAAATGGTGCCACTGCAGGCCAAAGCCAGGTATGTCCCCTATTCTTTAAAATACAGTGAATTCCAGCCCTTTCCCTGTCACACATTGCAGCAAAGCATGATGACTTGCTGCCCTGCGTGACTGTGCCATAAGCATGGCCCTGAATGCACTCGCAGTCTATGACCAGTGTATTGATACTGCTCCGTGCAATCACCAGTAATGAGTGTATGCATTTCTTCCTTGAGAGCTGCAAGAAATCACACTGTTGACATTACTAGCCACAACAACGTTTTACAAATCTCAATGTGAGTTTGAAAAGATAAAAATATTTTTGGGTCCAAGAGATATTTATTTCAAACCATGCCAGTGTTTTTCAGTGGATACACAATGCTTTGTTTAGGAAGGAAAACACAGTTTTGAGTATATCCACTTTCTAAATATTCAAATTGTAAAATCTTCTCTCTCTATTAAATTAAGAAAATAAATATTTGAATCATCAGTAGTTTACAATAGCAAACAAATAGGTTGATGTGTTTAAACATTGCAACATGTTGGGAAATCAGTTGTTAAATGTTGACAATTAGTAGATTGAGCGGCGCTCTCCTGATGCCACTTCATTTGAGCTTAGCAACCCCTGAGATACGATTAAATACTGAAACAAAGACCTCTGTTATTATGCTTCCCCACCCAAGCGCTGCATTAAATTAGTCCACAGGCACAAACATTCCTGCCACAGTGCGCCTGATTGTTCAAGGAAGTAACTTTTAATGAGTAGCAAGTTCCACTACAGCTGTGACCTGCACTAATGAGGAACACAGGTTTATAATGAGACTGATGCAAATATCATCATAAGTACTTTAATTGCTTCTAGAGAGTCCCATAGATTGAGAAATTATTATCTGAGCAAAAAACAACCCTGCCCCTAAAGGAAGATCCCTGCATCCACATGAGAAGTTTGTATATGAATGTAATTGCACCCTTGATATTATCAATCCTGTTGCAGTAATGAGGGTGTTTATTCCAGCGGCTGTACAATGAAGTAATGCCAGATGGCTCTTAGTTGGAATTATCTGCTCATTTTCTGGGTCAAGGGGAATCCAGTCATAAGATGTGTAATTGTCACATCTTTGGTATCACGAAGAATTGACACTGTATATGGTCAGTGTACCCAAAAAAATGATTCCCCCAGCCTATTTTCTTATTCACAAGCACAAAATTCACCCCCAGTGTCAAGAAAAATTAGGTGGATTACCCTGATGTAAAACTAGACTTACGTACATGGTCATAATTAACGGTTCTTCGGTAAAACTACATAGCATGATATTCAAATGACACTGAATAATCACTCAGCTGTGCATTGGTGGTTTACACAACAAAACAAAGGTATACACAATATCCATTTCATGAGTACTTAATAAAAACACTGTAGAAAATGATATGGGGCTGTTTTAACAAAAGCAAGTCACACTTTTGAGTATGTTTCAATTTTATAATAAGTTTATACTTATAGTATCACTTTACTCCGTAGACCAAGGGGAATGCTACTTCACAAGGGACATTTGTGCTGGCACACTGACCCCACACAAAAATGTGTGGAAAAAGTTTTTCAGCTAAATTTGAAGTTTGCAGGGGATTCTGAGTAGGAAAACTGTGGGGGATCCACCCAAGCCATATCTCACTAGCCTTTGCAGGTTGTTTGAAATATATGGGTTTGGTAGTTTCCCAAGATGTCTGTGAGCCTCAAACCAAATAAACAGCCCCCCTACAAAGCCAGGTAGTTTTATGATAGGTAATTTTGAAGACTCTACAGTATGATTTGGGCCATTTCTTGCTGCAGCCACCATGCCTACCCATACAAATGAGGTACCATTTTTATCAGGAGACCGGGGGAATGCTAGGTGGTAGGAAATTTGTGTCAGCCTGGTGGTTTCACAAGTTTCCCACACAGAAAAGTGAGGAAAATGTAATTTTTTTGAGCTAAATCTGAGGTTTGCAGGGGAGTCTCAGTAGGAAATTGTTGGGGACTCCACGAAAGCCATACATCACTGGACTCCCCAGGGTGTCTAGTTTTAAAAAATGCGTGGGTTTGATAAGTTTCCTAGATAACTGCTGAGCCCGGGGCCTAAAACGCAGTTGCCTCCCCTTGCAAAACCAGGTAGTTTTGTGATAGGTAATTTTGAAGTCTCCACAATACGTTTAGGGTCCTTGTCTGTCACGGGCATTAGGCCTACCCACACAAGTAAGGTACTATTTTCCACAGAAGGCTTTGGGGAATGCGGGGTGGGTGGAATTTTGTGGATCCACGCAGATTTGAGAACTTTCAATGACAGAAATGTGAGGAAAATGTGTTCTTTATTACAAACTGTGAGGTTTGCAAGGGATTCTGGGTAGCAGAACCTGGTGAGATCCAGACAAGTCACCCCATCCTGGATTCCCCCTGGCATCTAGTTTCAAAAAATGTATAGGTTTGCTACATTCCCCTAGGTGCCGGCAGAGCTAGGGTTGAAAATCTGCAGCTAGGCACTTTGCAAAAAAAGGGTCAGTTTTCACAAAAAATGTGGTGTGTCCACATTGTGTTTTGGGCTGTTCCCTGTCACGGGCACATGGCCTTCCCACACAAGTGAGGTACCATTTTTATTGGAAGTCTTGGGGGAATGCGTGGTGTGTGGAATTTTGTGAATCCACACATATATCAGAACTTTCTATCACAGAAATGTGAGGAAAATTTGTTTTGTTTTAATTAAGTTTAAGGTCTGCATGGGATTCTGGATAACAGAACCTGGAGAGAGGCACACAAGTCACCACATCCTGGATTCCCCTTGGTGTCTAGCTTTAAAAAATGTACAGGTTTGCTAGGTTTCCCCATGTGCCGGCTGCGCTAAGGCACAAAATCCACAGGGAGGCATATTGTTAAAAACTAGTCCTTGCCTAGTGGGCTTCTGCTGCTCTAGGGGGAAAATCGGGGGAGGGGGGCAGTTGCCCTGATATGCCCCAAAGGGGTCCAGAAAGACTGTAGCAATTTTTTGGGGGTGGGGGCATTGATATGCCCATTCTGGGCAGCCCCCGTCCCCATGCATGAAAAAGCCAGCATAAACGCTGGTGCCTAGTTGGCTCTCTGCTGGGAGCAGATTAGGGGCTACTGCCCACATCTGTCTCCTGGGGGGCTGAAAGACTGTGGTAGTTTAAGGGGGGTGGTGGGCCATCCCCCACCCTGAATTTTGGAAAAAGATAAATCCATCGTGCCTAGTTGGCTTTTCCCCCCTGGGGGAAGATAAGGGGATATTGCCCCATCACCCTCCTAGGGGGGCAGAAAGACTGTACCATTTTTTGGGGTGGGGGCATTGGCATGCCCATTCTGGGCAGCCCCACCCCTATGTATATAAAAAAACTAGTATCTAGTGGGCTGTCTGCCTCCCCAGGGGCAGATCAGGGGATATCACCCCATATACCTCCTGGGGGGCAGAAAGTCTTTTGACTACTTTAAGTGGTGGGTCGGTTATTGCCATGCCCATTCTGGGCAGCCCCCACCCCTAGCCTGTAAAAAATTCATCCCTGGCATCTAGGGTGCCTTCTGCCCCCCCAAGGGGGCAGATTGAGGGTTACTGCCCCATCTGCTCCCCAAGGGGCCAATAGACTGTCTGTGGACAGGGGCCACACCCCTCCCTGGTGCTAGTAGGTGGATCCCAACTTGGGGATTGCCCTCCTGGGATGATACTAAGCAGGATTCCTCTAGGGAATGGTACCATTGGAAAGGGGTGATTCCCCCCTTTCCAACAATACCTTTACATGTGTTTTGGTGCTCGGGGGCTGAGATAGCCCCACAAGCACCAACACTGTGAAACTGAAACTAAGTTTTAGTTTTGTTTTCATTGTAATGAAGACAGTGGGCCATGCGCATGATCGTCATTACAATGAAAACCCCTAACAGGTCTCGGGAAGTTTGGGAAGCTCTTCTCCACTTCCCAAGGCAAAGGAATGGTTCTGTCATGAGCACAGGAACACTGGTGCTCATGAGCACCCAGAGGGTTAAACTACACATTTAGCCAGTCAATGTAACCCCTTTTGAAAGGTTTGAAATATTAGTAAGCCACCCTTAAGTATGTCATATTGCCAAAAAGGCATTGTTGATGGTATTTAAAAGTAGGATATGTGGAAGCTTAAAGTCACAAATATCCTTTTTTGTATATATTTCTTTATTGACAATTGCAATTTGCATACAAAGTACAATTTGACAATCAGCATAATGTGCCTTACAGTAACAAAAGTATACAAGAAAGGCCAATGGCCATACCTCATAGTTTTGTAACAAAAGGAACTATGTTCAGGAGAAGAGGTCCCAACAATGGCATAGTCAATTAGCAAAGCATTTCAATGGGTAACAATACAGCATAATGCATTATGCATTATTCTAGTTGCAGTAAAGAAATAGCAGAAACAACTTATTGTGTCAATATACCAAACATGATTACCAGATAACAGTTCTGATGAAATACATACACACACCCGCCCCTTTAACTTCCATGTGAATGATAGTTCATACCTCGCAAATAATCCCCATCACATTCTCAGCTCATGCAGCATAGATCCCCCATGTATATTTGGTATGTATGAGGCCCAAGTGGACAAGGAGTCGATTCCCATAGCAGCATCACTCTTCAATGTCACTTAATTGATGAGGCACAGGTTGAGTCTGACCAGGGAGCTCCAGCAGCACCTGCGTCATTGCACTCCAGGCAAGCAAGACATCTGGGGCCACATACATCAAAGTAGGGAATTGAGATTCCTAAATAGTGATTTTTAAGAAATTATGCTTGCAGGAATCGCAAACAAATTGCAATTCCTACATATTTCTTAATAGCTACTCGCAAATTGTGACTCGCTATTAAGGAATGTCTTCCCATTCATTCCTATGGGCATTGGAAGCCATTCGTAATTTGCGAGTACCAAATAGGTACCAAAAAGGTACTCGCAAATTGTGAATGCAATTTGAAGGATGTAGGGGGCCTTAAAGGTCACCCTGCTTCACCCCCAAATTTGGCATGTTGCACATGTGGCACACACATATGCCCTTAGGGCATATGTGTGGCCATGTGGGACTTTGACAAATGCCCTTTTCAGCATTTTTCAAAGTTTTCGCAAATTACCATGAACTTGCAATTGATGGTAATTAGTGTTTCCTAAATGTGAAGTCAAATTTAGGAAAGGTTTGATGGATCCCAAATAGGGAGTCACAATTTGCAATTCCCTAAAAGCATTCACAATTTAGATAAGCACAAAATGTGCGATTACCTATATTGCAAATGGGTTTTGGCCTAATCCATCCCAATTGCCTAAATACCAGTCGCAAAGGGGACCATTTGCGACTGGTATTTATGTTGATGCATAGGCCCTCAGGTGCCTTATCATCTCTCCTGGTCCTCCTCATATTTGCCTCTTCAACTCCTGCCCATTCCAGTAGATCTTCCCGTGTCGTGGGCTGGGGTCTTAGTCAGTGTATTGTAATGTGCCTTTTCACCACCGTAAGGCCTAATACAGTAAATTCCCACCCGACCCGCATTTATGCTGGCCCAAAAATTTGAGCCAATAAGAAACTACAACAGGGCAGTGCCAAATCCTATTTAGGAAATTAGCCTCTGCAGCCTTGCATTGATGGTAACTCTAATATCTTGATGCATATATGGCATGTAGTTGTCTGGGGGGAAAGTATGTAATATGGACAATATTATACTGTTTCTGTTTAAACGTAGTGCTCAATGACACTCTATGGACTCCTGCATGTATCTTGGAACAGTCCTTGTGGGAAACAGGTTTGCCACTCACATTTTGCCATGTTTCCTCTATGTGTTGCGGCTTAACTTGCCTATTAGTACACAGTGCACGATAGAGATGAGGTATGACACTTTTTACCCCTTGCCATTGACAGCATAGCTACAAGTGTTTGTATGGTTTCAGGAGCCTTGGCGAACATTGGGCACAATCAGTGCACCATGGCAGTAATTTTAGCATATTGTAGGAATTCACCAGAGCCCAAGTTAAATGTCTCCAATGTGTCCTGAAGGGTAATGGATCTACCCTCTGGGTATAGATCAGAGAGCATATCCTTATAGTGAAAACCCAGCAAAAGCAATGTTCATTCTAGCAAAGCAGACTGCCCATATGAAACATTGGCATGCAATATTAAATTTAATAACATTCTCTTCAGATGGGAAAGAGCCTCACATCTCATACTTTCAAATATTTATTAGAAGCACAATTCACGGTTGTAGTAGGATTTGTAATGGATATTTTAGAAAAGGTAATTTTAGAAAGTTACCTTTTCCCAGCCTACAACATCAGGAACTCATTTGCATGAGCTGCATCTGTTATCTGGCAGAAGAGTAAATCTTTTAGTAGGTGTGAAATCCACTTCCAGGGCAGGATTTTGAGCGGGGGAGACCTGTCCGTTCTTTGCCATGATGACCATCTGGGCATTGCATAAGTAGTTGACTAACTTCCAAGGGGCCTACCATGTCACAGGCAACTGTTAGATGACACCTGGGAAAAGCTCTCCTTTATTTCCCAAATTACTCATGCACAAATCCAAATGGGAAGAAGGGTTGCTCATTACCACGGTCCCACCTCTGGGGTAGGCCCATGAAACTGTGAAGAGTAGATGACTGGTTCTGCTATCTTGATGTTTGGTAGAAAGAGGCCCTGCTTGGAGTGTTTGGAGTAGTGAAAATAGGAAGCTCCGCAAACAAGGTTAGGGTTACCCCTAAAAACCTTTACTCTATTAGTCAAGAAGTGTGCAGGAGTTCCCCCTATCCACAGGCTGATGCCTTCAGTATTCAGAAACCTTACCTTTTTTGGTAACTTACACTTTGAATTCACTTACACTTTTATAGTAAGTCCAGCACTATGCCCGGCTAACTACTGGTACTGCAACACCATCCCATAGAAAGTAATGAAGGTAAGGTCTTACTATTAGGCCTGGGCCAAAATTCTGTTCCGTTCGCGGAAATTGCGATAATTTGGCATTTTTGCGTTCCGCGGAAAGCGCGAAAATGTCAAAATTTCCGCAATCCGCAGCTTAGCGATAATTTGTTTCTTGCTCGCACTGTAAAAAAATACATTCTCGCGTGCGCGAGATCACCTTACCTAAATCCCCGCGTTCGCTGAAAAGTTTTCCCGACCCGGTCGCGTTCTCCACGAGATATTGGATTGTTGGTAGCCATTTTGCGCTGTCTCGCAACAGTTCGCGCTCGCATTATTGTCACTTGTCGCGCGATCACGTTATTTGTCGCGCGATCACGTCATTCTTCTCGCGATCATGCACCGCGTGAGTATGAGAAGATTGAGATCTCGAACACGTCATTCTCCACCGCGAGCGAGAGTGTGAGGGCGCGGGCACGTCTAATCGAACGCGAAAAGGAGAAAGAGACCTCGAACACGTCATATCCAACGCGACAGGGGGCGAGAGAACGCGATCAAGTAATGTTCCACACGCCATCGACATCCGGCGGAAGTAATGTGAAGCTCGAGAACTCGAACATGTAACATTTTCTGAAGCTTGTTAGTCCTGAGGCGGAAGCATTGTCGTGTTCTATGTAAATTGTTTTTAAAATCACTCTTTGCACTCCTACCTGGGCACTTGAGCGGCACTCGGCATGGGAAGCGGAACCCTAGCGCTGCCACGCTGCCTTGACCCTCTCCCACGCCCCCAACCAACTCGGCACCACGAGGACGGTGGCCACGCCCCCTTTAGGCCACGCCCCCTTCCAGCGACCAGCTTAAAACGCTGAATGCTAGCGTCTGGCGCGCAGAAGCTTGTTAGTCCTGAGGTTGTACTTTTTTAAACATTGTCGTGTTCACGCCCCCTTTAGGCCACGCCCCCTGGACGTTTCCACCAGCAACCAGCTATAAAATGTGCCTGACCAGGAAGCGCAGCGGACGAGCGCAGCGGGAGCGCCTAAGGCAAGCCCGTCTGCGCCCGTCCGCGCACGAACGGGCTCAGGGCCAGACCCCATGCCGGGCTCAGACACCAAGAGGGTGAGCTATTCGCGTCGCGCCCTACTTAGTCTCAGACCCACTAAGAACATACACTGTAATTACGTTCACGACTCAGATGGACTTTTTGCAAATTGCGTACTCTGCCACCCAGTCCACTTACTTCCCACCCAGGCACCTATTCCACACTCTGGCCTGAAATTAGCTGTGCTAAACTGTAGGTCGCTCCCCATGCACGCCCTGCTCATCAATCACCTGCTCGTTGACCATGAGTCACACATCCTGTTCCTCACGGAGACTTGGCTTACAACACACTCGGACTCGGATGTGGTTTTAGCCCTGGACCCGGGCTTTCTCATCCAGTCCCAATTACGTCCCTCCGGTAGAGGCGGCGGTCTGGCCATTCTGCATAGAGATCATTTCTCATGCAGAATCAGCGATGCTCATATCATAGATTCAGAGAGCTGCCACTTTACCATCCAGCTGACCCCGACTAGATCATTGGTAGGCCTCCTGGTGTATCGTCCCCCTGGACATTCTGGTCCCTTTACCAGCGCCCTGCTAGAAGCCATATCAGCATTGGCCCATTCTACACCTAACTTCACTGTGCTAGGGGACATCAATATTCATTTTGATGGGCTCCTCACTTAGTCCCACTCTTTTTAACGCCTATATGGCTCCTCTAGAGGACGTAGTTGCCCCCTTCGGCATCAAAATTGTGAGTTACGCGGACGACACGCAATTAGTCGTCTCGCTCTCACATCTTGACCAATGCCCAGACAATCTCCTGCACTGCCTCCAGGAAATCCATCTCTGGATGTGCGAGTCCTCACTCAAGCTTAACGGGTCCAAAACTGAAGTTATGCTGATGGGCAAGAAATGGTCAGCAATTCCATCTTCAGTTTGGCCCGATGCTATGGGTGAGGTGCCCGCCCCTAAGAGGGAAATTAAGAGCCTGGGGGTCTGGCTCGAACCAGACTTGTCCATGAAAACCCAGGCAACTAAAACAGCGGGAACTTGCTTCGGACTTATGCGCTCAGTCCGTAAGATCCTTCCACTGCTCCCTCCCCAATCAAGGAAACTCCTAGTTCAAGGACTGATCCTTACGCGATTGTACTACAGCAATGCTGTTTACTTGGGAGTCCCCGAAACTACCCTGGGCAAGCTACAACGAGCCCAAAATGCGGCTGCCCGGATGTTAATGAATCTTCCCTCCAGAGTCTCTGCCAGACCAGCGCTTAAGGCTCTCCACTGGTTACCAGTGCGTGAGAGGATCGAGTTTAAGGCAATGTGCATCGCTCACAAACTCCTCAATGGACAAGGCCCTTCCATTCTGGGAGATATGGTGACTCCGTACAAAGCCTCGAGATCCCTGCGCTCGGACAACGAGCGACTAGCCAATGTCCCTAAGTTCAGGAGAGTACGCACTGGTGGCCGTCGCTTTTCAGTAAAAGCATCCACACGCTGGAATTCGCTCCCTCGCTGTCTGCGGTTAGAACCTGTCTACCTACGCTTCCACAAACAGCTTAAAACTTTGCTGCTTCCCAAATAAGTTCTTCCCCCCCTCCCTCCTCGGCCTATTCAAGTTCTTACAGCGCGGGGATGCCTCCGGGTCACCAGGCGCTTTACAAATCGTTAAATAAATAAATAAATTTTCAATTTGGAGAAGAATATCAGCTCTAGCAGCATGAAACCTTCTGCAAATGATGATTTTGGATGAAAACAACTCCTCAGATTGACATTTCGCTGTCCTTTTTTGTGCAAGGAGTCCTTTTTTAAAAAGGTTGTGAGAGGGAGGAAGTGACACAGAATCTCCAACTTCCTGTTCCTGTCCAGCAGGCTCCTCCCAGTGCTTTGCCCATCTCCTGCTCATTCTGCCTTTGGATTTTGAGCTGGAAAGATCACTATTTTTGTCTGCTGCATCATTGCAATTGGATTTGAGGATTTTTTGATTTGGATACTTTACAAGTAAGTGGTTGTTGTGTCTGTTTGATTGTGGGCATTGCAGTTGTTGTAACTACAATTTATTTTTGGTAACTATCATCATTCCTTTTTTTAAAAATGTTGTGGGTAGTAGTAGTCAGTAGTAAGCCCGAGCTAGTCATGGGCATGGCCTCATGGGTGTGTGGATGATGAAGCAACTGTTCCTGTGGTGTTTTTTGAATGTTTTTCATTTTCAAGCCTAATTTAGGGCATGGATGGCATTGGATTGAGTTGGGGAAGTGTGTTTTTTTGGGGTGGGCTTTCTCATGTTGTTGGGCGTGGCCATGTGGCTGGCGGCCATTTTGAAGCCTAGGCCTGCAAGCTTGCCTGGCCTTGTCTGCCAACAGCCCTGCTTTTTCATCCACTAGGATCAGAGCAGGTAGCCACAGTTTTATTAATCAAGTGTTTTCTGTGTGGTCTGTTGAAATTAGACATCATTTAGGGCATGGATGGCATTGGATTGAGTTGGGAAAGTGTGTATTTTGGGGTGGCCTTTCTGATGTTGTTGGGCCTGGCCATGTGGCTGGTGGCCATTTTGAAGCCTAGGCCTGCAAGCTTGCCTGGCCTTGTCTGCCAACAGGCCTGTATTTTCATCCACTAGGATCAGAGCAGGTAGCCACAGCTTTATTAATCAAGTGTTTTCTGTGTGGTCTGTTGAATTTAGACATCATTTAGGGCATGGATGGCATTGGATTGAGTTGGGGAAGTGTGTTTTTTTGGGGTGGCCTTTCTGATGTTGTTGGGCATGGCCATGTGGCTGGTGGCCATTTTGAAGCCTAGGCCTGCAAGCTTGCCTGGCCTTGTCTGCCAACAGGCTGCTTTTTCATCCACTAGGATCAGAGCAGGTAGCCACAGCTTTATTAATCAAGTGTTTTCTGTGTGGTCTGTTGAATTTAGACATCATTTAGGGCATGGATGGCATTGGATTGAGTTGGGGAAGTGTGTTTTTTTGGGGTGGCCTTTCTGATGTTGTTGGGCCTGGCTTTGTGGCTGGTGGCCATTTTGAAGCCTAGGCCTGCAAGCTTGCCTGGCCTTGTCTGCCAACAGGCTGCTTTTTCATCCACTAGGATCAGAGCAGGTAGCCACAGCTTTATTAATCAAGTGTTGTCTGTGTGGTCTGTTGAATTTAGACATCATTTAGGGCATGGATGGCATTGTATTGAGTTGGGGAAGTGTGTTTTTTTGGGATGGGCTTTCTGATGTTGTTGGGCCTGGCCATGTGGCTGGTGGCCATTTTGAAGCCTAGGCCTGCAAGCTTGCCTGGCCTTGTCTGCCAACAGGCTGCTTTTTCATTCTCTAAGATCAGAGCTGGTAGCCACAGCGTTATTAATCAAGTGTTTTCTGTGTGGTCTGTTGAATTTAGACATCATTTAGGGTATGGATGGCATTGGATTGAGTTGGGGAAGTGTGTTTTTTTGGGGTGGCCTTTCTGATGATGTTGGGCCTGGCCATGTGGCTGGTGGCCATTTTGAAGCCTAGGCCTGCAAGCTTGCCTGGCCTTGTCTGCCAACAGGCCTGCTTTTTCATCCACTAGGATCAGAGCAGGTAGCCACAACTTTATTAATCAAGTGTTTTCTGTGTGGTCTGTTGAAATTACGTCCCTCCGGTAGAGGCGGCGGTCTGGCCATTCTGCATAGAGATCATTTCTCATGCAGAATCAGCGATGCTCATATCATAGATTCAGAGAGCTGCCACTTTACCATCCAGCTGACCCCGACTAGATCATTGGTAGGCCTCCTGGTGTATCGTCCCCCTGGACATTCCGGTCCCTTTACCAGCGCCCTGCTAGAAGCCATATCAGCATTGGCCCATTCTACACCTAACTTCACTGTGCTAGAGGACCTCAATATTCATTTTGATGATCCCCTTGACACAGGGGCTGCTGACCTGATTCTAGACCTGGCTGTCTACGGTCTCCAACTGGTTAATACTGGAGCCACCCACATTAAGGTCCATCTGTTAGACCCGGTTTTCACAAATGTCCATACCCTCCAGGCCAAACCTTCCTGCCCCCTTCCATGGACAGACCACTTCTTAGTTCCTCTCTTCTTGCCAGGAGAATTTAAGAAGCCCCATAAGCCTGTCACGTATACCCGGGACAGGGCATAGTCCAGACTCTCAACAGAGGACTGGGCCAGAGCCCTGGAATCAACGACCCCCGCCCCCTCAGGGGATCCCGTCGTAGCGGATAGCAATTTTAGGAAGTGGATCTCCAATTCACTCGACTTGATCCTTCCGATAAAAACCCGCGAAGATAAAAGCGGAAAGATAGGCTCTGCCCCATGGTTCAGCCGGGAACTCAGAACCCTCCGCAAGGAATGTACAAAAGCGGAGCGACTGTGGAGGAAGGACTGGCTCCACTCTAGTAAGGATTCCGACCGGAGGACGGTGAGAGCATATAAATCTGCTCTGAAACTTACTAAAGCCTCTTATTATGATGATAGGATAAAAAATGCCATTAACTCTGCAAGAGAATCCTATCTCATTGCTAAAGAACTCATGAAAATACCACAACCCCCTTCACCTACCAGGACCTTACCGGACAGGAGCAATGAACTTGCTAAGTACTTCGAGTCTAAAGTCTCCCACATCCTAGCCTCACTGCCGCAGCCTAGCCAGCTACCTTACTGGGACAGCGTTGCGCCTGACACTTGCACAGGAGGTGCCCCTCGCCCACTGCTGACCACCTTTAGGGCGGTCTCAATGGACGAGGTCGGAAAGACTTTCGCCAAGATGAAAAAAGTCTCTCCCCGTGACCCTGCTCCCATGAGGTTTCTGAAAGCTGTCGCCCCTGCGATTGTGCCCACAATCCTGGAGTTGATCAATGCCTCGCTGTCCCAAGGCTCCGTCCCCCCTAGTTGGAAGGGGGTGGTAGTTAAAGCCCTTCTCAAAAAACCCCAACTGGACCCCACTGATTTGGCCAACTACAGACCGATCTCGCTTCTCCCGGGCATCATCAAAATTGCCGAGAAACTGGTTAACGTCCAGCTGTCCCAGTTCCTGGAATCTAATAACCTGCTGCGCCGGTCCCAAACTGGGTTTCGTCCTGGCCAAGGCACGGACACTGCCCTCCTCGCCGTCATCGAGGAGGCAAGGCGCAGTCTAGATTCAGGGGGGTCAGTGGCAGTGATCCTCCTGGACCTTAGTGCAGCCTTTGACACGGTGAATCACCGGGTCTTGCTCCACCGGCTGGCCAGGGTGGGACTTGGGGGCACAGCGCTGGCCTGGATTGAGTCATTTCTGTCGGGCCGCTCGTTCCAGGTCTGGGATGGCAATTCCCGTTCTAATTCACTGCCTTTGACTAGTGGGGTGCCACAAGGCTCCTCACTTAGTCCCACTCTTTTTAACGCCTATATGGCTCCTCTAGAGGACGTAGTTGCCCCCTTCGGCATCAAAATTGTGAGATACGCGGACGACACGCAATTAGTCGTCTCGCTCTCACATCTTGACCAATGCCCAGACAATGTCCTGCACTGCCTCCAGGAAATCCATCTCTGGATGTGCGAGTCCTCACTCAAGCTTAACGGGTCCAAAACTGAAGTTATGCTGATGGGCAAGAAATGGTCAGCAATTCCATCTTCAGTTTGGCCCGATGCTATGGGTGAGGTGCCCGCCCCTAAGAGGGAAATTAAGAGCCTGGGGGGCTGGCTAGAACCAGACTTGTCCATGAAAACCCAGGCAACTAAAACAGCGGGAACTTGCTTCGGACTTATGCGCTCTGTCCGTAAGATCCTTCCACTGCTCCCTCCCCAATCAAGGAAACTCCTGGTTCAAGGACTGATCCTTACGCGATTGGACTACAGCAATGCTGTTTACTTGGGAGTCCCCGAAACTACCCTGGGCAAGCTACAACGAGCCCAAAATGCGGCTGCCCGGATGTTAATGAATCTTCCCTCCAGAGTCTCTGCCAGACCAGCGCTTAAGGCTCTCCACTGGTTACCAGTGCGAGAGAGGATCGAGTTTAAGGCAATGTGCATCGCTCACAAACTCCTCAATGGACAAGGCCCTTCCATTCTGGGAGATATGGTGACTCCGTACAAAGCCTCGAGATCCCTGCGCTCGGACAACGAGCGACTAGCCAATGTCCCTAAGTTCAGGAGAGTACGCACTGGTGGCCGTCGCTTTTCAGTAAAAGCATCCACACGCTGGAATTCGCTCCCTCGCTGTCTGCGGTTAGAACCTGTCTACCTACGCTTCCGCAAACAGCTTAAAACTTTGCTGCTTCCCAAATAAGTTCTTCCCCCCCTCCCTCCTCGGCCTATTCAAGTTCTTACAGCGCGGGGATGCCTCCGGGTCACCAGGTGCTTTACAAATCGTTAAATAAATAAATACATTTTCAATTTGGAGAAGAATATCAGCTCTAGCAGCATGAAACCTTCTGCAAATGATGATTTTGGATGAAAACAACTCCTCAGATTGACATTTCGCTGTCCTTTTTTGTGCAAGGAGTCCTTTTTTAAAAAGGTTGTGAGAGGGAGGAAGTGACACAGAATCTCCAACTTCCTGTTCCTGTCCAGCAGGCTCCTCCCAGTGCTTTGTCCATCTCCTGCTCATTCTGCCTTTGGATTTTGAGCTGGAAAGATCACTATTTTTGTCTGCTGCATCATTGCAATTGGATTTGAGGATTTTTTGATTTGGATACTTTACAAGGAAGTGGTTGTTGTGTCTGTTTGATTGTGGGCATTGCAGTTGTTGTAACTACAATTTATTTTTGGTAACTATCATCATTCCTTTTTTTAAAAATGTTGTGGGTAGTAGTAGTCAGTTGTAAGCCCGAGCTAGTCATGGGCATGGCCTCATGGGTGTGTGCATGATGAAGCAACTGTTCCTGTGGTGTTTTTTGAATGTTTTTCATTTTCAAGCATCATTTAGGGCATGGATGGCATTGGATTGAGTTGGGGAAGTGTGTTTTTTTGGGGTGGGCTTTCTGATGTTGTTGGGCGTGGCCATGTCGCTGGCAGCCATTTTGAAGCCTAGGCCTGCAAGCTTGCCTGGCCTTGTCTGCCAACAGCCCTGCTTTTTCATCCACTAGGATCAGAGCAGGTAGCCACAGTTTTATTAATCAAGTGTTTTCTGTGTGGTCTGTTGAAATTAGACATCATTTAGGGCATGGATGGCATTGGATTGAGTTGGGAAAGTGTGTTTTTTTGGGGTGGCCTTTCTGATGTTGTTGGGCCTGGCCATGTGGCTGGTGGCCATTTTGAAGCCTAGGCCTGCAAGCTTGCCTGGCCTTGTCTGCCAACAGGCCTGTTTTTTCATCCACTAGGATTAGAGCAGGTAGCCACAGCTTTATTAATCAAGTGTTTTCTGTGTGGTTTGTTGAATTTAGACATCATTTAGGGCATGGATGGCATTGGATTGAGTTGGGGAAGTGTGTTTTTTTGGGGTGGCCTTTCTGATGTTGTTGGGCATGGCCATGTGGCTGGTGGCCATTTTGAAGCCTAGGCCTGCAAGCTTGCCTGGCCTTGTCTGCCAACAGGCTGCTTTTTCATCCACTAGGATCAGAGCAGGTAGCCACAGCTTTATTAATCAAGTGTTTTCTGTGTGGTCTGTTGAATTTAGACATCATTTAGGGCATGGATGGCATTGGATTGAGTTGGGGAAGTGTGTTTTTTTGGGGTGGCCTTTCTGATGTTGTTGGGCCTGGCTTTGTGGCTGGTGGCCATTTTGAAGCCTAGGCCTGCAAGCTTGCCTGGCCTTGTCTGCCAACAGGCTGCTTTTTCATCCACTAGGATCAGAGCAGGTAGCCACAGCTTTATTAATCAAGTGTTGTCTGTGTGGTCTGTTGAATTTAGACATCATTTAGGGCATGGATGGCATTGTATTGAGTTGGGGAAGTGTGTTTTTTTGGGATGGGCTTTATGATATTGTTGGGCCTGGCCATGTGGCTGGTGGCCATTTTGAAGCCTAGGCCTGCAAGCTTGCCTGGCCTTGTCTGCCAACAGGCTGCTTTTTCATTCTCTAGGATCAGAGCAGGTAGCCACAGCGTTATTAATCAAGTGTTTTATGTGTGGTCTGTTGAATTTAGACATCATTTAGGGCATGGATGGCATTGGATTGAGTTGGGGAAGTGTGTTTTTTTGGGGCGGCCTTTCTGATGATGTTGGGCCTGGCCATGTGGCTGGTTGCCATTTTGAAGCCTAGGCCTGCAAGCTTGCCTGGCCTTGTCTGCCAACAGGCCTGCTTTTTCATCCACTAGGATCAGAGCAGGTAGCAACAACTTTATTAATCAAGTGTTTTCTGTGTGGTCTGTTGAAATTAGACATCATTTAGGGCATGGATGGCATTGGATTGAGTTGGGGAAGTGTGTTTTTTTGGGGTAGCCTCTCTGATGTTGGTTATCTTAAAGACATGCTTTTGTTGTATGTGTCTGGTGTGTTGGTGTGCAATGCATGCACCCTGCAGACCTTTTTGGGGCCTGTGAATGTTCGTATTTCCATTTTGTTGCATAAAAAAGGCAGAGCAGTGTGGTTTAGCACGCATCCTTTACCTGGCTTTTATAGGCCTTTTGTCAGCTCCTGGTGTTTCCCGGGCCCCCTGCTTGTTTGTGATTTGTGAGTGTCCATGTGGGTGGTGGCCTTTTTTTGTGTTTGGACTGGGAGTTATTAGTGTCCTGCTTTTGACATAGGCCTGCATGTTTTTCCTATTGACTATTTGGCTTACTGCTTCCATCCATCCACCCCCTTTGCCAGCAACAGCTCCATGGATGCTGAGATGCTCAAATAATTTAATGGCAAATAAGGTCCACCCCACTTCCATTACATTTTTATTTTGGTGGTTATTATTAACTTTCCTACCCTTCCTGAGAGTGTAGTATGTGACTGGACACAGTAGTATAACATAGCCCTTGTTAAAAAAAAAGTCATAAATGGCTAGACTATATCTTTTGTTTGCACTAGTACAGTACTAAGTAACTGAACCGCAACAACAAATGCAACATTTCACTGATGTTCTTCTCCTGGCTTATTTGCTTTTAGGTGCACAAAAGACAGTGGAGGAGGTGTCATCAGCATCACCCGGCTACCCGTTGTACGACCAGCCAGACAGAAGTCCTGCTGCGCATCACGTCAACGTGTGACCAGAACTTGTTATGCATCTGCATCCTGCCTGACATCTGAAGAAGACGGCCCCAAAGAAAGGTACCAGGTCCAGTACCAAGAAAGTTGCCGGTGAGAAGAAGGAACAGAAAAATTAAGTGCCATTAACCATGACTGGTGGTGTGTCGGCCTATGTTTTTTTTGGCACCAAAAAAGTTACGCCTGCAGCAGCGTTGTCCGGGAACCAAGCTGGGAGCAGCACAGCGGTCCAACCCCACCATCCTAGGCCTAAGGGCTTTAGTGTTGCAGAGGTAGCCAGTCTACTAATGAGCAGCAATGTTGAAGAAATGTCATTACCGCAAAGTAGTACACAATCAAGTTCAAAGCAGATGCAAACTCAGCAGATAAGTGTGCAGCCGCAACAAGAACAGCAGCAGCCGCAACAAGAACAGCAGCTCCCGCAACAAGAACAGCAGCGGCTGCAACAAGAACAGCAGCAGCCGCAACAAGAACAGCAGCGGCCGCAACAAGAACAGCAGCGTCCGCAACAAGAACAACAGCGGCCGCAACAGCCCACCATAGTAGTTGTTCCTCCTGACGTTGGGGCATTTCAGGAAATCGAGCTTCCTGCAGACAAAGTGGAGCAAAGTCAAACCACTGTTTCAGAAGATCTGTTGTCTTCCAGACCACCAGCAAGGAAAAGGAGGCTTAGTCCATCATCTTCTTCTTCAAGCCCCGCTTCTGATGATCGTGATGCCACTTGGCTCCCACCAGCTCAGTCTGAGAGTGATATACGCCACAAGACATTGCTTCTGAAAAGGAAGGTCCCAGAAAAACTTAGAGTTATGGAGGTAGATGTAGAAGAGGGGGGTGATGATGATGATGAAGACGAGACAGTCAAGCACACTCTCCAGTTCATCTGGTATTGAAAGTGGCACATCCAGCAGTGCCAGAAAGTTCTCCTCCCCAGTTTGGGACTTCTTTCCTGTTAGCGTCAAGGAGGAGAACGTTGCTATATGCTGAATTTGTCGACAAGATGTTCGGCGTGGTAAGCTTGGTACAAACTATGGTACCGGAGGACAAGCAAGTCATCTCAGAATACACCACACTATCGTGTGGGAGGATCACCTACTTAAGTTAAAAGAAAGTAGAAAAACTCAACCCATTGAAGTTGGTCAGGATGAATCAGGGAGCGATATTTATTGCGGTGGAAGGTGAAGAAGAGGGAGGCATTTCTAGCCCTGTCCCCAGTAGTGCAGTGGTAACGCCCACATCCTCCTCAGTAACATCAGAGTGGCACCCCAGTAAGAGCCATACTCTGAGTCAGGCTGAGAGTAAGACACCAAGGCGACCGAGTACCACAATGAGACAATCTGTGTCGTTGAGCCTTAGTGGGTTAATGAAAACAGCACCAGAAAGGAAAGTAATCCAGCCTACCATTGAGAGCATGTTTAGGTTGGAGGGGCAGTTCCAACGCAACCACCAACGGCACGATTTTACAATGCGAAGCTGGCTAAAATGTTAGCACTGGACCTTCTTCCTTTTTCATTTGTGGAAGGGGTGGGTTTCCTTGAATTTGTGTCTGCCATCTGCCCTAAATGGAAGGTTCCCAGCCGGTCCTATTTCGCAAGAATTGCTGTTCCGGCACTACATCATGATGTGCTGGAACTGGTTGGACAAGCTTTGCAGCAGAGTGCTGTTCACAATATCCTGCTGACAACAGACATGTGGACCAGTTGCCAAGCCACAGATTACATGTGCATCACTGCACACTGGATCTCTTTTGTGGGGGTTAGAGAAAAGCTATCTGCATGAGGTGCTGTTGACACAGTTGTGATTTTTGCAGGTACTCGGAAAAATGCAACTGTAGCCATGTTCGCCATGGAGAAATCTCATACCGCTGAACCCATTTTACACGAGTTTCGCAGCAAGGTTTTGGAATGGCTTCGGCCAAGAGGGCTTGGTATTGGTTTTTTTGTCACAGTGTGGTAAATATTTAAATTACCTGTACTATTTTTATGCGGTAAAGTCTAGTAAGAATAACTCAGTCAAAAATAAGGGTCAGAATCCGTGGTATTAGAGGTTCTGAAAAGGCTTTATTCCTTACAAAGGAATCATAGTTCGAACTAGGCAATCTTATTCCATCACCACGAAGGTTCAGGAAGGGATAGGCAATACATTATTGACAAGTAATTATATATATATGAAAAGCATTGCATTAAGACAGATGCAGGAGGCGTGACAGCTGATAATACAGATAAGAATACACATACGTAATGAAAATAGGCGTAAATACAGGCGTATACTAGAAACGTCATTTAAAATGATGTCACAAGTGGGTGGATCCATAAGAGAATCCTGCAGTGTCAGCAGAAATATTTGGCAGAGATGCGCGCGCAGCCGCATGACGTGTGATTGACGTGCAACTAGAGGGTGAAGGGGAATTGACATTTAGCTCTACATGTGGAGACAAAAGTCTGGGGGGTCAGGTCAACCTAATCCCAAATCGTATCTAATATCTTTGTTTAAGGAACTGTGTTATCCAGAAGGAAAGGTTTCTCGGACGGAATCTATTCTATACTGACTGTTAGTGCATGTACAAGCGTCTATGTGTCTACATGAGATGTGAGGGGGCAGGAATCTTCCATGGTAACAGGGGCTATGAATTACTTGCATAAAGACAGCGAGGGCAAGCTCTTTGCTCGGTAGCTGGAAGGATGTTTACCTAAACTACTAGACAGGAATGCATTGGATGAGGAGTGGAGCAGATAACTTGAAGGCTGAATACAGTTTTTGGCAGGCAACAGGTCGCGTCAGGCACCGTTAGCCGCGCAGGGAGTAGGACAAAGTTCATGGATACAGATGCAGGTCCAGGCTGGAGCATTTCAGAGGCAGAAGCAGGGAATGGCTTGATGACAGAATTCAGGGCCTACTCGCCTGAACTGTAAAACTAGAAAAGTGAACCATATAAAGTCGGTGGCCAATCATACTTAGGAATGGAATATTTGACCCATTCATGGTTGGACGCACATGTATTTGCGTCTTCATAGCCGGAACTGGAGGGAACATACATGTACTTGTAGCATGTACATGGAGCCGTTGGGGTCTAAGATAGGGGACACAATTGACCATAAAAATTCATATTTCCTCATTCCCTCCTTGTCCCCTACGGACCCTTACGAAATATCCATCTTCATCAATCCATCAATCTGTTCATATAGCATCATTTGTTCTTCTTTCTTCTTCCGGGATCTTGAGTGAAAATTCGAAGGCGGGATACACGATGTGGCACACAGACCACAAATCGCTGGCCCACATTGTAGACACAAGCAGCAACTGAATAGAATGAGTAAACCAATACCTAGGAAGGATAGGATCCTCCATCCCCAGGCTGACAACACGCTCCAGAACCAACCGGACCAAGTCCAGGTGCCTGGATTCTGGTGTATCTGGCTTACGATCTTATGAAGTCGAGTTATGGCTTTATATACTGACGGCGCGTTTTCTGGTATGAAAACACAGCAACTTGATCCGATGACCCTACAAGCTCCGCCCCTATCGGCCAGGATGACGTCAAGGACAAGACGATTCTGAAGAACAACAATCCGCATCGCAGACTGCTCCTCTGTTAAGTTGCCTAAGGCGGAAGTAGTTTCATTCACTACTGCTTCAAGGGTTCTAGTTAATCTACGTATCAATTTACTATTAGTGACTGTACCTATGTAGGGAAAGAAACCTTTATTGAAATCTGTGTATTGCTCCCATGCTGTTTCGGTGTAGTCGACAATCGGGAGATCTCTCTGCTGTCTATTGTGTACTAAATGGGTATTCCTATGGTAATCAGGCGGGGCTAGGAAAACAGGTGGCAGAAGGAATGCAATGTAACAGGTACCATCCCAATCTAGGGGTAGGCGTATGTATGCGGTGTGACCACAGATGAAGTAAGAATGACGAGAAGCTCTAAACGTAGATTTGCCTTTATCACTGAATTCTATTACAGTGGTACATTTGCTATGGCCCATGTGAATTGAACCATTCTTTTTTACACATAATTCGCCTCTAACTGGAAATACTGACATAGCGGGCAAGATTGGTGTAGCTTCGGATTCAACATTCAGGATCATGAGATTAAGTGTAAAGTTACCTAATCCATATACTTCATTTTCTAGATCAGTTCCTGTTCTTTTGGGAAGTCCCTCCTTGTTAGGGTAGCAGACTTTAAGTAAAACTAGGTTCAGGTTTTCCCAAACCCAGTTGTCTTGATAAACTACTGAATTTGAATCTAGGGAATTATTCAAACTAAACCATGCTCCACAGGAGCCATTGTGGGTGAATGGATACGGAAAGAGAGGTAGAACTCCCTTGTATTTCTGATAGGGGGGGAGTCGGCTACATATCCAACAATTTGTAGCATTGCTGGTCTGATGAGAATGATGTAACATACTAATGAATGTGTTGTTGCGCAGCGCAAATCTATAGGACAACTCATGCGGG
Source organism: Triturus cristatus (assembly GCF_964204655.1). Taxonomy (NCBI): domain Eukaryota; kingdom Metazoa; phylum Chordata; class Amphibia; order Caudata; family Salamandridae; genus Triturus; species Triturus cristatus. The sequence goes on from NC_140589.1 coordinate 1,880,108,668, forward strand.
GGTAGTTCGCTAAAAGAATGTTCGGCAGTAACATTGAAAGCATGCTTGGAAATAGGGTAATACATGTGTAATAACATACTAGTAATGATAATCAGAAGACTTAGAAAAAACATAATTAACAATGTCACTATGCAGTGACTACGGAGTGATTTACAGTACGCATATTTTTTTAGCTGTTTCTGTCTATTTCTCTCTCTATTTCGGTCTAGAGGATACATGTCAGAGACAAATTCAACCGATTCACCTTGGAGAGGACTTAAACAATCAAATTGTCTGACTTGCTAGACCTTAGTTTCAGTTTATAGTTTTCTTTTTCAGTTCTGTCAACCAGGGGAAGTTTTGAGTCAGTCTGTGAGGGAATGCAGGGCGGATAATTCAAGTCGGATGATAGCCCATGAAATTTTTTGATATGGCTCGAGTGCAACCACCCTTTACGTCCCTCAATCTTCACAGCTGTCCTTGTGGTCAATAAGACGAGTTTAGGCGACTGCCAGCGAGGCTCCAGCGGGTTCCTTCTGTCGAAGTTCCTGATCAGTACCAGATCTCCCGGAACCACGTCATGGGGCTTCACCTCAGTGTTATCGGGAAAAGCTGCAGCTACCTGTGAACGACAAGATTGTAGTGCAGACATCAAGGAAGCCAGATAATCTGTCAGCATATTACAATCAACATCAGTTATTTTACGGGGTATAGGCGTCCCCCACATATGTGGTGGTCTACCGAAGATCACCTCATACGGGGATAGCCCTGTTCGAGAGTGTGCTACCATTCTCATGTAAAAGAGCGCAACTGGTAAAGCTACTATCCAGTCGACACCTTTTTCTCTACATACTTTGGACAGTCTAATTTTCAAAGTTTGATTATGCCGCTCCACAAGACCTGCTGCCTCGGGATGTCGGACACAGTGGAATTTCCATTGATAGCCTAACAAAAGTGAAACATGTTTCATTAGCTCGGATGAGAACGGTTGGCCATTATCTGAGTACACGACACGGGGCAAACCATACCGTGGGAAGAATTCTCGAACTAACTGTTTGGCAGTAGTCGCGGCAGTGTAATCTGAGACGGGATACGCCTCTGTCCATCGGGAAAGAGCGCATACAACTACGAGGACATATTTGAATCCTCGACATCGTTCCATCTGGATATAATCCATCTGGAGGACTTCAAAAGGGTGATCGGGGGGTTGAAATCCACCCTGGTCTACAGGTACGCTTTTTCCTGGATTGAACTGACAACAAATCATGCAGGTACGTACTTTCTGTTTAGCTGCTGCTCGCAAGTGTTTATTGAACCAAATGTGTTGAATACTGTCTAGCATAGCTTTCTCTCCTAGGTGCGCTGGACTATGTATTGTGTTAATGATGACTTGAACCATTGAGTCGGGGAGAAACCATATAGATTTTCCCTTTGTCATCCATCCTTGATCCGTTTGGATCCCTCCTAATTCAGTCCATCTCTTTATTTCTTCTGGTGTAGCATGTGTCTGTATGTCAATTACATCAAGGGCGGGATCCTTAACTGTCATGCAGCGTGTTGGTGTCGGAACTATTGTCTTTGTCGTATCAGTTGTATGAGTCTGATTCTGAGCAGTCTGTTTAGCTGTTCTGTCAGCTAGGTCGTTACCCTGAGAAATAATGTCAGTCACTTTTGTATGGGCTTTACACTTCATAATCGATATTGCAGTCGGCAGATGTATTGCATCTAACAGAGCTTGAATAAGGGGACCGTGCTGGATGTGGGCACCGTGAGAAGTTAAATAACCTCTCTCTCGCCAAAGCACGCCGAAGTCATGGACGACTCCAAATGCATAACGTGAATCTGTGTATATGTTGACTTTCTTATTTTTGGCTTGAATACAGGCTTGTGTCAGAGCGATGAGCTCTGCTGCTTGAGCTGACAAGGTATCGATTCAATTTGTTTCAATAACTTCAGTGTCTGTTGTGACTGCATAAGCGGCCACTAACTCTCCTGTACTTGTTCTCATGCATGAACCATCTACATACAATGTCAGGTCTGGATCTGATAATGGAATATCTGTCAAGTCTTGTCTGGGTTTCGTCGTAATAGTAATGACTTCAATACAATCATGTGCCAATGGGTCTGTTCCACTTACTGGCAAAAGTGTGGCAGGATTTAATGTACTACAACGTCTGATTTCTATGTGTGGCTGGAACAATGTTAATTCATAACCCGTCAGTCTTGCTATGGTCAAGTGTTGTGTTTGGGTCCGGTTCAAGAGAACCTCTACTGCATGTGGTACTTATACTGTCAATTGATGTCCTAACACTATGGCATCGCTTTGTCGGATTGCTAAAGCTGTTGCTGCGACTGATTTCAGGCACGCAGGAAGAGCCTGAGCTACGGGATCTAATGTACTGGAAAAATAAGCACATAGCTTATGTGATCCTGCTTGTTCCTGCGTGAGTACTGACAAAGCAGTACCATCTCGTTCTGTAACAAAAAGTGTAAAACGTTTGCTGTAACATGGTGTTGCTAAAACAGGTGCTTGACATAAAGCTTTCTTTAAGCTTTCAAAAGCTTGCGTATGTTCCTGAGTCCAAGGGAGGACAGTTGATGTCGCTGCCTCCTGTGTTGTCAACTGAATGAGTGGTTTTGCTAGAAATGCATATTGAGGGATCCACTGCCTACAGTACGAAGTGAGGCCTATGAATGCCCGTACCTCCTTTTGTGTCTTGGGTCTCGGCATGTTAACAATTAACTGGATACGGTCGGGTGTAAGCTGTCTTCCCCCCTTGGACAGCAATTGCCCAAGGTACACAACTTGCTGGACACAGAATTGCAGCTTTGAAGGGGACACCTTGTGCCCCTTGTCGGCTAGGAAATGTAAAACCGTCAGTGATGCTTTTTCACATTCAGGTTCGCTTCGGGCGGTGATCAGCAGATCATCGACGTATTGAAGCAAGGCAGTGTTAGCTGGCATGTGGATACTGTCAAGTTCTCTTTTCAGTGCTTGGCTATAGATGCTGGGGCTTTCTGTGAATCCTTGAGGTACGCGTGTGAATTTAAAACTTCGTCCATTTAAACTGAATCCAAACAAATATTGGCTTTCCGGATCAATTGGGACACTAAAGAAAGCGTTCTTGAGATCAATTACAGTAAAGAACGTTGCTTCTGAATCTATGGCTGTTAGCAATGAAGAGATATCTGGGACCACAGGGTATTGTGGTACAATACATTTATTTAATTCTCGCAGATCAATGACCAATCGATATACTGGTGGTGCCTTTGGATCAGTTCGTTTAAGAATCGGAATCATCGGGGAATTACATATATTGGAGTCCGTTTCTGCAACCACTCCTTGTGCAATGAGCTCGTCAATGATTTGCAGTAAAGCCACAACAGCATCTGGCGGTAACTTGTATTGTCGTATTCGTGGTAATACTACCACGAATCCCACCAGAGTCGCCACCTGTTTTGAGTGTAACTCGATATGGTGTAATGTGCATACAACCTACATCAGTGGGGCCTTGTGCCCATAAATGTGCAGGTAGATTCTGTAACCGATGATCCATGTCTCTAGATACATAGTGACCTTTAAAGTCACGCAAAAATAGTCGTACTCCTTCCGGAGAACAACATATTACAGCTCCTAGAGCTTTCAATATTTTTATACCTAACAAGTTTTCTGGGCATGATTTTGTGAGCAATAGATCTGTAGTCCGTGTTAATGGACCGACCGATAATGCAAGCGGTTGCGATACTTCATTAATAGTAGGCTTTCCTGAAAAACCAAGGGAAATATTTTGTGAGCCTGAGAGGGGTACCCCTGGGACTTCGCTGTGACGGATAGTGGTTCTGCTTGCCCCTGTATCGAGTAGAAACTTTCTGTCTTTCCCTAATACTTGACTCTGTACGTAAGGACCTTCTTGATCTACGGGGACCTCAATAAGGGGTGGGCCAACTTCCCTCTCTAGGCTATTTCATGTGTAGCGCTGATACTCTGGATAGTCATTTTGTGCATACTGGTACATCTGTTGTGTCGTGTTTTGTGTTGCAGCAATAGGCTGTGGCTGTTGTTGTTGTTGTTGTTGTGGTTGTGGTGCGTTCTGTTGTGGAACTGGCATAGGCTGTGTATTCTGAGGTACTTGTTGTTGGATCTGATCCTGTCTAGGCAGACGTGGTCTCTCCTTAGTTCTACCCGTAGAGATATTATGTTTTAGAACTGCGCAATCGTGTATATAATGACCTGGCTGATTACAATAGTTGCATGTTCCTCTAACAGGATCTACTGAATCATTGGACTGTGTTGTACCCTTTTTATGACCATCAGCTGGAACTGACTGCGCAACAAGCATTTTCATTTTCGTTTCTTTCATACGTCTTTGTTCATGTTCTTGTTCTTCTCTAATTCTATTGTGATGATATTGTAACATTTGTAACATCTGTGACGGTGTGTTACCTTGCCAGGTACTCTCGAATTTTAATACTCTACCTTTAACTTGGGGCAGGGAATTCTCAACTAATTTTGTCACAAACAGATGTGGATACGATTCACTACTTGCTTTTATGCCACTATTAATACCAAGCGAGATAAGCAGAGCACTCCTACTTTTCTAATTCAACCACAGGTATAATCTGAATGATATAGGTGCTGCAGCGTAATGCCTACTGTCAATCGGGCATGAAGAAACAAGATAAGATAGTTCAATCAACTAATGATTGACGCTGCGCACTGTGCTATTTGTAACTAAGTTACTAACAATTAATCTTATTCACAAAAAATGTTCAAGAAACACCAAACAATGATACTCGTTTGAACATATATTTTCAGCATATATGTAAACATCAGCTTCAAATTATAACATCATGAATGTATCAACACATTTACAGGAAACGGTAGGCAACTACCATATACAATACAATATTTAAATATACCACATAATATTTCACGAAATCACAACAAGATGCTTGTGATGAGCCCAATGCATTTCGGGACTTTGCTGTCCCTTCGTCAGGGGCGTTCTGTGAAGAGAATATATATTTTTTATGTAATCAATCCAACACATCATTTTAGTATTTACACAAGAAGGATACATGGTGGCAGATTATATGGTACACATAGTACATAGAACTAAACCGTAAAACACTCATGCGGTAAATGAACTCTCCATTTAATTAAAGGTCACAATTATATGCAAGAGGAATACCGTCACCCAACAGTGGAAATCAAAATGAAAATGCACAGTGGCTCTGAAGAAAAACATCTAATGAGATAAGAATGCATTAATAAATAAAAAGAGAGGAACACCGTGTATGAGAAAAATCTGCTAAAAGTATGGTAATGAGGTCTCACCTCAAATATTATGTGTGTATTTCCATGGTTGGAACAAAACGATGAAGACAGGCTAACTGTTGCTAAAAACCAAGAAACACAACTCGGTAAGGGCACGTACTTGAGTTAACTATGACGCTTGTGAACAATGTTAAAACAACGTAACTTACCCACTGAGCAAGAAGACGATATCAACGTGAGAATAACTGAAAAAATATAGGAATACGATGTGATCAGAATTGATAACTAATGTGTCCTGCCGCTAATTAACACACAATGAAACAAAAAAGTCATACTCACTAATGTGACACCTGGATACTTTAGGCAACGTCTAGTCCAAGCATAAAATAGAACTGTATGCTCAATCAATCACCCGACGAAGATGTATGGCATCAAATGAAAATAATGCGCCTCCGTAAAGAAGCGCTACAAAATAATAATAGTATGTGGTTACGACCGCGTCTTGACAATGATACAAAAGACTATAGCAAGGTACGTCGTTAGATTCAATGAGCACTACTTACTTCAGAACCGCGACGAAAAAATAAGTCCAGTTCTCACGGATGGTGTCCTGTCATCACAACAAGGTTTTATTACTAACGAAAAGCGCGCCGAATTTAAACCAACCGTGATTGCTACGTCAATAGGGGACTCATAGTAATGAAGAGAGGACTATCGTATGGCGCCATGATGTAAAAAAGTAAAGTGTGCTAACCGTACCACGAGCAGGGCTAAGTTTAAAGCTCTGAATATCCTAATCAAAACAATCGCTTTAACCACTTGTGCATGAAGTGACACACAATATACTCAATTGCAAAAAGATGACTGGGTACACCCGCACGTACTGAATTGATACAATGTATCAGTGATTGCTACGTCAGTAGGGGATTCATAGTAATGAAAAGAGAACTTACGTATGGCGCCATGATTTTAAAAAGTGGAGTGTGCTATCCGTACCATGAGCAGGGCGAAGTAAAGCTCTGAATATCCTAATCAAAACAATCGCTTTAACCAATTGTGCATGAAGTAACACACAATATACTCAATTGCAAAAAAATAACTGGGTACGCCCGCACGTGGTGAATTGATACAATGTATCAGTGACTCACCAAAACCGCAAACAAATCTCCATGATGAGTGTGAATGATTGCTAACCTCTAAGGTGCTATCAATAAAGTTATATCCGAATTGAACATAAATTCAAGGTGAAAACAAAGAGAAATAAAATAATCGGACAAACAAATAAAGATAGGACTGTAGAGTCCAGATAGATATAAAAGTGATTAAAAAGATGTTTTGTGAAAAAAAAAAATGACTTAGTGTGATTAAAAAAATATGGTAAAGGGTGTTTAAGATAGTCCATAAGTCTCTAAGAAGTAAAAACAGAGAAATGGTATACAATTATGTTCAAACAGATTGTGGTGACATATCGACAGGAAATGAAGAGTAATCACTGTAGTACATGAGTTTCTACGCTTGACCATGAACAATTCTATGTTTGTACAAGACATAATTATAAGAAACATGAAAGATCTAAACGGTCATTGAGCCCACTCGGGGCCAGGGTCTGTAGTTTCTGAATCCAAAAGAGCTCTCTGCGTAGAAGTAGGTTGGTAATATCTACACCTGGTTTAACATCAATAGACTCTATAATTTGGAAACGAAGTTGAGAAATTGAATGTTTAGCTTCTAGCCAATGCATGGCTAGGCTTGAGGTGCTGTGCTTGTTCCTGATTCTGGATTTGTGCTCAGTAATCCGTGTTTTTATTTTCCTTTCAGTCTTGCCTACATAGGCCTTGCCGCAAGGGCATTTTATACAATAAATGACATGGGTCGTATTACAGTCACTGTTGTGTTGCAAAATAATGTTTGAGCCAGACATGGGATGAGTCAGGGTATTCCCAGTGATGACATTGCTACAGTGAATGCATGAATGACATTTACGAGTGCCATGATAGACAATGGATTTGTCAGTAATTTTGGAAAATTTCAATAGGTTCCGTAAATTTTTGCCTCTTTTGTATGCAAATATGGGTTTTTCCAGAAAAAGTTGTTGGAAATCCTGCTCTTCTTGTAATAATTCCCACCGTGTCAAGATGATTTTCTTGATTTTAGGTGAAGATGTGGAGAAGTTGCTGACGAATACCAATCTAGTCGAGGAGGTCTTTGGTTTCTGTTGCAGTAAGTCTGTTCTTGGAATGGACATAGCTCGTGTGAGGCATGTTTGTAGTACCTCTTTGGGATAACCTCTTGAAGAAAATTTATCAACAGTAGTTTGAAGTTGAAGAGTACTATTGTCAGAGTCAGAACAAATCCGGCGTATTCTGGTAAATTGTGACATTGGCAAATTATTGATTAAGTGACGTGGATGAAAACTTGTGAAGGTCAATAGACTGTTCCGATCAGTAGGTTTGTGGAAAACTGTAGTATGGAATTGATTCGTGGATGTTTTGGTGACCTGTACATCCAGGTAATGGACAGAATCCTGATGAATAGTATAGGTCAACTGGATATGAGTATGTTGACTGTTGAGTGTCTCTATCATGGAAATAAAAGACTGTTTCGAGTCACCCCAAATTAGGAAGATATCATCTATGAAGCGACAATAGAGACGTATTTTTGACCACCAATCTGAGTTGGAAATGATGTGCTCCAGTTCGTATTGAGCCATGTAGATATTTGCATAGGCTGGTGCTCCTGAAAAGCCCATCGAAGTGCCATTCAATTGGGCATAAAATTTGTCTTGATATTGGAAATAGCTGTTATGTAAGCAAAACTTTAAGAGTTGCAGAATCAGAACCTTCTCAATATTCACGTCTTCCATTTGAAGTAATGCCCATTCAACCGCTTCGAGGCCAGCCGCGTGGGGAATGGAAGTGTAAAGAGCTGTAACATCTATGGTACATAGATAGATGGAGTCCTGAGATCCAATAATGGTTTGTTGAAGCAGTTGTAAAAAGTGAGTAGTGTCCTTTATGTAAGATTGCCAAGATTGTACAAACTTCTGAAGGTAGTAGTCCAAAAATTTGCCAATGGGGTCAAAAATAGATTTGCATCCAGAGACTATTGGGCGAAATGGTGGGTCTTGAGGATCCTTATGTATTTTAGGGATCATGTACAAATAAGGACGTTTTGGGTTGGTTGATGATAGAAAAAGACGTGTATTGTTATCAATCCATGTTTGTTCAAGAGCCTCATTAAGAATAGACTTAAGTAACTCCAAAAGCAGTATTGTAGGATCACTTGCCAGTTGCAAATAGGTGTTGGTATCAGAGATGTGTGCCAAGACTTTGGAATGGTAATATTCTGTATCCATCAACACTATGGCTCCTCCTTTATCTGCCGGTTGAATTGTGATCAGAGAATTCTGTGATAGTTTAGACAAAATTGAACGTTCATGTTTTGACATGTTATTGTGATGTTTCGGTTTGTAATGACGTTTTTCAAGATCTTTATTGACCAATGTCTCAAAACTGTCCAAAGTTTTATGGGATACTGGTGGCATGAAAGTGCTCTTGGGTTTGAATGGATGATAGGTGGAGATCTCATCTTGTGTAGTATCAAGTTCAACTTCATTGAAGAAATGTCTCAGACGAATAATACGCATAAATCTGTAGAATTCCCCTTGAGTTTGCAAGTGATTAGTGTGTGTCGTGGGAACAAACGAAAGGCCGCGTCCCAAAAGAGATTTTTCTTGGTGAGAAAGATTGTATGATGATATATTAATGACTAAGTCACCGTTTTGCCACTTCGTAACGCTTTGCCGCTGCTTTCCTTTCCCTCTCCTGGTTTTTCTTGGGGAGTTGATTTGGACATGTCTTTTGTTGGAGGTGGACGACCCTGATCCGCTACCTGTGACAAAAAAGACGATGTAGATGCTGTAGAGACAGTAGAAGTCATAACAGTTGGTGCATGATCCCCTGGCGTAGTGGAGACAGACGATCGAACTGGATGTGTTGAAGGCGCCGGTGTGCGGCTAGTAGTGGTGTCTTTTTCTGACGCTAAACTTTCATCTGAAGTTGTGGGAGTCTTCTTAGTATCAAATCTCTTATGGGTGTATATCTCTGCCCACGTATAAACCTCATTAAGTTTATAATCGATGGTGTCGCGTCTATACTTGCGTAGTTTGCCTTCTTGAAGTTCCCTCTCATATGCATCTAATTTCTGGTTGAGAATCTCCAAATGTAACCTCCAGGAATCCGCTTCCATGCGAAACTCAAGTTCTGTTTTCAAAGAGGTAATTTCTTCTTCTAAGTCTTTAATGGTTTTTGACAGTTCTTCAATGATTAAAAGAATGAGATCTAGTGAGCACTTATTAAGGATTGAATACCACTTGTCCATGAAGACTGTATTCAGATGGAAACGAAATAACATCGGTTTAATGGCCAAGCGTAGTCCACGCGGAATTCTCTTAGCTTTATGATATTGAACAAGCGTAGAAGCATGAAGTCTCTGGTTAAGCTGTCTCCTGGTAATGAATTCCAGTTGACGAAGTTGTTGTGTTATTGAGCCACCATGTGAATCCGTGATTTTCAGTTCTTGTATGAGCGAGTAGATTTGTGAAGCCTCATCTGAGGTATAGGCTTTAGTGTTAGCTCTATTGTCCGTTATGTTTGTAATCGCATCAAAAGACATTTTGAAAGGTTGGGTGCTACTGCTGAGACAGAGGAATAATGATGCAAAGCGAGATAAGCAGAGCACTCCTATTTTTCTAATTCAACCACAGGTATAATCTGAATGATATAGGTGCTGCAGCATAATGCCTACTGTCAATCGGGCATGAAGAAACAAGATAAGATAGTTCAATCAACTAATGATTGATGCTGCGCACTGTGCTATTTGTAACTAAGTTACTAACAATTAATCTTATTCACAAAAAATGTTCAAGAAACACCAAACAATGATACTCGTTTGAACATATATTTTCAGCATATATGTAAACATCAGCTTCAAATTATAACATCATGAATGTATCAACACATTTACAGGAAACGGTAGGCAACTACCATATACAATACAATATTTAAATATACCACATAATATTTCACGAAATCACAACAAGATGCTTGTGATGAGCCCAATGCATTTCGGGACTTTGCTGTCCCTTCGTCAGGGGCGTTCTGTGAAGAGAATATATATTTTTTATGTAATCAATCCAACACATCATTTTAGTATTTACACAAGAAGGATACATGGTGGCAGATTATATGGTACACATAGTACATAGAACTAAACCGTAAAACACTCATGCGGTAAATGAACTCTCCATTTAATTAAAGGTCACAATTATATGCAAGAGGAATACCGTCACCCAACAGTGGAAATCAAAATGAAAATGCACAGTGGCTCTGAAGAAAAACATCTAATGAGATAAGAATGCATTAATAAATAAAAAGAGAGGAACACCGTTGTTATAATCTTACATGTATTTGGTAGTTGGTTCTCAGAGGAAGGGAACCCAGCACCAAGATGAACCCAAGGTGGTTGGGGGGAGGAAAAAGAGTTGTACCAGACCTAGGTCGTGTGGAGAGACGTCTAGAGTCTCATCAACAGAAGTACAAAGCTTGGTACGATGGGAAACATGGAGCTAAAGAGGTAGAGATAAAACCCAACTCCCAAGTGTGGGTCAAGAAACCGGGTAGGGTGCAACCGGGAACGAGCAAGTTTGGAGCACCACAAACAGTGGTGAGCACAAGTAACAGTGTTGTTCGCCTGGACAATGGACAGACGTGGAGCAAAGACAGAGTTGTAAACACTGAATGATCTACGTGTTTCCAAATGTTTTATCCCTTCAAAGGGAGATGTGTTATAATCTTACATGTATTTGGTAGTTGGTATATCCCTACACCCCTTCCCCAAACCAGTAAGTGGTATGTTCCGTGGGAGCTCACCTTAGAATGTTCAGGTGAGCTCCAGTCAGTCTGAGAGCGGATGGTCATTAATAAAGACGCTTGACTTCAACTGGCGTGTATTATTTGAAACTACAACAACCGTGTATGAGAAAAATCTGCTAAAAGTATGGTAATGAGGTCTCACCTCAAATATTATGTGTGTATTTCCATGGTTGGAACAAAACGATGAAGACAGGCTAACTGTTGCTAAAAACCAAGAAACACAACATTTTTCAAATCGGGAATAGAAATCACTAGTGTCTTCATCTTGTTTTTGTTTACAGGCTGAAATTGCACCCCAGTCTTCCTTTTTCGTAGTCAATAGACGTGGTAGTACCTGCACTAATAATCCTGGTAATGCTGTAGTCTTTTCCCCAAGCCCTGAACCTGCAGCTCGGGCTTTTTCTTCGTTTTCTAATGCTGTCCACTCTATCTTTTGGTCTCCCACCTCCCATTCCTTTTCTTTGAGTTTCTCGTAAATACCGGCAGGCAATAAAACTTTTAATATTTTCATAATGTCCGGATAAGTATACTCTCCCATGAGTAACATGTCTTTTATCTCACGGTGGAAACCTGCTGGGTCTTTGTCATGGCTAGGTACTACTTTCTTCATTTCTAATAATTAAATTTTAGTTATGGGCGTGTACACAAACACGCGTTTAAAAGTATTGTCTTCGCCTCTGATTGGGTGCACTTCGCGTAAGGGATTCTGTCTGTCTATGTGATACGTTTTTCTTTCCAACTTGGGGGGAACTGAAACATGTTCTGGGCATACGAAGACAGTGTACTGGTGTCGATGTTCTAGAATTTCTTTAATTAAATCAGTACCCGAACCTCTCCATTTATTCGTGAGTAGTTCTATCAATATATCAGGTAGGGGACCAGGATCGGAACGTTGGCTTCTATACAATATAACGAGGTGCTGTATCATGTATATACCAGCTAAACGCTGTTCTTCTGGGGTAAGATTCAAAAACGTGTGTGCTAACGCATCATCACTGTATTTTTCAGAACTGTCAGCCCATTGTACTGCTGACCTGGCTAATTCTTGTTCATCCATGGAATCGAGCATATGATACCCCCTTCGGTCTCGGAGTAATTTATCAGCAGCCTGGAATAAATGTTTAGGGGACTTCGCATTTAGCATAGGGGCTTGAAAATGTCTGTTACATTCTGGATGTATCGGACGTATCGGGTCATTAAAGTATCTGGTATTGTTACAAGGTCTTCCCCTACCTACATAAGCAATTGTTTCTAATTGTCCTGTGGGCATTTCTGATTCTTCCTCCTCCTCTCCCTCTGATTCAGTTTTATCTGCCTCCGATCTGGCTTTATGTGTTCGTTCCACTTCCTTGCGGATCTTTCGGCACATAGCTACTATACATGTCTGTTTATCGTGTTTTCCCTCCGATATATTCTGACCCCATCTGGTAAGAACTTGCATTTCATCCTGATCTACCTCGGACCTATCTCTGTCTCTGATCAAGCAGTTTATGAAGAAGCGTAACAATAGTCTCTGTACATCCACTTTCTGGTATTCCATGGCTTCATCAATACTTTCAGGGCCTTGCCCTGTTTGGACAAAGCGATATATATTGTCTAAATGTTTAATCATTCCTGGTAATGTCGTTAAATACGTTGAAGCTCGTCGTATACGTAGTGATGATAGCAGCATTCTGTCATTTTTACCGGGCACTGGATCATATCTACAATCTATAAGATGTTCCTTAAACATGTCGGACGTTGCTATTTGTGGTGTACGTTGGTTTGCTAAATCCCTAAGAGACGATTTACTTCGTAATGGTGGTGTGGCAAAAATTGCTGCGGCACCTCCTGTCGCATCTTCTGAGGTGCTAGGCATAAAAGGGTTTGTGGGATGTAAGGTAGAAACTGCGGATGCAGGAAAAGTTGGATTGTGCGGAGGAGTTTGTAGTTGCGGAGTTGGGGGCGGATGATCTCGGCGTTGAGCACCATCGACAGGTGGTGTGTGTGGCGGAACATTAACATATTCAGGAGCTACATCGTCTAAATAGGAGGAAAGGAAAATATCTTTTGCGGTCTTGGGATGTGCTTTAATCGGGAGTAATGGGGGCGGTAAATCTTTCGGTATTTCCGGGGTGGCCTTAGGTAAACCTTCGGCCAAGAGAGGATACATACCATTCATAAGAGTGTTTCGTTGCCTGTCTACTTGTTCTGTTTTTACTCGGGTACCTTCCTCAATTAATATATTTTCTCGGGCTTTATTTGAGTTCTCCCTACTTTTCTCTTCCAGTCTGAGCGCTTTCTCTGTGCGCCTATGCGATTCTTTACGCCATAGTTCAATAGCATCTTTCTGTGACTGTCTGGCTTTCTTTTTCCATAATTCTTCTTCTACTCTCATGATGCAATCTGCATCCCATGTCCCAGCTGCGGGCCATCTCTGACTCTCTGCTAAATCCTTGGTGTAGTCCACCCATAAATCAAGATATAATACGGCATCTAGGCCATGCTTATGGTACATAAAATACCCTGGAGTATCCCTAGGTGGAATGGGAACAGCTTCTTCGAGTACTCCTTTTCTAGTTTTGATCTGTCTTAATTTTGAAAAGAACGGCATTTTTAAACCTTGCTACTTGATTCTTACTTGAACTGGACTTGAACACAATTAATACGAAAAAACACAATAATGAACACTCATTCATACCACAATTTTTGAACACAGTAAAACATTTAACATTTAACATTTAACGAACAATGATAATTAAGAGAAAACTAACTACTGACATAATACTAATACTAGATAATACTAGATTATATATACATGAACACACTGGATATACTGCTAAACAGTACAGATACACTGATAAAACAGTGCAGACCGGATTTGTGTACCCAAACCCGTCAGGACCGGCACAAACCAATGTGCACGTCTAACTGCCTCCCCAGCAATGGTACTCACCGGGTAGCACGGAACGGAAGGCCTCGGAACTGAACTGAACTGGACCGGACTGGACTCGACTCGACTCGGAACTTCGGAACCTGGTGGGCCTCTGTATACCTCGGATCTTGCTCTCTCAGCTAGGCTCTGGTCGGGATACTTCGCACTTCTCACCGCCTCGTCTGGGTGTTGATCACAGCCTCAGTCACCCCCGCTTGGCCGGAGGGAGATACAGGAAATCCTGCGGGTACGCGTTTTTGTCCGTTCAGCTGTGGCAGGGGACCGGGCCTGCAACGCACCTCCGGCGCGTGAGATGAGAAAGTGTCCCTATTCGGGCGCCAATTTATGTGGTAAATATTTAAATTACCTGTACTATTTTTATGCGGTAAAGTCTAGTAAGAATAACTCAGTCAAAAATAAGGGGCAGAATCCGTGGTATTAGAGGTTCTGAAAAGGCTTTATTCCTTACAAAGGAATCATAGTTCGAACTAGGCAATCTTATTCCATCACCAGGAAGGTTCAGGAAGGGATAGGCAATACATTATTGACAAGTAATTATATTACTTGTCAATAATGCAACAGCACAGGAACAGCGCTTCTTTGCAGGAAGGGTCCCAAGGCTCACTCACTCCACACAGATTTTAAAGAGGAGGAGGAGGGGGCGGGAAGAGGACCAGCTGCGGCCGATCCACGCCGCTAGGAATGCTGGTCCTCGCAGTCCCGCCTCTACCCCTGTTGACCAGATGACAGCTTGCAAGGGGCGCGTTGGTGCTCAAAGCACGTGAAGGGAGGCAGAAAGGATGTTCCCCAGAGAGAGTCTAAGCCTACGAGCGGCTCCCGCGAAGCGGGGGCCGCGAGGCGTGGCGAAGTGGCCAGACAGCAACAGCACAGGAACAGCGCTTCTTTGCAGGAAGGGTCCCAAGGCTCACTCACTCCACACAGATTTTAAAGAGGAGGAGGAGGGGGCGGGAAGAGGACCAGCTGCGGCCGATCCACGCCGCTAGGAATGCTGGTCCTCGCAGTCCCGCCTCTACCCCTGTTGACCAGATGACAGCTTGCAAGGGGCGCGTTGGTGCTCAAAGCACATGAAGGGAGGCAGAAAGGATGTTCCCCAGAGAGAGTCTAAGCCTACGAGCGGCTCCCGCGAAGCGGGGGCCGCGAGGCGTGGCGAAGTGGCCAGACAGCAACAGCACAGGAACAGCGCTTCTTTGCAGGAAGGGTCCCAAGGCTCACTCACTCCACACAGATTTTAAAGAGGAGGAGGAGGGGGCGGGAAGAGGACCAGCTGCGGCCGATCCACGCCGCTAGGAATGCTGGTCCTCGCGGTCCCGCCTCTACCCCTGTTGACCAGATGACAGCTTGCAAGGGGCGCGTTGGTGCTCAAAGCACGTGAAGGGAGGCAGAAAGGATGTTCCCCAGAGAGAGTCTAAGCCTACGAGCGGCTCCCGCGAAGCGGGGGCCGCGAGGCGTGGCGAAGTGGCCAGACAGCAACAGCACAGGAACAGCGCTTCTTTGCAGGAAGGGTCCCAAGGCTCACTCACTCCACACAGATTTTAAAGAGGAGGAGGAGGGGGCGGGAAGAGGACCAGCTGCGGCCGATCCACGCCGCTAGGAATGCTGGTCCTCGCAGTCCCGCCTCTACCCCTGTTGACCAGATGACAGCTTGCAAGGGGCGCGTTGGCGCTCAAAGCACGTGAAGGGAGGCAGAAAGGATGTTCCCCAGAGAGAGTCTAAGCCTACGAGCGGCTCCCGCGAAGCAGGGGCCGCGAGGCGTGGCGAAGTGGCCAGACAGCAACAGCACAGGAACAGCGCTTCTTTGCAGGAAGGGTCCCAAGGCTCACTCACTCCACACAGATTTTAAAGAGGAGGAGGAGGGGGCGGGAAGAGGACCAGCTGCGGCCGATCCACGCTGCTAGGAATGCTGGTCCTCGCAGTCCCACCTCTACCCCTGTTGACCAGATGACAGCTTGCAAGGAGCGCGTTGGTGCTCAAAGCACGTGAAGGGAGGCAGAAAGGATGTTCCCCAGAGAGAGTCTAAGCCTACGAGCGGCTCCCGCGAAGCGGGGGCCGCGAGGCGTGGCGAAGTGGCCAGACAGCAACAGCACAGGAACAGCGCTTCTTTGCAGGAAGGGTCCCAAGGCTCACTCACTCCACACAGATTTTAAAGAGGGGGGTCTCGAGCTTACCTGAGGCAGCGCCGGTGTGTGGTGCAAGCAACCTTCTGGTTCCGACATCGTTGTGGGCTGTTCCTGGCCTGCGTCTCCCTCCCGCCGCCGCGTTAGGCACTCTCGCGGCCGCGGTTGGAAGGGACTACAATTCCCGGCGTCCATCCCTTCAAGGAAGATACCGCCCTCAGCCTGCCAACAGCGCCTGGAGGCGCTACAAAAACCCAGCTCACCCTCGGCGGAACGGGGGTCTCGAGCTTACCTGAGGCAGCGCCGGTGTGTGGTGCAAGCAACCTTCTGGTTCCGACATCGTTGTGGGCTGTTCCTGGCCTGCGTCTCCCTCCCGCCGCCGCGTTAGGCACTCTCGCGGCCGCGGTTGGAAGGGACTACAATTCCCGGCGTCCATCCCTTCAAGGAAGATACCGCCCTCAGCCCGCCAACAGCGCCTGGAGGCGCTACAAAAACCCAGCTCACCCTCGGCGGAGCGGGGGTCTCGAGCTTACCTGAGGCAGCGCCGGTGTGTGGTGCAAGCAACCTTCTGGTTCCGACATCGTTGTGGGCTGTTCCTGGCCTGCGTCTCCCTCCCGCCGCCGCGTTAGGCACTCTCGCGGCCGCGGTTGGAAGGGACTACAATTCCCGGCGTCCATCCCTTCAAGGAAGATACCGCCCTCAGCCCGCCAACAGCGCCTGGAGGCGCTACAAAAACCCAGCTCACCCTCGGCGGAGCGGGGGTCTCGAGCTTACCTGAGGCAGCGCCGGTGTGTGGTGCAAGCAACCTTCTGGTTCCGACATCGTTGTGGGCTGTTCCTGGCCTGCGTCTCCCTCCCGCCGCCGCGTTAGGCACTCTCGCGGCCGCGGTTGGAAGGGACGACAATTCCCGGCGTCCATCCCTTCAAGGAAGATACCGCCCTCAGCCCGCCAACAGCGCCTGGAGGCGCTACAAAAACCCAGCTCGCCCTCCGCCTCGCGGACGCGCGCGGGGATCGCCGGGCTGAGCCCGGGCAGAGGGCGGGCCGTCTGTGGCCGTCAGGGGCCACAAGAGGCCGGGCCGGGCTACCCCACTGACATTTTCGCAACTGGATATATCAGCAATCAAGGTACTGTGACACAAGTCTGATATGCATTCTAAATCCCTGACTTATCTCATGTGTCTGAATCGGTTGACATTCTGAACTACAAGCTTATCGGTTATCCCCCCTCACAGCTTTGTGTCAACTAACACTTAAGGGATCAACTGTAAAATTTTGTGCAATTGTGTGTACTTTACACTTTGGTTGTAACTATGAAACGCAATGGTAAAAATGCTAGTCTATCTACTTCACGCCCAACAACTAGGCAACAGACTACAACTGCGCAACCCCTCCCAAGCTTGACAGCTATTGATAAAATGCTGCAGCAGACAATTGGAGCCGTGGCCTCGGCCATAGAAAATACAGAGCGGCGTTTATCAATTACTCCTGCAATTCCCCCTTCTTCTCAAATAGTGGAGGATGTGTCAATTGCCACAACTAACGCCCTCGATCTTAATTCCTCTTTTATTTGTTCCTTCGCTGATCTACCCTGTGCACAGCCCACTACTAGTGATACGCACGCCTTCCAGGTTCCCAACTCCCCGCGTCACTCTCCTCCTAATAAGGCTCCTGTGACTCGTAATTTAGTCAAGAAACCTAGGGTTAGGAAGAACAAAACACTAAGGAAGAATAAGCCTCTAATTAATTCCTCTGCACCGATCGATAGTTCTCCTACCCTGCCCCCCACGCAGGCTCCTCTGTGGGCCACTCATATGATTTTAGATCTCCAGGCCCATATCGAACATCTACTTGGTTCCCATTTTAAATCCCTCCTGTCTAGGTTGGACAGATTGGTCTCCACCATTAACAACGCCGGCTTTGGCAAAACCAAGCAGCCTACAGACTCCACAAACTTCCCCCCTTGTCCTGTTCTCGCCGACAACAACGTTTCCGCCGCCACTGAAACCTTCCCTGCTCCCCCTCAAATAGTTGACATGATTGCTCCCGCTGCAACTATTTCTCTGACTAGGACTACAGACCCAGAAAGTTCCAGAACACAGAGGGAGATTACCAATGCGGGGGAAAAATATCCAGACAGTCGAGCTAGAGATCATAGAAATACTCTTACTGAAGGACCTAACACTGCACTACCCTGTATTGACTTGCCACCTGAATCTCTCCCGTATGTTGTTGTGCTTGCTGGTGTTCCCCCCCTACCTAAAGGAAAGAACGAGGATTTCTCGGATCTAAAAAACAAATGTATACACTGGTTCAATTTAAACAGCCCTCTCCCCTATAACATCTCTGGAGAAATTCTGGGTGTTCGGAGACTAGATTGGATTGGGCCTACTCCTAAGTCCATCATAGGAAATTGTGTCATTGTCAATTTTAGACATCCACTTGCTGTAAATTATATCTGCAATAGGACACCCTTTAGACCTAACACTCAAATTATCCCATTACATCTGTCATATTTCTATCCAGCCCCACAGCATAGAGTAGGACAGATCAGGGGTATGAGTTGGGCGGGGGGCCAAAATAAATTGTACGCTAGATCAGTGGAAGAGACCCAGAATATGCCCTTGTTGTCACTTTTTGCCCAAAAAAATAGATTCAGTGTGTTGGAGGAGGTGGACTGACCAGTCGTGTACTCGAGTCCTGTACCCCAACCTGACAAAGCTATGGCCGTCCAATCAGCTGTAGAAAAGGATAGATATGTGAGTGCAATTTTAGAATCTCTGCCAGCATCTTCTCCCCTGACCGCAAGAGTGGAAATAAAACAAACCACCCATGAAGACTTGGTTGTTCCCCCTGATGATCTTCTGTGTAATGTCAACCTTCTGGGCGCCACAACAGCAACAAACCCTCAAACAACTGAAGTCTGCACAGATTCTACGCCTGGCGACCCAGTAAATAGGAATAGAGCACTAGGCGAGGGAATAAAAATATTGTCTTGGAATGTGGCAGGGATAAAAAACAAGTTATCTAACTTGGAATGGAGTGATTTTGTAGGTACTCATGACATCTGCCTTATGCAAGAAACGTGGGCCACCGAAGAAAATTCAAGGATTGGTTATGCCACTTTCGACACTTTGGCAACCACAAGTGGCAGAGGGAGGCCTTCGGGTGGTCTTTCAATTTGGGTAGGGACTCATTTGGGAGCCCAGGCAACCGTGATTCCAACAAACTCCCTGGATGTTCAATGCGTCCTCTTAACCCTAAAAGACAAACCATCGGTTGCTTTAATAAACGTCTATTCAAGGCCAGTCAAGAATGGCCAAGAATCTGGTGTAATAGATGCATTAAAGCATTTTATATTGTCTTTAGACCCCCCACCGCAATTAATAATAGGAGGCGACCTTAACTGCCAATTTGAACCCCTTGAGTCTCCTAATATGGGCGAGCCAGACGAAGAAGATCAGTTCTGGCATATACGTGAACCACAGATGTCTCCTGTCAGAGCCTGGACTCCGCTCGTCCTTCAAATTAAATCTTTAACTCTTGCACTATCCCTAAGGGCCTGTAATGGGAGATTGGAACCCGATTGCCCAGGCCATCCCACGTTCAACAGACCAGGCCAAAAATCTAATATCGACTATATATTAATGGAAGCAAGACATTGGGGCAATTTATTAGAGTTTGAAATCCACCCCAGGCAAGATAGCGACCACAACGCCCTTGTTCTGACTTTGAAACCGGGTAGTTTTGGTCTAACTAACTCTCCTCCCAATTCAAATAGCCCTATACTCCCGGTACTCCTTTCTAATAATAGGAGGAGAATAAAATGGCCCTATTTTTTGAAATCCCCTGCTAAACTTGCGCAAGTATATCAGACAGCTTTGCCATCTCTTTCCGCAATGGGGGATGTAGGTATAGACAACTTGAGTGACTCAACTAAGATCCATACTCACTTAGTTAATAATCTGAGGGGCCTATTTAACCCAGTGGGAAACAAACAACACCAGCTTAGATCACACCCCTGGTATAAGGAACCCTGTAGAAAAGCAAAAAAGGACTTGCTCGCGGCAATCAAAGGTAACGACAGGACCAACATAAAGAAACTTCGTCTAGACTATAAGAAGGCTATCGCCAGGGGGAAGATGGATTGGGAGGAGCAAAGCTGGGAGGATCTAAGATTAGCTCTTATATGTAGAGATCCTAAGGCGTTTTGGGCCACTGTGAACTCTGACGGGAATGGGGTAGTACCATCCCTTGTTGCTAACATAGCTCCACAAGTCTGGGAATCCCATTTTGGGGAACTGTATGGGGATTCGGAGGACCTTTCTTCTACAGACATGTCTCTCGAGTCTAGTTTGATGAGAGGAATTGATTCTAGTATATCTAATGCTGAGATTCATCCTCGCCCTTTTATTTTAGCACCTTCACATGTATGCCAGCCTCAACCATCTTTGATGGGTGTAGCCACTCCTGTGACAGAACTTCCTGTGGCTATCACTCTTAAAGAAGTAGAAATCGCAATAAACAAGCTCCTTTCTAACAAAGCACCTGGCCTGGATAAAATACCACCGGACTTATTCCGCTCCCAACCAAAAATCTGGGCCCCGTATTTGGTGGTACTATTCAATTCCATTCTGATGGGGGCCGCTTTGCCAGACACTTGGTTGGGCGCGGAGATAGTTCCCATATTTAAAAAAGGCTGCCCATTGAAGCCGGCTAATTATAGACCAATTAGCCTTATTGACACCACCCAGAAATTAATGGGCAGGATTATCTTGGATAGAATACAGGAATGGGTGGATGATAACAACATCTTGACTACATTACAGGCAGGGTTCAGATCTGGGATTTCCACCATTGACCAGATCTTTCGGCTCCAGGTTCTATATTGGAAAAGTGTGAGAGTAGAGGGTGGCAGTCTCTACCTCATCTTTGTGGACCTGCGAGCTGCCTTTGATCTTGTCCCAAGAGAAAAACTATGGGAAGTCCTGGCAGAAATGGGTCTCCCACCCTACCTGTTGGATATCTTGACTAGATTTCACAGTGGTAATTACGCCCAGGTTAGATGCGGGAGACACGGCGATTTATCCTCACGTTTTCCCGTAAGGAAGGGAGTGCGCCAAGGATGCGTTTTGGCTCCAACATTGTTCAGCCTATACATCAATGGTCTTGTTACTCACCTGGCTGATGTCCCTAATAATGACGCCCCAAGATTGGCTACCGGTAGAGTGCCCGCTCTGATGTTTGCCGATGATACTCTGCTGATATCTAAAACATCATCGGGCATCCAGCGCATCTTGGATGGTTTCCTGGCATTCTGTACTTCCAGAGGCTTGGAGATTAATCTAGAAAAGACTAAATTCATGATCTTCAATCCTCCCAAACAGACTCGACCAAATCCTACCTTAAATGGCTCCCCCCTCGAGAGAGTCAGGACTTTTGTCTACCTTGGAATTACGTTGACCGAGAATTTTGATTGGGGACCTCAAATCGCAAAATCATGGCTGAGGCTGTCTCAAATAGCAGGGGGCCTTTGCAAAGTCCAGCAAGCCTCGGTATATAAACCAGCAGCTCCAGTAGCTGAAATATACCGATTGCAAGCTAGAACAGCTTCATTGTACGGGGCGGAGTTATGGGGCCATAAAAACATTGCCAAATTAACCCTGGTTGAGCAGGGCTTTATGAGAAGACTCGTTGGCCTTCCTGTAAGTACACCGCTCATCCCCCTACGCCTCGACCTGGGGCTAGAACCAATTGAAGACTTGGCAATTCTCCGACCCTTACTCTACTGGAAAAGGCTCTGGACGGTGCATGAACTGGCACCTTTCAGAGAAGAATTCCTAGAGGTCTGGCCATTAATTAAAAGTAAGAACATTTCATGGCTATCCCATATTAAGGCTCTCAGCATAAAGATCGGCAGGACCGATCTCTGGGAACTACCGGAGGTAGCCTGCATACGGATTTCTAAACCTGATCTAAGAGGCCACATAAGGGAGCTGAGATTAGCAACCTTACATGGTTCAAGCTCTTTGGGGAAACTCACTAATGAGTTTCTCCTAGTAAAACTAGAAACAAGAGCAGAGGCCTTTCTTGATGTAATTTATCCGTCTCTTGCTAGGAAGCTTTATTTGCAGTTGAGGTATGGTACCTTACCGCTTAGAGTATTCACCTGCAAATGGACAAGATCGGAAAATGCAGTCTGCCCGGCATGTAATCATAGCAGTGAAGATATATGTCATGTCTTGTTTTTCTGTCCTGCATACCATTCAATAAGGAAAAAGTGGCTCATTCCCATTTGCAAGAACTTAGGGTTTAGACACTGCATGCTCGCATGCAGGGTCTTAAGATATGATACTCACCCCCCAATTGTTTTTGCTATGTCTCGTTTTTTACATGGGTTCTGGCGCAGAAGGAAAAGTTTTCTTTAAACACTTTTGTCTTTTACCAAATGAGTCTTTTGATAACATCAGTTTAATACATTTTTTAACTATTGTATTAACTTGACATTATTTATTGTTTTAAATGAAATGTGCAATTTTCTTGTTATTTATTCTGTGCTTTTATGGTCTCCGACCGAAATAAAGTTGTCAAAATGAATGAATTATATATATATGAAAAGCATTGCATTAAGACAGATGCAGGAGGCGTGACAGCTGATAATACAGATAAGAATACACATACGTAATGAAAATAGGCGTAAATACAGGCGTATACTAGAAACGTCATTTAAAATGATGTCACAAGTGGGTGGATCCATAAGAGAATCCTGCAGTGTCAGCAGAAATATTTGGCAGAGATGCGCGCGCAGCCGCATGACGTGTGATTGACGTGCAACTAGAGGGTGAAGGGGAATTGACATTTAGCTCTACATGTGGAGACAAAAGTCTGGGGGGTCAGGTCAACCTAATCCCAAATCGTATCTAATATCTTTGTTTAAGGAACTGTGTTATCCAGAAGGAAAGGTTTCTCGGACGGAATCTATTCTATACTGACTGTTAGTGCATGTACAAGCGTCTATGTGTCTACATGAGATGCGAGGGGGCAGGAATCTTCCATGGTAACAGGGGCTATGAATTACTTGCATAAAGACAGCGAGGCCAAGCTCTTTGCTCGGTAGCTGGAAGGATGTTTACCTAAACTACTAGACAGGAATGCATTGGATGAGGAGTGGAGCAGATAACTTGAAGGCTGAATACAGTTTTTGGCAGGCAACAGGTCGCGTCAGGCACCGTTAGCCGCGCAGGGAGTAGGACAAAGTTAATGGATACAGATGCAGGTCCAGGCTGGAGCATTTCAGAGGCAGAAGCAGGGAATGGCTTGATGACAGAATTCAGGGCCTACTCGCCTGAACTGTAAAACTAGAAAAGTGAACCATATAAAGTCGGTGGCCAATCATACTTAGGAATGGAATATTTGACCCATTCATGGCGGATCTGAAAGAGGACAGGTTGACGTTGGACGCACATGTATTTGCGTCTTCATAGCTGGAACTGGAGGGAACATACATGTACTTGTAGCATGTACATGGAGCCGTTGGGGTCTAAGATAGGGGAAACAATTGACCATAAAAATTCATATTTCCTCAACAGACAATGGCAGTAATGTACTTAAGGCCATGGAACTTGGTTCCTATTTCAGGGTTCCGTGTTTGGCGCACTGCATAAACATTATAGTTCAAGACTTTCTGAAAAAAGAACCCATAGTCAGCAATTTACTGGCCATCTGCCGAAGAATATGCACTCATTTCAGCCATTCTTTTAAAGCTCGGAAGCAGCTTAGGATCATCCAACGTGTACATAGGATGCCAGTCAAGGCACTCATCCAGGAGGTGGCAACACGTTGGAACTCTACGTATTACATGCTAGATCGTCTGTATGAGCAGTACAGGTCACTCCATGAATATGTCTGGAACAGAAGAGGGGATGCTACTGTTAAAGGCATGACCCTTGACATGGAGCAATGGAGCCTAATTAAATGCCTGACTGAGATGCTTTCTCCCTTTGAGGTCTTCACACGTGAAGTCAGCAAGGAGGACTGTACAATGGGCCAAGCTATCCCATTATTGCAAATGCAAGAGCATCTCCTGAATAATGTGTCTGAATCATACAAAGGTTTAGAGGAAAAAAGGCAAGCCCATGACTTGGTGGAGAGCTTATCCCGGCGCTTAGCTGAAAATGTAAGGATACAAAATAAAATTTTGTCACAAGAACATTACATTTGTGCCAAAATTCTGGATCCACGTGCAAAATTTGGACTGAAGACATTCTTTGCTTTTTCAAAGATTGATGTTGCCCGCTACAAAACTTGTATAGCTGAAGCAGCCAATAAGTTGGAAAACGAACGGCTGCTAATTAAAAGCCCGGAAGATCAACCCACAAGAAGTACTGCAGCAGGCCATGCAGGATCAAGTGCAACTTCGTCGGCTGAGGGCAGTGCATTAGGATCACAACACTCACCATCACCATCACTATCGACCACAGAAACAATAACTGGATCATTAGGCCGAGTACAATCATTACACGAGTGGTATGTAAAGTTAGGCATTAATAAGCACAGTGCTGATGCACAGAGAAAAGAGCACAAAAGCTTACCAGCAGCAACCCTGAACATTGAGCGGATGGTCCAGGCCTATCTGGACGACCCAACAGAGGTGTACATTGATCAAAACCCATTGCAGTATTGGTATAGGAAAAGGTCTGAATGGCCACAGTTCAGCAGGCTGGCGATAAGCTATCTGGCTTGCCCTGTCGCAAGTGTCTCTTCCGAACGTGTTTTCAGTGCTGCTGGTTCCATTGTAACATTGAGAAGGACCAGTCTCTCGCCCAAAAACGTGGAGAGGTTAACAAAGATCAAAATAAATCAGCACTTTATACCACTGAATTACACATTACATGAAGCAATGGAGGAAGATGAGGACAGCGGCTCAGGTGACGGAACTATTGTGTCACATGCTGATTACCTACTACTGGCTGACCCCCCAGAGTTTGAGGACGAGCGATACTTCCCTGACAATTAGGCTTGCACCTTACTGTCTTACTCCCTTTTTCCCACCGTGATTTGTGGGTTTGTCATTCCGGTTACAAACTTGTGAATCACAACAAATCCATTACCACCATCTTCTACTCTTCTTATTTAATATACAATTTTCAGGTGTCTGCAATTTGACAGTACAGTCCTCCGAATCCAGCTCCTCCGCTCCATCATACTGAATCTCCCGCCCAAATCCATTGCCCTCATGAATGATGATTGGATGATGGTAAAATACTACAAGAAAAAATTCAAACTTTCCTAGTCCTGCCAAAAGAAGTGGAGCATGAATCAAATCACTACTATAGCTATGCTCCTTTCAGAGCCGAGAGAGACTGGCCATTAACTGAAAATAAGATGGAACAGGTACTGATTGATACCATACATTGGACGCAGAGTCGCAGACTGAATGATTTTGTTGTTTGTTGTGCATACATTTATGTAATTGTGCACTGCCACTAATCAACTTTCTACAGAACACAGTAAACTTAACTCAAGGTGAATTCAATTTTCCCCTTCTTGCAAATAAGAAATTGCTTTTAATTCAATACAGGAAGGGGACTCACTATATCTGCGCAATGAGTATGATGACACAACAGCACCGTCCATCATGATGATGGCGAAATAGACGGCCCGTTAACTTAAGATGAGAAGGAACAGGTAATGACAATTAATGGCATGCATTGGACACCTGACTCTGAGCGATTGGTCTTTGTATTTTCGTTGTTTGTTTGTTGTGCACAAAGTGAAGTCAAAGTGTACTAGTAATCTATATTTCTGTACACACTAAAGACTGACTGTTCTGCTTGGGTTTTCGGATCAGATAGAACCCGCTCATCAGAGCCTCACTAACCCAGCCAGAACGTTACCCCCTCCCCTTTCCTAGGGCCTATTTACAATAGGTAACCACATATATATATACCACCTAAGGACAGGGAATTCCTACTATACATACCAAGACCTCTTATAATCGGCGGCCTCGCGATCCCATACGGATCCCGACCTCTCTGCCCATACGACAGTATCACAAGTGGCGGCCTCGCGATCCCATACGAATCCAGACCTCTCTGCCCATACGACAGTCTCAGCACAAGTGGCGGCCTCGCGATCCCATACGAATCCAGACCTCTCTACCCAGATGGCAGTCTCAGCACAAGTGGCGGCCTCGCGATCCCATACGAATCCAGACCCCTCTGCCCATACGACAGTATCACAAGTGGCGGTCTCGCGATCCCATACGAATCCAGACCTCTCTGCCCATACGACAGTCTCAGCACAAGTGGCGGCCTCGCGATCCCATACGAATCCAGACCTCTCTACCCAGACGGCAGTCTCAGCACAAGTGGCGGCCTCGCGATCCCATACGAATCCAGACCCCTCTGCCCATACGACAGTATCACAAGTGGCGGCCTCGCGATCCCATACGAATCCAGACCTCTCTGCCCATACGGCAGTCTCAGCACAAGTGGCGGCCTCGCGATCCCATACGAATCCAGACCTCTCTACCCAGACGGCAGTCTCAGCACAAGTGGCGGCCTCGCGATCCCATACGAATCCAGACCCCTCTGCCCATACGACAGTATCACAAGTGGCGGCCTCGCGATCCCATACGAATCCAGACCTCTCTACCCAGACGGCAGTTCATCCTATGATCACCATAACATACAAGAAGGGAATCAGTCTCACTATTCATCAGATCACACAAGGACTGCCAGTTCGAGCATAGCCTGTTCTCCGGTTCGAGGGGCTCCTCTCTCCCTTATCCAGTTACCACTTACCTGATCAGGGTTAACATCTGTTCATGTAGCCGCAGCTGACTAGAAAAAATAGGCTACCCTCTCATACAAGAACACACAGCACATGTTGGTTCACTACAAACTGGGTACTTTATTACTCATTACATACGCAATCACATAACATTACAATATAACACATAACCTGCAAAGAAAAGTGAAAGATTAAGTTGTACACTCTAATAAGAAAGGGTCGACATCACCTTAGTAGTGTGTAGCCTGCATTCAGTGGTCATCTAGGTTCCCTTCTCGTCTGTGCCTCGGCTCGCCTGGAAGTCACACCTCTGCAGTCACGGATCTGTTCCCTTCACCCTTCTCCGAGTCACTGGGACCTCTTCCTTATCGGCTACTCTCTCCTCTCTGACTATTCTGCTAGGAGAGTATCTGTCTCTCGGTTTTTCTCCGCCTTCAAGATGGCGTCTGTCTTCCCTGGAATAAGTAGTAGCTTTACTGCTAACGGCTAGATGCCGCCTACGGACTGAACATGTAACTGCCTCAGACTTTCACTAATATAGAGGTGCGTTTCCTCATGGAAAATTCCGGCCCGTAACCTGCCGCCCACCAAATTCTTGTACCTCCCCGTACCAAGGACACGTTCCCAGCCGGCCGGCCTGATGTAGTGTCTTCGGAATGAAGAAAAATACAATCCTTCGATAAGGGCCGGCCTGAACCGGTTCTCTCCAAGCGAATAACACCTCATAACTAAAACATTACATTTGACCTAGAAGCATCCCAAGCTGCCGGAGCAGAAAGAAAGTTGGAGTCTCTCCCGTTTGAGGCCTACCAGGCCTGAATTCAGCACGGGTCCATGAAATACCCTCACTACAGGACAGGTTATCCCTAATACTAACAAATCTATCCCCTAGGCTATGTGTGCAAGCCCTGATCTATGGGGAAGAGCACAGGAGCATGTCGAAGTGCCTAGTAAATAGGCTCCATTCACTACTCTAACCCTTAGACTTGAATGGTAAGAGACTGAAGTCACATTCAATCACCTCTCCTCACAAGAAGGCCGGGAAAATCGAGCAGAACACTGACTCAAGTCAATAATATTACTACTCTTGTTGTGCAATAACAATTTTACTTCTACTGCAGGCCGATCTTCACACTCAGTCAGTAAAAGTATCGGAGATGAGATTGAAGTCAGGAGGATGTTTCATGAGTGGCATAAACTTAAAAGCCTAAAGGTAAACACGTCAACAACAACCACAGCAGACCCAAATGTCTGTAGAAGTGGAATAGAGTGTAGCGGTGGGATGACTGCGGTGCATTGATTTACTAACTTAAACTGTAAAATGCTACGTTTGGAATGGATAATGTGCCTGCCTTTGTCCAACTCAAAAAAATAAAAAGTACTCTAAAGTCTTAACGTAGGATGTGCTACTGCTAAGCATTGTGGGACTGCTCTCTCCTGTTATGGTTGAAGGTCAATGCTGCAAACAGACTAGAGTAGAGATGATGCATGCATGCCACCTCGGTAAGTGTTCTTGTTGCACTATACCACAACTAGTGCATTTATTTCAACTTTGTTTCTCAATATCCCCTTTGGTTTTCCATCTACAATTACAGGCCGGGCCTTGCCCAATACTTTGGAAAACATTACAATGCACACTTACCTTAGCAATAAATCAAATTTTTTTTTCCATCCGGGCAGTGGCGAGTGGCGAGGCGACACACCCAAGATTGATGGACGAGAGGAGGACCAAGAGGAATGCCGAGATGCGAATCCAGTCCACATTTTTTTACCAGGATAACACAGTAACAGTATCCACTTTTATCTTCTTTTAAATAATTTGATTAATATTTTGTATACAATCTTTACAACAGTGTGTTCTTAGAGTTGTTATTATCATCATTAGGTTTGCTCTCTGTTTACGATTCTTCCCTACCAATATTTAAAATTTCAATTTGCTATCTGTAAAAGTATTAAGGCCAGAACAACAGAACAATAACTAGAATTGTATGTAATCCGGGTCTCTCATCATCATGCATGCATTTCCTTTTTCTCCCTTAACATATGGATATGGTAGTCTTCAATGATTGTCGTTTGTTTGTCCATGCATACTGTTTTTCTATGTCAAACCTTCCCCAAAAACCCCCTTCCCATCCATTCAACAAACCCTAACCCTCTTCCCCCGGGCTGTGTGACTTATTGTCGAGGTGTGACTAAATTAAAATGTACACCAATACAGTCAGTCAGTCAGTCAAATTGGCTTTATTTCGATATAAAACATATCTTTAAAAGCACTACATTGCAACATTCTTTAAAAAACTAAAACGCCAATTCATAAGAAAACAGTTATACAGGATCAGGATACGAATGGCAAGAATAAATTACATAAAAATCCAATTTTAAAACCATGATTAAACAACACACAAAAGCCTTTTTTTTCTGATCAACCATGCCCAGTTTAAGAACTTCGCCAAACCACAGACAAATAGAGGGCGAGTGTCAGATTTTAAAATACGATAGGCCTCACTACATTGTCTTGTGCCTAGCTCTTTACAGAGGGGTTTCAACCACCTAAGGCGAGGGGCTTTATATGCTGGGCATTCGAATAAAAGGTGAGGGACCGACTAAATCCTGGTCTCACAGAAAGGGCAAAAAGGAGTAGTCTGAACTGGTACCTTCCATCCAGCGGTCAGCTCACACACGGGCAGTGTACCTATCCTGAATTTAAAATATAAGGCCCTATCTCTAGATTTTGAAATAATATCGAGATAGGGCTCGAGTAGTGCCACCTCCTTTACTAGTAGGAAATCAGCAGCACATCTACATAGATTAGGATTAGTATTTCTGGAATCCATTACCCATTTCCAGTACAGTTTTTTTAGGACAGACTTGGGCGGTGCGGTCATGGACTGCCAGGCCTCTCCAAGACCCAACTCGCCCAGCAGTCGTTTAACATCCCTCAACCATCCTATTTTGTACCAGCCAGGCATTGATAAAACCTCATTTAGCCCCTCCGCATAACTAACAAGCTCCGGAACTCTCCATAAGCGACCCCAAAGAAGTAGAGGGCGCAACCTTGCCTGGTCTTTAATAGGGCAACAGCCCATGTCAAGGAATAGGGGAAGGGTGGGGGTACTATAGGGAAGGCCCATTATATCTTTCAAAAATTTATTTTCTGAACGGGTCAACTGATCCACATTCTGCGCCCCCCAAAGCTCTGCTCCATAAAGCGCCGCACTCACCCCTCTTGCCTTATAGATGTCAAGTACTGGGGCAATTGGTTTGAGGGTGGAGGACCGTTGTTCTTTTAGCAGAGCCCCCACCACCCTTTTGTGGTTTAACAGCATTTTATGGAGGTGAAAATTCCACCTCATGGTGTCAGAGAGGCGAATTCCTAAATAGTCAAACTCCTTGACCATTTCTAGGGGCACTGAGTTCAGTACAGGTGTCCTGCCCCTTTTCTTCGGGGGATTCAGGACCAAATATTTGGTCTTTCCCGTGTTAATTTCTAATCCCCTCAGATTGCAAAACATTTGGAACCTATCAAGAAGGCTCTGCAACCCTACTGGGGTCTTGGAGATCAAGAGAGTGTCGTCTGCAAATAATAGAGTAGGTATTCTCATGCCCGCCAGGGATGGAACATCAGAAGGATTTTGTAAGAGATGCTCCACCACTCCATTGACGTATAATGAGAACAGAGTGGGGGCTAAAACACAGCCCTGGCGGACACCTCTATTTACAGTTATTCGGGCAGTCTTTTGACCCTGGTTACCCCACCGAACCTGGGCAAAATTATCCGCATGAAACTTAATTATCAAAGATAAGAGGTACGGTGGCATACCCAGATCTGCCAACACCCTCCATAGGCGGCTGCGGGGCACTAGGTCAAAGGCAGTCCGTAAATCTATGAAAGCAAGGTACAGACTACCTTTGCCCAGCACAACCACCTTCCAATATAACAACAGCAGACGAAATGACTGCTCAATGGTCCCAGTACCTGACCGAAAGCCCGCCTGAAAATCAGAAAGTATCCTATTCTCCTCTGCCCACTGGAGTATCCTCCCTAAGACCACCTTTCCTGCCACCTTATGCGATGAATCCAATAAGCTTATAGGGCGATAGTTAGCTGGATCGTCCCGACTCCCTTTTTTAAAAATCGGGACGACCTCAGCGCCCATCCAGGAATCTGGGAGAGGGGCATCATAGAAGCTTGCGTTGAGCAATGCTGCTATGAGCTTTCCCCATTCTAATGAATTCATGTGAATCAAATCCCCGGGTAGCCCATCCGGCCCGCAGCTTTATTTGGGATAAGGCACGAAATCGCATCCTCTACTTCCTTCCCTGTAAACAGGAGATCCTCACTCAACCCTGAAGAATCAACCAAAAAAGTTTAGACTGGATCTACTCCAACCCCCGTTGTCACAGTATAAAGTATGGAAAAATGGTCAAACAATGACGCCTCAGGGATATTACATGTTATAAGGGAATCCATGGGTTTGTCCCTGGTTCTTATTAAATCCCAAAAACCCTTCGAATCCCTCCCAGCACTTGCCAATTTTAGGTCACTCCAGAACTGGTTCTCCCATTCTTTCTTCGCCTTGCAAATAGCACCCTTGTACAACTTTTTGGCTATACTAATCAATACGGTATCCTTGAGTTTAACTGCGATAATTAAATCCCTCTTCGCACTTCTGCAGGGAGCAGAATACCAGCCAGCGTTACCCTTGGGGCGCCCTGTCTTGTTGGCCCTATGACCTGGGTTTCGCATAGTGAAGAGATCACCTAGTGCATTAGTAGCATGGTTAAAAAGAGTGGAGATCTCATGGTCATTTGGCATAAAGTAATCTAGTCTGAACAAGGCATTGGTCATGATTGATCTTATTTCCACGATCTTGCCTTCGTCAAGAGCCACATTTTTCCATTTAAGGTGCCTCCCGCAGTTCGAGGGGCAAACGTCACTTGTTGACTTCCACACATGATGGGCTTGCAGTTTCTCCACAACTGTCCACATAGGGGACAGTGTCAAAGACAGCGGATTGTGATCGCTGTCAGATGAGGGGAGGACTGCCATATCCAACAGATGAACCCAGAGCTTGAAATTCAACAGGATGTAGTCAATTTGAGATGAATGTCCTACCCTGTTGAAGGTATGGGCCCCACAAGAGTCCGACTTTGACCGTCCATTTACTGCTCTCAAACCATATTCCAGGGTTAGGGCATTTAAATGGATAGCAGTTTGGGTCCAGCTCTCGATAGGTGGAATTGACAGGGATGGAATCCCTCTCCTAACATCTTCTTCTTGGGTGCCTAGTATGTGATCCTCAGCTAGGGGTTCAAAAGTGCAATTGAAGTCCCCTGCTAACATGACATACAAATCAGTCCTACAAGATCTGAGTGCATCCTCTAAGCCCAGTAGGGTCAATGAGGGCGTGCCCCCTTTTGGGGATCTAACATAAATATTAATATCTCTAAAGTCCGGCCCCGGAAGACCCTCTAACCACTAGTCTCTGCAAGTCTCGGGACTTAATTTCTATGCACCTTATGTGATACCCTAATAAGATGCTTACCCAGATTAATAGACCGCCTGAAGGTCGACCTCTCCCGGCGGACGAAGGAATTGCAGGTACAAAGTAGGTAGTATAGCCAACCTTGTAACGGGGTTCCAGACACCAGGTTTCCTGGAATAAACATATCCCGAATGACTCAATAAAAGAGTTCCATTCCGGTATGTCCAAATTACGAGAAATGCCCGCTATGTTCCAGCTGACAATTTTCAAAACCTCGACATCAACTGCAGCCTGTGCAGGGAGTAGCCTCTGCACAGGTAGACTATCCTGAAATGCAGAGATGGTTGGTACATCTCTCGCCAGTTCCACCTGGTTTGGGGCATCAGAGGCAAACTCATCGGGATTTGAATAACCTGTTAACTCCACGATAAGGAACGGAGCACTACCCTCAAAAGGAGAAGGGTTATGACAGGGTGGGTCCAAAACTACCCCATTACAATCTATAACAACACTCTCTTTTTCAACATATACGGCAGGTGACTTTGTGAGAGGTCGGTCACTCTTTTGTCAACAATTCTGCCAGGGCCAAGTGAGGTATGGGCATGAATTTTGACGAAGCAGGCTGGAGTGGTGGGGATAATAGGAGGTATGCCTGCCATTCCATCCCTCCCAACTAGCCACTCTAGCAGACCGTACAGGGGCTGCATGATGATTAAAAAAACTAAGGTCACGTGTACCAATTCCTATATTGGAGCCCATACTTCCCTCACTATTATTAAAGCTGCAAACATAGGTGGCTACCCTGGGGTCTTCAAAATTGACTATAATGCAGTCCCCCATTATGTCTTTGGGCCGGGTGCCTAACCAGCTAACCCTCCTCACATGGATAACCCGACCACCCAGTGAACTAGGGAGAGGTCTATTTTCTTTCGCCCAAAATAAGGTTTTATTCTTAAGTTCGGCACAAGACTCCTGTTTGCCTGGTTTCAACACAGGGGCCCCAGTAAGTACTGCCACAAATGGTTGGCAGTCAGGGGGTAAATTAGGAATGGGGACAGGCACGATGCTTGGGGCATTTCTTGGTTGAGAAGTATGAATTGAAGTTATTTTGCCAGATTTAGTATTACTAGTACCAGTATAGTTATTAACGCTAAGTTTATTTATCATAGCGGTACCGCTTGTACTTGGGCCCACAAACCCCGCAGTCATCACTGGATGGGCAATGTTACCCAGTGCTGCGTTAGATTTCGCTGAGACCCCCACTGTGGCCACCCCAACCTTTGGGATAGCCCCAGAGGAGGCCGCAGTTTGTTCAACAGGGCTATTTTCCTCAACCACCCCCTTGGCTGCCCCACAGGTATTAGATAGACTTATTGGGGCAGTAGGTAGTTCACGCGGCGCAGGATTCCCAGTTAAGCCATCCTCCCTAATTCTAGAATGAAGTTTAATGAGAGATTTTAGGGAGAAGAAATTGTCAAGGGTGACTTGCTCAAATCTGTCCAGTCGTTCTGTAGCCCCTTCACTCTCTCTAGTACCGGGATCAACAATGATTTCACGATTTTTTCAAGCTGGGTGATTAATGGGATTTCGGTAGTGAGGCCTTCAGTAGGTACAGGGGGGGTCAGACGTCAAGTCCACACATGTCTTCTCTACAATATTACCAGTGGCTAGTCCCCCTTTTTGCCCCTGGGGATGACCGTGACCCACCCCTGCACCCTTATGAGACCAACCCACCCTACTTCCAACTCTCCTAGGTTTCTTAAAGGGTTTTAGATAACTGCCCTTACGCGGACTAGCCAGACGTTTCCTTTTACTAGCAGCTAGGCCATTTTCTGCCAGTGGTAAGGGCACAGAAGGGGCGGAAGAATCCTCCTGGCTAGGTAAGGTAGCAACAGGAAGCAAAAGTGCAGAAGTCTCAATAGGCCATGGCTCTAGCGGGACGCTCTTACCTCCCATCGGAACAGCAGCAGACAAGCTCTCTAGCCGGTCCAGGCTGGCCCTGATCGCGACAACCCGTGGATGGTTAGGGTCTAATAAGTCGTTAACTAAAGGATCAGGTGCATGAGCAGGTGAGACATTGACTAGAGGGACAGTTGGGCGTACTGGGGAGGGGGCTAGTGCCAGAGAGCCCAACGATGAGCGTTTGCCAATCAGGGGTTCCCGAGAAAGACGCCGTTCTGTCATGGCAATTTCTTTTTCAATTACCGTGACAACCCGGGTAATAAATTGGTCCATAGTCCCAGAAACACAACCAGCACCAGCCCCAACTACCCCCCTCGAGCCCCTACCAGATCGCGTACACATTGGCATAAACGCCTCGGCAAAGAAAATTAATTGAACCTCAACTGTGCCTAGTAAAGGAATTCTTCCAGTTGACAGTCACATAAAATACAATACTTGCTGCCCGAGCACCTCCTAGAACACTTTTCAGAGGGGAGGCCCAGCCCAGCCTGGTCCAGCCCCAGACGGCCACAGACGGCCCGCTCTTTGCACGGGCTTCGCCCGGCTCGTCCTGCGCACGTCTCGCGATGCGCGGTGCAGGGTTTGAATTTATCCCACCTGTAGAGGGCGGGACGGGGAGGCGGCTTCAGGCCCAGATGGAAAGTGGGCGATGTGGTGAGCCTTCCTCTGGTCCGCGGTCCCCCCAGCTGCGAGCGTTTCCAGCAAAGCGGGAAACGCCAGTGGGAACAGCAACAACAAGATGATCACAGGACAGCAGCAAAAAGGGAAATGCAGGAGCGTGGTTCTCCTCTCCTCGTGGCCCCCAATGTTCAAACAAACAATCCTCTCAGGAAAAGTGGACAGAGTCTCCCGCGATGCGCGGTGCAGGGGTTGAATTTATCCCGTGTGAAAAAAGACTTGAGAGGGACCCCTTGAAACTCAAGGGAAATGGGGTACTTTAAACCAGTAAAGAGAGAAATATTCCCTTGTTGTTATACTTAAAAGAGCATACAATGTTATGTCAAAAATAAAAAGGGGGTGGGATATTCTATATCAAATATTTATTATTCTCTTAAAAAACATGTTTATCCTTAAAAACATACACAATCATAAAAACATTTCATGGTACATTAAATCACATTAGTAAAAACATCATATAATACACATTCATTTGATCTCAATCACATATACAATTGTAACCCAATTATAACCAGCATAAATGGAGACAGACAAAACTAAAAAGATCCAACTACTCTTTTTCAAATGCACATCAAGAGGAACCCTAAAATACAGCTTGTTACACGTGGATAAATCTGTGCATAATTGAATCTGTATTGGGGCTTTGATTGTGCAACTCCTCTGCGTCGACGCGTTTCGATGGCTCAATGGGATGCGACCATCTTTATCAAGACAACTTTATACTGTCTCCCTCCACAATACATGTAATTCCTAAAACAGACAAATACAAATAATTAATTTTACTGTTCTGGATTATCTATATTTCTCCCAATAGGGTTCTTAGAAATTTTTTGGAGATTTTTCCGTGCTAGTAATCTTATGGGCCCTCTACTTGGTTGATTACATTCCAGTGGCCCTCTCATCCGATATGGCACATACTGTTTAGATTACGCATACGTTATTAGGCTCTCTGTTCTACTATTGGCTTTTTTAGTTGTTCGAACCAACCTACGTTTGTCCTTCCCCACATTTGGGTATAGTTCTATGAATTGATTCTACCAAAACTTATTTTTTACCTTTTTTCTCAATTGTTAGACTCAAGCGACTCCTCACCTGTATTATAAGAGACTTTCCTATGTGCTCCTGGCTCTGTGGATATTGAGCAAACACCAACTTGCCATATATGTTTCTCCTGATAAGTACAATGGTGTCTTGCCTATTGTCTGCAATAGAGGCAAAGAAATATGTAACATCACTTCAATACCCTACCATCCTTATTACTGGACTAACTAAATAGTAACCGTGTCTCTGTTATTTGTCTGATAATTACCTTTTCGTTGGTATAAAGGGTGTATATATTTTAAAAAAAGTTTCTTCTTTGAGTTGATGGTGCCACTTAATCACACCAGGAAATTATATACACGTCTTCTTCTTTTCTACAGCGTGTCTACAAATAAAGAGGGAAGAGTGGGGGGAACACTATAAACATATTTAGTCTATACGCGATCAACGGTTTTGCTTTTTACCATTTAAGCGTTTCTATTCCCTCACCTCAATTGCGCTGTGTTCTGTCCGTCGTGTTTGTTGCTGGATCGGAGCAAAATCGCTCTCTTGTTTTGGCATTTCCAATTTATAATTAGTAAACCTGTCTCCTATTGGTTTGCTACGCACACATGACTCGTACTCCAAAAAGCTCATTATTGTGCTGCACGTTTGGATTGGTTGCACGCTACACCTGACGTGTCTTCCATGGTGCATGCTCAAAAGGAATCTTACTAAGACATACAGGGATTGGTTGTGAACGGCACATGACTTTTTTTCTTTTTCCCTTTAGTGTGTTTTTTTCTTTTTTTCTTTATTTGTTTCTCAGTCCTAACTTTATTGTTTTCTCGCCGCGTTTAAGTATTGCATGGCCCAAGTAGGGAAGTCCAATGTGTCATAATCTTATAAACACCTTTTCTTAGTACAACTACTGAAACCTAATGTCCGTGTGTCACCTAAATATTAAAATCATTGCGTGATCAGGGAGGAATTTATAACCACGAATATATGCTAATGGCTGCCATCTGCGTGTGACGCTTACCATATTATATTAACTATGTTATTTATACTTTATTATTTGTTCTTTGTTCCTAGTATACTAACTAGATATTTGTGAAGTAAATATGAGGTAAATGCAAGCAGCCTGACACAGACAGTTTGTCAAAAAGGCTTCTTTATAAAGTGCAAGTGCCTGAGGAATCAATTTTATCCTAAAACTCATCATATCTCTGTTTGTCAACTGTCTCATAGAGGCACTAGGGAATTCATAAGGTGGACAGGTCAACGGAAATTCTTAACGCTTAGGGCGGCTTTTGACATGTGGATTCCAGATAGGATGGATATACGCTTAGCATGACTCAGTGAGTAAGAGCTTCATCCAATCCTCTCTGGAATTAAGGTCTTTCTCTACAGTATTGAGGTAGCAAATATACCATTGTTCTCTTTTCTTACGAGTGTGCTCTGGATTGCCTCCTCTTCTATTCATCAAAATCTTTTCCAATATAAACCACTTAAAATCATTACAGTCATGGTTTGTTTTGACAAAGTGATCTACCAGGGGCGCATTCTCTTTTTTCGTTCTTATTGCCGATCTATGTTCTAGCAGACGAACACGTAGTTCCCTGCCCGTTTCCCCTACATAGCCTAACCCACATGGGCAGGTTAGGCTATGTAGGGGAAACGGGCAGGGAACTACGTGTTCGTCTGCTAGAACATAGATCGGCAATAAGAACGAAAAAAGAGAATGCGCCCCTGGTAGATCACTTTGTCAAAACAAACCATGACTGTAATGATTTTAAGTGGTTTATATTGGAAAAGATTTTGATGAATAGAAGAGGAGGCAATCCAGAGCACACTCGTAAGAAAAGAGAACAATGGTATATTTGCTACCTCAATACTGTAGAGAAAGGCCTTAATTCCAGAGAGGATTGGATGAAGCTCTTACTCACTGAGTCATGCTAAGCGTATATCCATCCTATCTGGAATCCACATGTCAAAAGCCGCCCTAAGCGTTAAGAATTTCCGTTGACCTGTCCACCTTATGAATTCCCTAGTGCCTCTATGAGACAGTTGACAAACAGAGATATGATGAGTTTTAGGATAAAATTGATTCCTCAGGCACTTGCACTTTATAAAGAAGCCTTTTTGACAAACTGTCTGTGTCAGGCTGCTTGCATTTACCTCATATTTACTTCACAAATATCTAGTTAGTATACTAGGAACAAAGAACAAATAATAAAGTATAAATAACATAGTTAATATAATATGGTAAGCGTCACACGCAGATGGCAGCCATTAGCATATATTCGTGGTTATAAATTCCTCCCTGATCACGCAATGATTTTAATATTTAGGTGACACACGGACATTAGGTTTCAGTAGTTGTACTAAGAAAAGGTGTTTATAAGATTATGACACATTGGACTTCCCTACTTGGGCCATGCAATACTTAAACGCGGCGAGAAAACAATAAAGTTAGGACTGAGAAACAAATAAAGAAAAAAAGAAAAAAACACACTAAAGGGAAAAAGAAAAAAAGTCATGTGCCGTTCACAACCAATCCCTGTATGTCTTAGTAAGATTCCTTTTGAGCATGCACCATGGAAGACACGTCAGGTGTAGCGTGCAACCAATCCAAACGTGCAGCACAATAATGAGCTTTTTGGAGTACGAGTCATGTGTGCGTAGCAAACCAATAGGAGACAGGTTTACTAATTATAAATTGGAAATGCCAAAACAAGAGAGCGATTTTGCTCCGATCCAGCAACAAACACGACGGACAGAACACAGCGCAATTGAGGTGAGGGAATAGAAACGCTTAAATGGTA
This sequence comes from Triturus cristatus, assembly GCF_964204655.1. Lineage (NCBI taxonomy): Eukaryota > Metazoa > Chordata > Amphibia > Caudata > Salamandridae > Triturus > Triturus cristatus. Next base: position 1,880,147,674 of record NC_140589.1, read on the forward strand.
AAAAGCAAAACCGTTGATCGCGTATAGACTAAATATGTTTATAGTGTTCCCCCCACTCTTCCCTCTTTATTTGTAGACACGCTGTAGAAAAGAAGAAGACGTGTATATAATTTCCTGGTGTGATTAAGTGGCACCATCAACTCAAAGAAGAAACTTTTTTTAAAATATATACACCCTTTATACCAACGAAAAGGTAATTATCAGACAAATAACAGAGACACGGTTACTATTTAGTTAGTCCAGTAATAAGGATGGTAGGGTATTGAAGTGATGTTACATATTTCTTTGCCTCTATTGCAGACAATAGGCAAGACACCATTGTACTTATCAGGAGAAACATATATGGCAAGTTGGTGTTTGCTCAATATCCACAGAGCCAGGAGCACATAGGAAAGTCTCTTATAATACAGGTGAGGAGTCGCTTGAGTCTAACAATTGAGAAAAAAGGTAAAAAATAAGTTTTGGTAGAATCAATTCATAGAACTATACCCAAATGTGGGGAAGGACAAACGTAGGTTGGTTCGAACAACTAAAAAAGCCAATAGTAGAACAGAGAGCCTAATAACGTATGCGTAATCTAAACAGTATGTGCCATATCGGATGAGAGGGCCACTGGAATGTAATCAACCAAGTAGAGGGCCCATAAGATTACTAGCACGGAAAAATCTCCAAAAAATTTCTAAGAACCCTATTGGGAGAAATATAGATAATCCAGAACAGTAAAATTAATTATTTGTATTTGTCTGTTTTAGGAATTACATGTATTGTGGAGGGAGACAGTATAAAGTTGTCTTGATAAAGATGGTCGCATCCCATTGAGCCATCGAAACGCGTCGACGCAGAGGAGTTGCACAATCAAAGCCCCAATACAGATTCAATTATGCACAGATTTATCCACGTGTAACAAGCTGTATTTTAGGGTTCCTCTTGATGTGCATTTGAAAAAGAGTAGTTGGATCTTTTTAGTTTTGTCTGTCTCCATTTATGCTGGTTATAATTGGGTTACAATTGTATATGTGATTGAGATCAAATGAATGTGTATTATATGATGTTTTTACTAATGTGATTTAATGTACCATGAAATGTTTTTATGATTGTGTATGTTTTTAAGGATAAACATGTTTTTTAAGAGAATAATAAATATTTGATATAGAATATCCCACCCCCTTTTTATTTTTGACATAATATTGTATGCTCTTTTAAGTATAACAACAAGGGAATATTTCTCTCTTTACTGGTTGGATTTATCCCACCTGTAGAGGGCGGGACGGGGAGGCGGCTTCAGGCCCAGATGGATTGTGGGCGATGTAGTGAGCCTTCCTCTGGTCCGCGGTCCCCCCAGCTGCGAGCGTTTCCCGCAAAGCGGGAAACGCGATTGGGAACAGCAACAACAAGATAATCACAGGACAGCAGCAAAAAGGGAAATGCAGGAGCGTGGTTCTCCTCTCCTCGTGGCCCCCAATGTTCAAACAAACAATCCTCTCAGGAACAGTGGACAGAGTATCCCGCGATGCGCAGTGCAGGGTTAGAATTTATCCCACCTGTAGAGGGCGGGACGGGGAGGCGGCTTCAGGCCCAGATGGATTGTGGGCGATGTGGTGAGCCTTCCTCTGGTCCACGGTCCCCCCAGCTGCGAGCGTTTCCCGCGAAGCGGGAAACGCGAGTGGGAACAGCAACAATAAGATGATCACAGGACAGCAGCAAAAAGGGAAATGCAGGAGCGTGGTTCTCCTCTCCTCGTGGCCCCCAATGTTCAAACAAACAATCCTCTCAGGAACAGTGGACAGAGTCTCCCGCGATGCGCGGTGCTGGGGTTGAATTTATCCCACCTGTAGAGGGCGGGACGGAGAGGCGGATTCAGGCCCAGATGGATTGTGGGCGATGTGGTGAGCCTTCCTCTGGTCCGCGGTCCCCCCAGCTGCGAGCTTTTCCCGCGAAGCGGGAAACGCGAGTGGGAACAGCAACAACAAGATTATCACAGGACAGCAGCAAAAAGGGAAATGCAGGAGCGTGGTTCTCCTCTCCTCGTGGCACCCAATGTTCAAACAAACAATCCTCTCAGGAACAGTGGACAGAGTCTCCCGCGATGCGCGGTGCAGGGGTTGAATTTATCCCACCTGTAGAGGGCGGGACGGGGAGGCGGCTTCAGGCCCAGATGGATTGTGTGCGATGTAGTGAGCCTTCCTCTGGTCCGCGGTCCCCCCAGCTGCGAGCGTTTCCCGCGAAGCGGGAAACGCGAGTGGGAACAGCAACAACAAGATGATCACAGGACAGCAGCAAAAAGGGAAATGCAGGAGCGTGGTTCTCCTCTCCTCGTGGCCCCCAATGTTCAAACAAACAATCCTCTCAGGAACAGTGGACAGAGTCTCCCCAATACTTAATCACACACTTGCTGGGGCGGATGTGACTAAAGCAACAGTACTTCAATTTCAAGGCAGAGAGATGATCTTCTTCTGCGTGCCCACCCATGAGTAGGATATTTTAGAGGTTTTTTTATTTAACAAAGGAACATCTACCTCAGCATTAATTGCCGGCATTGATTGGATTTGTTTGTTGTCATTCCTCATATACAGCACTAACTGTTAGGCTGTAGGCCTAGTCAAGTGACTCGACACAACTGTAGTTTGTAATTCTGTCTAGTAGGCTATCCCAACCACCATTATGTTTTGTAGTAAAATATTTTAGCATATTATTGTTGCTCGGTAAGTTCTGTACTGTACTTCATTCTACTACTCCTATAACAGTCTCTCAAAGGCGATTGACTGTCTCCTTTTCTTTTTTTGCACATGCTGCCGCCCTGCCAGTGTCTGCTACTACTACTATACTACCACCACCACCACCCCAATCATGGCATGTTAGAAAAAGGAAACCATCTTCCCCATGCAGCCATTGCTGTGCCAAAGTTAAACATAAACATCAAGCACAGGTAAGAGAGAAGTTTGGAGGAGGCAGAATTAATAATGGACATGTTGTCAATGATTTCAATTTCACACACCAGTCCATATAAAAAATGCATAGACTAGAGGACAGACTGAAAGTACTAGAAGCACACGTCAATCAGTGAGGTATGTCGCATCTATCTGTTTGTGTCTTACACAGTCAGCCAATTATTTAAATCAAACACAGGCTATGGGCGGCCCTGCACCAGCAAGGAAACAGTGTGATGTAAAACTGTTACCCCACCTACAAAACATTAACAATATTGCATGTAACATAGAAAAATATATTTAATTTACCCTAACAGAAATAAACTAAACCCACAAAAGCTGACCCACCCCCCTCCCTAACCCCAGCCAATGTCCATAGGAAAGTCCAGGAGAAAAAGTCCGTAAAGCAAAAACCCAAACCCAACGCCCAAACCAGTTCCCACCCACCCAAACAAGAATTTAAAAAAGGGGCAGAACTTGATGACAGGGACTAAGGTGTGGGGCGGGACTCAAGGAGGACACGCATCTGCTCCTCTAAACGGGCAGCGCGGTGTGTGAGGGCACGGCAGTTGCAGCCACAGTGGGGGGGGCACGAGAGATGGCACTACGGTGGCGGCGGGCAGCCGCCAGACGGTGGCGCAGTACCGCTGGAGGGCGGTGGCTGGGGCCCGGGGCACTGGAGGAGGCTTCAATTGCTGCCGTAGCCTCCTCCTCCTCCTCTGCTAAGACCACCAGCCGCCGGTATTCCCGCTGGATTGCCTCCAGGTTCCGGCGCCGTGCCTTGGCGGCCAAGTCCTTCCGGTTGAGTTTAGGAGTAGCTGTGTATCAAAAAGAAAAAAACAAGACAATTGTAAAATATACTCTTAGAAAAACAGTAAGACAAGTTAATTATTTACACACATAGTGGCATGGTAGAGTAGCACTATAAAGCACAGTAGTACATAACATTTTAAATCTCGCCCATCCTTCTTCCTTCCACCCCTCTTTCCCTTTTTAGTTGAACAGTGCACCAGGTACTCTTCTCCATAAAACATTCAAAGCGGAGTTGAAATTAGATAGATGAAGCCATTGGTTACTCAATACTCCCGCTCCTATGCCAATTAAAGGGATTCTAGTGTTCTAGTTCACTCTTCAAACGTTCCCAACAACTCATACTTACTTACGACTTCGGATGGCGGGCGAACATCCTCACGCTGAAAAATGGTGGGGGTCCCGTGGGGACAATTAATTAGGATGATGTGCCCGGCACAGTGGTAGGCGCATCCTGTTTTTTTTACATTCTGGTTGGCGCTGCCGAAAGCAATGCTAAAAATACATGTTGCGCTGCTTTTCCAAGCACAACATGACGGGCCCCGCACGGAGCCTGTCACGTTTTGCTTTGAAAGGCAGGGGGGTACCATAGCATAGGTAGGTAGTACCCTCATGGGGCCCCCAAGCATGCTCTGCAATGTCTGCATGCCTTTCCGTGGTGGACGGCAATGCCGCCACGCAAAGGCATTCCAAAATGCAGATTATATGGCTGGCGGTGTGTTCAGAGAGACACCACCGCCATATTGAACCCTTTTCCGCCTGGTCGACATATGGGGGTCTGACTCTTTTCTACAGGGATGGCGGGAGGTTTGCCCCTGCGGTGTCGGCGGGTCCCTAAGTCTCAACAGTACAGTATACATATGCATACAGTACACCCTTGCAGTGAGTGTACTGTCAAGTTCAACAATAGTTAAGGATTATGAATCTAACTTACCACCACCCGCGACTGGTGCTGCCACTCCCCCTACCGCTCCGTTGGTATCTGCTGCAACTGCCGCATCTTCTCCCTCCGCGTCGCCTTCGCTGGCCCCGGCAATGGTGGTCGGTAGTGCGCCTAGAACACATTACACATTTATGAGGCGTCATATACACCTCCCCCCTATTGATCAGTAGCAAGGTTGAAAAATGAGTTAATACTAACATACATAACTAGTACAAATCAGGTAGTAGTAGAGTAGACACTAATAGTTATATATGGTCTTTCTAGCCTTTGCTTAGTTAGCCCAAGCCATGAAACCATTTTACCTTTGTCTCTTTTATTTTTGCATATGTGACGTTACCTTGCAGCTTTTTGTATAAGACACCTTTGAGCCCACATGACCAGCCACACACTGCTACTGTCTAGTCTATGCGCTACGTACAAGCGGTCAACAAAAACATTAACAAGCCACTTTTTTAGGAAGTACTGGTGTACTGTTAGTCCATATTGCTTATCAATAAATGCTACACTTTTTGGCACGGCTGAGAAATGCTTGCTTGTTGCAATATACTAACGCGCACCATTTAATTTTTCGCATTACAGATGGAAGATTCCCTTCTACCAACCAGAGCTTCTGAATGATGCAACAACTACCAGTACTAGGTTCTTCTAAGGTGAGGGGTCCCTTCACTCACATCTTCATTTATAAATTTATATAAACTAAATTCCTAGGGGATGGTGGTGCTGCCTTCCAACACTGTTCAGTTATCATGATTTAATTCCCAACTGTAAGTAATTGTAACAATGTTTATTGTTTTAATGTTACGGTTGGTGCTGCATTTTATAATAGAACAATGTACAGAGCTTCTCAATTCAAAATAAACATTTTGAACGTACATAGACTTGGTGGTATTTGGTGTGGAGTAACTTACACGAGTGAGCAAATTAAAGTAAGGGTGTGCATGTGCATTGCTTCCATGACTGAGAGGTTGGGTGTGTTATGTTCTGGGTTGTCTACTTGTTGGGTATCTTGGGGGGAGGGTTCGGAGACCTAATAGTTATGACAAGACAGTACTATAGTCGAGCAGGGGATTGTGGTGGGTTCTGAATTTCTGATTGTGGTGTGTGAGGAAGGTCCAACCTACCATCACCAACATCCTATTTTCTTGTGCAAAGGTCTGTGTATGTGCAAGTTCCCTACAACAGTAGTAGTATGTCCTATAGGCTATCCTATCAAAATAGTAATAAATCTGGTTGGGCTTTTGTTGCTGTGAATTTTCAAAGCCTCAAGATTAATAAAGACTCAAGATCAATAAGACTAGAAGTAGTACAAGAGGACGACCCAAAGGATTGGACTCAATGGCTAGAGCTAATGGTGAATATGAGTTTTATATTACAACCTTTCACATAATGAGTGGCACTGGCCAACTGGGCAAGCTTAGCTACTACAGTACAGGCAGACTGATAGTAGTAGTAGTACTGAGAGTCATCATAGCAGAGGCAGGGATAAGATTTTTGAAACCGTACAGATCAAAGGGTAATTGTTGGTAAAAAAAAAAGCATTTGGAAACAAACAATAGCTCATGAAGAATATGGTGAAGTAAAAGATATGAAATAAGAAATATTATTGAAAACAAGAAGACTTACTGGGGCCAGCAGAGGAGCCCTCATTGGTGTCCTCCTGGTGGTGCTGTTCGGACTGTTGTCCCGCCGACTCCCCACTCCCTGTCTGTCTGCCCCTGGGTGCTGATGAGCAGGAAAGATATAAGAAAGAGACAAACATTGATGGATGGTGTCAAACAAATACAATATTATTCAACAACGGTCAAAAAACACTTATGTAAACCACAATTGCAATAACTAAATTGACCGATCTCATCTGGTCAACAAGTAGTATCGGGGGATTCGCGGATCGACTACTTAAGTTACTATTTATCAACAGTAATCCAGACTTCCATTCTGATTCCAGAATACTAAGTTACAAGCAATTAAGCCTAAGTACGACGTACCACCCATCCTACCCCACCTATTCCAGGCATGCCAATTGTACATTAAGTATGCATTTCCACTTCTTTTATTCCTCAACAATGCATATGGTCAAATGGAGGACACATGACTGCATTTTTTGTATACACCAAATTTTGGGTTGATTAATTGATGCTGATGTTCTGCTAGTGCTAAGCCAATTCCCACCACTCATTGAACAAACTAGAAAAGGTTTTAATAAAGACTTCCGTACCAGCAGCACGTCACGTAACTGAGGGGGCATCACGCATATCACTAACAAATTAGAAACTCATACAAAGTACCTAAACCTAAGTATCAATCCGCCCCTATCTATTAGTGACAGGACTAAGTAAGGAGTGGACTAGAGTCACTGTAGCATTACGTAACTTAATTTCTCTAAAATAAACTCGTACGGAATGAATCACGCTAAGCGAGCGAAAACGCAAAGTTGCAAACAAGTAAGATTAGTAGTAGCGCAGAAGAGCACCTGTGTCATAATCACAGAAGACTTTTAAACGTAATTAACCTGGAATGTAAGCAGCAACATTCTAGCTGGTTGGAAGTAAAAAAAGATATTCGCAATATATAACACAGAGCAGAAGAACAGACACAAAGTAGTAATAATTAAATAGTTATTCACCAAGCCTCGGGACCTCCACTCCTAGCAGGTCCAGTAGGTCCTGCTCACGGTCCAGGATGTCGGACCACCGGTGCGTCAGCTGTGCCTGGGTGCGCCGGACCACAGAGAAGCGCAACACTGCCCGGCGCACCTTCCCCCACCGCTGCCGACGCTCCCGGAGGCCGTACCCGGACCTAGGCCTGCCACCTGATGCCAGGGTTGAGGGAAGGTGGCGCTGCACAAAGAAAATCAGTGCAGCCAACTCCACCTCCCCAAATAAGGCCCGTGCCTGCACCCCATGTGGGCGCCGCCTTCCCCAAGGAAGGCGGTCGCGGCTCTGGCTGCGACGGCGACCAGCCCTACCCTTAGACATGGTTCTGGGGTAAGAAAAGGTAATAAAATTAAAGAAGTAAAGGAAATAAATAATAGCAGGCAATAGAAAGAGAAAAAGTAGCTAAAAAACAAAAATATAAAAGCAGGAAAATAGTTAGAGAAATAATAAATAAGAATGATAAAAAAAAGTGGGTTTAAACAAAGGATTGAAAAGATGTAGGGAGGATTCAAAATCAGGCCCCAGAACCATGCAATAGGGTGAAAAACAAGATGGCCGCGCCCATTGCGACCACGTGCGCAAGTTTGCGCGATATTTTCTCCCCAAGCAAGCAAAAACCAACGCGATCAAGTAAAAGCGGTCGCGAACAGGAAATATCTACCGCGAACGGGCGCGAACATGCATTGCGCGACCCGGAACAGGAAGTAAGCATCGCAAGAGGGCGGGACAAGTGAAAACAAGATGGCCACGCCCATGAGCAACCGCATGGGTAAGTTGGCGACCCGCGATCACGCAAAAATTACCGCAAACAGGCGGGAAAAAAACGTCTGCGTCTCAGCGATATTTCCGGCGTGTTTGCTGAGATATTTAGCATTTTCGCTATAATTTGCTAAAGTTAATTTCGCAAATTCCGCCCACCCCTACTTACTACACAATTGCAAATAACTGCAAAGGTATAAGTAACTACCCAAGTGTCAATTACTACAAAAGTGCAGTTTGTGAATACTGAAAAGTAGTATATTTACCCAAAAGTGTACATTACTATAAAAGGGCAGTTTTTGAATAGCATTTTGCATGTTTTGTAGTTCTACAAAACATAATACAAAGTGCAGTTTGTGAATCAGACCCTTTGCCTGTATGCTAAGCCTGTCAGTTTTGTGCCATAGCTATCAGTGGGCAGAGCTCTCATTTATTTAGTAACTCTTGTGGTTCACCACGACAATTACTGTGGTTTATGCTTGAGGTAGGTACTCATCCCTCTTCACTAATACACTAATTGTTTAGGTTATGACTGCTAATTCTCAAGACACAAAATGGAGATCAGCTAACAATATTAGCTATTATCTGCACATACACTTCCTATCTATTTGGTGTGCCTACCATATGAGACAGTAAACGTGATGACATTTAATTCTATATTAAAATTATTTTATACATCCAAAACACACTATTACAAATATATTTCCTATTAGTGTCCTAGTATTCCCAGATGCCTGCCATCACAAAAGAACCCAAGTGAGTTTACACATTAAGCTGAAGGAAGGCACATTTTAATTTGATTCCTTCCAATGTATCTACTGATGAGCTACAGGTCTAAACTTAGACCAAAAGTCTAACTTTACTACTAAGAAAGTTAAACTTTGGGCATAAACGTAGACTTCAGGTCTAAACTTGGACTTTTGGTCTAAGTTCACCTTTGTGAATCGGGTCCCATGTGCCAGCCACCTTTACCCTCATCTTTTGGACAATGAAGTGGACACTTTTAAATTTTAAATGGCCCAAAGCTTTTTTACTATTGCATTGGATAAGGGGCAGGGGGATATCTGCATCACACATTATTTCAGATTTACCATTGCATCATCTGAAATGTTTGTTTTTATGTCATTAATGGTTAAATGTGGATGAACTCTCAGCATTCTTTACCAAAAAATATTTGAATGACATAAAAGGAATATACCTACACATCATGTTTTCAAAATAATTATCCATACACAAACTAAAATGCAAGTGTGCAATTAAGAATTAAATTAATGTCAAACTCCATAAACATAGTTGCTGAATCATACTAACTCTCAATGATACACTCACTTTGCCTCTTATTCAGATAAGATTTACATCATTTCACACAGAATGGTAGGAGGTAATATTAATATTCTACTCGAACAGTTACATTTCAGGGGATTTTAAGTTTGTATCATCTGTCACCCTTAACTGCGGTGTCATTAACATATCATTTAAAATGTTAACATACTTTGTCATGAGTGATGTAATATGTGAGGTTATTAATAGTGCATGCCGGGGGAGCAAGGTAAAGTTAGATCAGTAAACTATAACCTATTATTTGTTTTGCATTTTGAACATTTGCTTTTATAGTATTACAACACCTAACTATAATGTCATTATTCCCCTTGTTCTTTCAGTCAATTTCTGGATGTTTGTAGAATATTCAGCCAACTCCCCCACTATGCCCTCTGCTGGTACCTATTCCACTGCTACACCTGGGCTTCAGTAAGGGGGTTGCCACAGGCAGGGCTGGCTTTAGCACTGGTGGCACCTGGTGCAACAATCATTTTTGGTGCCCCAGCATGGCCTCTTCCTCTGATTCACTCAATACCACGGGACAAAAGTGCCCCTCATTTCTCTATAGCTCCTCTCTCACATACATTTAAGTTGTTTCAAAGCAATGATATAGGCTGGCTTTACTAATAAGAATGTATATCTATCTGAACTAACCCTTTTACTCTGTTTAGCAACATTAGGAATAGATTATGAAAGTCTGGAGAAAAAAAACATAAAGTCCTAACCTATTTTATGGAGTTTGCATGCAGCTCGTTGCTGACAGTTTGTAACAGTCACTGTTCTAAAATAGGGCTGTATCTTACGAACTTGCAGTAACAAAGGGGTCTTAGTAACAAAAGCAGTAATCCAATCAGCAAGCCATCTAAAACACAGATCTGTGATCTGCATGGTATACGTTCTTTGCAGCAGGAAAATTAACCCTCTGAGCTACCTTATGGCGAGTCAAAACTGCAACTAGAAAACATCTTTCTCTCTGTCTAGCAGGAACATTAATTACAAGAGACATATTGACATTTTTTTTGCTGCCTGAAATCCGGATGCACTAGGAACTCTGCAGAAGGTGTTTCAAAACCGTATGTTATTGCTAAACACAACGCCGCACCTGAGGTCAGCTCCCTCTACCTTAGGTAAGTGCCCAGAGCAGCTGAACGGGTCACACTATCCTAAAAACCCCCAAGCACCAAAGGCCAACATGACCAGCAACTGAAAGTAAGAAGATTTGTTGGTTGTGTTAATTACATTCATATAAACACATCACAGAAACTAAAACTAACATCAGTCATAGAATTACCCAAGGTACAAGCAGATACAATACATAAGGTAAAGGAAACAATTTAAAATTGTACACTATTTAAAATATTAAAATGTGCAGGCACAGTCAGAGTCACAGAAGCTTTATTTGATTGATATGTTATTCAATCATAAAAGCACATAAGAAAGAAATATGTACAGTAGGTAAGAATTAATTAGTTAAAACAATAGAAATTTCGTAATTATTATAACACAGTCTTCAGTACATATAGAGGGACATAAATATACGGCTAAAAATCAATTAAACATGCATAAGCTTCCTATAGATAAAACCTTGTTTTAAAAAGATCACAATTCTAAAAACACTATGCTCATTGTCAAGATATTGCAGAGCCTGAAAGGCTGAAGGGCACTTTGTACAGTTTTCTTAAGTGGGTATACAATTTACAGAAGAATAGAACATGAAGCGTTGATTGGGAGTAACTATTATCACATAGGCAAGGCTGAAGGTTTCTCGACCAATCATTCATCTTTGGTAATGACACTAATCTGTGAAAAAACCCCAGTCTAAATCATGTTAAAATGAATCTATCGTATACACCAGGTACAAAGGTTAGATATGGTTGGATTTTAAATGTGGTTAAAATCATCTGATTTTGGAGGACAGTCGGTTTTAATGAATCATTTGTCATTCTGTGACTTTCCAAAAGCAGTAGCCCTTCTCTTCTCAAGTACTTCCTTGAAATAGTCCCAAGTGAACTCGGATTATTAAAATTCTCCAAACGACCAAGGTCATTTAAGATGCTTCGTACGTACGCAATCCAGGGGATGTTCAAAAACCCATCCAGTTTACAAATATCTAAAATAATCTCTCGATTAAATTTTGCCTCTTCCTTAATCCAGAGCCTATGCCATAAAAGGATAGGCTCTTGCCTAATTAAATCAGAGATAAAGGTAAGCCCCAGTTCTGCGTGACATACGGTAGAAGAACTACCACTTGGGACTAATAGAAGATATTTGAGAAATAAGTTCTCAACATGCTGGATTTTGTTCACATCTGCTAGCCCCCAGAGCCCTGCTCCATAGGTGGCTAATGAGACACACTAGGCCTTATATATTTTTATAAGTTCCACCGGTGGTTTTTTACCCAATCTTTTAGCTAATAAGTTAATAAGGGCAGTGGTGGCTCTAAGGAAAGCCAATTTCTTGGCGTCAATCGCTTGGCCCATGTGTCACCGTGCGTGAAAAGAATCCCCAGATAATAACATTTGGCAGTAGCCTCGATCTTTTGTACTGCAACAAACATTGTATTAAATTTCTTTATCCTACACCCACAGTGCATAGAGTACGTTTTAGACGTGTTTACTCTCAAGCCTAAATTCTTCATAAAATTCGTGAAGCTGTCCAGGAGCCTCTGAAGGCCCACCTGCGTTCGGGACATCAGAACTGCATAATCTGTGTATAAGAGTGCTGGGATGGGTCTCCCAGCCACAAGAGGGCAGTCGTTGTTATTTTCAAGTAGGGCCCCTTCCAAACCATTAATATAAAGTTTAAAAAGGAAAGGGGCCAAAACACAACCCTGCCTAACACCACTATTTATCGAAAAAAGCGTCTGACCATTCCCCATTTACCCCACAACAGACTCGGGCCACAGCTTCATTGTAAAATCTTTTAAGATAATAAATAATCCTATCTTCTACCCCCAATTTTTCTAAAATGGCCCAGAGTTTATTGTGAATCACACAATCGAAAGCGGCTGTTAGATCCACAAAAACTAAAAACAAATTCCCCTTTTTATTTTTTGCCCTTGTGTATTTCCCAATCAATAATGACAGATTAAGACCCTGTTCAACAGTGCCCAAGCCTGCACGGAAACCGTATTGGAGGTCTGACAGGACTGAGTTTGCCTCCGCCCAGTCCTGAAGACGTTCCAAAATGACAAGACCCACAACTTTAGTTATAGCGTCCAACAAAGAGATAGGCCTATAACAGCCTGGATCTTGCCTGTCCCCCTTCTTAAAAATAGGCTCGATGGTTGATTCCACCCAGGTGGGCAAGAAAGTCGAGTTACAACTTGCAGACAACACCTGAAGAATGATGGGGCTCCACAAAGATAAATTTGACTTGAAAAAGTCAATTAGTACCCCATCGGGGCCAGGAGCTTTGCCTCCCTGGCTAGAGGAGAGAGCCCGCTCTATTTCATCAAGAGAGAAATCTAGATTCACAACCGCAGGAAAAGAGATTAACTGCTGTTTCTCATATTCATTATTATACAAGATATCCGGATTTCCCTCACCTTTATAAACTGCTGAAAAATGGCAAATCCATTGGTCGCCAGTATGGAGACTTCAATGGAAGTGCCAGGATCCCTTATGAGGAAAGGCGCCTTGACCGCCTTCCAAAAGGCCTGGCCATCACCTAGCAATGAGGTTTCGTGTAAGGCTTTCCAAGCATCTCTCTTCAATGTAGCTTTCCTATCCCTAATAGCTTTCCTATATTCCCCTCTAGCATGTCTTATATAATTTTGATTTCTCTGTATCGTATGCAACACTTTTTTCATGATAGAATATGATTGTGTACACCTGGAGTCGAACCATTAGACTTCCTTGTGCCCCTTTTCTTTCTAAGGAGAGATGCCTGGATTGTACTAGAAATCTCCTTAAAATAGTTTAAAAAACTATCTGGGCTAGCAATTTAACTCAGACACCTCTCGATAGCATCCTTATATTTACCTATCACATACTTAACTGTGGCGGTCTGATCAACCATTGACCAACATACCGAGTAACCATTAAGACTACCCAGAGCAACATTCTCCAGTAACCTGTCACTACCTGATGGCCTAGTAATTCTATTAGAAGGAAGTGTAATCGCCGTCCAAAGGGGGAAATGATCACTCAATGCAATCCCTGGAACGCTAAATGATTGAATAAAATTAGCGTGGTTACTTGAGATTAGGGGAAAGTCTATTGTGGAACAAAGTCCGCGCCCACTAAAAGTCCAGGGCATAGACAGGGGGGGGGTACACAATTTATTAACAAAGCCCAGATCGAAACTGAACATTAAGTCATTATACAAATCTCCCACTACAGAGTGAGAGGTGGGGGCCCCATCCTCCTGCAACCCACAAATATTATCATCAAAGTTAGGACACAGTGCACAATTAAAATCTCCAACCAACAACAAAATTGTTTCTTTTGCCTTATTCACACCTACATTTTTTAATTGTTTGCCCAGATCTTTTATAACAAGACTAACTTTGTCAGAGGGAATATTATTATAAAAATTGGTCAAAACAAGGCAATACCTTGCATCAATATCTATTGCGACCACTTGAAAATAAGGGTCGCTAACTAATAGTGTTACCTCCTTCACATTTAAGTTACTAGGTACATATCCCACCTTTTGCCCTCCCACTTAATGAATCCATGGCTGGGATGTGAAATGTCCTATACCCATTTATGTGAATCGCTTCCTGGGTCTAAGTTTCCTGTAGACACAGGATGTCTGATTGGGAGATAAAAGCTTGCCAAAGCGGGCTGTCTAACTTAGGGTGAATACCAGCAATATTCCAAGAGACAATATGACAAACAGCGCGCTTATCGCTGTCTATCATTGTCGTATGGAATACCGGGAGGGGAGGGGCCTCTAGAGGAGCTAATGATCCAGTTTGGTTGGCAAACAAATGAGAAACAGGGCCCTGATGCTCATCTGGGGTGTTAACAGTTTGGGAATGTGTAATCATAGCTTTACCCATTGTCAATTTTCCAGCATCATTGCTCCTGGTAGACCGAAGGGGAGCTAAATTTAAATCAGTAGCCATCCCCTGGCCAAGGCAATTAATGGCCTCCAGTGAGTTCAGAGCATCAAATCGATTGCTCACAGGGCACATGTACCTCAATTCTCCCCTACCTTGGTAGTTTTCCACCCCACACCTAGGCCTACGTGGTCTAATCGGTTGGTAAAAATAACATTGTGGAAGAATGTTAATCTCGGTGGGATTAACAGGCCCGTTACTGCTCCTTTCCAAAACTGTGTGAACCAAGTGAGGTGAATTAAAAGTTACCACTATGCAATCTCCTTGGAGGGTCTTGATGGAGTTTCCTACCCATCCAATTCTCCTTACCATTTTAAATTCAGAAAAAAGAGCATTGCTAATACCTGTCCTCAACACAATCAGGTGTAAGGACTTGTTACGCAAAGTAGACCAATGCTCCAAGGAGTTAACTGGGACAGGGTGGAATATTTGTTAAAACAACTGTGTAAGGGGCCGCTTCTGGAGGAAGTTTACATTTCTAGTGGGATTCAGGGATTTAACTCGAAGAAGTTGGTGATTTGACCCCTTTTTCCTTTTCCTCCACTACTATCTTCCCAGCTTCTCTATTACCTTTACCAGAAACTATGTTACTATCAAATGTTGTATTGGAAGGTAACATAGTTGTAGAAGGGGTCTCAATAGGAGTCTCTATAAGGGTCAAATGGTTCACAACGCCCAGAGTGACAGGATTCTCATTGCGCTGTAGTACCCCTTTATTAATAGTTACTGGGTTAACCATCCACTTCCCTTTTTCCGCAGCATCTACAACACATGTACTAATATTAGGACACACAGGGCCTGTGACAGACGAATTACTGGAGACCAATTCCTCTACTATAATAAGCCTCGCTTCTATCAGAGTTATCTTTTGGAAAATGGGTTCTAATAGAACAGACATCATAGTTTCTAATCTCCCCCAAAAAAATATGTCTTCACTGCTAACAACAGGACTCCCTCTGGGTGTGGACGGGGCGGTAACCGGGGGGCATTCCACAGGAGCTATTTCATTTGTCTCAGGTCTTAAATTTCCCCCCGGTTACTTTTTATGCAGGTTTGCTAGGTTTGGTAGGGCCTTGACTCTTCCTGTTCTTTTTCAGTGGGGCTACAGTACGAACTGCTCTCGATTAATTTTTTGACCTCTAGTGGAAACTGTGCCTAATTCAGAGGAAGAGGAAGCAATCCCAGTAGCAATCTCTTTCTCATTCAGGGTGAGCTCAGTCGTACAAGGTCACAGGGGAGAAGTGGCTTGAGTAACTAGTGGACTCGGTCCAGGGAGAGCAGGGGTTAGGGAGAGTCTACTTTGGGCAAATAAGGGCGGGTCCAGCGACAATCTACGTTCAGTGAGCTCGATCTCGTTAATTAGAACGGATTCTGCCCTTGATAAGAAAGGTCCCTGTAGCACCCTGACCTTTTCCCAGTTTATGCCTATTCATTTTTAAAGAGGTAAATATTAGCACAAATTAAAAGGGTTAGACCTTATTACAGACAATAATACAAATCCCTCAATTAGCAAAATGATATTACAAGAGTCCGCCATCTGTTAGTCTTAGATTATACAACGGTACCTTGTTGTGTTAGGTGAATGGTTCAGTCATAATCCAGAGTCCATAATCCAATAGAGGTGAAAGGGGGTGATACCTTTAAACACACAACCAAGGGAGGTGGCCTTACCCTGCCTCTTCCTGGCAAGGACGGGCCCGCCCATGGCCGGGCTTTGCCCGGGCGCCTCACGTGCGCGTCCCGCGCTGCGGGGGTCTGGCTCTGCTTAAACCGCGCATTTAGGCGCGCTCCACCGCGTCAGCCAGGTGACGAAGCAGAGAACTGTAGGGGATGTGGTTCCCGATCCTGTGTGAGCCAAGGGAGCCATTCCCCTCACGGCTGGAATGTAGGCACCTGCTGCGGTGGCCGTTTCCCTCACGGCGGTGGTAAGCTCCCCCAAGCTGTGGACTGTCTCATTCAGAGACCTTCAGACACAGGCACAGATTATTGTAAATGTAAAAGAATATCAACAAATGTAACCACATTGCAGGTGAGAAGTGCTTAGCACTTAGCAAGAAATGCACAGCATTAATCCAAATTCTTATTTTCATGAGTCAATCTCTGGGCAGATGCACCTGAGAGTGCCTTAAGGGGATTTATGGCAACTGAATTCAACATATGTGGAGACAAAAAATCAGGCCCACTCCAATTTCAGAGTGAACAGTGTCCTTATGAAACAGGTGATGTCCACAAAGTTGCTTTCAGTATACCAACAGGGGCACTTCTCTTGCAAGCAATAGTGACTAAAAGCCTTATTCCGAGTTTGGCGGTCCGACTGCCTGAGAAACGCAGCAGCTTCCTCTACCACACCAGTGTGCCGGTAATCAACTGGCTGCCATATTATGAGTTGTGCTGACTAAAATGCCAACTGCTGACATTGCAGTCTTCCAAGTGAGACTGCAGTGGTCTGCAATTTCGGCAGTATGTCCACCAATGCCGCCGGGTCTGAGGCCCACCTGCTGAGCCTATTATGACAACACAGGTGTACCTGCAGTTTCCCAGCGGTGGTCAACAAACGACAGTTACCCGACATCAGCCAACCACTGCGGCATGCTCCAAAAAACACAGCACAACAGTGACCATTGGATGGATACGCTTGCAAATCACACATAAAAGCACCACCCATTCCAGACCACCATTCTTTGCTTCACAACTGCAGCACAACAAGACATACGGACAGACATTTTCTCTAATACAGATTTTCATCTTCCTTTTTAGCACTCTCCACCAACTGTTATTTTTTTATTGCACATTTTTAGTTTTTCTCTCATATAGTCACTCATTTTCTAACTTGTCACCCTACCTGGGAGAAAATAAGCTTCACTGAGCAAGAAATTATAGTCATGGTGAATGAAATGATTAGAGTAGAACCAAAAATTTTTGGGAGCTCAAGTCCAGCAGACTCCTCTCTGTAGGAAAAGTGAAATGTGGGACAGGATAGTGATCAGAGTGAATGCTGTTGGTAACACCTTGCGCACACAGGGTGACATTAGGGAGAGCATGAATGAACTCAGGCTGAGGGTACGTACCTAGTACAAAAGTCAGTACTTGGAGGTACAGAGGAATGGTGGTGGCCTTCCCAGTGTGCCATTACAACTCTTTCCCTGGGAGGAGAATCCTGCATCTGAAGGCCTGACAGGAAAAGAGGGGGGTGTGGACTCTATTAAGTCAAACTTCAAGAACTGTCACAATATCACAATGTCCTGTTATCTCTCAAATCTGCTTTTGCTATTGACTTCTCTATCTACTTTCCTAACATGCAATAATCAAAGTATCTGAGATGTTGACTAGTCTGTGTCAATGTGTAGAGGTGCATATAAAAGCATGCATATTTGAATCCATGACATGCTACATGTTGTATGCAGTCTGTAAATGCATTACCGTCAAAATATAAATCCAGGATCACAATAAATTTGAAACTGTTAAAGTATGATGCATCCCAAAGTGCCTGTTACCAACAGCTATGGTACAATAATTGTTTGTCAAGTGTTAGTAAAGTGAGATTGAAATGACTACAACTTATACAAGTCCCTTGTATCTAAAACCCTAACCAAGATGCTTGACTCCTTCAGCCCCTTCTCAATTGTCTTCCTGGTCACTACTGATCTACACTAGTCAAGCAGCTATTCATTACTCACGTTTTGCTAAAGAGGGATTTAAGTGAACTACAACTACCAAGAAGCGTGCTCACCCCAACTCTAACGAACATGCTATAGTGAATGTGACACACTCACATTGCACACATGCCAGGCCCTATTCTGATGTAAAAGAAACATCTGTATGGAATGTCAGTAAAGTCAAACACACCTTCCCTGCTACAACTCTGTATTGTACTCTCACACATCACCTACTGTTGTATAGTTCATACTAATCTGTAGGATCTGCATGTTTATTGGACAACATGAACTTTGGGTGAGGTGCCCAGACTTATTCCTGGCTTCCTCACAGTGCCACTGTAATCCCCGCTGACCTACAAGGGTGCAAATGGATTCTGGCAACCACCGAACATGACAATCCTGACCCCTCAGGGATCATGGAAACAGATCAGATCCTTTATCTCAGTCATTCATAATTACTTGTGCTCAGAGAAATATACGGAGTACACAGTGGGATGTTTTCAATATATTTACTGAACCAACACTATTCTTGTATAAAAGACATGGGATGCGATAATCAGTAAAAAGAAGCAGATAAATGTGATTTCAGGCACCAAAAGCATAAATAGTATATACAATTCTACCCTGGTGCTAAACCATTGTGTATATGCAGGCATCTAATCTAAACAAGGAAGTAATCTTGCATACTCCTGCTGTTCAGGTGCCCTCCTTGATCTTAATGGACTCAGGGTTGAGAACCGTATAAAATTCAAAGCCCTGAGCTATATGTTCAAAATCAAAATTGGTAAAGCGCCTCAATATCTGAACGCATTAGTTCATCTTTACCTTCCATCACGTTCCTTACGTTCAGCCACCCAGGCAAAATTCACGGTGCCTAGGATCAGGCTATCCCGCATGGTCGGTTGGTCCTTCTCTTGTCTTGGTCCCTCTCTGTGGAACTCAATTCCAATGGCACTTCGGACTGAAACCATTTATGAGAATTACCGTAAGCGCTTAAAAACCTAGCTATTTAATATGTAGAATCTATTTACTCCTTCTTTCTTCTCTCTGTTCTGACAGGCAGCACCAGGAAACCCTTGGGTAGCTGTGCGCCTAATAAGATTAAATTAACATAACAGAACATAATCTAAGTCTACCTAGAGGATAGAAATCCCAGAATCCCTTCAAGGGATGATCAAACCCCATTACCTGGTGGGAGGGAATGTAAAAGCCTGTCTCGATCATAAACTGGAAACCCCCTCACAGAGATGTCAGGCCACTGCATGTTGAAGTCTCAGCATGCAGGGAGCCTCAGTGTCAGCTGACGTGCCTCCTCTGCTAATCTATTCGGATGTGCATTATTTATAATAGAAAGCAGCCGTACAATGTACGTTGCAGATTAGCGATGTTATGGATATGTGATTAGCTCTGACTCCCCATGGATAAAGATAGAATAACATTTGTACATAGTTTGCAAAGAGGCCTTGTACATGATGTTCAAATCATCATGATAATGTTGTGCAAAGCTGGATGTGTAAACTAAATAGTTTGAGGGAAACTTATCCAACATTATTGTGGATGCAAATATTTGCAAAAGGTAATGGCAGAAATTTTATTGTGAAAAAATGGAAAATGTAAGAAATGAGCAGCATCGCTAGATGGGCCGAACCCCGGAACATAACACCCGCTCCCTATACTAAGGGTTGATATATAAAGGCTATCTACAAAGCCACCAGGAAATAATACAAATAAAATTAAAAAGGTAAAAAATCTAGTCTTAAAATCATTTAAAAGCAAGCTTCTCTTAAAAATTTCTTAAAGTCACTATAATATTTGAAATACCAAGCACGCAGAAAGCCATGGTGCTTAGAAAAATCAGAAACTGTTCTGATTCATTTTGTTTAAAAAAAATAGGCCAAATTGTTCCCAAATAGAAAAAGCCAATTGTTTATCTGATCTGAGTGGTCGACGCAACATTGCTGTCTCCCACAATCGCAGACAACAGTTCCAGAGGCGCACCTCAAAGCAGGTTTATGGAGCAAAGGTGATTCCATCTGGTTCTCAGAGCAGCCAGTGAGGGAGGAACTGCATCCTGTAAATGTATTATTGAGCCAATGTCCATTTCACTAGGAGGCAAAGCATCCCAGGGTGGCTTGAAGAATCAATTAATCAGCAATGGAATTTGCTAGGGACAACAATACCAGTGGGTCTTCAAGGGGGGGAAAAAACCTTTACAATGCAGTCATTACAACGAAACATCCTTTAAATCGCATTCCATTACAACACATCTCACTACAACGCATATCATTACAATGCATGTCACTACAACGCATGCCATTACAATGCATTATAAGGTAAGTAATGTGGAAAAGTAATTTATAACCCTACTCTATCCAACACTTACCCCACTGTTGTACTCACTGGAGTTGGAATAGTAATTTTTACAACCAAAACGTTCCAACACTTACACTGACCCTACTGTTGTACTCACTGGAGAGGGAATAGTAATTTTTACCCCTACACTATCCAACACTTACCCTACTGTTGCCCTAAAAGTATTATGCATTGTAATGGTATGCGTTGTAGTGAAATGAGTCATAAATGTAGTTTCTGAAAATGCGTTGTGATGGCACGCGTTGTAAAATCATGGGTTGGAATGGATGTTGCGATATAAAAACTGTGTTGTAAAGGCATGTGCTATAAATGTTCACATTGTAACGTCACACATTCTTAAGGGGTCCTTCAGCACCTTGATGTCCAGTCGGGCAACCAATTGTGATCCTAGGCATAGATCCAATAAGCATTTGTGGCTGCAAAGCAGGCAGTGGAATAAAGATTGTACCCAGTGAAGCCACAGCAGTGTACAAACAGTGCTGTCTCCATTTCGGGTTGAACTGGGATGTCCATTGCGGAGCAAAAACAATAAAATCAGGAATCCCACCACAAATATCAGGACAAGCAGGAGCCGTCCAAAAATGCTTTCCAACACAGAGTGTATGAGAGATGGTATAACGCCAACAATAGTGTGAAAGGTGCTAACCAGTCCAGAGGTGATACATTTAAAAAGGGCACTATTGACTTTATCTCAGACAAAATAAAGATACGGCGAACCAGCTTCCCAAAATGCAGCAGAAGTTGGTGTGGAGTAGTGTCTGCACCTCAGACAAGGAACTTGCAACCTGGTGCTCAAGCGTTTCCCTGTCCGAAGGTAAGGCCACATCCTTTTGAAAAAGCGTGGCTTTCAGCTTGCTCAGAGAACCAAAGCATATATTGCAAACATTAATTGAAGGCCATTCCTTTGCCTCCCTAACTGTGCGGGCAGGGGGAGTTGTGAGCAACAAGTGACTATGGAATTAACTGTCACCATATAAGCCATGCCTGATTCTAATCACAGGAACCTTTATCCTTCTGCAAATAGTTTCCATCCAATAGCAGCATGAACACTGTATGAATCACAACAGCTGGAGAACCCTTCAGATAACAAGACAAGTTTGCAACTGAAGCATTGCATGCTCTTTGAAGAGAAATGTATTTGCATATTAAGGATTCATTTAAAGCATCCTCACAGTCAGAACAGCTAAGGATATCTTCTGTGTCCCCATTCCTGCATCTAAACCTGAATGGTAACTCGCAGTACTCATGCACATAACCTTCTCCTAGCACTTCGCATATACATACCTATTGGTATTGGAGACAATAATGGAATTGGAAAGTCGTGACGGGTAGGGTAATGTTACTATGGATTATCCAGTCTGTGGATGGTGTCTCAGCCAAGGTAAAAGTAATTGGTCTAATTTTTAATGTGGAACATGACATATTTTTCATCTTTCTGTTAGATAATACTCAGAAAACAGACTTCTTCTATTGATTTAATGCCACAGCATGTGGCCAGAACATAGTTTTTACAATGTCCAGCTCAGTATTAAAATTGGCCACAATTGTGACTGACCATGCTGTAAAACTGACAGGTCTTGCTGTTATAATGATGATTTCAAATGACACTATGTTGTCCAGTAAAAAAAGTCTGGATGATAATTTGGTCATACCGTTGTCAAACACAATCAAAGTCTTTTCTAAATGTGCCATGTCGAACTTGCACAATCTCTCACCAGTGTCAAATTGACACATTTTTCATAGCTCATTGTATAGTCTACACAAAAAGCACTTTTGACATGGGTTACAGGGATCAATAGAAAATGCACGACATCCATATCATCAGAAAGAAGAGACAAGTGTTACTTCCCCTGGGAAAGTGTTGAGATTTTTAGCCAATCAAGGCCCAAGTTCCCAAAACAGAATGTGCTGATTGTACATAATGTTGGTCATGTCTATTGATCATAGCCCCTTCAGTGTAACTCAGGAATCTAGATTAACACCGGTTTGTGTCAAACCAACCATCCCTTCCACTTTGAATCTGATAAGTTAAATGAACCATTACGTATCATGGTATCTAGTGTATCCTCACTAAAGTGTGCTAGATGCTGCCAATTCTCAAAGTGTGAGAATGCGGGAATATATGGAGGGTTAAAATGCTTCATTTTTGCTTTTCCTTATCAGGAGGTTTATTGCACTGTTTTTTTCAGGAAAATGATTTTATGTGATATGAGGCATGCTCTAAATAAGGCCCCTGTTTCCTGAACCTGCCAATATTTTGTCCCCAGACAGATTTTGTGTGTATGGTGTCTTTCCAAATGTCAAAACCCTGTTGAGACAGTTAGGGAATGAAGATAGCAGAGTATATCAGCGTGGTGTTTTTCCTTGCAGATGTAGGTGCAGGCCTATAATAATAAGAGGCGGCATCTGATGTGTAAAAATCCGAAAAATAAGCAAACTTTTGTTCAAATGGTTCCAAAATAACTTTTAACTGTGATGGCCAGTGTTTCCATTGAGTATAATATAAACAGCATGAGAGATACTAGCTTTGTGTAAGAAATGGTGACCATAATGTTGATACTAAAACATGTCTCCAAAGTTAGATGTACCATCATACAATTCATCATTGGAAAATGTAGCTGATTGCTCTAGATCTGCAAGCAAATTGTTCAGTTTCAATGTCACAATCATCAGAGAAAATACTATAGGTGATGATAAAATTTAAGGAAATTGTAAACAAACATGGAAATTATAAAAGTTAATTAGGACCATACACATCATACAATACTCTGTTCCACACTACCCCTTGCCGAACTGGAAATGCTGCAACGTTCACCAGGGACAGGTCCCTTATTTGATGTTGTGATGATGCATCTGGTTGACAATTTGTACTGCAGAGCATTCTGGGAGATAATGTCCATTCAGAAGTAAGAACAACAGGGTTACCAAACCCTTCCAGAGGACCGGAAAAAGTAATCCAATTGCAATCTTGAGATGTATCCATGGAACAACAAAGTATGTATTTTTCAGTCAAAGATAGAGAGCATATACTTGTAGCTTGAAAGGGAGAGATGGTGGTGGCAGTTCACTTCATTTTAATCCCATGAGAAGTTGTCATAATGCATGATGTAGCCAGACGCCATCTTTTCTATTCTTGGCAGCTCAGCAGACTTGGTAGAATTTGGAGATGACTTGATCTGTGGCATATTTACATTGACGTCATAATTCTTTTGAATTGAGATTTTTGTACTTGTTGATTGTACAGTTACAGTGTTTTCAACAGGAAGAAGTATCACTTCATTATAGTTTATATCTTCTCTTTGAAGAGTGGAATTGTCTTTACCTATTAAAGCTTCCATATGAACTTCCTGAATTGTAGCTAGTGGCATGGGGTGGCAACCAATGAGCCCATGTAGCCTTCTGTTGAGAATCGGCCATATATGGTGGTTTGATCAGATCAACAGAGATAAACCTTTTGACTCACGATCTGTAAGATGACCAAAATTATTTCTTGTCCACAATTTTCTCTCTGACCAGGTCTTCAATCTTCAGGACCCAGGAAGGTCTTGCCGATATGACCTTCCCTTCTCCAGTTGTGGTGTGTTTTACTCGGATGTTGATTGGACATCCTGTATAACATCAAAACATTCATTGATGTCAAATGGTGTTTCCACAGCCACTGCGCTGACATTATTGAGGTCTGGGACACACATTCTCACGCGAACAGGAGTTTGTAAGGAGTACTACCCCCCAAGGATTTTTTTGGCATGTTATTGAGAGCCCTCTGTACCCCATATAGGTGACTGACCCAACTGCCCCCCAGGCCTAATACCCTTGCTGTTAAGGACTGCTTTATGTCACAGTTTTTACTCTCAACTACCAAATGTCCCTAAGGATAGTAGGGGGACGAGTACCCTATGGCCACTCCCAAACTTCCCATGGCTTCTTTGTAAGCCTGAGAGATAAATAGTGGATGCTGGTCGGAATGTAGTGTATCAATTGCATATGTCCTGATGGAGATACGCAAATCCTTTATAACTGTTCAAGCGTCAGCCAAGCGCTAAGGCCAAACCCAGAGGAATCTGGATCATAAATCCACTGCCACCAAGTTGTAATTGTAGACCCCATCTGAGTGTAAGAGGCAGCAGTTATCTAAATAATCAATCTCCAGATGCTTGCCTGATTTCAAAAGAGGTGCCTGTGGTGGACGTGCCGACAGATGATGCATTTCAGGACAAAGTCCTTGGTCTGTTTTGTTAGACCTCACCACAAATAGCACTGCATCAGTGACAAGACTGTAGCAGTATCCTCTGCGTGTGCTGAACCCAGACCCTCATGTGCAGATAGTATTAATCCCAATCTGCAATCAGTATTTGGTATTGCTCAATATCCCTATCCTGGAATCTAAACGTACAGATTGTTTTGTGCTTCTAACTTATGGGAGTACTTAAATGGAAAGCCTTTCAGCAGGTGGGTTTCATTGTGGACAGCATTGACAGGCACCATGAGGTCTCTGTCTAATCTTGTACTAGTACAGAACTCCCTTCAACATGAACGCCAACACTTTGATGACTCAATGGATGGATAACATGAGCCTGTTGAATGTATTCTTTCAGCTTCACTACCTGTTCCAAAAGCAGCTTGTATTCGATAGTGCGACCACTGGAATCTCGAAATCCATCCTGTTACACCTAAGGTCAGGATTGCTCTGGTCAATGTCTACTCCAGGCCTGTAAGCACCAGCCATAAATCACAGACCTTTGACCAGCTGGCTGCTTCCACATCTACCATCCGCAACAATCATTGCATGGTTATTGGTGGAGACTTTAACTACCAACTTGAGCCCCTGAATGGTTTTGGGAGGAATTCCCAGTGAAGAAGACCTGCACTTGGCAGTTCCCTAGGCAAACATTCTGCCAACCGGATCCTGGACACTGTCGGTGCTCCAGATTAAATCCTTGAATTTAAACCACTCCCTCAGTGCATGCAATGGCCGAACCAAATCAGACACACCAAGGAAGCATACTTTTAATTGACTAGGACACTCTTCTATGATAGACTACATCCAGGTAGATATTAGGATGTGACACTGGGTGGTGGAGTTTGCTGTTCTGACCCAACACAACAATGATCACAACACCCTGATCGTGGAGGTGAAATTGCCGATTAGTGAGGAAGTCTCTGGTTTAAATATTCCACCAGATGACAGATTAATACTGACCAACAATAGAAGAAGAGTTTGGTGGTCAACTATATAGCAATCCTGTGATAGTATGGCTTCCCTATATGATTCAGTCATCCTTTGTCTAGTGGTAGCGCACCAGTCCATTTCTAGTAATGGTACATTCATCTCCCTTACACGTGTCACAAAGCCCAATGAGGTGCTGACATCTATATAGAAATATATCTTTTTTCCTGTGTCACACTCAAGTGGATGTGGAAAGACCAAACACCCCGGGTTTAAGGATGGTTGTCAGATGGCCCAGTTAGCTCTGATAGAGGCAATTAAAACAAAAGAAAGACCCCTAATCAGAGAAAAGGGGGTGCCATATAGATTCAGCATCACCAAAGCCAAAAAACTGTGGAGCTGGAAAAGTGAGATTCTCTGAAACAGGCCTTATCACCTCATGACATAAGATTCCACTCTTCAAACTTAAGGTTGGAGGATGAGGGCACTAGTACAGCTAAATCATTTTTTACACCGCAAGACATCTGCTACAAGGCCCCTCAAATACCTCCTACAGAAATAGACAGTGCCTTAATCAAAATTTCACCTTCCAAGCTCCCAGAATTGACAATATCCCAGGGGACCTCTCCGTACCGAGCCAACTATTTGGGCCCCTATTTGTGGATATTGTTTACGCTGTACTGCAGGGAAGAGCAATCCCTGTAACATGGGCTGGCACAGAAATTCTGCCAGTTCATAAAAAAGTTTCACCACTTCTTTCTTCCAACTACAGACCCATAAGTTTAATTGACGTCAGACGGAAAATCTTTGCCCGGGTATTGCTGGTTTGTCTTCAGACCTGGATGGACACATTTATATTATTGAGCCCATTCTAAGCTGGCTTTAGGAAAAACACATCCATCATAGACCAAATTTTTAGGCTCCAACTCTTCTACTGGAAAACGGTGACAATAGAGGGTGGCAGCGTTGATCTGATCCTTGTGGACCTAAAATCCACATTCGATCTGGTACCAAGAGATAAATTGTGGGCTGTCCTAAGTGATCTGGGGGTGCCGTCTAATCTTTGTTATATGCTCAGGCATTTGCACAAATGCAATTATGCCCTAATCAGGTTCGTCAAACATGGTGAACTTTCCACACCAATAGTTAAAGATGGAGGGGTAAGACAGGGATGTGTGCCTATTCATAAGTCTCCTTATAGACACACTGAATGCAGGGGAGGATAATGATGCACCCAAGATAGCAAACAGCAAAGTTCCAGCAATGACGTTTGCCGACAACACTCCATTGCTCTCAAAGTCACTGATGGGCATTTAGAGGATCCTCAACAATTTAAAGGCCTTCTGTGACAGAAAGGGTCTCAAGATTAACTATCCAAAGACCAAATATATGGTCTTGAACACTACCAGCTCTACTCGCCCCAATTTCAGCTTGCACTGCATTCCATTGGAGAGGGTGTCTGTATTTGAGTGCATTGGGGTCACTTTAATTGAAATAATGGACTCGGGGCACAAATCAACAGAACAAGTCTGAAGCTAGCGCAGAACACAGGAGGGTTGATCAATCTATTTAGGCACTCTTTCCATAAACCTATTGGACCACTCTTGGAAATCTACAAAGTGCAAACAAGGGGTGCAGCAAAGTACGGGGCTGTACTTTGGGGGCATAGATCTCTGAGAAATATCATCAAGTCCGAGAACACTTTTGTCAGGCAATTATTTCGTCTCACCCTCAGTTCTTCCCATACACCGCTTCACCTGAACTTGGGGGTAAGGCCAATTGCCGACGAAATTGCTCTTAGACTCCTCATTTTTGGGCATCACTTATGGGTAACCCCGGAATTGGTTGTTTATAGGGGCGAGTTAAAGGAGATCCTACGTTGCAGGGCACTGGAAAACTACCATGAATAACATATGTCAGAGACTCATTTATGGACATGGGCAGAGCGTGTCTATGACACAACCCTGAGGAAGCATGCATTCAATTTCCAGAAAGGAACTGGTTTGGAGTTACAGGGCGGGGAAACTCACCCGTTTACAGGGGTGCTCAGCAACAGGATCATTAACAGTTGCATTTCTGAGAATAAAATACCAGTACATTATGGAGTTTGCCCTGGATGAGATACAACCAGCACTAGCGAGGAAACTGTATATTCAATTTGGGCACAGGGTTCTTCGCTACGGCCAGGTACCATCTCTCTAGGTTGTCCGGTCTGTAACAATGCAGAAGAGTCAGAGCTGCATGTATTCTTCTTCTGCCCTGGCTACATAAAACCTAGACACCGGTGGCTGACCCAATTATGTAGAAATCTAGGGACATTTAGGTTGCTGAAATACAATACTTTATCCCCAATTGTATTTACAGTGTCACACTTCCTACTCTCTAATTGGTGTGTGTGTGTTTAAGTCGGATTTTGAAAACCAATGTACAGGACTAAGCTGACAAAACTTTATTTTATCTTTTTTTAATCAGCCTGCTCCATATTTAACCTAATTTTTTCAGATGTGATTTTATAGAGTGCTCTTTTAGTGTTTTTCCAATATGAAATATATCAGCTCTCTCGCTGCCCAATAACTGTATATTTCATTAAAATGGCACCTTGTGTTGTTATGTATTTTGCTTATTTATTGTGGCGTGGGATAATAGTCTGCAATTATAAAATGGGACTTTGGGGTTTTGAGTCTATGTACTGGAGGATGCTTTTACATATTGTCAGTTTGTTTCACTTGTACTTTTGTGGTCTAATGACCGCAATAAATTATTTGAATGTATTTATTGGATTGAACACAGTAGTAAGAATCACACACTATAAGTGTGGGGAACTTAGGATTTTGATCTATGGCAGCTGTCTTGTACAGTTTCCTAGGGACTGCATGTTTGTTTTTTCAGGACAAACTTTCCCTCGAGCATGCATCCCTTTACGATTGTGCATGCCGCAGAATATCGATGTTATGTCTCTATAGCCGCTGAGCAGACCCATCAGTATATGTGAAGTATTGATATTGATATAGAGGTATTATTTAATTTGGCAGAGGATATTCTTATTAGTGCTGCAGGAATGCTTGTATTTGTGATGTAGAATCAAATCTGAAGTCTACATCTGTTGCAGTGAGAGAGTTAGCCCAGTGGATCCATCTTGGATGTAATGCTTCGGCATTTGGAACGCTTGCTTCAGTAATAGCTTCTTAGCTTCGGTACTTATGTAAAGACAATAATTCACTTATTTTGGAAGAAGACGTTGGAGCCTAATGTTGGTCAAGAAGATGGATGATTATAGGAACTTCCGATGAGACTTACCAAGGGGTGGCAATACCCCAACCCTTAGCCTTAGCTTTCCCGTGGTTGTTTGTATGAAGCATTTAAAAAGCCCAAAATACATGTTTTATTATTATCAGGTTGAAGTCAGTCTGCTGTCAGGCGTTTCTGTTCAGATTTGCCTTGCGGTAACAGTGTGGTTTTTGGGAACTGTTATAAAATTCAGAGGAAGGGCATGGTTGTTTCCCAGGGTCAAGGCTGCCGAGGAGCTCATTCTTGGCTGCCTACAGGTCTGCTGGATGGTGTTTTCAGGTAGCAAACAAGTGTGCTTCGACTCCAAACACAAGCGCTAGTGTTAAGTCTAAAAACAGAAGTTTAAAAAAAAAAACGAGTGAGCCGGGAGTATTAAATGGCCTGAAGCAAAATGACCCAAGTAAGGGGGCCAGTAGCCATGGGCATGACAAACACACCCATAGGAGGGAAAAATTGCACCATTGACCAAACAAAAGAAAAGCATTTATAAAAGCACAATTAACAGTGTAGGGCGTGGCCAAACTACTAATACTAAATTCTGCATGCCTCGCAGTGTATGCGCGCTGATTCTGCGCTCGACCGAAAAAAAGTGCAAAGTGCTCTGAGCTGCCAAATTGTCACACGGGCAGGGCATACGTTTGTCAGACCACCCTCATTGATTTGGCAATGCAACTAAAAAAGACAGAGTGCATAAACAAAGTCTAGTTAAAAGAAATTGTGTCTGCACAAGTTAAATAAAATTGCTGTTGGGCAGGGAACAAGCATGACAGAACAGTCACCTCAGATTGTGTTTAGGCATATTTGCCCATGACTAATGCTCCTCTTTGATAATGGCTTTTCAGTTTGTGAGGATACTATCAGGATTGTCGTACAAACGCCTCAAGCCTATCTCATAAAATATATATCTCACAAATCGGAGCCAAGGGATCGATAGGGTACTATCTAGATTAATACAGTCTTTAATCCCATCTCTTGAGAACATCTATTCCTCAGAGGGTCAAATTTTTGCTCATAGGAGCAAAAGGGCAATCCTTATATGGTCTTAGAAGAACTCCAACCCCAGCTCAAGATGAGGAGTGTGGAGGCACTATTCAGGGTCATCAATAGCATTTTTATAAAATTATTTTCCGAAACCTGTAATTGGTAGCTTTTATGGTGACCCCACTCCCCTGCACCATATGTTGCCACAGACAAGCATTTAACTTTATAAAGGATGGCTGGCTCTGTCACCGGGTTGTGTCCTAGCTTGCAAGCAAAACAAAAAAACCCTTTCACAACCCTACTTGTATGCTGCATCCTTGCTGTTATGAGTTGTTCCGAATTCGTCAAATAATTAAATACATTTCCTAAATAGGTACAATTAATACATTTAACAATGCCCTTACCCCTTCCAGCAAAGTTTCTAGTTTTGGTCAATTTGGGGCCACACACCATAATATACGATTTATTAAAATTAACTCTCAAATCAAGCGCCAACATAAAATTGGTAAGAGCGTTAATCGATTTTTGGAGGCTATTTGCTGTCAAAGCCATTAGCACTGTATCATCCGCAGACAATAGTAGCGTCACAGGATTGCCACCAATTCAGAGAAATTTCCTTATCTAATAAAAATGCCTCTAGGTCATTAGAATATATTAAGAAAAACAAGGAGCTAAAATACACCCCTTCAACACACCTTCTGTAAAATAAATCCCCTTAGCCTTTTCCCCTAGGGGGCCATATCTTATGGCAACAGTGGTGTTAGCATGTAAGCTATGCAGGAGGGAAATGAGTGCTTCCTCAATATCCATTTTCCCCATTACTTCCCACAATTTCCCCAGCTTAACAGTATGAATAGCGCTAGACGTCCATGAAGGACCGGTGGCTAGAACCCTTCCTGGCCCTCATGTATTTGCAAATAATTAGGGACAGGGACAGGTTGAGGCACTGCTCTGTGGTACCCAGCCCCCTCCTAACACCATATTGAGGTTTTGACATGACCCTGCAGTGGTGGCCCAGACTTCTAATTGGTCAAGGACGGCCCTCCCCAGTAACAATGCTGTGGCGTCGATAAGGGAAATCTGCCTATGACAAGCCGGGTCATTCCTATGGACCTTTTTAAAGATGGGAACCACAGTGGCCTCCTTCCAGGTTGCTGGGATGGGGCCAATCACCATTGCTTTAAAGAAGTTAGTCAATAGAGGTGCCCAAATGTTGGGATTTCTTTTGAACAAATGAAGTTGAACCCTGTCAGGGCCTGGGGCTTTCATGCATATTCCCTGCGCTAAAGCCTCCTCAACCTCGGATACTGAGCTGGATAAGCTTAATTGGGAGGCCGTGCATAGATCTAAAGTCAGGTCCCCTTATTCTCCCCTAACTGGAGGCAGTTCCGGTTAAATATGGCTGAGAAGGGGAATTCCCAAACATCCCCAAAATCAGGGAATCTATCTGCCTCACATTGTCTGTAAATAAAGGGTGACTAATAATGCCACAAATGTTTTTAGTGTCTTTGAGGGAGCTAGCTCTCTCCAGGGCGTCCTATGCCAATCTCCTTAGTTCTCTTTTTCTTTGGCTAAAGGTAGTTTTATATGTTTACCTTGTGCTTTTAATTTGATTTCTGTCACAAGGGCTAGCATGAAGCACCATTTTAAGGTTCTTTTGAGCCCTCGAGCATTCGATGTTAAATCACGGTGGCTTATCTTCGCTGGACCAGTCTAGTTAATCTCTTAGCTACATTTGCACAGATCAACTCAAGTTGCCAAACAACAATCTCTGAGGAAGAATTTTGTTGTAGACAACTCAAAATCAGTTGATAATTTGCTATGACAGTTTCTTCCTCAAATTGGGGAGGGTTTATTTTACCCAAGTTTAATCTTACTCCTTTATTAGGATTATAGTGAATCAGGCAACCATCACCTTTCCCTAGCTGGGCTGGTATACTGAAAGAAACTGTGAGGGAGCTGTGATTACTAGCATTATTAGGTTCCACCTCGAAGTTGTTGACAAGCGGCAAGAACTTGCTTGAAATAAGCATGTAATCAATAAAACTTTCCTTCCCACCTCCGACATATGAGGGACACTGGGGTGAGGAACTACAGGCCAAGATATTAATAAGGCCTAGGTCATTCACAATGATGATGGAATTTTGGGCCTGGCCTTGCAGTGTGTGAGTAAAGTGCGGCAAATGCTGACCCTCTCTGTCCAACAGCCCACAGACTCATTGGGCAGTATTTCCTCAGGTAGTGCAGTTAAAATCCCTGACCCAAAAGATACCCTATAGCTGCCCCTTCCCAAAGATTGTAATAATTTCAGCCTGCAGGGCTTCAATGACATGACAGGAATTTTGATCAAAGATGTTATAATACCAATTCACCACTAGTATCTTAACCTGCATCAAATTGGAGATCATGATTTATTGGTACCAGGTTGAAGAGCCTACGCCAAGGGCTTTTATGGACACATATTTTACAGAGATTAACAACACCTTCCCTCCTTAAGCCCTCTCTGCCAGAGAAGGTATTGCAGGGACAGTAAAAGAGATATAACAGTCCAACACAATGTCATCCCTACACCAAGTTTCCCGGAGACAGGGTGCGTGGCAAAGCTGCCAACCGATATGGCCGCACTGGCTTGATGCTCCACCATCAACCATTGCTGATTATCCCACCCAGGGGCTCTGAACAAGATCATCTGCCTCGTCACAGGCATATGAGGGGGCGCAGACGTGATCAGAGTGAGATCTGTGGTGCTGGCTTGTCGCAGTGTGGATCAGCACCTTGGAACGTCATCGACATGGTCGTGACCTGCAGCCATGAATGAGGCCAGTGCCTCAATTTAATGGAAGCTGCGCCACACCCGGGCTCCTAGTGAATTGGATGGCACTAGCATAAAGCGAGGTAAGGAGTGGCTGAGGGGGGTAACTGGAATGAGTGAGCCTTTGATTTCGCTAGTCTAGCAGGCACTCCCCTGAGGCCCTGCAGTGATAGGGGCCACGAACGAACCTGGAACCGGCTGTCAGGCTGGGGCCTTTGGGTCACAGATACAGGCTCCCTCCCTTGGTCCTACCCCAGCAGCCACACTACAGGACCACTGCCGCATTGCACTGCACAACGTGGCAACTGAAGCCAGTGAAATACCCCCACAATTTATGAAAATAAGGCGGTGAAGCCCAGACTGTGATAGGTCTTGATGGCTTGCCCAGCAGATTTGCAAGCACGGAGACGTTAGTGTGGGAGGGGAAGGTCTACATGGCTGGTCAGACTGTTCCCCTGGCCTGTGGTATGAGGCAGAGGGACCCCAAGCAGAGCACCCTCCCTTTTAAACCACCACCTACTAGCACGACAGCCCAACGAGGAAGCATGGCGGAGGCAGCTGTCACACCTGTGCCTGGTGCTGTCAGGTCAGACATAGTGCTGACGGAACTCAGGACAGGTTTCAGGGTGCTGGATACTCGATTTGACACATTGGACAGAAGTTTGGATGCCATGGGGACTCGGCTTGATAATTATGAAGGCCGCCTAAATACAGATGAGGGCAGCATCTCAGACCTGGATGATGGTACCGCCCAGACAGCCAAAAAGATGGACTGTATGGAGAACCTTCTTAAAACAGTGGCAATTAAGAATGAGGACTCTGAGGCACGGGGGCTGCAAAATAATATACAAAAAATGGGTGTGCCCGAGCCCACAAACACAGGAAGTCTGGACCAGTTCATGGAAACACTACTTAAGGACCTATTTGGGATTGAAATCTTCACCACTACCTTTATAGTGGAGCGTGCACACCGGATTCTTGGTCCGCAGCCAAATCCGGGCTGTCCTCCGAGACCCATCATAGCCCGTTTGCTCAATTTCACGGACAGGGACGCTGCCCTCAGAATGGCTTGTGAGAAGGGCAAAATGAACTGGCAACAATTGTCCATTTCTCTATACCCAAACATCACCGCCATGGTTCAGGAGGCAAGGCAAAAGTCTGGAGGGGTGAAGGCAAACCTCTGGAAACTGAGGTTGTGATACAGCATGCTCTTTCCTGAGTGGCTGACGGTGGACATAGAAGGCTGTTCCAGAATATTTGACTCCCCTCATGAGGCCCAGGATTTTTGTCAGTTCTACTCTAAGACTGGGCAGCAGCGCAGTTCCCCGTCACCTCTATCACAGAATATTCCAGACTAAGATGCCAGTGCGGATCTGTTTACGGCTAATTAGGTAGCAGATTACTCCTTAATGGTCAGATAAGCCTGTGTGTGGTGTTAGTTGCACTGGTTGGCCTAGTTCACTGCTCAATAAATATGAGGGGCAGTTGGCATCTCCCCTGGGATTGGACTCTTCACATACTTCATGATGCTTTTGCGCAACATGTGGTGGAACCGGCATGACCTTGCCACTCCCTAAGTGCGGATGCACATTTTTGTAATGTTAGAATATAGATTATTGTTTTTTGGTAAGTTGCATTTTGACTTTTGCAATGTGGGTTGGGTTCTTCCCCGTCAGTTGGGTATGGGGGATGTGAGGTGGGGGGGATGTTGGGTTTTCAAACCACACATGACGATATGGATTAAATGGTATAGTCAAATGCCGTGCAGATTGGGTAGCTTAGAGCAGACAAAATTTACTTTCAAGATTTAACACATGTCAAACAGGGTACAATCTGAAGCAAATGTGGTCCTCATGACGTGGAATGTTAGGGCCATCAATAATGTTCACAAATGTAAGCTAGTCACCAACTATATGTAGCATCATCAGGTGAACATTGCCTTCCTACATGAAACTCACTTGGCACCCTCTGTGAAAATGTCTTTGATTGGTAACTGGGGGGTGTATAGGTACATTGCTGGATACAGCACATATGTGAGGAGAGTGGCGATATTAATTCAGAAGCATGTGCACTTCAGGGAATTGAGGTGTATCGTGATCTGGGGGGCACTACTTGTCTTCTCAACCACTACCACTCTTCTCTACTCGACTGGCTGTCCAGATTGTTTGAACAGCTCATTGATTTCAGTAAGTCCTGAGAGAGCATCAAAGCGGTTTGGGTGAAAAAAAGGAGAGTGCTGTGATGAGGAATATATGTTCAAGCCTAACTGCTGGGGCTGTTGTCTCAAAATAATCCCCTGATGGGGAAAGAAAAAACCCAATAGGCAAGCCTTTATGAGTTCACCAGGGGTCTCATGCTCAATGCAGCAGCCTGTACCGCTATGAGATTTTTTTCAGAGGGTCCAAAATGCATTTTTGAGTTTGAGTACATAAGTGATTTGCATGCTATAGGTACCTTATCACCTTCATTGAAAGTTATATAGCTGTACCCGGTGGGTTCAACGACTATGTAGATCACCACGTTTGTTGTGTTTACACTTGTGTGCAAATGTTTGAAAAGTATCATATCAGCTTGTACGGAAAGTAAAATGTTTGTGTGTACCTGTGTCCAATTTGTTGATTGAAAAATTAGGTTTGATCAAGTCATAGAACAGTTTTACTTGGATTGAGATATCTAGTTTTGTTTGGTATTTCTTCCACACAATGTAATTTATAGTGCAACACTATGTGCATTTTGTGCTGCAAATGTGCATGGGGAAGTGTCTGTCTAAGACTACACGGTATGGATTGTCTGGTCAAAAAAGGGTTTATTTATGGGTGAGGTGTAATTTTCTATTACACCCTGGAACTCAAGTTGTTCTAGGATTTCCCTAACATGTTTTTTTGGTTCATGCTTAATTGGGTACTGTCTCTGGGATTGCACAAATGATTTTAATGGGATTTCATGACATCCCACTCAACATGATTGCTATATAGTGCTGGAGCTAGTGCTAACTACCACTCCTTGGCGTCTGAACGTTTAACTGATTATGGAATGAGGTCAGGGAAAGCAGGTAAAAATACAGTTTCTACCAGTAGGCATTATATTACAAACTTAGGTGGCAAATCGTTTTCAGCCAAGAGATAGTGGGGAGAGGATGTGGTGAAGCGGCTTGGGCGGCAGGGATGCTCAACGTCCTGTGATTCTGGGCAAATCACTTAATCTCTTGTGCCAAAAAAATAAATAAAAATGAATGTGTCCATCTGTAACACAACTGTTACTCATGTAAAGTGCTCTGATACTTTGGGTCTAGTTCGCTCTATGTAAAGCTCTCCACAAAAAAACTCTCCCCAAAAAAAAAATGTCATAACCATATGTCAGGTTCTCTCAAAAGAGAACCTTGTCGTTCCTGGGAATGTCCTCCTTTTGGAGCATTATTTTTTATAAATGATGTGGGACACTTACCCTTGTATCAGGTGTTACCACCATGATGGGCTCATTCAGCATTAATACCACTAGATAATTCATTCTGTTCCTGGAAGCTATTGTGAATTCTGATGTGCTGTCCAGCATCGTCACTACCCATTTCCTGTATAGAAGCAGTAGTCCTCGGTCCGCACTGTACTTACGGGGGTGGGGGTTCACACCGGACATACGGGAGTGGGGGTTCGCACCGGACATACGGGGGTGTGGTGGGGGTCCGCACCGTACATACGGGGGTGGGGTGGGGGTCCGCACCGTACATACGGGGGTGGAGGTTCACGCCGGACATACGGGGGTGGAGGTTCACACCGGACATACACGGGTGGGGTGCGGGTATGTTGCGGACATACGGGGGGGGCTGGGGGAACGGCACAGACATGGGGGGGCTGGGGGTATGGCGCGGACATGGGGGGGGTGTTCGGCACGTATGCGGGCACATGTTTGGACGTCTCCATGGTTGCTATGGAGGTTCGCTCCGTACGGTGTTTTTACCATACGATTGTGGATTCGGACGGGACGGATCGTACTTGCGCGTTCGGACGTCGGTTTACCGAGTCGTACGTAAAACCGTCCGGGACACTTTTTCTGACCCGAGGACGTGTCGGGTATATTCCCAATGCGATTCGTATGGTGTTTTTTACATACGAATCGTACTTGGCAGTTTGTATGGGACTTGTATGATTCGTACGTAAAAAAATCCAGATACGATTCGTACGGGGAATATTTCTCCAGGATCGGAATCGGCCCCAAAATTGTGTTTGGTGACTTACTTCAACTAACCCATGTGAAAGGAGAGCCTGTTTTCAATACGCATCTATGTGAATACACGTAAGTTTAAACATTTGGCTGAATTTCCAAAACAAGAAACTACTGAAGAATAAGCGTCAAGCGTCTGATGAGGTGTATGGTAATATTCCAAAAGATATTAGAGTTGAAATTCTGACAAAGGAAGGTAAGAGTAACTTAGAAACTTGACTTTTTAAAAAATGATATAAATCTAAGAAAACAGCACACAGCTAATGTCTAATCTGATTGACAAAGGAAAATGAATAGTTTGCTTAATGCCTATACTTTAAGACTGCACACATTTTAGTGAAGAGTTGCTTAAACTGGAGAAAAAAGACATATTAGAAGTTATAGCTATTGACAAAATAAAACACCAGGGAGTAACAATAGTGCTCCATGAAAATTTGCAACGAAAACTGGATTAATTGGAGAAATCTGTACCCAAGACTGCTGGATTAGAGAAGTGTTTACGTGTGTATAAAATTTGTAGAGAAATTTTGCAGCATAATTTAAACATTGAGGAAGGATTGGTAAACCGTGCGATGGGTAAAGTTATTGATTTAGTTAATTCTGCAAATAGGAATGAGGTTGAATACTAAGCCATCAAATGTGATCAGATTGATGGCATCAAAAAGATTAGTCGATGCATTGTACATTTTTTGCGAGTGAAAGTCTTATTTGTGCAGCACCAGCAGTTCCAACTCGCTCTAACGTATGCTGGAGATATCCATAAATCACAATGTTTAACCGAAGATGCAGCTTTTATTTATTTTAGAACTACTGTATAGAAAGAAGGTATGTCATATGAAGCATTGTCATGAGTTAGAATATTGTCCAGTTTGCTTTTGGTTGATTATGATGAAAAGAAAGCTAGTGCTGATACTAGTGTGTTAAAGAATTCAATCGGTTAAGAAGTGCACATGCTCCTCACTTAGGACAGAATCCTATTTACAAGAAACAAACAATCTCTCCTAAGCTGAAGCTTAGGAAGCAATCAATGGAAGTTCCTCAAAAAGAAGCCCAAAAAAAGATAAGGAAGAAGATGTTAAGATGAAAACATTAAAAATTGAGGGAAATATTGTAGGTTTTCAGATGGAAAACAGTAATGGTGTCAACTGCTATGCAAATGTGGTTCTCAATGTACTTTTCCATTTACGGCATTTTGTAAATGAAATTCAACATAACGGAGACAAACGAATCTGCTCTCATCTGTGTACTTTGCTGGAATGTTTATGTAGTTATACGACTGTAGTACAATTTGCTTCAGGCATTTGAGGTCTGGTAGACATGTATAGTGGATCAGTAGTATTGGAAAAAGTATACGTTAATATTGAATAATTATTTGGACTGAGTTGCACATGGAACTACTCAATCTATTTGGAAAGAATTATCTTCTTAACATTACCAAATTTTAAAACTGTGTCTTTCGACAGGCTGAGGAAAAATGCAAACCAAAATATGACCAGCTCAAATTGTTGATCAGAATGTATGTCTACCTTGCAGATACAAAGAAGTAGAAAATACATTGGGCCTCATTACGATGTCGGTCAGAAAGCCCACGACTGCTGCTCGGAGGCTTTTCAACTGACATGGAAGGTTTAAAGTCTGACTGCTGAATTACAATGTTGGAGGTCAGAGTTTAAACAGGTCAGGTGATCTGACTGGCTTCCGATGGGCTTCTTGACAAAACATCCATGTCAGTCTTTCCAATGTGGATTTGCTATTGGAAACTGATTTTGGGGGCCCGTAGCAGGGCCCTTCCCCCCTGGCCCTCCACATTTAGCCCTGGGTGGCACCTATGATGCCCCCCCCTGAAAATCCTTGCACCCTGCGTTGCCTGCCACATGATGCAGGGATTTCCACAAACTCCTATTTCTCTCTGGGAGCTTATGCAGCTGGCATTTTCCATCTGAGCCACAAGCCCCCATGGAGAAATGGGAGTTGGAGACCACGTCATGTGTAGTCGCATTTTAATCAGGTATGCGGAAGCTCCAACCTATGGTTGGGTGGTTTCCATCCATACCAAAACGGTGTTGGTCCGAGGAAACTCCGACCGACATTGTAATAAGGGCCCATATATTGATGCTGCAACAATGCAGGGTGGACGGATCAAAGATAAAAACTGAAATTATAAATTTTAAGCAGGACAAATTTTAATTTCTGGAAGAACAACACTAGCTATTATACTTCATGAAGGACTTTATATAACTTCAGGACACTACACTATGTATTTAAAAAAACATATATCCCTTCTATGTGCAATTACGCACCAATGGAAACACTGAGGAAAAAGCTGAATATTGCATAGAAATTCAGGCAATGCTTTCATGAAGTTTACATTCATGTTTTAGGTCAATGTTGGGACCTGGAGCAAAGTTCCAGCAGGAGAAGTTTGGGAGCATCCTGGATCAACAGGGAGCAGAGTTGATGAGGTCTTGGAAGTTGATGTGCAAAGACGAGGGGGTAACTTGGAAAAGTACTGCACAGAGGGACTTACAGGTAAATCCAGTGGGTCTTCTTGGAGGGAGGAGGTCTCAATGGCTTGGGGACTACAGTAGAAAGGCTAGTCGGCAGGTACTGTGGCCGATGCAGAGTGAACAGGTCAGCTTGGCATTGTGTGTCTTGGGGTCCTCGCGGTCAATAGCAGGCAACTTGGAGAGGCAATCTCGTGACAGATGGGCTAATTAGAAGTGGGTTTTGGGTGCTTCAACGTCCCTCAGTGAATGCTTTCATTTGTTCCTTCAGGAGTCCGTATTGGACACTTCTTCTTGGTGTTTGCCATTGCGGTTTCGGTTCCCTGGAAATTAATAAGCTGCTGCAGTTCCTGGTGCCTCCAATATTGGTGGGAAGCCAGATCTGACTCTTTGGAGCTTTTGTAACTTTTCTTGCTTTCGTGCTCATCAAGGTTGCCAGGGAGCAGCATATTTTCAAGCCGAACTTCATGGGATCAGTGCCTCTGGTGTGCAGGGGAGCATCACAGTGATTTGACAAAGGCTGGAGGTACTCTGGGGTGCTTGGAGTGCTTTCAGGTTTCAGGACAACACAGTAACATTGAATGTTTAGTCCTGGGGCCAGTAGGCAGGGTTTGGTGTGTTTTTTTTCTGCAGCCCAAATAAATGCCCTCAGCAGATGTTCCTGGTGTATTGTAAAACACACAAGATGATGGACGAAATGTTGCACATTGACAAAATATTCATCCCCACTCACAGATCTGGGTTTAATCCATCGTTATTTTGCTCACCACGCCACCCCAGTTCAAACATGGCCATATGCAAATCAGTCTTGACCCTGTGCCTCATAGGAACAGTCCAGCCCGAACTGCCAAGCTATGACTTCCCTCGACCAGAATCAAGCATCCTAGTACCAGTTTTGGGGTTTCTCCCCTCTTCAGCCAGGATAGCTTGACTCCAGTGGGATAGTGAGCATGGGACCCACTTCTGGGCATACCCTTCCCGCATAGGGCGAACAGCAAAACACACAAGATGATAGACGGAATGTTGCACATTGGCAAAACATTCACCCCCAGTCACAGATCTGGGTTTAATTCATCGTTATTTTGCTCACCACACCACCCCAGTTCAGACATGGCCATATGCATATCAGTCTTGACCCTGTGCCTCATGGGAACAGTCCAGCCCGAATTGGTGCTTGACTCCAGTGATGTAGTGAGTATGGGACCCACTTCTGGGCATAACCCTTCCCACATAGGGCGCACAGCAAAACACACAAGATGATGGACAGTGCTAGAGAACCTGCCTGACATGAACATTGATTAAGGGCTGCACTCTGACACCAGAGGTCAAAGTTTAAAGACACTACAACATATCTGGTGACTGCACTAATAAACGGCAGGTGCTGTGTCCCCAGCACTGTTCCTTGCCATCATACCCCTTCTCGTGACACATTTTCCAAAATACAGTGCAGCTACAGGCACAGGAGATAAGTGCTGTATATGTACACATGTCTGGTAAGCAAATACCTTACATCTAAGAGGGTTGAATCAGTTGCTTTCTTGGACATGGTTTGGTGGAATGGGCATTACACTGAAGGTAGGTGGACTTTGGGAGAAGTAGCGCTCCAAGGCATCTTGATGCCATTTATATTCGAGCCGCCTTAATTTTCAAACAAAAATCAACAACTCTAATAAAGACAGACTTTAGAATGAAATTCTAAAGCACGCATACTCACTATCCAG
Organism: Triturus cristatus; assembly: GCF_964204655.1. Lineage (NCBI taxonomy): Eukaryota > Metazoa > Chordata > Amphibia > Caudata > Salamandridae > Triturus > Triturus cristatus. Next base: position 1,880,188,875 of record NC_140589.1, read on the forward strand.
AGAAGCTATTGCTACTTAGAAGGGCTGGACCTCTCCCATTTAAAATATTGCATCAGCATGGACCAATGCAGGGTCTCTCTCTTTTAAATTAAAGAAGAGAAGGTACTCAGTATCTGACAGTCCCTGTCCATTGCGACACTGTGTTAAAGTGTATTAAAGTCAGCACCACTGGAATTAAGCGACAGGGAAGGAACACATTATTTGGCAATGACTAAATTATGTGGCCAGAAGAATCACATTATGCGAAGTTAATGTAGCAAATATTGTGATATTAATAATTCATTATTTTATAATGTTTTCACTTGATTACACTGTCTGGGCATTGTTTAAATCTCATTACTACCAGGTTAACTACCAAATATAGCAATAAGCAAAATGAAGGTGACAAGTCAACCTTTGCCTAGGGTATTGCACTCTAAAGCAACATGTTTTTGGTAGGGTTTAAACCAGTTTTTGTTGTCAAAACATTCTTTTTTTAATTTTCCATTACGCACCACAGTACAATACTTAATATTGCAATCCATACATCAAAATACACACAGTCTATTGGAGAGATCAGTTACCGTTCCCTTAAGGATTGTCCAATACAGAGTGGGCTGGTGGTCAGTAGCACTGTTAGTGTACAGAACTATACAAACTAATTGACCTCCACCCAACTACCCAATAACAAGGGTATTCTTAAGTAGCACATAGAGTTCTTGAGAGAGATTTGTATGCCTCGAGTATGGTGTGTCTGGAAGATACAGTATCCCTCCCCAAAGGTCAAGACTTAACGTGTATATTAAAATTGGAAGAGGTGGAGGGCTTGTGTTCGTGTCGGACAGGCGCACCGAGAAAGTCAGTTAGAAAGATACTTCAGCAATAGGCCCCGGGTGTACTCAAAGTCATTGCCATTCTTTGTCTGTAATTGCGTTGCTCAATGTCCGCTTCCAGCAGGCCCTATGCCGTGGCTGTGGGAAGATGAGAGTAGTAAGAAGTTGGAAATACAGAAAGGAAATACTATCATTAGAGCCACTCTGCCTTTCACATATCGCTCAATGGGTGTTGGTTTCTGAGTGGCTGCATCTCTCCTTCCAGAGCTAAGTATCCAGTGCTGAAGTTGGGTGCAATGTTTATGTTCCATTGCTGATGGATGAAAGTCCCTTTGGCAGGGCTTGAAGGCATGGACCTCTCAATTGTGAAATAGGTCTGAAACCATGAGACATCCTCCCTCTCTCCACACATCAGAAGGCCCTGGTTGTAGAGCTGGTGGGAATGCAGGATTGTAACGAATTAGTGTGAATAGGGAGTGGAATTCAGTTTGCATAGATGACCTATTGACCTCATCCCACACCTTAAGAGTACTTTTTGTGGAGGTACTCTGTATCTATTAAGCTGTTGGTTCACTTTAGGCTTCCACAGTAGGTCGCAGATACATCTCCTTGCCACCGTCCTATCTATATGGAGACAATGGTTGTCTGATTCCCCGCTGACCTCTCAGAGATCACTTTCAATTTGTATGCCTTGTAGTAAAGATGGAAGTTAGGCAAAGTCAACCCCTAAAAGCTCCTCAGAAGTCGGAGTTGTTTATAGGGTGCTCTGCGATCTTGCCATATTAAGCATGTGACCATGAATTTAAATGTGGACAGGAACTCACCTTTCCAGGTCAATTGGTAAGTCCTGGAAGAGGTACAGAAGCCTCAGTAGAACATTCATTTTGACGCTTTTAACTGTTACACGATTGGGGTATAGTTAGCTTTAATAAGATCCAAGACTTTGGGGATCAGCTTTATGTTAAGATATGTTTTATGTTTTTTATGCCATTTGAAGGGTTTGGAGGCCACTAGAGGCTCCATTTCCCAGCCACTGCGTGGTTAGATTAAGCAAGAAAGATGTATTCAAGTTGATACGGTAGCCCGCAACTTTTTTCAAAATTCTATAGTTCTTCCTGCAATGCTTCCAGGGAAGACCAAGAGGGAAAAACAGACAGTAGGATGCCGTCAGAAAAAAGTCAGATCTTGTGCTCCTCTGTTCCAAAGTGAATTCCTCCAATGGAGCATGTCATAAGTATCTTGGCTACCAAAGGTTTGATACTTAAGGCAAATATTAGGGATGAAAGGGGACACACCTGTTGTGTTCCCCTTCCCAGGTGGAAAGGATCAGCGCTCACTCCATTTACTAAGACACGGGCAGCAGGATGTGCTTTAATCATAGCAATGAACTGTTCACAAAAGCTAAAAAACATTCCCGGCCAGTCCACCCAGTCAAAGGCCTTCTCAGCAACTAGAGTCAATAGGACCGCTGGGATACATTTTTTTGTTGCTTTCTTGGCCAGTTGAAAGACCCTTCATAAACTATCATAGCCTTTGATAAAGGTGGACTGGTCGGGGTGTATCAAGTCTGGCATGAGACCCTCAAGTATGCAAGATTTAATTTTCATATGAATGTTAGCGTTCAGGATGAGAATCAATTTGAGCGTAGGAGCTACAGTAGTGGAGACCCTTGCTTGGCTTGGGGAGGACTGAGTTGACAGCCTCACTCATGGACATGGTTATTGCTGGGGAGTTTACAATGCAAGTGAAAAGTCTTACTAGGTCTGGTATGAGTTCCTCACCAAAGGTGTAAAAAACTGTGCTGTAAGTCCGTCTGGGCCCGGTGATTTATGTAGCTTAAGGTTCTCTATGGAATTGCTTACTTTCTCTTCATCTAATAGAGCTCCCCGAAGGTCATTCTGGGCTGTTGTCACCACTGGAAGCTCCACTTCTTCTAAGAACTTTACATGTGCCATCTCTGCATGATCCTCAGCCTTGTTAAGGATCCTATAAAAGCTGCCAAAAGCCTGAGCTTTCTACATTTCTGTGGTTGCCCTTTCCCCAAGATCCTGTTTGATGTCCCCCATGTACTCATGCTTGCGCTCTTTTCACTTGTGTGCTATGCATCTCCGAATCTCAGGTGAGATCAAAGTCTCCCACCAGGAATATCTACCCTTTGGTGAACTCCCCAAACATCGACAAAGCAGAACAAAAAAATGGGGCCTGGTTAGAATAAGGCGTGTTGGAAGAAGCAAATATACTTATGCAGACATATACCCGCCCCTTGACCATAATCAAATTCTTGTTGATTTTACTTCCCTCAGGTTGAAATTACAGGGAGGAACGGAAAAGGAGAGCCACCTTATTATGTTCGGACATGATTTTTGATTTAAACATAAGGCTTTAGGCCCTGTGACACACCCTGTAGTACTACCACGTTGTGCTTCTCGTCAAGTAGATACTTCCAGGGGTTTTGGCATTTAGTTTTTGAAGTAAGCCCTTTAATATTCCAGGTTAGTGTGGCAAGTACCTTAGCTTGGCACGGTGATTGTAACTGTTGCAGAATCAGCAATAGTACCTTGGTTCACAAAACCTTTCCCTTATTAGCTCCCCTTCCCCTGCCACATGCTTGCAGGACTGTGCCTCCCTTGCCTCTCTACTCTTTGGATATAGAAGTGGGTCTTGTATACCTATATCCAGCTCAACATAATCCCCAGAAACATATGGAGTATAAGAACCTCAAGTAAACTTGTTCTCACTAGAGAGGTACATTGGAATAGATGTATTGGTCAGTGTCCGCTAATGTATCCAATATATAGCCTTGCAATGATAGGGCCATTGAACAGTTCCTAATACTTTCATATCAACTTCTCACAAAAGTGGGTACAGTTTAAACTATCTGCTGTGAATCCCAAGGAATAACTCCCCCCCTAGTATAGGGATGATGATGCTGACCTAGCCCAATGAGACCCTGCACACCCCAGGAGAGAATTGAAGGAGACCACTGTATGTCAAATTCACAATAATGTTACTTATCTTGGGAACCAGCTGTGGGAGCAACCTCAAAGGACGACGTGAGCTCTTGTGCCACCGTCATTGTCCTTGTCCTCTGCCCACCCACTGTGTCTAGAGGTCTCTCCAAGGCGTTGCACCGGTCGGTTGCATCCAGAGGAGCGACAGGCCCAGCATGTACACTGCTTCAGAAAGGGTAGTGGCATGGTGATTCATGTTGTGAAGGACAATGGCAATACCAAAAGTGTAGGTCCACCAATATTTTATGTGGTCCTGTCTCAGCTTTTCCATGATAGGGGGGACTGTTGGCACATCCCTAGAGTGGCGGCACCCTGAGAGGAGACTTCCTCCCTCTTCCTTGCAGCCTGGAGAATCACCTCTTTCAATATAAAGGAGTGAAGCTTTGCCAAGCCATCTCATGTTCGTTTGCCAGCCCTGGGTGTTGAGGGGCCCACCCTGTGGACTCTTTCAATTTTGACCCTAATTCCAGTGGTTACCAGCAACTCTGACAACAGGCCTATACTGAATGCCTCCAGATCTGGCCCCTCCAGTCCTTTGTCCAGGTTGCGAAGTCTAATGTTATTTCTCCAAGATCTATTTTCAAGGTCTTCACATTTCAGGATAGAGGCCTGGAGTTGTAAGTTGAGGAGTTTCACAGCGTCTTCCACTTGTCTGGTTCGGCGGTTGAGGTCCTTGACTTCACATTCATCCTCCTCCTTTTCAAGGAGAACAGGATCTTCAGCAGGAGCATGTGTTGATAATGCAGCCATTTTAACTAGTTGTTGACTGTTACTACAAGGAAAACAACAGACTCTCCAAGTTATGTCCTCCTTTCTCTCTTTCCTAATAAAGTTTGAAGTTTTGGGTTTGGTTTAATGGGAACAAGGTGTGTTTTCCATGTAAATACGTGGTACCGATTGGCAGATTTGCGGTGCCATAAAACAGCAATTCAAGTGAGTGATACTTAAAAATAAATATGTTATTATACATTGTACACCTCTAATTTGTCCACCCTATTGACTAAATCCGAAACAGTGTTGTGTATAGGGAGAACTTAATTTTATGAATTTTTGGTGAATCCACAATTGCGACACCGCGGTGTTGTTGTGATCACATGATCTGTACAGAAAAACAGAGTAGTGGCTGAGTAGCATGACTCGCTGGAACTGCGGAAGTACTACAGAACTAAAAAAATGGAAAAGAAAGAGCCCAACATATTTTTAATAACAAAAAAAAGTTACAAGTATCTTTGAGGTACTATAAAAAAATGTAAAAGCCCAATTATTTTTCATTTTTCTAAAAAATCTAAGAAAAAAATTAGTTTGAATCTATTTTAAAAACTATGAAGTGATATTAATATATTTTTTTACAAATAAGCCTTATACAACACATATATGTGAAAAAAGACAGTTGTATCACCTTAAAAACATAGAATTATTCTTTAAAAAACTGCTGCTTAAATAGTACATACAAATTTTACAAAATGATTAAAAGATTTGTGAAACAAAAAACTATATAGTGAGAAAATTTAATAGGGTAGAAATTCACTGAGAAAAACAAAGGTTGCATGGACATTATTGTTAGGAAACAGAATTCAAAATACCTTCAAAATTCACTGAAAAAAATAATACACAGATAATACAGTATTCAGACATTTTCATGCTAACTGAGCTGCTCAAACACATACACCCTCGCATACACCCACCTACTTTGCAATACAACTGAACGTATACCAATTCTTACAGTCTTTTCGTCACAAAGACAATAAATCATTCAGCCATAGAGCTACTGCTATGCCCATTCACTTGCTTCAAAACATATAACACAAACATTCTCTCACCCACTCAGTTACTCTTATAGGGAAAATTACATATACTCGCAATCCTATAGAGTCAGTGATACACAAACACACTCACCCATACATTCACAGGTACATTTATTCACTCATACATTCATGAACATACCCACTAACTCACCAATCCTGATACTGACACAACCAGTAAGTCAGTCAAAAATACAATTTCACAGCTACTCATTCAACCATTGAAGGACTCAAAGAGTCACTCACTTACTACTATATCTACTGAGATAATCATGCACTCACACATGCAACTAGTCACAGATGAACTTGATTTGCTATACAAGAAGACAGAAACCTACTCACTCAGTAAAACAGCTACTGACATAGCCAGTAACCCAACGGTACAGCCCACCCATACAAAAACTCACATACAAATGCAGATGTACGTATGTTCACTCATACCACATATATTAGGAAGACTATCACTGATCATTAGGTCTGAAAGAATACTAAATTAACTTACGCAATTTCTTAGTATGTATCTTTAACTCACTTAAACATTTTTGACACACTTACACAGACTGAATGGTGTCATGAGTGATGTCATTAGAGATGTCATCAGTGATGACACTGACTATGTCATAATTGATGTAAAATGTGATGTCATAAGGTGCAATATATGGGGCACAAGTTATCGTTAGGACTGGTAAATATAACTGCTGAATTTCTATGAGTAAATTCAGTAACTAACCATTAATATTTTAGGTGATTTAAACCCTAGATGGTCAATCTTTGGTGGCCAGCTGAGCTGGGTGAAGCACCTAAACCTGTGCTGAAGGCATAATATCTAGACGTGTGAATCGACAATAAGCTAGCACTATCCCATCAGACTAATGCCACTGTCACCGCCTCCCATTTCATGATAAAATAACTTAAGAAAATCCTGCCTTATATTCCTACCGACTCGAGAGAGATGGTAATTACTGCACTGGTTCAGGCTAAATTGGACAACTGTAATAGCCTCTTCCTGCGCATACGCACGCATTTTCTTAAAAAACCCCAGTCTGTTCAAAATACAGCCACTCGAATGCTGGGTAACATCCATAAATATGACTCCATCTCCAAGGAAATTCACCAACTCCACTGGCTCCCAGTGGCCAAACAAATCATGTTTAATGCCCTCTGTTTAGCATTCAAGGCTTTGAATAATACAGGACCACTATCACTCAAAAGGCTATTTGCCTGGTACCATCCAGCTAGAGAGTTGCGGTCCTCAGGCACAAGACTGATGATAGTTCCCAGAATACGCAACACGACTTGGGGAGGTAGGAGTCACTCTTATGGTACCGCAAAGCTGTGAAACACACTACCAGCCGAGTTGAGAGGAGCAGCTTCCCTCACCATTTTTAGAAAAAAGCTAACAACTTGGTTTTTCCAGAACTGAGTAACTAGGAGGAATTACGGCACTCAATAGTGCCAATACACCCCAGGGTGCAGGCATTAACAAAAACCCAATTTTCTCTATGAGAGCCTGTGTTATAGCCAGTTTCCAACCACTGCACAATTTCCTGTAAAGAAAAGGGAGTCCAGAGTTGCATGGTAATCGGGATCAGAGCCACCAACCTACGGTTGGTCGGTTCCGTATCGCAGCAGTGTTGGTTGGAGTTGCGTCATAATCGGGTCCTAGGTAGTTAAAAATTACAAAGAATAGAGAAACCAATAGAAAACATAAACAAATAAAGAGGTCATATACTAAGGGGATGATTTCAATGTCGGGCGGAATTGCATCCACCTGACACCGTTGCAGAAAGGAACTGCCCAACCTTAGGCTGAGAGTTCTGATGCAGTATTTGGGTTTGACTACCCATACAGCAGTTGCAAACATCCAGTTCATATTGGAAGCATGGGTGTTGGGCAGAGACGGTCCGCAGCACAACATCCCTGCACCGTGTGGTAGCATGATGCAGGCATGTTGCTAGGTCTCACAACAGAGGTCACGGAGGGACGGGCTATGTTAGGGTCCCCCAATCTAACTTTCTGACAGCAGTTCCATGTCAGAAAGGCTGACATGGAACTGCTCTGGGAAAATGCCATAGTAATCCCGATGGCAGAGCCGAGACTGGATCCACCATTTTTAGGGATTATGGTGTATTTTGACTCTCAGACGGGCTCAAAGTGTGCATCGGAATCCCACTGCCAGATTCAATACGACTGTCAAAATCATAATAAAGCAGTTGTATTGTAACCTATGATCTTAGATGGAAAGCCTCCAACCGTTGGTCGAAGCCTTTCTACCGACATCCCAATTGAGCCCTAAATAGAGAGATGGACTAACAAAGGACAAGTCAGATTAAGGTTACAGAAAATAAATAATTTCAATTAAGCAATACAAATTAATTCATAATGTAAATGTAATTAAATGTATTCTTCCTTTTTGTTACAAATTTTTCTGGAGCTGTGGATCCTGCATGGTACCACAAAATGTGGCCGATTATACTCTTTCTTAAAAAGAACAGCGGACCCACACAATGTCACAAACAAAGTTTTTCATTTGATTGACTGCATTTGGACCACACCCTATCACACTTGAGCCACCCCTTACAATCATCATTTTAGGTTTGAGCTCTGAGGAGACAGTAGTAAGATCCAGTACACCCATTGGTTTGGTTGTTTGTTGTGAGAAGTTGGCCTGGTATATGCTGTCCACTAGATATTATGGGCACCTTGCACCACTCCAAACAACCTCTTATTGATGATAGGTTAAAGACAACCTTTATTGAAAGCTGTCCTAGTGGTAGCTATGGAGAGCAGCCTTCAGGCTAAGTCTTGAAGGAATGTAAAGCAGCTTGTTTTACCCGTCTATAATCTCTTGAATGGCTAAATGAAAGACAACCACATCAGATATATATATATAAAATATATGTTTTTATTTCTAAACACACCCTACTAATCTCTTTATGAGGCTGGAGGTCCAAACACATAAGTTACACTTCAAATATTACAGTAAAATAGCACAAATACACGTTAGGTCCCAGGGATGAGCCAAACCATATACTAAAATAGTAGTATAAGAACCACGACTTAACAAGACACAAGGCCTAGAGCCTGTAAAATCGCTAGGACCCGAAGGAACCACCCAAGGTAGTGACACTGGGGACCCACGGTCGTGTGCAGTGTGAGAACACAGCTGCAAGCTCCCGTTAGTTTCTATGGGAAAAGTTGTGGTTAGTTTTTTAAAGATTAGGGACACTTAGAGATGAACTAGGACCAAACCCTTTAGGACTTAGGAAGTTCTAGGGTCAACACCCACGGGAGCACTGGAGTACTCAAGTTATCTCACCCAGGGAAGCCGGGTGCATAGGTGTCAAATGGTGTCGGGTTGCGTCGTTGTTTTCAAAGGGAGCTGGCGTAGAAGTGCTGCTGCCGGGAAGATGCGAAGTGTCCAAAAAGATCCAAGCCTCGATCAAAGATAAGAAGAACCTGAAAGCAGAGGGAACAGAGTCTGGGTCACTAGCCAGTGACCCGGGCATGATAGGCAAATGCCCACCGATGTCTGGTGATTTCAGGTGAAGAAGGTGAAGCTTGACTCTTCAGCCACGAGGACAAGGAGGCATTGAGGATAACCTGGAGCTGGATTCGAGCTGTCCCATGAAGGATGTTGAGTGCTGCAGTGTCAGTGCCCAGATTGAACACAGTTAGCCTTGGCAACAGCAACCCACGCAGAAAGGAGAAAGATGCTTCAGTGCAGATCAGCAAGGTCTGAGGAACTCACTACATGGTGGGGATTCAGGGCACGTCTGAAGCAACCAGGGAAGCCCAAGGAAAATCAAAGTTGCCTTCACAGGGACCCACCAGTCGATGGACCAGGGATCGCGAAGGAGCCTCGAGCTGAAATGCAAGAAGTGGGCTCACGGAACACTCATGCTGATTAGGCCCACAATCTTCAGTGCAGATGGTACTCAGGGAGTGGGCTACAAGTAACACAAAGCATGACTTCGAGAGACGTCAGGAATTTGATGCACTTGCAAATGTGTACAGTGACCAGGAGTTCTGGTTCCACGTTACTCACAAGGGCTGTGGATCTCAGCTTTGCTGGAGTCTCGGGTCGGCCTCTGAGAAGTCTAGAAATCCTCTTCCTAGGCTGCGGATACTTCAGAGTCTGGCGGGAGCTTCGGAGATGCAGACTGGAAAAATGCTTTGTTGGTGCCTGCCAAGCAGGGGAGTCACTCCTTGACCCCAAGGGAGATTGCTTCAGTCCTCTAATCTTCAGTAGAGTGTTGAAGTTCCAGGATTCAGTTGCAGAGTTTTGTCCAGGGATATCTAAAGTCCTGTTGCCAGGGGTTCCTTACTTATACCTAAGGAAGGGGTTGGACTAACTCAGGGAACCCACCTATGGGGGTTTGGAAAGAGGGGTGGCTACAGCCATTTCCTTTGTCCAGTTTCATGCCAGAGCAGGGGCTGGTAGCCCCTGAACCAGTTTGATCTGGACTATGCACAGGGATACCAAATGTGCCCCCAGTGCAGAACTTCAAAGCACTCTGAGAGTGCTCCCACCAGGGCCCAAAACACATCAGCCTGTCTTGGAGGTGGTGACACTGCACTGTGACAGGAATCCTATTGTCCAGGCCTCCCCTGCCAGAGTTTTGGTTAGCAGCAGGAGGCCAGACCTGTGTCTGTGGATGCAGCATCTATTTTGTGATGCCAAGGCTCTGTTAATTTTCTACTGGATATACCAGTGCTGCCATGTCTCTCACAAGGGTACCCCATAATCCATTCTGGAGTGAACCTAATGTACATGGAATCATTTTAGAGAGGAATCAGCTAGGCTGGGGTCCTGAATAACAGGGCCCCAGCCAGACTAAAGTCAAAAAACAGTGAAACACCAGCTAAAAGTGGGGGTAACCATAAGAGGCAGATCATACTCTCCTACATTGTGTACTTCTTACAGTTGAAAAATGGCTAGTGCTTCTTCAGAGCAGCAACATGACGTAGATTCCACCATGGAGGAAGAACACAAAACAGCTCATACAAAGTACAAGAATGAAGTGAAGAAACACTTCAGTATAGCTGCAGGGGAGTAAAATGTCATGGCTATGTTTGTCACTAGCAACATCTGTGGCAAAGAACTGTCTCACAGAACAGCCAAAGAATGTTCTCATGGAACTAGTTCCATGGGGAAGCAACTGAGAACCATCCACCAGAAGGTGTATATGAGGATGATGTATGAAAAGGTAAGCAGACAAGGTACTTTAAATTTGAGTGCACCTGAAGGACAATCATCAACCACTAATGCAGTACAATCGCTATTCCAAGAATTTGGAGGAACAGTAACTTACTGTGCAAATTGTAATTTTCTCCTTTCTGCAAACGTGTCCTTTGCCTCTGACTTTTTTGCTGCTATTTGCAACCATGTTGTTAGGTTTCTTTTTTACAATTTTGGAAGCATTCTTATTATTTTCACTTAAAGAAGCATGTTTATTCTTTCTTTGTTGTTGTGCTCATCTTTATTAGGCCGTGATTATTATTATTATTTTTTTAAACATTCCACAAAAAAGGTTCTTCTAAGAACCATGCTGTTCATTCAAAAAATACCTGTATCTGTGTTGTTTTGTTACAATTGTCATAAAGTGTAATACAGTGAGTGCGTATAGGTTTATTACAGTGAATATATAGGTATGTTAGTGTCTGAATCAGTGTTTGCCTGGCTGTGTCAGTGTATACATCAATGTGTGCCTTAGTGTATCAGTGTATGCATCAGTGTAAGCCTGCATAGGTTCGTGTATATTTCAGTGTTTACTTGTGTGTGTTGATGTATGTATCAGTGTTTGAAATGGTATTCCAGTGCATATATCAGTGCATGCCTTGGTTTGTCAGTGTTTGCATCAGTATTCTTTGAAGGTTCCCATTATGTCTCTACATTGATTGCAGTTGTACCTCTCATTTTGGTATTTCCAAAGCAGACTGTTTTTGTAAAATGTCTGCTTTCATGTCATTGTGTTTATCAGTGAACTCAAGACCTACCTGCGGTTTTTCAAGTCTTGGTGCATCTTTTATGCACATATCTGAAGAAGCTACAAATTCAAATTCAAAGTGTATACTTTTCTAGATATCTTCCTCATTATCAGGTAGTACAGAGGGTGGGGGCTTGGCCTGCAGGGGCTTTATAAAGGGAAACATCGGTTCCTGTGGACTCATAAAAAAATATTCAAGCAATATAATTTGCATAATCGCAATAAAAAGAGGTTAGAATAATGTCAGAGGGCAAGGAACCACCAACACATTTGTACAATTATGACTTGTTTTATAAACACAACAGACTTAATATATACATTGTTTAAATTTACAATAGAACAGATATTTGTGCGCTGTGTCCCAAAGAGAAAAATGGAACATAATCGTAAGTGACAGGGTGTATATTTATATACAAGGATTCCATAAATCTTAAAAGGCGACCATTCTTGTATAATTTCTTTGTAAACAGCAACTGTATATAATAATACACGCTGGGCAATGGTTCGCTCTTTCAGCTTGTCTACAGCGTTTCGACCCTCTATCAGTACGGGGTCTCCTCAGGACTAGTGATGCAGGGATGTCTATAATGAAATAATAAGAGCATAAGGCCCATGTACCGGCACAAATGCGAGAAATAAAAAAGGGGGACACGGAGTGTGAATTACCTGGATTGCTTAATGCGCAGCCTTGTGAACTAGTGATGTGCCACAAGTGAGAAGTGAAAGGGTATTACTCACAAGAGGACCCGTCTGGGTAATGCCGGGGGGAAATGGGAGAGAAGGAGAGTATGGTTAAGGGAAAGCCGTGAGACAGGGCAGGATATGTGATGCACTTTGATTCAAAAGGTGCTCTTACTTCAGTGTGAGGAAAGGCTGGCAGTCAGGGGTATGGTTTGGCCGGCCAGCTCTTTTCATCAACTCGCTATAGCTATAGTGGTATGGTTAATCCCTGGTATATTCTGGAAACAGTGACAATGCACCGTGTCGGTCTATGGATTTAATAAAAGGAGAGTTTGGTTTTCAGAGAAGGCGGTGAGCGCTCATTAGTTATAGTTATTCTTACCTGTATGATATTCTGTGCGCGATGAATAACAGCATCTGTATTCCCAAGCTGCGTGAGTCAGATTGAAGGACGGTACAATGACAGTGATCTCTTTGAAAGACTTCTCCTTTATGCAGTGTTTCCCGCCTTTCTGCATTGAGAACCGGCAGGCCTTGCTAGGGATAGTGGAAAACACCGTTCAATCCGGTGCTCGGTATTCGTGAAGGATAGAAAGTAAAGAAAGACCTCCGTGTTCTTTTGGCACAAGTGTAAATGCTGCGCTGCTGTTAAATGCAAGTGATATTGTGAGGCATGTAATATTGTGAGGCATTAACTAAATTCTTATGCAAAGGGAACAGATACAGGAATTTTGATCATGATCAAGGACAGTATCATAATAATTAGTCATCATTTACAAAAATCATATTTTTGAGAGAATTTCATATTACATTACGTATGATTTGGTATAAGTAAACTATTTGGTAGGAAGAGTGTGAGAGATAAAATTAAACAGTGAACATTAAAATACTTCATATTTCATACCAAAATGGCATTTCACCTTTGGTCTTGGATTAGTACACGAATAATCAATATTAGGTTCTTATTGGAGGGTGGTGACATACCCCATCCATTCCTCAGCAGAGTTAAGACCATAATCTATTGAGTTGACCCTGTCAATCCAACAACACTCATCGCGTTGTAGTATGTGTGTAATGTCACCTCCCCTCTCTGGTAGAGTAGCGCCATCAATTACTTGCCATCTTAGTTCGTCTGCAGTGTGATTTATCTCATTGTAGTGCGACACCAGAGGGGCATTGGGAACCGATCTACATATGCAACTACGGTGTTGACTAATACGTGCTTTGACCGGTTGTTGCGTTTGTCCAATGTATGGGAGTCCGCAGGGACACCAAATAGAGTACACTACATTTTGTGTGTTACAGTTGGAAAAGGTTAATAGATCATGCTTCACATTGCCATGTTCAAATGTGGCAGTGTTAAACGTGAGATCACAGGAGAAACAATTGCCGCATTTGTGATGCCCTTTGATTTTGGGAAGGCCCCAAGCACTGATGTCTAAAATTGACAGCGATCGGTGTTAGCATTTAGCTGAAGCCATCTTGTTTCCGGCAGCCATTTTGTCTGCCATGTGCTCACCACGTGCTGTTTCCTTCTTCACTGTTGTTTACCCTTGTACTCTGTTTAAAGGACTGGCTATACTTAGACTCTGCTACTCTGCACATGCGCAGAGGAATCTGTAACTGTCCATACATCTGTTTTTAGTCTGTAACTGTCAGGTTGTTTCTACCGGAGTCAGCAACTGCTAGCTGCTCCTTTACTGTTGACTGTGCATTTCTGTATGACCATCTATGTATGTAATTCTCCTATATGTGCTTGTACCGTCCTCTTTTGAGCCCCTGTGTGGGTATAAAAGACCCATGGTTCTTCTACTCCTTGTGCTACTTCCTACACTACCGAAGGGTGTTGTGTGAAGGCAGTTCCACCTCATGAGGTTTAATAAATCTTTCCTTTAACCTTTCAGCTTCCGTGCCAACTTCTATTTAGTTGTCTGAGGACTTGCGTGCTGAGAAGGGCAAACCCCTAGCACTGGTAGGCCTGGCTGAGGTCCACTTCTACAAATTGGCACCCAACTAAGCGGGGCTCATCGGTGACTCGGATGCCCGAAGGAGTGGTCAAAATGGAGTATTGGAATCTCGCAGCGGACGATCGGTGCCCGAGGAGATCTACGTCTTGGAAACCACGGCGTTTTTTCCTCCCTTCCTGATCTGACCCTCCGGTGGTGCCGGTCCTCGACTTGGCAGGGACCAAGTCGACTACAGAACTTGGCAGTTGGAATAGGATAGTGCGCCGGATGCAAAACGTGAGATATTAAGTGAAATAAACATGAGATACAACAGTGAGATATAACGTGATATAACGGTGCAATATAAAGTGATATAACAGTGAGATATAAAGTGATATAATGTGAGATATAAAGTGATATATCATGAGATATAAAGTGAGATATAAAACGTGATATAGAGCAATATAAAGTGATACACCGTGATATAGTGGGGTACAGTGATATGGAAATGAAAATTGGCCAATACATGAGAATAAAAAGGAGAAATGTATATATATATATATATTGCAATTTATATAGGCAGGTAATACGGAGACTTTTCTCTCATTTGTGAATTATATGTAACGGCACATTTTGTGTTAAAGTGCCACTGCTATTTAGTGTTGTATATCTTACAATACTCTTGGACATGCCTGTTTTAAGCACACTTCGTAGAATGTGTTGCTGCTGTAATGGTACCGATTCCACTGATACGAATGGTTACTTTATTTATAACTGGGTTTATACTCCATGGAGTCGAGCTGATGTCATGGCTCTTAAAGCTGCTTTGCCCGATCCGCGCAAAGATCCAGCTGCTTTTTATGAGGAAGTTGAAGGAGCTTTTAGTTCTTGTATCATGACCTTAGCTCATATATCAACATATTTTTGGGGCTTATTTTATCCCGTGATATGTGAAGAACTATTCGTAGAGTCTATGACCACGCAACTCCTGGGGATGTTTGGAAGGAGCTAGAAAGGATTGATGCGGAAAGGGAACCTGCGCAGAAACCACACAATCTGATTTTAGATCTTCCAAAAGCCATCGTAGTTAAATTAAAAACCCTCATTCCTCCTAAAAAGATAGATTGGACTGTTTTGGCATACTGCAAGCAAAAGGCAGATGAATCGGTCTCCGATTTCTTTACACGTTTTGAGGAGGCATTCCACGACTTTAGTGGCCAGTCATTGACAGCTGACATGGGCAGGCATCTGTTTGTTGACAAATTTGTCGCGAACCTGTTGCCAGGAATAGCTAGTCGCCTAAAGGCCAGCAAAAGTTAGTGGACTATGTCCTACCCTGTTTCTCTCCTGACTATGGCTCAGTTTTACGAACGGCAGGAATTAGAAGCTAAGGGTAATGAGGATAAGAAAAACAAGGAGCTGAAAACAAAGGTTATGATTGCTCAGGTTTATGTTCCCTCTTATGATAATAGTGGTCGAGGCGGCCGTGCAATGTACCGCCCTGGTGTACCCCCTTTTTCCCGAGTTACTTTGTCTGCTGATCATTGCGCTTATTGCAAGATTGGGCATTGGGCTTATGAGTGTCCTCATTGGCTTCCTTTACAGTATCAGTGTGGTCGGGGACAAATGAGAGGCCGCCCAGGGACCCCAGGACGTAGGGGAGGTATGGATGATCGTGCTAGATTTGAGGCTGGTGGGCGTCCTCCAACTCCTTCAAATATGTTTGATAGGCGTAATCAATATCAAATATCTGACTATTTGAATCCGGATTTGCAGGGCCCCGCTTATGCATAGGACTGCCTAGGATGGGGAATGGAATCAATTGAAGTCCCAGTAGATCAGAAGGGTCCCTATGCCCACGCACATGTCTTGGGTTCTACTGATCGGTTTCTGGTTGATACTGGAGCTACTCGTAGCACCTTGTCTAAAAAATTGGTTCCATGGGCTCCCCTGTCTGGCTTAACCATTACATTGATAGGTTTCGATGGGACACCTTCCCTTAGCCCACTGTCACAACCACTTGCATTCCATGTTGATAAATTCACTGCTTCAGGTCCATTTCTGCTTTCCCCTAACACACCGGACAATATTGTGGGTCTTGATATGCTTAAGTATTTTAGGGCTACGATTCGTTGTTCCCCAGAAGGTGTGTGTGTTATTTTGAATGATAACTATCCAGTGATTGAGAAAACCTGTCTTATTAGAGAGGATATTGCATTGTCTTCACTCCCTAGTACTTTGTGGGCCACTTCGGACACTGATGTAGGGCAGATGGTTATTCCACCAGGTCATATTAGTGTCAAGAAGGGTGCTTTGATTGCCTCAATACAAAATTTCTCGAGAAGGTAAATAAGCGCTTGTACGCATTTTTCATGACCTGATTGAAGTGGATGAAGTCACTTACAATGTTTGCAATAGTCCTATTCTGCCTATCTTGAAGAAAGACACTGATACTAAGATTTACAGGTTCATCATTGATTTACGAGAGGTTAACAAGATTGTAGTACTACAATACCCGGTGGTTTCTGATATTACGACACTCCTTACCATGGTTCCTCCAACAGCGACCACCTTTTCCATGGTCGATTTAAAGAATGCTTTCTTTTCAATTCCTATTCATTCTGACAGCTGATATTTGTTCGGTTTCACTTTGAATGATCGATTGTACAGATTCTGTAGAGTTCCCCAGGGATACACAGAGAGTCCTAGTATTTACAGCCAAGCATTGAACAGACAGCTTGATTCTTTCCCCTTGCCCACGGGAATGGCTCTCATACAATAGGTCGATGACATCTTGTTGGCAGCTGATACACCTGAACAGTGTGAAGAAGGTACACTGTCTTTGCTTTCCTTTCTTGCATCACACCATCATAAAGTATCATGAAAGAAATTGCAGTATTGTAGACCAAAGGTGACTTATTGAGGTCACCTTCTGTCTAAGGAGGGAAGTGCACTCACACCAGATTGCATTCAAGCTATTTTAGACACACCAGTGCCCCGTACTCTGAAAGATGTCTGTGCATTCATTGGTCTTACTTCTTTTTGTAGGCAATGGATATTACGGTTTTCACATATTGTTAAACCCCTGTTGGCCCTTTTGACTAAAGATACTCCAATGCCCCTTCCATGGACGACTGAATGCCGGAATGTTTTCCAACAATTGCGACAAGCCCTTTGTTCTGCACCAGTATTAGGTACTCCGGATTACAGCAAGGCTTTTACACACTATGTACACAAAAGAGATGGTTGCGCACTTTCAGTGTTAGCACAGACACACAGTGATAAGCAGCATCCTTGTGCATATTTTTCAGCTGTTCTCGATCCAGTTGCCCATGCATTGCCTGGGTGTTTCCGCTCTGTTGCAGCAGCAGCTGTGTCTATACGTCAGAGTGAAGGGATAGTTTTGTCACACAGATTATTTGTGTTAGTACCCCATGCAGTTGATGCTCTTCTGAACCAAACCAAAACACAGCACTTAATTAGTGCTCGATTGATAGGATATGAATTAACACTCTTGGCCCCTCATATCACTTTAAAAAGGTGTTCAACCTTGAATGCAGTTACTTGTTGCCGTACCCAGTGACTCCGTCTCAGCCACAGGAGTCTCATGATTGTATTTTCGTAACTGAGGAACAGACAAAGGGTCGTGTCGATTTGCAAGACACGCCCCTTTCAAGTGTTGATGAGTAACTATGGGTTGATGGGTCCTGTTTGAAGTTACCAGATGGTACAATGTCAGCTGCATATGCAATTACAACACTTCAGACGGTAGTTGAGACAGCTCGTATTCCACAGAAGTCAGCATAGGCAGCTGAGCTAATAGCTTTGACACGAGCGTGTGAACTTAGTTCTGACTTGTCTGTGAACATTAATACAGATAGCCGCTATGCTTTCGGAGTGGCTCATGATTTTGGGCTACTCTGGAAGGAGAGGGCCTTGCTTACATCCCACGGGATGCAAATAATGCATGGAGAATTAGTACATAACCTCTTGACTCCCTTAACATACCCAAAGAGAATAGCAATTGTTAAATGTAGCGCACATAAGAAAGTAACTAATAAGGTAGGACAAGGCAATGCTTTTGCAGACCAAACAGCCCGTGAAGCTGCCATGCAGCGAAGCACCACGTCTATGTATGTAGTGAAGTCACAGGCTGGACACTGGCATGATACCAGACAGGAAGGGCTAGATATGCAGAGATCTGCTTCTGCAGAAGAAATTGAGCAATGTTCTAAGGAGGGAACATTGGACAATGAGGGCTGTTGGAGGAATAAAGAGATGAGCAAGTGGAGATTGCCTACAGCCTATTTACAACCTATGATTCATATTGCACATGGGCCAGCACATGTTGGAACCTCCTCGATGACGAAATTGCTCTTGCAAGTTTGGGAGTATCCAGAAATTGTCGGCACAGATAAAAATATGGTGCAGTCTTGTATGATTTGTCTTCAGCCTAATCCTGGTAAAGGGACACAAACTCCTACAGGAGGGTTTGCTACCCCAAGCACACCTTTTGAAGTTTTGCAAATGGATTACATCCAGCTTGAACGCTGTAACAACTTAAAGTATGTTTTGGTAGTGGTATGTGCCTTCAGTAAATGGATAGAGGCATACCCTACGAAGGACAATACAGCTCTCACTACAGCAAAGGTACTTTCTTTCCTAAATATGGTGTTTGTAAACTTTTATGGAGTGATAACGGACCCCATTTTATTGGGCAAGTTGTCGAAAATGTCCTGAAGAGATTAAGGATCAAGCAGAAATTTCATGCTGCTTTCCATCCACAATCAGCAGGGCTAGTGGAAAGGTATAACGCCACACTTAAATTGAAACTGGCTAAAATACAGGCTTCCACGTCTTTGAAATGGCCTGATGCACTACCCTTAGTACTGTTGTCCATTAGATTAGTGACACATTTGCGATCTGGTCTTACACCATATGAGGTGGTATTCGGAAGGCCTATGAATATTTGGGTAATTCCTAAACCACGTCCCATACATGATGTACCATGTGTATTGATGAGTGACTACCTATCACAATTGACTGATAGTTTGATTTCTATTTATCAACAGGTTTGAGAAGCTCTTTCTGATAGGTCTGCAGGTGAAGGCCATGGACTTCGGCCTGGAGACCAGGTGATGATCCGATCATTCCAGAGGTCGAGCAGCTTGGAGCCGAGGTGGCGCGGCCCGGAGCAGGTGCTCCTTTCGACGAGAACTGTGGTTCGAGTGACAAATAGGAAGAACTGGGTGCACTCCACCCACTGCAAGAAAGTGCCATCTACCTTGGTGGATCCTGCTGCCTTGATCAACCATCAGGACATCGTGGAGACAGAGAAAGGCCAAGCCATATCACCTGACGAACCTGAGGAAGTCTTCTCGAACCACACGATCCCTGGTGTATCCCGATACCAACTGAGACCCCGGAAAGAACCTGGTTGAGCCACCGTCCTGGGTTTGTGAAAAGGAGCTGATGTGGCAAGGGGGGGATCAGTCCTACATAGTGACACCCGTCTTGACCCTCAGTGAAGAAATCAATGGCTGCCCAGGACTTTAGAGCTCCAACGATTATTTCAGTGACAAAGTGATTATGCCTGTGGAGAAATCAATTGCTGTGAGGATGTGTAATAAGAAAGCAATATGCATTGCAGGACTTGTTGTCACTGTAGTTGCTATGGCATTGATAACTTGGGTGAAGAGGCTCCTGCTCGACATCTGTTGATTGCCACTACTCCAGTACCAGCTGAACACCATTACTTTACTCTCCCATATCATGAGCAGAAGCATAGACAATCTTATCTGCTCATTCAGATGTTACACCACACCCACAATGCTACAAACGCTACTAACTGTTGGGTGTGTGGGATGATACCTGCTCACCAAAAGAAGGAAGGAACACCT
Organism: Triturus cristatus; assembly: GCF_964204655.1. NCBI lineage: Eukaryota > Metazoa > Chordata > Amphibia > Caudata > Salamandridae > Triturus > Triturus cristatus. Next base: position 1,880,209,017 of record NC_140589.1, read on the forward strand.
TTCATTTCTCTTCCCTTCTCCCATAATGGTTCTTGTCAAGCTTGGTTTGCACTTCTAATCGCTTCTCAAAATGCTAACATTACTAGTATGGCTGTAGGAAGAATACATTATCATCTCAATAAAGTGTGTTATCCAGATGAAGATGGCAATCCACAAGCTAAAGGAACTAAATGGGAGTGGGAGGAGTACCGACCCGGAAATGTTTCTACGCCTTATGTTTTCCCAAATATGTGAACTACCAAGGGTAATGGACCATTTGTAATATCCGTTACTAGAGCCCGAGCAGACTTGTGTATAAGCAGTGTTGGGAGAATCCCAGTAGGAAGAAGTGAATGTACTCTGATTTTGACTAATGAAGATGTCAACAATAGTAGTTTCATGTCCTCACATAACACCTACTTTGTCTGCGGTAACAAGGGATACTACCATCTACCTGGTGGATGGTCCGGAGTATGCTACGTGTCCTTTTTGCTACCTCCTGTGTTTTTGGCACCAGCTTCATTTCACAAAGACTATCGACTGTTTAATGATATCTCTAAGAACAGAAATAAGAGGACAATAAGCAATGAGGAGGTGGAACAAACTGATACTGCATTACAGCAATATGTTGATTTCAACTTAGGACTGTTCTTCTTTGTCGGTGCTGCTCTAAACAGCAGGAAAATCAGACGGTTGACTCGTGTTGTGGAAGCTGTTACCAACCAGACCGCCATGGCACTTGGGAACATTATAGAGGAACTGCAAATTGCAAGGATTGTGGTGCTTCAAAATTGTATGGTCCTTGATGTAATCTTGGCTGATCGAGGTGGTGCATGTCGCATCATCGGAAGTAGTTGTTGTGTTTACATTCCAGATCATTCTCCTTCAGTTTTTGATGCGATCTCCAAACTACACAAAATTGCTGCTGAAATCCAACCAGATACTGGCACATGGACGTTGGCCAGTTGGTTCTGGATGCTACTTGCTACCTGCCACAGCCAACTCTGCGGTGCTGAAGGACTGGGTACCGCGCTGGGATCTGGTCAATGTTTAGAGACATCATCACCCGGATAAGAAGGTGTATTAATTTTTTTTAGCACCTTTTAACCTACACATTTGGCTTGTCCTTTGGGTCCCCCTGCCTCCTTCCATATGTCTTTAAATCGGAGTATTGGGGCTACATGCACTCCGATCACAATCCTCACTGTGTTGTGCTGGCTTGGGTGGGCGGGACCCCAGGAATCCCTCCTTGGTGGCTACAAGCAGCCGTGTTTGAAGATTCAATGCTTCGAGAGGTGATTGGTGAGGCTATAGGGGAAAACTTTACACTCAATGCGGGGACTATCTCCTCCACGCTGATGGAGTGGGCAGCTATTAAAGTCAACCCCGAGAGGGAAGTGTTTAGGACTGGGCTGCGGGCTGCGACAGCTGGTGGCATCGGACTTGTTCAAGATAGAGGGACGTCTGTTGTCACTGAAATCTGGGGTGGTAGTGGATGCTGGGGGAATGTCTCACTTGGCAGAGGCACCTAAGAAACATGTGGAGCTCCTTGACCGACAGCGCTGCCTCAACTTTGCAGCACACTCTGTGTCAGTACATGCTAAAGCTGCTTGTTCGGGGCCTCTTCTCACTTGGCAGATTAAACAGGAACAGTTGGGTGGGCCAATCACAGCTCTCCGCTCTTCGGATGCAGTACGTGGGTACACACAGGTAGAAATTCATGAGGAGCTTTCTGCACATTTCATACGGCACTATAAAGTGGGTCCACAGGCCCGGGAGGAGGCGATACAGCAATTCTGACAGGGACTTCCGTACCCGGTTTTGTTGCATGAGCAGCAGATGGAACTAGGTGCTCCACTCACGCTCGATGAGGTTCAGGGTATGATGAGGGCTTTCCCATCTGGGAAGGCTGCTGGCCCTGACGGGTTCGCCCACAAATTTTATAAGTCATACGCTGACTTTCTAGGTCTACAGATGCTTAAGGTATACACGGAGGTACTAGAGGCCCTTGCCCTCCCTGCCTCAATGACAGAAGCTACATTGATCATGCTTCCCAAACCAGGTAGGACCCCGCCTCTGTGGGGGCTTATCGTCCGTTGGCTCCTGAACAGGGGCTATAAGATTCTAACGTGCATTCTGGGAAATAGATTGGCGCTACTGATCCCTCAAATGGTTCACCAAGATCAAAATGGGTTTGTGCTGGCCCGTAGCACATCGCTTAGTGTACAGTGGCTGTTCAGGGTGAAGCTCTGTGTTACAATAGACGGGCCATCCACTGGATGATTTGTACAGGACTTGTAGAAGGCTTTTAACACAGTGGAATGGCCCTTCATGTTCACTGTACTCCACTGATATGGATTTGGGCCTTATATTTTAAACCTTTTCAGTCTACTGTACGGGGCTCTCACTGTTCAGATGCGGCTGTAGACTCTCTTCTCTGACCCTATATTGATAGAAAGTGGGACCCGCCAATGGTGTCCTCTCTCTCCCTTGATTTTTTCCCAGATGATTGAGGCATTAGCAATGGAGTTACCAATCTCAGCACCGGACTGGGGAATACATCTTGAGGATGGCATACACGCGATCTCACTCTATAAGGATGACTTTTTTTGTATGTTAAGGATATTCTGACGATCCCATATGTCATCACTACAACATTGAAGCCTTTTGCGTCTCTGTCGGGGCTGGGGGTGCATTGGGGCAAATCTTGCCTCTACCCCTTTAATCCTAGTACGGAGGATCCGAGTTGGGAGGTGGATGGGATGGTAGTGCAATGGCAGCCGGTGGCGTTCAGATATTTGTGAATCTGCATTTACCACAACGATCAAGATCTTATGGATGGCAACATAACGAGGGCATTTACAGCTCTCAAGTCTCAGATCGAGTTTTGGAAGACGCTCAACCTTTCGGTCATAGGTAGGGTGGAACTAATCAAAACAGTCATGGTGCCGCATCTCCTTTATTTGTTTGATAACTTACAGCTCTACATACCTGTGTTCTTCTTCTGCTCTCTGGAGAGGATTGTTCAGATTGTATCTGGAACAACTTGTGCTGCAGGGTGACACTGGCAATGCTGTACTTACTTTGTTCAAGAGGGGGGCTGTATTCCCCATGATTTGACAGCAATGTAACTTTCGCAAACTATTTTTTGCAACCTATATTTTGCATTATTACCGTGTCATTGCTTTTTGTTCATTTCTTGAAGTTTAAAAACATTATATGAAATAAAAAGAAAGAGGGGGGCTGGCTCTACCCAACCTAGAACATTACTTCTTAGCAACTCAAATCATGTGGGTGGAAAAGTGAGTGGAAGAACTGCATTTTTCGGACTCGGTGGCGTGTGACCCCCTGTTTCCCCTGGACAAAATCCTTTCCATAGTCCACCCTTTTATCAGATCAAAGGAACCTCTTCCCCTATTAGTCTGGACGGTGCAGAAATGTTTCCCAGGTTGCTTCGTCTTACCAGACACATCACTCCGTACGCGCCCTCTGTGCCCTTATCAAATATGCCAACTGTGCAGGGTCGCGTACAGAGTATGGTTCTCGCTGACTGGGTGGGGGTTTGTATAACTACCCTAGGGGACCTATACGCAGAGGGCGCACTTGTCCGTTCCTTGATATCGTGAACAAAGATGGAATTTCCCCATGCTTCCTGTATCGCTGCGATGAGCCGTTGCAGGGAGACATCGCACAGGAACCTCCGACACATCTCCTAATGCAATATGTGCATGTGATGGGTATGGGATGCCATCTAGTGAAGTGGTTTGTGAAGTCGATCATGGAGAATACGCTTACAGACTTATTGCAGTTGCAAATTAAGTGGGGGCGGATTGGGGGAGGCCTTATTCGGAGAAGGAGTGGTCTGTGGTCCTGGAGAGTCCCAAACAGGTCCCCAGAAATGCTTGTTTTAGGTTAATTCCATGTTATATAGTTCACATGGCATATCTCTCCCCAGATAAAATCAATTGCTACTTTCATAGACAGGATACATGTTGCCCACGCTGCAAGCTGGTGAATGTCTATCTGTTGCACATGCTCTGGGTCTGCCCCGCTTTGCATGCATATTGGGAGGGGGTGCTGGGGGCGATAGCCACTTGCACAGACAGATAGGTGCCACAGACTTGGGAGACATGCAGTACTGGTGTATTTCCAAGACATAAAGAGGATAAAGCATCCACACGGTTTCGGGATTTGTGCTTTATTGTGGCCAAGCGGTTGATCACCTGCAGGTGGAAGAGCCCCCACCGACGAAAGATTGGTTGCTATCCATGCTGAACTGGGTGAAGGCTGAAGTGGTTTCCCTGGCAAGGGAAGATACATTTGATTGGTGTAAATTCCCCATCTCCGCCACATGGAGCGCTATTCCGGATGAATAGTGGGTTATTTAGGGGTAGACCTATGACATGAGCCCCGTACTAATATGTGGATAGAGTTCCTTGTATCTCACACTGAATGGTCTTTGTTTTCTGGCAGTCAGGCTGTGCATCTATATGATTATTGATAGGCTCCCATCTTGTGACAACTGCGATCTGTGTTTACTTCACTACTCCCATGCGACCCTTGTTCCCCTTCCCTTCCTTATTCCCAATAGATTGTCCCATGTTGGGTGTTTTTCATGAAAACTGCATAATCAGATTGCTGTGCTATGGCAGAGTGAAGCCATAAGAAACGTGCTTATGAACTTGACAAGCATTGCATAGTTGATGCTATAATGTATAATAATGTGTTTGCATGGCATTTTTAGACAGAGGGGGGAGATTCTTTGGTTGTCGGAATGTGTCACTTGTCCTTACCAGGTATGCTCAAGATTGCTGTTGTGACCAGAAAATTGAGCTGTTGATGTATGATCTAGACGTGTGATTTACCAACTGGCTCTATACGAAGTCTCTCCTGATGGTATATCGCATATGTATTCATGTACATAACAACAAAATCTTTAAAAAACAAATCAAACAAAACAATCAGTTAGTACAGAGGGTCAACACAGTGACACAGTGTGATTCACTTCATTGTTATTCAATTTGCTGTTTAGGCCTGGGCAAAAATTTCGTTCCGTTCGCGGAAATTGCGATAATTTGACATTTTTGCGTTCCGCGGAGAGCGCGAAAATGTCAAAAATTCCGGTTTCCGCAGCTTGGCGATAATTTGTTTCTTGCTCGCGCTGTAAAATAATACATTCTCGCGCGCGCGCGATCGCCTTACCTGAATCCCTGCGTTCGCCGACAAGTTTTGTTGATCCGGTCGCGTTCTCCATGAGATGTTGTATTGTTTTTAGCCATTTGCGCTGTCTCGCGACAGTTCGCGCCCGCAGTGACGTCATGCGTCGCGCGATCACGTCTTTCTTCTCGCGATCATGCACCGCGAGAACAACTCAAAACAAGATGGCCGCGCCCGCAAGCAACCACATGGGTAAGTTGGCGACCCGCAACCATGCAGAAAATCTCGCGAACATGCCGGAAAAAAACTTCCGCATCTTCGCGATATTTCTGCTTGTTTGCGATAATTTTAAACATTCTCGCGATAATTTGCGAAGGTTAATTCCGCAAATTCCGCCCACCCCTAATGCTGTTGTACCTGGCTGTAGATTCCATAAAATTGGTAAGGAAATTAATAATTTGTGGAAAACTCAGCACATCCTTTCACCATTTTGATGGAGCTTTTGTTATTCAGGAACAACCCCATCTAGAATCGAGGTTGTTAGTTTCACCATTTCTCACTACCATTTTCAAAACTATTATAACAAGTATTTTGGGCAGCCTCTCCTCAAAGAGATTAGAGATAGTTGCCAGCAGGACCACTAAGAGGTAAAGGCCACCACAACGAAGAAGCCATTAAGATAACCATTGTGACTCAAGCCACCTATCGTGCTTCATTGAAATTCTTCAGTTTGACAGTCTGAGCACAAGCAGAAATCACATAGTGGCAACACCCGGTACAAACAGCCATGTGTGGTGTTCAGCCAGGTGCAACCAGGGTTTTTCACACAGGGACAGGCCAGATACATGCCCACCCCACCAGGTGGGAAAGGCCAAAGACATAGGTGGTGTTCCTCTGGACCACAACTGGTATCCAACAACGGGCAAGCTGGGTCTACCTTGGGGATGTAATGGAGCAGAGCTCCCTTTAACACCCCCAAGTGCCATTGGATGGCCTTAGGAAGATTCATGTTCAAGCATTTCTTGTACAGGCGTAACACAAGACAAGTTTGAATTGTTGATGATCCGTGTGTCTTGTACTTCACAATAATTTTCTCAGCTAGTTGCATTCTTTATTGATGCACAAGCTGAGTAATCTACTTCCAAAAGTCATAGGCAAAATTAGCAATTTTCACTCACCTGGAGGTGTAAAAGAATGAGAGGAAGGTAGCAGTGAGGGTTCACTACTTACTCAGTACGCCGTCAGGCTTACACTTTGGGATTTTTCTTCAATGATTCAAAAGTATTTCTAGATACTTGGGTGGGAAGCTTTCACCCAGGCAGACATGTGGCTTCCACAACACAGGAGGCAGGCAGTTTCACCGTCATACCTAGGCAAGATTTCTTGAAAACCCAACCCAGACACACAGGACTAGGCATACGGTACCTGGCAATGAGGGATGTTCATACCACCTGCAAATTGATATTCTGCATCGCTCTGAAGCCAGCGGTCAACCACTTCATGTCTTGAGTGCAGGGCTTAAGTCACAACCCAGATCTGCACAGTCAAAGCAAATCATATGACACACATAGGTATGCATGCATGAAAGCTTGGCCAGTTGGGGAAAGCTTCACTTTCTGCCCTATAAAGCAGCTTACACTGGCTTTGAGACATGTGGTGCCTCTACTGTAAGGAGCAGGGGCTTTGTCATGGACCTGATTCCTTGCCATGCCACCCTCCTTCACTCAAATACCAGGCAAGCTGGGATTGGGCACAGGGAGGTCATGCTTTTTCTTTGTGAGTATGGGTCCTGTCTTAGGAGGGCTTTCTGTCATATTCTGCCAGTTGTGGGAGGCTTTGGAGTCTACTTCTGTACACCTCTATGATTGTACTGCTCTCCTAAGGTCACCTGGCAGGAGATTCTTCAGTCATGTGCATGTCAGTCACGTCTTCCAAGATGGAGGAGCACATTCCAAACATGGTCTTTAGCCAAATACCCATAAGCCCCAGAACACTGCGCTGGCTGGTGCACAATGAGAGATCTGAGCTCAGTTCTTGGAGGAGGTGGGGCATTGGGCCAACACCATCAGTCACTTGGGTAAATAATCCTTTTACAGATTCTCCTACAGAAACCTTGTTATGACTTTTATTTACTCTAGCTAGTAAAGTTTGATCTTCCAGGGGCTTCACCAGTGCTGGTTGCAAACCAGGTGGGGCTGATCTGAAGGACTCACCAAAAATGCTTTTTGGTAGCAGGGTTAGTTGATGTATACAGAGGGCAGGGACTTAATCAATGCAAGTGTATGACCCGCACCAACTGGGAATTCCTCATTCATGGGATATAATTACAATGCCCAAACTTTATCACTAACAGTGTTTAACAGGTTACACAATCTGTCATTGAGAGGTGGGCACACACTGTACTGTTTAGTGCAGTGCACATGTAGATGAGTATATCTAGAGGCATCACAGACATGTTACTGCTTAATCTCATGTGGCTGAATGCTACTTGTTTCTCTAAGAAGTTAAACACTGACCACTGGGGTCCTCGTAACCCATTAGCATGGATCATTTTCATTTGTTATGAGGAATTACCAGACAAATCACTCCACTTACTAAGATCAACCATACACTGCCACCTACAGAATTGAGTCTCTAATAAGATGAGACTAACATTCAATGAAAAACATAATCCTATCCTGATTTGTGTCCAAGCCAAACATACAAAACGAGAAGGAAAATCATGTAGTCCTTTATCAAAAATATATTTCAATGATTAAGTATATGTCATATGCAGTAACATTTTAGACATATATAGACAAATATATATACACACAGAAAAACCTAAAATTCACATAAATTCTTTGACATAAAGTGAACACAAAACATTAAATGTACATATCACATTAAATTATATACATAACACATAAACAAGTAATAAGAAAACACATTTAGACAAAATGTGAGGTGTCAAAAAGATGTATGTATCAACCCAACAGGTAATTCATCCTGTTATTTGCAATTGGTTGGGTGATCATTTTACACTCTGTTTAAAGCGTCGACGTTTCGACCCCCGATTATAAGAGCGATATTTACATTTGTCTGTGTGGGGTCTTCTTCAGGACTAAACTGTAATTCTGTGTGTGGCCTGTTTTGAAAGAATGACAGTACTTTAATATATAGGAGGTTGGACAATATATTAAAAGTGGTGAGACTGAGAGTCTCTGCTCACCTTAAAGAAGGTTCCCCTCTGAGTTCATAGGATTGCACTGCAGCTCATACTCTATTGGAAGGTGAACCTAACCGGAATAGAATTGCGCCTGTAAGGACTTTAAGTTCTGGGCACCAAATCCAATCAACAGCATAGCATAAAGACTTCTCATTAAGCCCAGAAGGGGACTGTACCTGGTCTTGAAGTGTCATCTCTGATTCATTGATGCCTTATATTCGCACAAGATACTGTGGGGTATGTGGGCTATAATTCATTATAGCTTATATTCAAATTACGGCGTGCGTTTCCCGCTCAATCCGACAACGACTCACACAATGGGTCTATATTCCTGCAGTAAAATATATTTAAATTAGGCTCTATATTAGTCCGAAAAACAAAATAATGGCAACATGCTCATATTTTTATTGTAATGGCAAAGACTGACCTCTAGCGTCCCGTGCTCGAGGTTTCCAGAAAAGATCACCCTTCCCATACAGGGAAATCCGGGGGGGGGGGGGAAACCTCCGCTTCCAATATCACTTGCTCATGATGATTAGGCCTGGGCTAAATTTCCGTTCCGCTGGCGGAAATTGCGATAATTTGACATTTTCGCGTTCCGCGGAGAGCGCGAAAATGTCAAAATTTCCGCATTCCGCAGCTTAGCGATAATATGTTTCTTGCTCGCGCTGTAAAATAATACATTCTCACGCGCACAATCGCCTTACCTGAATCCCCGCGTTCGCCGACAAGTTTTCCCGATCCGGTCGCGTACTCCACGAGATGTTGGATTGTTGGTAGCCATTTGTACTGTCTCGCGACAGTTCTCGCCCGCAGTAATGTCATTCGTCACACGATCACGTCTTTCTTCTCGCGATCATGCACCGCGAGAAGAGTGAAAACAAGATGGCCGCGCCCGCGAGCAACTGCATGGGTAAGTTGGCGAGCCGCGACCACACAGAAAATACCACGAACAGGCAGGAAAAAAACGTACGCATCTTCGCGATATTTCTGCTTGTTTGCGGAGATTTTTAACATTTTCGCGATAATTTGCGAAAGTCACTTTCGCAAATTCTGCCCACCCCTAATGATGATGGTATATCGCAAGGGAAATACAATGGCTACATAATGATCATATGCCATGACTGCTTGGAGTACACACTCTGTACTTCCCAGGAGCAGGGCTGTGTACATCTGAGCTGCACAACCAATTAAGCTGATACATCTTCTAGCAACGAGCTGTGCTAAAATATAAGGAACTATCACTGTGGAGAAACAGATGTCCAACATGGAGAGGTGCCCCAGGAAGAAGTACATAGGAGTATGTAGGAGAGGCTCAAAAACACAGACTGTGATCAGGATCACATTCCCAATGAGAGTCAACATGTACAGCACCAGAAATAATACAAACAGGATGCGTGCAACATTTGGGTCATTGGACAGGCCCATTATTACGAAGCCTGCCATTGAGCTTCCATTTTTTATCTTCATTGTGTCCACTTTCAACTTTGCTGTAGTAAAAATAAGAAAGGTAAACATTAAATACATTGTGCATGCATGCATTCTGCGAGCTGATGCAGTGCATGTACCCAACATACCAGACTACTTGAGGGCTATTTACCATGTTGTAATTAAGCATGGCAAACAATGCAAAGTTTGGACTATCAGTTATGATTGTCTCATGAACTAGTCTCATACTCATCCCAAAATGGTGTGTCCCACCCTTGTTGAAAAAAGAGTAATGACAATTACTGGTGACTTCAATTGGAGGTTGGAGGTCCTGTCAGCCACAGAGCACAACATACTTTTGATTTATGAAGCCACATTCATGCATGGATTTTACATACACAAAAGACAAAAATCATGGAAGCTTCACATATTACTAATTCCCACAACCAACATAGTATTGCAGTGGTGTAGCATAGAAGTGATGAACTTATTCAAGGTATTTCTAAATAACCTCTTCATCAGTAGATTGGTCTTTCCCATCAGTGTGCTGGGTTTGTAAGAATACGTTTTTAATATTAAACATTTAACATTAAAAAATATAAATCATTCAACCCCCAAGGTAGACACTGTCCAGCAAACTCCAAAGATCAGAAAATAGACTGCGCAAATAGAGCACATCAGCCAGAAACAAAACTGCACATACCTGCATGTGTACATACACACACACGGGCACAGGAGTAAATTAATTGAAAAAGATAGGTATTTGAGAAAAGAAAGGAAAGAGGTATAAAGGGAACAAATAACTTTGAATAAACACCAATCTGATTTGTAAACAAAAAGCCTAAGACGTTTCCTCAACAGCATATTTATTCAACCTCCAATCTAGCATAACAAATTCTGCATATGAAATATTTTGAAAATGTCACTAAAACCTTAACCCATCATTGGATTCTCTTTTGTGCAGAGATTCCACTTATAGCTGTTTAGGAGAAACAGGCATCTAAGTACTTTGATATCAAATATTTAAAATGTTAAAAAGCCACTCATTATTTATTTGCTATTTGGTGTATTAATCCACCCTCTATGGATTCGAGGAAGCTCTACATTCAAAATGTACACTCAGTTTCACATTTTGACACATTATACTTTTTATCTCACACATTCAAACCACCAATACCACCCACAGAATATCCACCAGTAAAATTGCTCTACCTTATCTTTTTAGTTATATATAATTGTGCCTTGCAGTTGGACAGGAACAGTAATGTTTTGATATTGAGGGTCAGATTACTTCTGCTCTCTCATACCGCAGATACATTTCAGACAGCCGAGTCCCAACACAGGCACTCTTGCAACGCAGTGCAATGCTGTCTGCATTACAAGGAACATTGCTTGTGTGATGGCAGCACACAGAGAGGAAATAGCAAAAAGGTAAACACAGATTTTTCTCCTTGTTACGCTATCCTAGGTTTACAAACCTTTTTCAAATCTGGGATTGCATGAAATCCAAGGGAGGATGCATGGGAACACCAATGCTCAATCCATGAAGCGCTCCCAGAATGAAATAGCAATATGTATTTGTAGCATAAATGTGAGTGTCAAGGGGGAGTCTTAAAAAAATTAGAAATACTTACTACTAAATGTGAAGAAGTTAGGGAAATTAAAGCAGAGTTTTAGGGAGTGTTTTAAAAACACATCCACAACAAATTAGGAAACATTTTATTTTGCAAAGTATACTTCTAATTCTACTCCAGCTCTAATAGGGACAACGCAGGTTCAGATGTAAAGCAAAACACATGGCCACTCATAGGTACTGCAACACAATCCCATAGAAAGCAATGAAACAATAAGTAAATAAAGGGAAATTATGGGATTTTGTTTTTCATGCCACACATTTTTTTAATGGTTAATACATTCTGAAAAAAACATATTACAACAAGGCCTAAAACACATGGAACGCACCTGCTAATGCAAGGATAGGTAGTGATGACTCAGGACTCTAGGGTAGGTAGTGATGACTCAAGGATCCACCACCTATCTACTGGTCTAAAACATAACAACTGCCATTCACATGCAGGCTAACCATGTAAGAAATGAGACGTATGAGAGAAAAGAGAGGGAAGAAGGGAGGTAGTGGGGAAAGAAAAAACAGGGGCAAAGGAATCACTAATACTGTAATTTATATAAATACTTATGAAGGTAGAAAATCTTAGTAAAACTTTGAACGGTAACAAACAATAGAAGGAAACAATTGCTGTAAAAACAGAGTAAAACATCAATTTAAATTGGAAGAAATAAGAGAAAATATATAATTACAAATATAAAACAACAGTCTACCATTATTAATAAGTCATGGTGGTTTGGGGACCTCTTCTGATGAAGGATGACAACGGGTAGATCTTTGTGCAGAGGCGTTTAAAAAAATAGTCGCAGGAGACCATATGCGTTTTTTTTTCAGAAGTAGAGACATAGGAGATACATAGACACAATCTAATCGATGATTATAACAAACACTGTACCACCAAAATTGAAAGGAGAGTTGTGTGGAATGTTTCCAATTTTGTGTTATTCGTTGGAAAGCAATGGCAATCAATAAATCCACAATGTCCATGTTATGAAAAAGGGATTGCCAATGATCAGATAATGTGCCTAGAAATACAGCTTCAGGGGAGAAAGGGAAATGAGTATGGCAAATAGTGTTAATTTGAAACCTTACTTTTAACAAAAACTGATGTGTGTAGGGACAGGAAAAGAGCATATGAAATAGGTCTGCGTGAGGGGTATTACAAGACCAACAATCTGAGGAAAGTGTGCGTTGAAATTTATGTAAGGATAATGGTGTTAACAGAAGTCGATTATATATAAAGAAAAGTGTTTGAGTCTTGCTGGCTGATCTTGAGGTCTTGCGGAGTTTCAACCATAATTTATCCCAAAGAGTAATAGGCCATGAAGAATGAAAATCAGATTCCTATTGGAGCTCCTAGGGGTCTTAGATCTGTGTACAATGGGAGTACTAAGGAATTTGTAAATGGATGAGGCACTAGCTTCGGCATTAAAAATGGGAAGAATGTTGCGTTGAGATAAAGAGAAGTGTGATATAGAGGATAGCAGAAGTAGAGAATAAGTTAATTGTTTGATCAGTAAATTAAATTTGACAGAAAAGGATTTTGGTAAGTGATAAAGTGATTGTGCATAAGAGAAGGTAAGGAAAGAATCATTTAAATATAACTGATGTATCCAAAGTAAACCTCTGTCTCGCCAAGTCTTCCAAAAAATGGGTTTATTTTTAATTTTAAGAAACTTGTTATGCTAAATGGATGAATTAAGAAATCGGTCTTTCGGGGAGAGGTGCGATAGCATAAAGGAGTGAAATAGTTTGTGTGTAGTATTATGTATAGGTGAAGATAGAAAACAAGACTTATGAGTGAAAGTGAGGGATTCATCAAGGGAAAAAGGGGATAAAAAGGAATGTTCTAAATCCGTCCATAAAGGAGAGGGATCAGGAGTGGAGTCCTTTAATGATTTAGAGAGTTGCTTAAGAAGGAAGGCTTTGTGATAAAGTTGAAAATCCGGAAAAACACCACCTTGAAATTTGGAGCGCTTTAGTTTAATTAAACACATGCGTGTTGTTTTCTTGTTCCATAAAAATACTGAAAGAATAGAGTTTATTTTTTTGAAAAAGTATGCAGGAAGATTGAGAGGGATAGCTGAGATCATGTAAAAAATGATGAGAGCAAGCATCATTTTAGTGGTATCGAGTCTGCCGCACCATAAAGTATAGAGGATGCCATTTATCAGTAGAAGTAGATAGAGTAGACAAGAGACGGGTCAGATTTAGGCAAAATGTTTTTTTAATAGAGGGGGCAAACCAGAGACCCAAATATTTAATTTGTTGAGGATTCCATGAGAAATTATTAGAGAGGAAATCTTGCTTAAAACAAAAAATATTCAAGGGTAAGATTTCACACTTGTCATGGTTTAGTTTGTAACCACAAAGTAAAGAGAAAGCATTGACTTCTGCTGGGATGGAGAGTTGCGGTTTAGATAAAAATAAGAGAATGTCACCTGCATGGACACTCATTTTAACATGAAGTTTATCATGCTGGAAACCATGTATTTTAGAGTTTTGTTTGATCTTAGCTAGAAATGGTTCTAAAGCTAGAATGAAAAGGAGAGGGGAAAGGGGACATCCTTGGCGAACACCTCTCTGTAATATAAAGGTGTCTGAAAAAGACCATTAGTAAAAATGGTGGCTTTGGGCGAAGTATATAGTAAAGAAATATAAGAAATGAATTTGGGACCAAAACTGAATCAGGATAAAGTATGAAAAATAAAATACCAATCCATACGGTCAAAAGCTTTCTCTGCATCTAAAGAGATGGCTGCAAGAGGATTAGGGTATTTGTTAGCTTTATGTAATATATTAAAGAAGGTCCGGGTATTATCCAAAATATTCCATCCTTTAATAAAGCCAGACTGCTCTTTACAAATAATAGATTGCAAAATAGGTTCTAATCGGAGAGCAAGTATTTTAGCGAATATCTTATAATCAGAATTAACTAGTGAGATTGGTCTATAATTTTTGCAGAGATGAGGGTCTTTCCCGTCTTTAGGGATTAAACAAATAAGAGCATCTTGAAAAGTGCCTGAGGAGGCATTAGAGGAGATAAAGTATGAAAACAAAGAAAGAAGATGGGGAATAAGGGTTTTGGAAGAATGAGAATAGAATTCTAGGGGGAATCCATCTGGGCCGGGTGCTTTCCCCGTATTTAGGAGTTTTAGAGCTTGAGAAATATTTTTATGCAGATGTCCTGCTCCAGGGAAGAAAAATTAACATTCGTAGGAAAGTGTTTTTGTATGGAAGCAAGATAATTTTGTATGTCTATGGAATCTGGAGAAGATTCGGGAATATATAGAGAAGTATAATATTTTTTGAACTCATCTAAAATCTCAGGATGTTTAGTGACTGGAGCAGAGGCAGAATGTAATACATAATCAATATTTGAGCGGTCTTTTTTAATTTTGAGGTATGAGGCAAGCAGCTTGCCTGCCTTGTTTTGACCACCATAGTATAGAGCACTACCACTAAGAAGGTAGGCAGAGGCATTTTCGGTAGATAATTTATTAAATTTACATTTCTCTTTGATTAAAATATTAAGATCAGCCTCAGAATTAGTTAATGTACAAAGGGATTCAAGTAATTTAAACGTTTTAAGAATTTCATTCCCTTTATGAGTATTTTGATGTTTCTTTTTAGCAACACAAGAAATAATAAAATCCCTGGCAGAAGCTTTAAAAGAGTCCCAAACAATAGAAAAGTAGGAAACAGAAAATAAATGATGTTTAAAAATTCAATAATGACATCTTCAAAGGAGGAAATGAAAGATTGGTCAGCTAGTAACAAAGTATTAAAACGCCATCTCTTTTTGGAAGTAGTAATGGGAAGAAGTTCTAGGTCTAAAATTACAGGAGCATGATCAGATATCAAAATGTATCCTATATCTGCATGTAAAATAGATTGAGTAAGTGCTTTTGAGACAAATAAATAATCTATTCGTGATTGTGAGAGATGAACGGGGAGAAGAAAGAATATTCACGAAGTTGTGGGTGGCAGAGTCTCCAAGAGTCAACGAGGGATCTGTGAGCAAGGAGATTGGTGAATTGCTGGTGCATTGGTGAGGAGATAAAAGGTGTTTTGGATGTTCGGTTAATGTATGGTTCAATGATTAGATTACAATCTCCATCGAAAATAACATATGGTGTATCAATAGACATCAAAAGCGAGGAAATGTGAGGTCAGAAAGTGTTATCAGGTTTAGTAGGTGCATATATGTTAAATAAGGTAATAGGTACATCATTAATTTTAAGGTGAATAATTAGCCATCGACCATCGTCATCTAAGTGTTGAGTGAGAAAAGAAACTTTAAGTTTCTTATGAATAATAATTACGGTACCATTTCATTTACCAGTGCCTGGGGAAGAAAAAACGTGTCCTACCCATTGTCTCTTAAGCTTAAGAACTTCTGAAACAACTAAATGAGATTCTTGTAGGAAAACAATATCTAATTTAAGATTAGATCAATGGGAGAGTACCCGTTGCTGTTTGATAGGTATACCCAAACCTTTAACATTCCATGAGATAACACGTAAAGTCATTAATCAACCAGATAAAATACAACACTTACAATATTACAGCATAAATACAAATGCAATAAACAATCCGTAAGAATTGAGGAGAAAAGAATTGTAAACAAGTTTTGAAGTGGAGAATAAAAGAAGAGAGGAGAATGATGATGAACTAAAGATTGAATAAGAATAGAAGAAAAGAAGGGAGAGTGATTTTGAAAGAAAACCATGACAAGAAAGGGGAGAGTGGAACAAGGAAAAATGAAAAGGAAGGATAAAAGAGGAAAATATAGGATAATGATAAAAGAAGAACAATAAAACATACCAGAGACTCAGACATGGGTGGAGGGTTTTGAGGCAACAGAACGTGAAGACAAACCAACACTTACAGGGGAGATCCCGAGGAAGGAAATATTCTAGACAATATTAAACAATAGAGGATAAAGAGCGGAGGGAGATGATACCTAAAATGGAAGATATGGGAAAAAAGGGAAAATTAGCTCATTTGCCAAAAACAAGGAAAACAAGAAATAAATACATGACTACAAGTATAACATAAAAATGATAAGAAACGTCCATAGTAAGACATGTGAAAAAATAATAAAGAATAGAAATCAAAGGAAGGTAAGAACGGAAGGGAAATTACACCTAAAATAAAACACATGGAAAAAGAAGAAAATTAATTCAATTATCATGAACAAGAAAGACATAAAATAAATACATGACTACAACTTGGCATCGAAAAAATGATAGAGTTTTCAGGAAGAAGATGGCCCTGCGAAATCCATAAATTCCTCTCCGCAATTTTCAAGAAAACATTGAAGTAAAGCTGGGTCTTCATATGTGGTGGCTTTATTTTTATAAGTTACTTTGAAGAGGCAAGGGTGTATCAAACCGAATTTGTCATTTAAATCTCGTAGTGCTGGTCACATTGCTAGAAAGCTTTTCCTTTTATCTGCAGTGGATTTGGCAGAATCTTGTGAGAAAAACAGTTGCGAGCCTTGCCAGGAGATGCGATGTTTGATTTTGACTACTTTTAAAACTTTCAATAAGTCAGTATACTCCAAGAAGTAGAATATGACACCTCTCGGTTTAAGCTGAGATGAAGAAACAGAGGGAGGACAGAGGGAGGACGACCCAATCTGTGAGCTCTTTGTATGTTCAAAAGAGGAGAATTTGGTAGATCAAGCAATTGTGGGATAAAAGACTGGAAGAAGACTAAAGGATTGGATCCTTCCAACCCTTCGGTTAAGCCATAAATGCGTAGATAATTACGTCTACTATGATTTTCGAGGTTTTCAATCTGTTTTTGGAGTTGTAAAATTTCAGCTTTCATAGGGGAGATTTGTTGAGAAGAGACCTGCAACAATTCGATTTGACCTTCCACAGAAGTAAGTTTAGATTGAAGTAAAAACCAGTTATCCTCCAAACTTTGCAGACAAGTATTTGTTTCCGTCATATACAGCTTAAGAGCACATATTTCATCGAGAAGCAGTTCGATTTTGAGAGGAGGAGGAGAAACAGTAGGTGTAGGAGGGTCCGTTTTGACTCTTTTAGTGGAGGATAGTGACGAAGAAGCAATTGGTTTAGGTGTAGTCTTAACATTGACTTGAGAGGAAGGAGGTTCGGAAACAGGTATAGGAGTGGGCATGGTAGATGAGATATCGGTGTGATGGGGTACATTTGTTTGTGTAGGGTCACCCACATCGTCTTGAAGAGCAGAAAAGGGGTTAAAGGTAGGCAGAATGGTGGATTTTGAGCGGGAGGTAGTCAAATTGGGTAAAATGTTGCTGCATCCTCCTCTGGTTCTCCCCATAGACATGAGAGAAACAAATAGGTATATATTTGTAGAGCAGAGAGTTGACAGTTCTTGATGGGAAAGCACTGATACCTCAGAACGATCACAGCAGAAGCAGCAATACTGTTGAAAAATGAGTGGTCAAATTACAGGATAGTTTCCGGCAATTGAAAAACAGTTATCGTAGACCACAAGGTGGTAGAAAGAACGCAGAAAGGAGTTCTTTAAGAAGCAGTCAGCGATTAGAAGCAAAGACTTTCTTTCAGGATAGCAAAAAAGAAAGCAATTAAATGAAAAAATGTATTTATATTAAGAGAAATTGTAATAGGAAATGCTGAAAAGAACCACAAGATGGCAGTCACTCTCTTTCGAGATGGCAAAAATAAAACATTTCCATGAGAAATGGCATTTATGTGAGGAGAAAATTGCAGCAGCAGACAGATGGTAGAAAGAACCACAAGATGGCAGTCATAAGTCAGTCAGAGAAATTATTGCATGTTAAAGCAAGTTTCAAAAAGCTAAAGGGAAATGTTGCTGCATAATACACAGAGTCGTTCCAAGTATGACACATTCTTTTTCCAGTAGCCCAATAAAAGGGAAAAACACTTCTGAGAAAAAATAGCAGTTCAGTCACTGAGCGTACCACACAGCAAAGAGGAAAATAAAAGGAATGTGATATTATCGTAGTAAAATAAGAGGAGACCTTAAATGATTGAAGCTTGTTGAAATACTGAAGCGATTTGATGAAAGCGGCATTTCTATTAAGTGACGACCGCTGTATGAGGTAAACGTCACAGAGGGCACAAGATGGCGGTCGCGGACTCTTCACTCAGCGCGCCGCATATGGAAGACAGACTTCAAAGAAAATGCGGGCTTACCACGGCACAACAAATGTATCCTTAGATTCAGTAGAGATTCCGACGTTCAAAACTCTAAACAGAATTTTTCACAAAGCTCCTCCATTGGTGAAAGTTAATCGGCTCCCTCTGGATCGGACCAGAGCAGTGGCCGCCATCATCGTCAGTGCTCAAGCCACACCCCAGAGATGTCCATCTGTGGTCAGTTGCAGAGTAAAGGGAGCATCAAATGCTGGGTCTCGAGACACTGGTTCAGCTGATAGTCATAGAGAGTTGGTCCCAGTTAGTAAGGAGGGTCAAAATGAAGGGGATCTATCTGGGCCAAGTATTGAGTTGAATAATGTGAAGAGTGCAAGTGAAAAGCGAGTGCTAAGAGGAGACCGATGGCGTGAAAATGGGAAAGGCTGAGGTATATATTTACTGATGGCAGAATACCTCCAACTATGATCGAAGATTTGAGTCAATCTGAAAAAGTGACAAAGATGACAAGCCTATAGTGCTGAGAACGAAACGAGCAAGAGTACCAAGTCACAAATACACTGCTCCAGAGTGGACTTATCTAGCAACTGCAAACAACTGGGAAAAGGCATATTACACTTTCTGCTTCAAAGACTGCAACTCACAGAAACCACCTTGAAGGAACTGTTGTGAAAAAGCAAAGAGAGAAAGGAAAGAAATTATTCTAAAGAGACAGAATACACTGCAATATGCCAAATCTGCTAACTGAAGCACAGCAAAGACAAGAAAGATTAAAAAAAATGAGTTCCCCTTGCCAGGAGTTGGGAGATCCAAACCAGTCTTCGATAAGGCATAAACATGTATGTGCTTGCTTTTTAACTGTATTTGTTATAATATTTGTGTTGTTTCTGATCATTTTAAATCTACCTCTCCATGTTTATGTGTATCCTAGCATTAACCCAATTTTAAGTACTAAACCGATAGAAGAAAGGAATTATGTGGTCGTAAATACTCAATTAACTGAGACTATGTCTATTAAGGATTTCTCACTAAATCTGATTACAAAACTGTTATATGAATGTGTGGACACTATGGATGCGAGAGATTGTTATATGTGAGACTTATTCAGTATTGGAGGGTGTAACCTATCATCACCATGCATTAACATGTTATTTCTTGTAGTGTACTAACACGTTTATTACATTGCAAAAGACAGTTTCAATATTATTATTCAAATTATGATTTGATCTTTTCTGAGGTTCCTGTAAAAAAATGTAAATGTGGCAATCCGCCCGCCATCTTAATAGGCCCCTTAATTCTTTCGGATTTGTATTTTTTAATGATCACCACGTAACAGCCCATCGTGAACGACCAATGAAACCCCATGAACTGATTAAATTGATACGTTAAGGTGTGTAAACCTGGAAAATATTGGAGTATAATTACACAAATTAAGGAGGAGTCACGGGCTGGCTATTCTAACTTTCTTGCATTTCCTGACTAGCATGCTGTTGGTTTATCATTTGATGCATGCATGTTTGCTTTGTCTTGGTTTTCTCTTCTTTGCCCCCTCCCTACTCGTTCTGCTGGAATAGACTTTATTAAACTGAACTCTAAGTGAACTGTGACATTATTCTGTGCTGTTGCAAGTGGGCAAAAGTGCACAGCAAACTTTCAGCTGAAAGGTTACCTGACTTCAGCTGTGGTAATCAGTGCTGAAAAATGGACACACACTGATTTACCTGAGGACAGAATCCAAACCAACGCATTGATTTGGTTTGCATTAGCATCAACTGAACCTGGAATTTCATGCTAAGTAGGTTATATCTCCATCGGTTGAGCAAGACTGTGGTTTACTTTGCATTAACAATCCTTTTATTAAATCTGATCTTTATATGTGTTTCTGCCCTTACTGCACTTCTTGAGACATTAGGCAAATGTTTTTGCTAAATCATCTTCACTGATTTTGTGTCATTCTTTTGGTGATTTTCTTTGTCTCAAGGAATCTACAGAGATTCAGCATGCAGGACCCTATGTCAGCGTGGAAAAAATTCTCCCCTAATTTGCAGGGGGAATAAGGGTCTTATATACTATAGGGGTCACTCCAGGGTTTCTTCTAGAATCAATATGTTTTGAAAAAAATCATAAATGTTTTGGAAACAATACTAAATGTTGTCTAAAGCAATGCGATCATGCACAGTGGGCTGTTTGCCAAGGATAATAAAAATAGTGACCCTTATTCAGACTAATTATGTATTGCTGGAGGGCATAATTATGTTTGTCAGGTACAGGGATTATGATAGAATACTAAGGGGCATATTTACAATCACTGGTGCTTCCCTGCATATCAGCAGGGATGCGCCAGTTATTGTGCGCCACAGCTCCACCACCATGGATGCGCCGTATTTACAATGCGGCGCACCATGGGGCAAGAACGGCACAGATGCGTCACGCATTGCTGGAGTTGCGTCGCAAGCGCGACGCAGCTCCAACAATGCTCTGGGGGGCCCTAGCTTGCTAATGCTGCGTCAATCCTTACGCCTGCTTCAGGTAATCTTGTAGATTTCACTCAGACACTTTTAGGAGGCGTTCCTGTGCAGGAACGCCCCCCCTGCGCAGGAACGCCTACTTCTGGCGCAGGGCTTTACAACGTGACGCATCTACCAGATGCGTCACGTTGTAAGTACCCCGCAACATGACGCAGGATTTGCGCCGCCACTGCGTCACAAAAGTGACGCAACAGCGGCGTAAATGAGGGGCAAGGGGCTTATAAATCTGCCCCCAAGAGCCTGGTGTCGAAGAGACAGGAGCAAACTACTAGGTAAAAGGTCACCTATTTAAAACCGTTGCTGTTGTGTGGATGGGACAATGTATGTAAAAAGTGGTACACATGACAGGACTAGCCTAAAAGACATGACACTCACTCCTCATCACAATGTCAACAAGGTCAGCTATGTAAATGATAAAACTAAGGCCATTAAAAGCAAAGGACCATTTATAAGTAAAAAACTACTAAAAGTACTTAAAAAGCCTGTAAAAGGTGTCCATAAATGAAAATGACATTTTCCCTAAAAGCGTTCTAAAGGTCCTCGAAACTTGTAGATGCAATTATTATTACACTGAACACCTTGAAAGTCATTATGTTTTGACCTTCAATTTGATAAATGCTTTTCTTACTTTAAAAATGCCAAATAGTTCCCAGGACAAGAAAGGCAGATTGTTGATGAATCCTGTGCTGAGACTCAACAAAAGCTGAGTATCATATCCGCAGTTGGCAATCCCTCCAGCACTTCCAATATCATGTTGAGTGAGCAAAGATGGTCATCTCTGATTCCCACAGCAGACGCCTGGGAAGAAATAAATGCCTGTACGCCTGGAGTAGAACCAAGTTCCCTTCCAACAGGAGCGGAAGCATCTCTTGGAGGGCCTGTACATGTGGGCCTGCAATGGCTCCCGGAGCATATTTATGTCCAGTGGCACAACTGATGGAAGTGTCGGACACAGGTCCAACACTCAGCCAAATCCGCAGAATAGGCAACAAAACACAGACAGGACACATTCTAGCCAGACCGATCTAAAAGACAGCAACCAATGCTCACTCAGCTCTCGAAGCCGCGGCGTACCCAGGTAGAACAACATACACTCATGACAACGTTGTTCCAGCAGTTTCTCACCATGTCTTGAGGGATTGAGATGTCCATTGCGAATCAATAGGATTCAAATCAGATTAGCTGTCACTGATAGCAGGACCAAAGGATGCCCACCATAATGCTTCCAAGTACAGATTGTTTGAAAGCTGGGAATACTCTGAAGATAGTCTGAAAGGTAGTTAAAAGTCCCAATCCAATACTCTTAAATAAGTGTACAATCCCCCTCGTATCAGACATGTTAAAGATATGATGGACCATTTCTCCAAAATGGAGTGGAAAGTTGGTATCGACCGGGTCCTGTATCTCTGCCAAAGACCTTGCAACCTGGAAATCAAATGTCTCTCAGGCTGAAGTTAAGGCCACATTTTGTTGAAACTACATGGCTTTCAGTCTACTCAGAGAATCAAACCTTATACTGGGAACAGTCATTTAAGGCCACAGTAGTGCCTCTCTAGCTATGGGAGCTGGGGAAAACAATACTTGCTTACAACAAACATCCCTCAAACTTTCTGTGATGAGATATGCAATGCCTGTTGCCATCCCGCAGCAACCTTGATCATTCAGCATTAAATAACTCAAATTTGAGAGCAACTAGAAAACTGGATGAATCACGGCTGCTGGGGAGCCTTTCAAGAAGCAGAATACGTTTGCTATTAAAGCATTACACACTTCATGAAGCTAGACTTCTTTGCAAACTAAAGACCCAATGAAAGCCTTCTCACAGTCAGTACCACTTAAGAAAACTTCTGTGTCCCTTCACCCAACGCTTCATACCTGTCTGCTTGGAGGTATCAAAGGCAGTGTTGTAACTGGAATGTCATGATTGACAGTATGATATAGCCATGAATTCACCATTCTGTAGACGGTGACTCTGGCACTGTAAACGGTAGCTTCTCTAATTTTGTAATAAGTAGCATGGTGTAATTTGCATCCCTGCATGCCATTGTCAATTGTCTGTCAGTCAGATTATAAGCAGAAAACCGGTTTGAGCCATTAATGTACCGCCATGACACGTGGCCAGAACACAATGATGGTAGCGTCCAGCTTAGAAGCATATTGGAGCACAATTGAGATTGCCCATGTTGTAGAATAGACAAATCTTGCTTCATTATGTCAATTGCTAAGGACACAAAGTGTGGTCATTCCATTGTCTACCACAGCCAAGGCCCAGACAGAAAGTAAAATGAGATTTCTGCAGAGAGGGTATCAAGAAACAACAATTGATAGAGCAATCAAAAGAGCAGGTGAAAAAAGTAGGAATGAAATCTTAAAACCTAAAGAAATCAGAGTAGAGAAAGATAAAGGGACACAAGGGGCTAGTGACTATCACATGATTCTGAAATTCAATAATCAACACAAAGAAATTAAGAAAATCATCCACAAAAATTGGCAATGGTACGATGTGACCCCATAATTGGTCCCCTGGTCCCTGTCAAAGTCCCTATTACCTACAGCAGAGCACCATCAACCAAGGATAAAATTGTCAAAACAAATCCTGACATTTTAGAGAGAAGTAATTGGTTACAAATGAGAAAGGGTTTTTACAAATGTAAAACGTGCAATGCATGTACACATGGTATCAATAAAAACATGTATAAAACCCCCTTCAGTGATAGGGAGTTCAAAATAGATAAACTGTTAACATGCAAAACAGAGTTTGCGGTGTATGTATTGCAATGTACCTGTGATCTACAATATGTTGGAAGTACAGTGCTACAGGTACACAAACGTATTCTTCAACACCTACGTGCCATAACAAATCAGGACAATACATACCCTGTGGCACGTCATTTTAAAGACAAGCATAACTCTGACAACACAGCCCTCAAGTATTCTGTTATAGATTCTGTACCGCCCAGTAGACGGGGGGGTGACAGGGTCACTAAACTAAGAAAACTTGAAACAAGGTACATACTCCAATTAGATTCAAAGGTACCATCAGGGTTGAACATCACAGAAGATCTTCATACATGTCTAAGCTAAAAAACCAACTGAAGGAATACCGTAGCTGTACAGATTTTACAAAGCATATCAATCAGTGAGCATACTAAATTCCGGCAGGATAGATGTGCAGGTATTTAATTGTATATATGTTGATTGTATGGATTTTAACAAAGTATTTATATTTATATATTTATATATTTATGTATTTATATATTTATATATTTATATATTCATAGATTTGATGGTATACAAATGATGTTGTTGTTTTTTATTACTATTAATTTTGTACCTACCATGTTGGAATTTGCACAGGGCACTGTAATATCATCTGTAATATCTCCAGTAAGATCGCCCAATCCTGATTATATTGGTATATATATATATATACTTTTTAGATATTTTAGATATTTTAGAGATTTTAGAGTCTTTTAAATGTCTACATCTTAGAACCCTATTCACTGTGTAACCATACTCTAAACTAAATTTAATTAGATTTGACAAATGGCAAATCAAATCAACACATGCTAAGATTAAAATTGTTATAAATATGTCTGATCAAACCAACGAAATTTTAGATGTTATATAAATTTTGCACTTACGCCCAGAACTCTCATTGCACCTAGCACTAGGCACTTTTTTATTTATAGTTTGCACTTTAAGCACGTTTTTGCACAGCATATACTTTGCACAACACAAATACAGGAAAAATCCTATTGGTCGAGGAAGCATTATGTGCATAGGGATTTAACCCGATACCCAAAATTGTGATAGAGAACATGTGGTATTTTACCATAATTTTTCCGCAAATTGATCAAACAGAACAAACAAAAATGTATCACCAATTGTGAAATATTTTTCAACAAACGTCACAATGTAAAAGTTATTTAACTGTTTTTACATTTGTTTTAAAATATACACTGACGTTTGTCTTCTATGTTCATGACCATGTGACTTCTTTTAGTAGTTGTGTATTATGGTATTTAAGTTATGATTGGTAGCGACCACGTCATGTGATCAAGGCTCTACGGAGCTGAAACGCGTAATGGCGACGGTGAAATAAAGACCTTCTAAGCACCAGTTTGGGTCCGTGTCCGTTACTTTGGAGAAAGCAAGCAGCGAATCTTCAAACGGTTACAACGTGATATATATATATATATATATATATATATTCACTGAAAAAAACATAGGTTTCAGGGGCGTTATGGTTAGCTGGACATTTCCCTCGTACAAAACCCTAGAAATTCTCCCGTTATAGTTAGTTCAGGTAACTATAACTCGCGCCCCCACAATGCACTGCTGATGACGTCACATATTACATCACTCATGAAATGGTCAGTGACATCACTCATGACATCACGGATGACATCTCAAATGACATCACTGATGACATCATCCTTGTGAAAGAGTGGCAGACCTCCTCTCACCCTAATATAACCTTTGATACACACACTCAAAAATGGAAATTAACATTTTCAAAAAAGTTAAACTACCAATACCACTTACAACACACCTATTCAGTAATTCCAAGACCTACACACACATCCTCTCATTCACTAACAGTCCTTTACAGTCACTCATACATATACTCACTCATCATATGTACTCATACACCTATACATCCTATTACACACCAACACTCATCCATAGAGTTGCTCACACACATAGTCACACATGCAAAGTATCAAACATCCATTTACTTGCATATACAGTTAGACACACACCACCACACTAACTTCTACAGAAACTTACACATACTTACTCTCTTAAGCAATCATTTATTGAAACACATACTAATTTATACAGGAACTCTTCCAATCTCTCATTCTCACATATACTCACTTATATACACCAATACTCACATATACTAGTTTAAAACATATGTAGTTTCTCATAAAGACACTATTGAGACATTCACTCACTAACACACCCATACACACACTCATCCACCCATACAGTCCTGCACTCATGCTGTCTTTAACACATACAATGAGTCACTCATTCATGCATCTATGTACTACGTAATACCCCCACCAAACCATACAGACACTCAGACACTCATACTGATGCTAAAAAAAACAACTAATAACCTGTATAGATACTTATGTAGCTACTCACCAACCCACGTAGCCACTTATACACAAAGTGAGAGACTGATACAGATTTGTATATATTTAAACATTACTCACTAACCCATGTATTTACTAAGATACCCCTAATCAGTCAGTTATACAATCAATTTTCAAAAAAAAATCATCCATTTAGACACTTATATACCCATTTATTTTTCCATCGACCTTGAGCTATACATATATAAAACATATTTAAATTTCAGAAAATTACACATTCATGGATGCTGTCATCAGCTGTAACTCACGCCTCCACAATGCACTGCTGATGACGTCACATATTACATCATTCATGACATGGTCAGTGACATCACTGATGACATCTCAAATTACATCACTGATGACATCATCCACGTGAACATCTGATGCACCTCCTCACACCTGAATATAACCTTTGATACACCCACAACAGACTACCATTTTCAAAAAAATAGACACATCAATACCAGTTACTGACTGATTCCTAGGTCTACACACATATCCACTCATTCACCCATACAGTCACTCATACATGCAGTCACTCATCAACACAATACTATCAGATGCACTCATACACCTATACAGATACTCACACACTGCCACATATCCAGTTACTCACACACTTAGTCATGCAAATAATCAATCATACTTCCATTTACTCACCTATAGAGTTATACAGACACAACCTCACTTATTCATACAGATTCTAAAACATAATTACTCTCTTATAGAATCAATGATACAAATACACACTTGTTCATGCAGCCACTCTCACAATTACTGACTCTCACATATAGTTATTTATATACACCATCACTCACATATACTGCCTTTTACATATGTAGTTACTTGCACATGTACCACTGAGACATCCATTCACTCACCAACACACCCATACATACACTCAGCTACCCATACAGCTGTTTCCACATGCACTCTTGAATCTATACACCCAGTGAATCAACCACTCACACATCAATGCACAGAGTCACACACCTCCCACCCACCCACAAACACACTCAGGAAGCCATACAAATATTCAGGCAAACAATCAATAACCCATTTAGACACTCATGCAGCTACTCACCAACCAATGCAGCAGCTTACACAACAACAGACAGACTGATTCAGACTTTCACACAGTTTAGTCACTAACCCATGCATTCAGTAAGACACATTTAATCACTCACTTATACAGTCAGTCACGTACCAACTAAATCCTCCATACAGATATGTATACACCCACTCATTCCTCAATACAGCTTGGCATATATATAAAACAAAATTTAACTTTACAGAAACACACAGTCACTGGATGATGTCATCAGTGATGTCATCAGTGATGTCACTGACCATGTCATGAATGATGTAATATCTGATGTCATCAGCAGTGCATTGCGGCGGCGCAAGTTTTAGTTAGCTGAACTAACTATAACGCCGGAATTTCTATGGTTTTGTACGAGTGAAATTTCCAACTCACTATAACATTCCTGAAACCTATGGTTTTTTTCAGTTAAATCTATGGTTTTTTAAATGCTAATTTCTAACTATAACGTGCCTGAAACCTATGTTTTTTTCAGTGAATACATATATATATATATATATTACCTACTGGCAGTCGCCAGTCGGTAGTCATAGTTAGAACCTAGTTACTATTGGAAAATGGCAACTTTCTATTCGCAATAACTGATTGATGAATCTTCGTGAAATTTTTAAAACTAATTCTTTGTTGAGATCATCTCCTATGTTGAAAGTTTGGGGGTCATTCGTCAAGGGGGGGGCTGAGAAAAAAGGGGGTCCCAAAACGTATTTTTTCAATGTTAATTTCCATAGGACACTTTAGACAAGGCTACAGGTAGAACGGGTGAACGGAATTACCCCAAATGTGGCAGGGAGAAGGGTCTTGGTCTAGAAAGCACGCTTTTGTTTATTTGGTGTAAATCCGTTCAGTAGTTTTTGAGAAAAAAATCGAAATTACAGATATTGATATTTGGGAATTCTGCCATCTGATTGGCTGAGGCGTTATGAGCATGAGCTTGCTGCTGATTGGCTGCGAGCGTTTGCAACTAGGAAGTGTTGGCCGCCATTTTGTGATTCTGTTAAAGCAAGAAAGGGGGAAAAAGGTGAAAAATGTGGGAAAGAGAAGGGTAGGAACACTGTAACCTCTGTGGGGTGTTTAGGGTGTGCTATAGAGGGGGTGCGAAGTGAACTAATCATACCTACCAGTTTGAAAGTTCTAGGCTACGATAATTAAGTGAGGTATTGGCTAGTGTGTGATGTTTCTAAGGTGAGCTTGTGCGCGACTCGAGGATAAAAGCGTGAACCCACACTGTGTGTCTTATGCTGTGAAGTCATGTGCCCTGGTTGCTGCAGTACAGTTGTAGAAGTAGTGTCAGCATGTGTTTATACCTACTAGGATGAACTACTGACCCGTAGTGGTGTGAAAGTCTTGGGTATGGAAATTATGTGAGGTATTGTCTAGAGTTTCATGGCAGGAGGAAGTGTTGGCCGCCATTTTGGGATTCCATTGAAGCGAGTAAGGGGAAAAAAGGGCAAAAAAAGTGGGAAATAGGAGGGTAGGAGCACTGTAACCTCTGGGGGGTGTTTAGGGTGTGCTATAGAGGGGGTGCAAAGTGAACTAATCATACCTACCGGTGTGAAAGTGGTAGGCTACGAAAATTAAGTGAGGTATTGCCTAGAGTGTGATGCTGCTAAGGTGAGGTGGTGTGGGACTCATGGATTAGAGCGTGAGTCTAAATTGTGTGTCTTATGCTGTGAAGTCATGTGCCGTGGACATTGCAGTGCAGCTCTGGAAGTAATGTCAGCATGTGTTTATAACTACTAGAACGAACTACTGACCCGTACTGGTCTGAAAGTTCTGGGGTATGGAATATATGTGAGGTAGTGTGTAGAGTCTCATGCTGCTAAGCTGAGCTTCTGTCGCACTCGGGGATAAAAGAGTGAGCCCAAACTGTGTGTCATATGCTGTGAAGTCACGTGCTCTGGCCGCTGTGCCACATCTGTGGAAGTAGTGTCAGCATGTAGTTCTAGCTACTTGGAGGAACTTTTGTTTCGAACATTGTAACTTGTGTATGGTGCTTAGGGGTTGTTATATGGGGAGTGCGAAGGTAAATTTGTGTGTATGAAATGAATTTGGTATTTGGAAAGTGGAAAGCACTGACTCCTACAGGTCTGATGGTGCTGGGGGCGTAAGGTGAGGTGTTGCTGGAGTTGGGAATAACGTTGATGAACTACTGACCCCTATTGTGCAAGTGCCGTTGAATGTTCAATAAAATGTTGCAAAAGTATATTGTTATGTTAAAAAAAATGATGAACTTTTAGCCTGCAGGTGTCGTAGAAGGTTCCAGAAAGTGTGGTGATAAAATAGGTTGAACTTGTGACCTGTATGTGGAGCAGAATATTAAGTAGCTTTTCAGAAGGAAAATTCAAAATTAACCAATGGAGGTAAGTTTTGGAATGTCGTTGAAGGAATGAAGTATTCTGATTTGTTCTTTACATGTATTTGTGTGTTGAGCGACAGAGAAATTGTGCCATTTCTGGTTTAATTCTTGATGAAGTCGGAGCTTTACATGTACTATGTGAGAAAGAGAGAATTGTATGCGTGTGTCATTAGAATCTGGATAACAACTACAAAGGTGAGTTAGAAATGAACAAGGTGTGTTATGTGTTTTATGGTATTGATTAAGTATTGAGGTGATGGTTTTAATTTTGAAAGTATTTTTTATTTCAAAGTAATATAGTGTTAGTAAAGTGTGGTGTTTGATATTGGTTTTGAAATATGCATACAATTTGAGCTGTTGTTATATCACAGAGAAGAAGTGTAGTTTGTCATCTTTATAGGACTGTATTGTTTTTGAAAATGAGGTACAGCGTTAATTTGAGTTTGTAATGTATTTGGGGAGATAAAGAAAATGTTGCACGTTTTGAACTGATACCTTTCGTGGAAATAGTGGGGTGGGGGTGTGGTGGTAGGAGACGTATGTGTTATTAAGTTAAAAGCAATAAAACGAAATGCAGAAATGCTATGTGGGCAGGTTGTGGTCTTATTTTTGACACTGAGAGGTAGGTTTGAATGTAAGTCAGCGTAGGTTGTTGTACAGTGGGGCTGTGTACAGTGTTTAGAGATTACATGAAGAGGAGATGGAGATAGGAAAAGTGATACGTTCCTTTTATATGTACGCATAGTTTGAATCATTTGATACTAAGTTCAGATATAATAAGAATATGGTTTCTGGTTTGCATATGGGTATAGTTAATAGTTTTTATAGTTTCTGACTAGTGAATAATAAAAAGGTAGATATACTAAAATATATGGTAGTAAACGTATTAATTAATGTCTGTTCGTATGGAATAGAAGTAGTTGGGGAGTGCTTCTTTTGAAGAGATGTTTTAGAAATGTGTGAGAGATAAATAAAAATGTAAATGTACGGTTTATTTTCTGTATGACTGTTGACATTAGAGAACTAAATGTGATACTATTTGTCATGCTGTGTCGCTGTGGCAGTTATATGTAGGTGTTGAAGTGGTTCATGTTTTACTGATGGTGATCTTCACTATCCTTTTTGAGACACTCGTCAATTTATTCATTCCATTTAATATCTTTAATATAGATACAGTGAAGGGACAGTATATCAAAAGTTTGGGAATTAGAACTTTGTTTACTCTCCCCATGCTCTGCTATACACTCTACAGAGTGTTTATACAACTTTCGTAACATATAGATGCCTAGCTAGTAAAGGTGGTGTAGTTCGACTGGGCCCATTTATAAACCGTGCTATGGGATGGTTTATGTTTTACCCGCCAATTTGCATGTTTGAATACTTTTTGCTGATAAGTGTTCCTGCAGACACTTCAAATTAACTTCATATATGGGTATAGTGGCACTACTAGGAATGGGGGTGTTTCTGTTTGATTTCGTATTGTTAAGCAAGCGCGGGGGTGGGGGAGGTAGTTATGTTGCTGTTTGAAACACAGAATATAGTAATGTGAAGATGTGGAAGTACTAAATTATCTTTTGAAAACCTGTGAAGTACTCGGGTGCGGCTGTGTGTGTGCACTTGGGATGCTGTTTGAGAGAGTCTCTGGCAATGGGCGATGCGCGCCTGGTGGTGTGTTTGCTAATTACCCCATGATGATGTTGCCCCTACGTTGCCAAAAGAGAAGGGAAATTCTAAGAGAAAAAGTGTCTTTTTAAAGGATTTCCCTTCTCCTACAATGCGAGTCACGTGGCATGATGTCTGCACTACTAAGTAGGGGTGGGCGGAATATGCGAAATCCACTTTCGCAAATTATCGCAAAAATGTTAAAAATTATCGCAAACATGCGGAAATATCGCGAAGATGCGGAAGTTTTTTTCCCGCATGTTCGCGAGATTTTCTGCATGGTTGCGGCTCGCCAACTTACCCATGCGGTTGCTCGCGGGCGCGGCCATATTGTTTTCAGTTGTCTCGCGTTGCATGATCGCGAGAAGAATGACGTGATCGCGCGACGCATGACGTCACTACGGGCGCGAACTGTCGCGAGACAGCTCAAATGGCTAAAAACAATACAACATCTCATGGAGAACGCGACCGGTTCAAGAAAACTTGTCGGCGAACGCAGGGATTTAGGTAAGACGATCGCGCGCGCGCGAGAATGTATTATTATACAGCGCGAGCAAGAACCAAATTATCGCTAAGCTGCGGAATGCGGAAATTTTGACATTTTCGCGCTTTCCGCGGAACGCGAAAATGTCAAATTATCGCAATTTCCTTGAACGGAACAAAATTTTAGCCCAGGCCTACTTCTAAGTAGTGAGTAATGTGCATGCTCTCGCAGTCTCACTGCAGTGCATTAAAGAAAAAAAAAAAGGGATGAGGTTTGCGAGGCCCGAAAGTAGACCCCCATAAAAGACCTGTTTCGAGGCCACCTCAAAGGTTGTTGCTCAGACACCCACAGACACACCTCCCCCCCACACTTAAAACCAGTACATAGATTAAAATTTTAAAAAAATACTATCTATAAAGTTGTCTCTGAGGGGTTGCAGAGAGAGTGGTCTGGGGTGGTGGGGTGTGATGGAGAGGTGAAAAGTAGGAGGTAGTGCAGTTACATATAAATTGTAAAGGTGTTTGTAAATAATTAAATAAATACTTGCTGTATGTTCTATGGCACTACTTGTCATGTTAGTGCTGCTCTGTCGTCTTCAATCACGTTGCAGCACTGGGTGTGGAAGTCGTTAGTTGAAGTTTTGTAATTGTATGTTATAATTTTAACATAGTGAACAGATGTGAAAAATAATTGAATCTATTTTTTTTTTAGAAAATTATTTAGTTTGGATTAAAATTTGGAAATGCCAAGAAGAAGTAAAAAAGAAAAAGAAAAGAGAAGAAAAATGTATATTTGTGCAAAAGACAAAAGACAAAAGTTTGTATTTGGAAAAAATGGGAGTAGTACAGAACAACTTTGTTCTACTATAAGTACACAATGAATAAAGGATCACATAAGAGGAAAAATAGGAATTTTTCAAATAAGGTGAGGAGTTTCATGAAAATCATCAGAGACTTTTTCGATCTAGAGTGATTCAGAATTCAAAGAAAGAATGCTTCAAATATAAAAGGAATGTTTTTGAATTGAAAGAGAAACAGCGTATTAAAAGTATAGTGGATACTGCTTTCAATTTAAAACAGAAGTTATTCATTGTGATTTTGAAGAGAAAGTATTAAACAGAACGTTAAGTTGTTACAAGGACTAGATCTATGTCACTTAAGAAAATATACTGAGAAGTATGGGCATTCTCTGGCTTGTCTTTGAAGAAAAGTTTGTAAAAGTGTTTTTTATCAGTTGAGGATGTTAGCAGTATGTTATTCAGAAATGCAGAAGTTTGTGAGGAAAGTGTACTATGTAAAAAGTTCTGCATTATTTTTAAGTGAACTGAGTACAAGTCTTTTATATGCTTCTTTATTAGTTGTTCAAAAAAAGTGTGATGATGTTGAAATGCGATATTTTGGTTCAGAGGAGCAGTTCATAGAACGTGAAAGTTTGACAATTACAGATGTTGGAGGAGATGGGAAAGTGATTAGCACTGATCAGTTTGAAGAAGAAATTGGGAAGTTTAATGTAGTGTGGTGTGAAACATGAGACTATTTTTGTGTTTGTTGTCGACATACTGATTATAAAAGTCAAAGTAGGAATGTTGATTTGTATTTGAAAAGTGAAAAGGAGAACAATGGTAAGTGGGTAGAATTTACTTGTTGGTGAAAGGTCAATTTGAGCTAGGTAGTGATCAACGTATATGTAAATTTTGTTATAACAAATTAAAAGAGAACAAAATGCCTTTTACAGCAGTACATAATAACTTAGAATTAGTAGCTATTCTGGAGGAACTGGCAGAATTGAATACATATGAGTCTGTTCTAATTCAATGTGTTAATTCTTTTCAAACTATAATTCAGATGGAGCCTAAAACATGTAAACTGTCACCAACAGACTTGCAAAGAGGTTTGAAGGAAGAATGTTGTACTTAACTTTGGATTTATAGAAAAATATTGAAACTATTGCTAGAGTGAAAGAGAAAAATTAGGCAGTAGTCATTCTAGTAAATGTTGTAGTAACAAAAAGTCAGAAAATATGGAAAGATGTTGTGGGTGTTAATAAAGTTGAAAAGGCTACCTTCTATCTTTTAGAGAACAATATTTATTACAAAGCTGTAAATGTGGGTGAACAGGTAATACGTTTAGAAGATGAATCTTGTTGAGCTATATTCTGAAGCTGCAATCGGTATAGGTGGATCATTATTAGGGCTGGGCGGAATTTGCGAAATCCACTTTCGCAAATTATCGCGAAAATGTTTCAAATTATCGCAAACAAGCGGAAATATCGCACAGATGCGGATTTTTTTTTCCCGCATGTTCGCGAGATTTTCTGCATGGTTGCAGGTCGCCAACTTACCCATGTGGTTGCTCGCGGGCGCGGCCATCTTGTTTTGAGTTGTCTCGCGGTGCATGATCGCGAGAAGAAAGACGTGATCGCGCGACGCATGACGTCACTGCGGGCGCGAACTGTCGCGAGACAGCGCAAATGGCTAAAAACAATCCAACATCTCATGGAGAACGCGACCGGATCAAGAAAACTTGTCGGCGAACGCAGGGATTCAGGTAAGGCAATCGCGCGCATGCGAGAATGTATTATTTTACAGCGCGAGCAAGAAACAAATTATCGCCAAGCTGTGGAAAGCAGAAATTTTGACATTTTCACGCTCTCCGCGGAACGCGAAAATGTCAAATTATCGCAATTTCCGCGAAAGGAACGAAATTTTTGCCCAGGCCTAATCATTATACCGCCCACCTTCTCCTGTAGGAAACAGCTGTGGAAAATAATGACCTTCCAAGATTTTCTCCCATACACCTATTGGAGTTCCCTGTGCTTTTTCCATTTCAAATAACTCAATGCTGCTTCCTATTACTTCTTTTGAATGCAAAGGACATTTTGTGTAATGTTCATAAATATCTTCAGTCCTTGACTTGTCCACTTTCTCTATTTGACTACTTGAAATTTCACGTTATATTCAGAAGATCCTAGATTTCGACAGTGCATCTTATGCATATTTCACCTTTTTGTTTGAAAGTGATCTGTCTTCTTTGTATTATGTAGTGAACCACATACTTAAAACTAAATTTCATCAATAAGTTCTTTCTGCGAAAGAATTTGTGGAGAAACTTCAAGAAAGAGATGAAAGTTTAGAAGGACACTTAATCAATTTGATGGCATGTCAACGTGGAACAAATGAGTATTGGTATTGTCGTCATGAAGAACTCAAGTGTATGTTATGGAACTTAGGTACGCCTACATGGTTTGTCATACTTAGCTGTGCAGAGTATGTATGGGAAGATTTGCTTGACTTTCTAAGAGGAGCGAATGCCAATATAAAAAATGTTGAAATAAAGACTCGTGGTGAACTGTGTTCATTGGATCATGTATATGTGTGCAGATATTGTAATGATAGGTTTCAACCTATAATGTCTTTTATCTGCAATAAAAAGAATACAGCTCTTGGAGAGGTTACCAATTTCTTTTGGAGAAAGGAGTATCAAGCAATAGGTGCACCTCATATACATATGCTGTTATGTATCAAAGATGAACCTACATTTGGAAATATTTCTGATGAAACAGTATTGTCTTTCATTAAACAGTATGTGACATGTGAGATACCAAGAGAAGAAGGAGATAGAAGCTTGGGATAGCAAGTTTTATGTTTCCAAAGTCACAGTTGTTGAAAGTATTGCAGAAGAAACAACAAATTTAAAAGAAAATTTTACACCAGATGTTGGTTTGTTTTCTCCTGTCCAGTCATTTGTAAAGGAAGAGCAAATTATTTTTTTTCTTCTGTAAGGCACACAATAACTCGTAAATCTCAAAAGAATAACTACAAGTTAAAAAGAAGAGAAGTGTCAAAGTATCTCAATGATTACAATCCAGTCATTGTAAAAATGTGGAATGCGAACATGGACATTCAGTATGTTGCAGACAACTCAATTGCTGTTTTATGTTACGTTACATCGTACATAACAAAATCAGAAAAAATAGAGATGAAAGAACTGTGGGAAGAAATTACACAAGAGAAAAGCCTTAGTAAAGAATTGAACAGCTGTACTTTGAAAATGCTTTCCCACAGAGAAATTGGATTGTATGGATGTTAAGACTGATTGTGCTCTTCAAGTTTAAATTCAAAGTCACGAGGAATCATTTGGGTAAGTTTAAGTCTTGCCTGCAAACAGAATGGAGTCTTGAAATGATTTGAAGAAATTGAAGAATTAGCAGTAAATGAAGCAGACAGTACAGCCAATCTTAAAACTAATATGTTGTACACGTACTAACTGAAAAGGAGTCAACATCTAGAACAGCTATGTCTGTATGAAGTACTTCAACATTACAGCTTGAAATGTTAAAGAGAATGTAAAAGAAGGAAAATATGCAGTAGTTGGATGTCATGGTTGTTTAGTAAAACATGCAAAGAGTAATCTCATCAACCAGAAGAAAGGTAGTTGTGAAAGTTCAGAAATGGGAGAATTTTACTATTTAGCACTTCTGCAACTGTGTAATTAATGGTGTAGTGAAAGTAAATTATTTGGAGACTTTGACTGTTACGAAGATTCTTGTAATACATGTAAAAGTAGCGTTGGATGTACAATTTTTGCTACATATTTAAAAATGTTGAATGATGAAGTTGAACAGAAAAAGACTTTTACAGCTGAAATTAGTAATGAAAGTTCTCAAAATAGTGAAACTAGTGGTCCATGTAGTTACAATCTTCTTCGACGAGCAATACTGGAAAATGAAGCAGCCATTGCCATGCATGAAGTTGAAATTGCAATGCAGTACAGCAGGTCCGAACAGTGAAACGGGGTCTTGATTCTATGATTGAGGATGTCAGAAGTTAAAGTATGTGATCGTTTCTGTGTACCCCCTCTGACCAGGTGCCATCAACTCTAGGTCCCAACAGTGAAATGGCGTCTTGATCCCACAATGGATGAGGTTACAACTGCATCTGAGAGTAGAGATGAAGGTACTCCCTTTGACCAGGTGCAACTAACTCTAGTTCCCAACAGTGGAACGGTGTCTTCATTCCACCATGGATGATGTCCGATATTACCTGCTACTTGTTTTTTATAGAACTCACTCTGTTGAGGTGCATCAGACTCTATGCTTCCGTAACTAACTGCTGTACAGGATTATTGGGGTTGGTTGAGTGTAGTCACTGGAGTACACCACGGTACAAGAGGTCCGAATACTGAAACGGGGTCTTTATTCTATTATTGAGGATGTCAGAAGTTAAACTCTGTGTGCAACCAGCTCTAGGTCCTAATAGTGGAACTGTGTCTTGATCCGAGAATGGAAGATGTCCAATATTACTTGTTGCTTGGTTTTCATAGAACTTCCTCCGTTGTGGTGCATCAGACACTGTGCTTCCGTAGTTAACTGTTGCACAAGAATATTGTGCTTCATTGACACCAGTCAGTGGAGTACACCGTGGTACAGCAGGGTCGAACAGTGAAACGGGGTCTCGATTCTGTGATTAAGGATGTTAGAAGTTAAAGTGTGTGATGATTTTTGTGTACCTCCTCTGATCAGGTGCAACAAACTGTAGGTTCGAACAGTGGAACAGTCTTTTGATCCCACAATGGATGATGTTAGAACTGCATCTGAGATTGGAGATGAAGGTACTCCTTTTGACCAGGTGCAACCAACTCTAGGTCCCAACAGTGGAACGGTGTCTTGATCCCACAATGGCTGATGTCCGATATAACTTGCAGGTGAATTTTCAGAGGTCCTTCTGTTGAGGTGCATCAGACTTTGTGCTTCCGTAGTTAACAGCTGCACATGAGTAATGGCCTTGGTTGATTGTAGTTGGTGTATACCACGGTACAGCAGGTGCGAACAGTGGAACGAGGTCTTGATTCTATGATTGAGGATGTCAGAAGTTACAGTTTGTGATGATTTGTGGTACCCCCTCCAATGAGGTGCATCAAATTCTAGGTCCCAAAAGTGGAACGGTGTCTTGATCTGACAATGGAGGATGATAGAACTTCATCTGAGAGTGGAGATGAAGGTACTCCCTTTGACCAGGTGCAAGCAACTGTAGGTCCCAACAGTGGAACGGTGTCATGATTCCACGATGGAAGATGTCCAATATTACTTGTTGCTTGGTTTTCATAGAACTCCCTCCGTTGAGGTGCATCAGACTCGGTGTTTCCGTAGCTAACTGTTGCACATTATTATTGTGCTTGGTTGACACTAGTCGGTGGAGTACACTGTGGTACAGCAGGTCCGAACAGTGAAATGGGGTCTTGATTGTATGTTTGAGGATGTCAGAAGTTGAAGTTTGATATTATTTCTGTGTATACCTTCTGATCTGCTGCAAGCAAGACCATGCTTTCTAATTGACGGTACATGGCTGCCAGGTGTTAATGAATAGTGAGTCTGACCTACAATGCAGACAGAAGTGTTCACAATTCAGATCGAGTGCTGATTGTTTAATCATAGAATCCAGTAGTCAAGTGACTACAACGTCTATTGGAATATACATATTATTTTTTTATGATACTTCTTTGAAGACATTTTTTAAAATGACTTATAGGTTTAGTACAATGACCAAATTGAATTTGCAAGTGCAAAGAAACACTGAATAGTCTACACTTTAGACAGCAGAAATGATATTTGACTTGTTTTGTTTTATTGATTGCAGATTTTTCTGCAATTTATGTTGTTGTCTTTTGTTAAGAGGAAGTGAGAGAAAGTATTCATGAATGTCTGTGTGAGTACTGCTTACAATTAACACTGCAGATAGCAGTGTTCACAATTTGGATCGAGTTGGTCTTGTAGATGATGCAGTTCTGTAGGAAAAGACATTGCTCCAGTGCGCTCTGTCTACACCATAAATACGTATTATTACAGGCTCCAGACACGCTTTTGTTGCTTCGCGTACAACAAACCGTGTAGCTGAATTCCACCTTACGTAGCTGTGGGCCCTTGCTGACCGCTCTCTCTGGCCTACACTGTAGACAGCAGTGTTCACAATTTAGATTGAGTTGCTATTGTTGATGATGTTCTGTTGATGGCAACTGATATTACTCCAAGTACAGCCTGTCCATCTACAGGACACATCATTGCTGGTTGTTGACATGCTGAATGATTTTGATGTGGCTTTCTGAGTTCACTAAAACTGATGGAAACTTTATGATAAAATCTTTTTGTATCTTATTTCTGATCTATTAATTGTGTCTCAGTATACCATAAGTTGTGTTTCTTTTACAATAGAATATTTTTCTGCATTACTTCACATCTACTGTCCCTAACCTACTGCAGTAAAAACTATTGATTCTTTTATTATTGAATGTCTGTGTGTGATCCAATGATTACTGTTGTAGTAGATGATAGCAGCAACTATTCCTTGAGGAATGGTTTACACTGACTCCACACGCATCCACCACAGACGTTACTGGATACGTGACCCTGGTAATAAAAAGGTGACAAGCGCATGTGCTCATACCCACTTCCACTATCTATCTGTGTTTGTGTGTTCATTATCTATGCATGATAGTGCCCCTGGGCCGTATGATATTACATTGTGCTGTGGGCAGTGTATGTAACTATGTTACCTCTGGTAGTAGGGAAAACTTTGGTTATGTAACTTGTCGGTGTATGGCTATCACAGGTGGAAGGCTACTTTACCGACCATGAATATTGATGAAGATGATGGTTGCATGTTGTGTGTAGTGTAAGATATGTGTACATTGCAAAAAGTTTAGAAAAAAGCTCTCTAAGCAGAAGAGGTGTGTCTCATCAAATGCAGCACAGAGATTGACTAAAATGGGTGACATTTTCCAACTGTTACAATGGGAAATGTTATGAATTAATGAAGCGTTTTTTTTATGATCACATGGCAATCACGCACCTAGTGCGCAAGGAGACCACATTTGACGTGATTGTGAGAAAATATAATTGCTAATTACAATAAGAAATATATAAATGTTTAAAATATGTTAGATTATCGCTTGCTCTCATATACACTTTAAAGTTATTTAAATATACTTTTGTACAAAAAAAAAGAGGGAATGGCGTACACGGCGCAACACCGTAGGTTTATGATGTAACACAGGGTGTGGCAGCGTGCACTCCTCACATTCGAAACGTGCAGCGTGCACGACCCCATACGTACATGATGTAACGCACGGCTTGGTAGTGCGTACCCATCGCATACTAAAGTAGCAGCTGGCGCGACCTCATACGTACATGTTGTTACATGGGACATGGTGTCACAAACCTGTTGAATACGAAATGTGCATCATTTAAATGGGTGGATAGGATTCGCGTGCTGATCGAGGTTGGTAGAGTACCGATATGGGACTGTAGTCTTCTCAACAAAAAAAAGTGCATATTTTTTGGGGAAGATAAAAAACATTACATAATTTTTTAAGTTAAAAAAAGTATAATAGAGTTGCAAAATATTAAAAAAACTATTAGAAAAAATATAGGTTTTATTAATATTAAAATATGAAATTAACATTTAAAAAACCTTTGAAATTCACTGAAAAAACCATAGGTTTCAGGGACGTTATAGTTATTTGAACATCTGACTCATATAAAACCAGAAAAAATTGCTAGTTATAGTTAGTTGAGCTAACTATAACTCGTGCGCCCGCAATGAACTGCTGATGACTCACTCATGACATGGTCAGTGACATCACTGATGACATCACTTTTGACATCTCAAATGACATCACTGATGACATCATCCAGTGAATGTGTGTTTCTTTAAAGTTTAAAGAGGGTTGGTTACCATAAACAACCCTAATATGCCCCCCCAAATGGGGAGGAAGCCTAGTCAACATACAGAACAGAGCACTCAGGTATTTGCAAACACAGTCACAAGTGCAACAATCTCAAAGTAATAGACCACTTTAATGCAAGTTTTCAGTTCAAGCTCAACAAATATAGTCTAACACTTCACATTAGGCTTGTTGTGAGCATTACTGCTGGTTTGTATTCCAAAGAACAAATACTTCAATACAATTTTCCAAACGAAAGGCAGGTAATGAAATCAGCTTGAAGCTAATCAGCCAACACACGTTTTGTCGATTGGTCAATAACACCTTGACTTCTTCAGGGCTGGGGACATTAAGCACAACATCAAAATGGCACATGAAGATATCACTCTCCATCATCACTAAACCATGGTGTCCAAAAGGAATAAAGAGAGAAAAGAGGGAGGAGTGGAGAAAGAAACTCCTATGTGTAGGAACTTAGTATTAGAAGACCGTATTTGAAAATAAATCAAACATTTTGGTTTTAAAGTAAAACCCCAAAAGTAAAGAAATAAAGAAAACTAATTGTGCATGGAAAAGGAAAGAAAAAATCCTAATTAGGGCCCTGAGTACTAGAGCCACTGTGATTAGACGGGAAATAGAACCATGTACCACATGCCCATAGAAGCCTTAGATCATTAGTGCTGGAACTTACACCACCGAAGGACAGTGTAGTAGAATACTTAAGTAGTCAAAGTAACCTGGCACATTAGTGTGTGAGTATACATCTACATTATCAAAGATGTATATTGTTTGGCAGAATTAACCAGAAATCCAGTAGAGGTAAAAAAACAAGCCAGAATCCTAAATCATAGAGTGGAGGAGGACAAAAGCAAGTTATCTGATATTGATCCTCTATTAGGGGTCATAATGAAGAAAGATCTAGAAGTAAAGTTAAAATAAAGTCTTGATCACCGTATATGTTTGTATATCTAGTAATAGAAGATAAACTTCAAGGGACAACAGGACATTCAAGGCTAAATTTGTTTTAAGCATGTCAAATCGTTCAGCATACTTAAGGCTACACATATCAACTCTGTGTTAGATGACAAGAAGTGATCTATATTCAAAAAACAAATTGGGATATTCACAGAGTGCCGGATACAAGTACAGAAAAAGCACATGAAGCCATAAAATAGTGCAACTTAACCTAAAATTTACCAGCAAAACTTTCCGGTGGATAGATTACTCCTTATATTCTGGTGGCGTGTACCATAAGCGCCATATTGAAAGTCTAATTTCTTCCCCTATATGTGCAGTATTGTGACTTGTAAATGAACACAGCAGACATATATAGATGGTCATTTCAATGTCAGTCAAAATAACGGTGAACATTAAAATGTGGATAAGAGAACCTATATGAGTAAATGTGAACATAGTATAATTACTATACATTAACTTAGAAAACCTGAGAAATTTTGTGAAAAATCCAAAGGTTAAATAGTCATTATACTTAAGAAATACAATTTGAAAAACCTTAGAAATTCACTGAAAGAAATAAAAGGTTACAGAGTAGATATAGGTAGGAAATAACATTTTAAAAACCTTAGAAATTCACCATAAAGACCAAAGGTTGCAGGAACATTACAGTTAGGCTCAGAGTTCATGCTCACAAAACCATAGAAATTCAGCAGTTATAGTTACTTGAGCTAACTATAACTAACACCCCTACAATGCACTGTTTATGACCTTACATAGTACATCACTCATGACATAGTAAAATCACTGATGACATCACTGAGAACATCACAAATGACATTGTTGAAGACATCTTCATTTAAGGCTGTAGGGGTCCTAGGGGAAAAAAAGCCAGCAGGTCCTACCAGTTCATCACTCGCTTCCAGTGAGTAGGCCAAAGACTACACCACAGATAGGAGAGGAAAAGCAGGGTATGAAGGTGCGGAAGGCACAGCAAAGTATTCATGCTAAAGAAAGTTGCAAGCAAAATCAAAGTACTTAAACCTTAAAGTTGGAATCCTCTTCTGTGGAACAATCTTTACCTCATTCCTCCTGACAAGCCCTCTACTGCTGACAACTACTGTGTATTCATTTGTATCTCCCTCAAAACCTAAAGGGCAAAGCTTGTTTGCCAAACATGAGGGAGCCCTGAAATAGGTACATACTGGAAAAAACATCAGGGAAACTGCTGAGGTTCCGTATGACACGGGACCGCACTTTTGAGTGGTAACGAATATGGATGAGTTTGGTATCTACGAACCGCAAATGACGAGTATAATGGGTGTACGCAGTTTCGCTATGCAGCCACGTATGGTTCGTCTCATTTTTGGGTTCGTTCATCTGAACCCTCGGGTTCCATTTTAGATACAGCATCCATTTTGTTTCTTGCCCTCAGGTAGCCAGCGAACGGGCTTCTTGTCCGCTCCGTGACCCTGGGACTCTCAAGCTTACACGAAGGACACGTGTTTCTTTGAGGTGACTTTTACGATGAGGGAAACGACACGAGCAAGGCAGATGGCCCCGCTCGAGGCTCATCTTGCCGCGCCGGTCTATTGTTTCAGCCATGCATACATTAGACACGAGGTCTTTGACCCCTCTATCAAGTTTCCTTTATTGCCCCCAACACTCTTTTCTAACCTGTTGTGCATCCTTGTCCTTTCCTTGCATCTGTTTTTCGTCCTTCCTCTTAATGTGTTTATGGTTAGGATGGAACGTGTTTATTGCGGAGGAAATATGTTTTTACAGTTGGGAACCGGCAAGACTGTTGTAATTATGTTCCGGCCTCCTGAAACATGAACACGACCCTTTTGAAGTTTATTGTGGGAACTGAGTTGTAACCTTTGTTCGCCATACTGCGCTATGGCAAAAACCTGTATAAAAGGACCGACCCACTTCTACGAATTTGAAGCAGTCTCCGAGAACCTACACATTGTGTACTTCATGTGACCT
The DNA here is from genome assembly GCF_964204655.1 of Triturus cristatus. Taxonomy (NCBI): domain Eukaryota; kingdom Metazoa; phylum Chordata; class Amphibia; order Caudata; family Salamandridae; genus Triturus; species Triturus cristatus. The sequence goes on from NC_140589.1 coordinate 1,880,252,494, forward strand.
CTGTATCCCTGCAGTAAATAAACGCTGATCTCTGACGTCGCTGGAAGTGTCCCGTGTCTCTGTGTTTAGTACGCCAGAACAGGTAACCCACGAAGGTTTCAGGTGTTGTTCCCTGGCACCGCTGGGTCTTAAGAATAACCCAGTCCTTCAGTTGGCGCCCAACGTGGGGCGACATCAACGGTACCGGTCCAAAGCCCGACGATCGTGAGGAACTTCGTGTGAAATCTCCGAGGGAAGGTGCACCCCGCTTCATCGATCCAGTTGTCGAAATAAGTGGCCCGACGTCTTTTCCCGCGAAGATCCCCGCCTCCTGACGGCTGTGACGGACCGATGCCCTGACTGTCGACCTGTTTTGGCGCCTGGCGTAGTCCTTTGTACGGCGAGACGATCGACGGGCCTTCCTGGTGACGCCATTGTTCTCTCAGTTAAGTATTTGTGGGTCGCTCCCAGTGTTGCTTTGTTGTTTGCATGGTTCCATAGCATTCGTGGTTCTTAGTAGTTGGGTTTTATTTGATGATTGCAATTGCCAAAACCGAGGGTCTTGCATTTTTGTGAGGACATCGTAATTCGATAACCCTTGAAGTTTGTAAACTCGGTTAGTGTGCACGATGCCTGGCCGTAGTACTTTGTTTGGGTTTCTCAAATGTTGCAGCATGGATTCCCGGCTGGAGGATTCATGTCCGATACCTCCGGTTGGAACTCCGATTTACGAGCTCTATAGTCGTCATGGCGTGGGTCCTATCGTATATAATGAATATTGGGTCCGCTACACTAAAAAGGATGGCGTCCTCAGTTGGCCATCTCATGGTAGTTTCGAGACTGCCGTTTCAGATAATTTGGAAGCTAAATTGTTTAAAAAGAAAGCTAGGCCGGCCATGTTTGATTCCTTCCGGTTATGGCGGAAAGAGGCCAAGCAGAAAGAAATCAAACAGAATAAGAAAAATAAAAGAGAAGGTGTTATTGCAGTGATGCGAAATGCAGAACAATATCAATTAGACAAAGATGAGAAAGAGCAGGAAGTTAGTGCTCGGCTACACCATATGGCAGTGGATAAGTGTTATCCGGTGCTACCTTCTAATATCGATAAGACAGGAGAAGAAGCGATGGAGGATCCGCTCTTGTCTTATCTGATGAAATCGCCACCTCCCTATGCTCCCGATGTTATGGGTCCCGTGCGTCCACCTCTTCCTCAACCCGCTGTTTTGGCGGCTGCTGGTCAGCCCGCCGTTCCTCTCGTACTCCCGAATCCCCTTGGGCCCCAGATCGTACATCCTCTTGTTCCGGTTTCTCTCCCTACTGCGCCTTTCCAAGTCCCTCCTCAGCCTGTTGTTCCCGCTGTTCCTGCTGCTGCGGCTACTTCTACTGTTTCCACCCCTATTGTTGCTGCGCCCGCATCTTCTTCCTCTTCTCCTTCTGTTCGTAGTCGTCTTTTGACTGCTGTTGCTTCTCTTTATTCTCCGCTTTTTGGGCCGATACTTGGCTCGACTCTTTCAGATGTCGCTCAAAGGCGCAGTCAGCTTCCTGATGGTAGGGAACGTGAATCGTTGGTGAAAACGGCACGTAGATGGATTCGTAACCCTGTTAAATACACCTCACGTGTAGTGTTTGAAACGTTCTCCCAGTTTAATGTGCCTACGCAACGATTTGTGTTTGAAGAACTGTGTAACTCGTTGAAGGAGGAGTGGGACGATGATGTGACAGATAATGTACCGTCAGAGGTTTCTGAGCTACAGCATCGGTTTGCCTCGGGTGTAATCGTAGGCGACAAAGTTCGAGAGGCTTTAGAGCGCTTGTTATCCTTTCGATGTGCAGTGCAACCTCGTGCGTTGTTTAAGGACGAGACTGCAGAATGGATGGCACAACCTGGTCAATATCCTATGCGGGAAGTTCCTCCGGTATGGATGCCAGGTGATCCTGCTGCTAACCCTCCTGTCCCAGGCCGTTTCCAGAGAGTGTGGATACACCTCCCTTGGAAACGATCGGAAGTTTTACAAGTGAAGCAATCTTTGCCCGATCCCCGTAAGAATCCTGCAGGTTATTATAAGGAGCTGTCCCAATTGGTGGATGCTACTGTTATGAACCTAGCCGATATTGATATGTTGTTTGGCAATGTGGTGCCTCAGCCGATTTGGGCAAAAATTTGTCACGAGAATCACGCAGCCGAGTTAGGCGGTGACTGGGCTGCCCTTACGGCGGCAGATGCCCAGCAGGTCGGTGGGGCTAAACCTGAACAGCTTATTGTGGCTTTGCCTCAGAGGATAATTACCCTCATGAAAACGCTTATGCCAGCGATGCGCGTCAATTGGGACAAATTATCAGCGTGCAAGCAAAAGAGGGATGAAAGCGTTTCTGATTTCTTTACGAGATTCGAGGAAGCGTTTGTTGATCATAGTGGTCAGGACATGGGATCTGAGGGTGGTCAGCGGCTGTTTGTTGATAAGTTTGTATCGAACTTGCTGCCCGACCTTAGCAACAAGTTGAAGAATTCTGAGAGTTCGTGGGCTGTTTCTACCACTGCCCAAATATTGGCTACGGCCCAATATTACGAAAACAGAGAAAAAGAGGAAAGTGAGCGTGCAGATTAGAAAACGAAGGATCTTAAAACAAAGGTCTTATTGCAGCAAGCCTATCCTCCGCGTTCGCATTTCAGTGATACACAACAGCAAAACAGATCACAATCACAGTTCTCCAGATCGCAGACGCGAAATGCTTCCCCCGCACCTCGTTTTGTGCTGGGATATAATCAATGCGCATATTGTCGTGGGGAGGGCCATCTGAAGTTTGATTGTCCGGTTCTCCGTGATAGGAACAATGGTGTGTCGGCTCGAGGAGGACGTAGTGGCCCTCAACAGGCTTCCCGTGGTAGAGGTCGTGGAGTTACCCAGAATCAGGCCGAACGCTTTGCCACGTCTTCGGACTCGCAAAATTGTTTCGATAGGCGCGAACCATCGTCCGGTCGGTCTGCACAGTATCATGTGGATGACTGTTATGTTGAGTGTGATGTTGATACGGATGGTATCTACTAGGACAGCCATAGACAAAGGAAGGGAGAAGTATCAGTTCCGGTTGATCAGAGAGGGCCTTATGTTGCAGTAGCCACTTTGGGCGTCGTTGAGCCTTTTCTGTTGGACACTGGTGCAGCAAAAAGTTCCATCATGCATTCGAAACTCCCTGGCGCGCCTTTGTCTGGCTTAACGAATGTTTCCGTTGGATTTTCTGGCGCCCCCGTTAGCAATCCAGTTTCTAGCCCTTTGCCCCTTACAATTGGGTCTCATGAGCTAGAAGCTCCTTTGATTTTGACTACTGGTTGTGGTGAGAATCTTTTGGGTCTGGATTTGTTGAAAAGGTTACATGCGACTTTGTACTGTTCTCCTACGGGTGTGGAGCTTACGTTGGGTAAGAGCGTGATTTCCCCTATGTATTTATCGATCGACAAGCTCCCACCAGAATTGAGATCTCTTCCGGACTCCTTGTGGGCGACAGGTCCCAATGATGTGGGCCTGTTGGATATACCATCTTATGTTGTCCAACTGAAAGTTGGTGCGCGTTTGCCACGCATACCCCAGTATCGTATTTCCCTTGATGGTGAAAGGGCACTATTAGCGATCATTTACGACTTGATCGGTAAAGATGTTATTGAGGAGACACGGGGTAATGTGTGCAATAGTCCCGTGTTGCCCATTCTGAAACGAACGGATCCCTCCAAGCCTCCTGTGTACCGTCTAGTTATCGACTTACGGGAGGTGAATAAAGTTGTTGTTCCGCAGTTTCCTGTGGTGCCAGACATTACAGCTCTACTGACTCTGATTCCAGCCACTGCGTCATGGTTCTCGGTCATCGATTTGAAGAATGCGTTCTTTAGCATTCCGATTGCTGAGGAAAGCAGAGACTTGTTCGGTTTCTCATTAGGTGGTCGCAGCTTCAGATTCAAACGCGCACCACAGGGCTACTGTGAGAGTCCATCAATCTACAGCCAAGCTCTTAAGAGCCAACTTGATGCGTTTGTGTTACCGGCTGGTGCAGCCTTGATTCAGTACGTTGACGATCTGTTGATCGCTGCTGACACCGAACAGCTTTGTAGAGCTGCTACAGTGTCTCTGTTACAGCATCTCTGTGCTTTACATCATAAGGTGTCACCTTCCAAACTGCAATATTGTTGTCAAGAAGTAACCTATCTAGGTCACTTATTGTCAAAGGCGGGAAGAAGGTTGACCCCTGAAAGAATTGCAGCAATTGCTCGAATGTCTGTGCCAACAACTCAGAGAGATGTGCGTGCCTTTCTAGGTATCACGTCATACTGCAGACAGTGGATCCCGAACTTTTCACTGTTAGCGAAGCCATTGGTAGCTCTCACGTGCAAGGACGTTTCGACTCCTTTGCCTTGGACGGAGGAATGTCAGAAAAGTTCTTCTGAATTACGTGATTCATTGTGTTCGGCTCCTGTGTTAGGTACTCCTGATTACAGTAAGCCTTTCACATTATACGTCCATGAGAGGGACGGTTGTGCGTTGAGTGTTTTAACGCAACAATTTGGTGATAAACAGCGTCCGTGTGCATATTTTTCCTCGACCTTAGACCCGGTAGCTAGAGCGTTGCTGAGTTGCTTGAGGGCGACAGCGGCGGCGTCTATTCGACAGTCCGCAGGTCTGGTCATGGATAATATGCTCGTAGTAATGGTTCCGCATGCAGTTGATACGCTCTTGAATCGGACAAAGACTCAACATCAGACGAGTGCAAGGTTGTCCGGGTACGAGCTGACCCTTTTGGCAAGTCATATACAGATCAAACGTTGTAATGTACTGAATCCGGCGACATTGTTGCCGATTAATATGGAATCAGATGATGTGCTGCCACATGATTGTTATTTACGGACTGAGGAAGAAACAAAAGGTCGTGTGGACCTGACAAACACTCCCTTGGCAGATCCCGATGGTACTTTGTATGTGGATGGTTCTTGCTTCAAATTGCCGAATGGCGATGTGACGACTGCGTATGCTGTAGTGACGTTGAGCACGGTTGTGGAAACTGCGAGATTGAATCAGAATTCCGCACAAGCGGCAGAGTTAATTGCATTGACAAGAGCGTGTGTTTTGTCGAAGGGAAAGCGAGTGAATGTGTTTACTGACAGTCAGTACGCGTTTGGTGTTGCGCATAATTTTGGAAGATTGTGGAGAGAAAGAGGATTTATGACATCGCATGGTACGAAGATCCAACACGGGCAGCTTGTGAATGATCTTTTGGATGCACTTACATTGCCTAAACAAGTGGCGATCGTTAAATGTAGTGCACATCGGAAAGTGACGGATGATGTTGGTCGCGGTAATGCGTTTGCGGATGAGATTGCTAAGGAAACGGCTAAGAATCTTGCGACTCGAATGTATGCCACGAGTTCAGTGAGGTGGCCGACGGAGACTGGTATGTGTGAGAATACTGTTGAGAGTGTGAAAGCAATTCAGAACGAAGCTACTGAAGCTGAAAAGACCAAGTGGAAAGAAAGTACAGGAAAATTGGATATGCATGGATGTTGGGTTGACCTGACGGAATGTCAGAGGTGGATGTTACCAGATGCGTATGTATTAGCTGTTGTGACGATGGCTCATGGGTTGTCACATATTAGTGCGAAAGGAATATGTAAGTTCTTGTCCCCTGTATGGAGGAATGAGGGTATTGCTAAGTGTGCCGAAAGAGTGGTTAAGAATTGTATGGTGTGTTTGATGCACAATCCCGGAAAAGGTACCCCCACTCCGCCTGGTCATTTCGCTCCTCCTGCTTGTCCCTTTGAGGTTATCCAGTTGGATTTTATCCATATGGAGAGATGCAATAACCTGAAGTATGTTTTGGTTGTGGTTTGCGCGTTCTCCAGATGGATTGAGGCCTATCCTCTTAAGGATAATACTGCCCTGTCCACAGCAAAAATCCTGCTGAAGGAGTACTTTCCTAGGTACGGAATGCCACGGATTGTGTGGTCGGATAATGGAAGCGAGTTTGTGGGAAGTGTGATGCAGAGTGTGTGTAAGGGCCTTGGAATTCGGCAGAAATTCCACAGTGCTAATCATCCTCAGGCAGCGGGTTTGGTTGAAGGGTACAATGGTACCCTGAAGCTGAAACTCGCTAAGATTCAAGCTACGACTGGTCTGTCATGGCCTGATGCCTTGCCTCTGGCTCTCCTATCGACCAGAGCAACCGTACACTCTCGAGTAGGGCTTAGCCCATATGAGATTGTGTTCGGTCGCCCTGCGAATATTTGGGGAGTCCCGAGGCCTAGGGCTTTTGATAGTCTTGAGTATCCAATGTTGATTGATTATCTGCATGATTTGACCACTAAACTACGGTTAATCCATCAACAGGTCTTTGAAGCTCTACCGGCGCAGACAGAGGGTTCTGGACACCAGCTCCGGCCAGGGGACTGGGTGGTTACCCGAAATTTTGGTCGGAAACGTAACTTGGAGCCAAGATTCGTTGGACCCTTTCAAGTTTTGTTGACGACGAGGACAGCGGTTCGACTGGAGGGCCGGAAAAACTGGGTCCATGCCAGCCACACAAAGAAGGTACCGATCCCCTTACCAACTGACGGTTGGGTGAGGACTGGGATTTCGGCCACAGAAACTGAGACTCCTTTGCACTTTGTGCCGTTTAGTGACGCTCAACTTGTGGATGAGGATTCGTCACTGCCAAACCCATATGTGGAGTCATCAGTAGCAGAAAACCCAAGGTCTGACTCGTTGTCCACTTCATCGAATCCTGTTGTGCCAGCTGAACAATTGTTTGTAGAGCAAACTCGACCTGGAAGAAGTCGATACTTTCTTCGTTCAAGGACTAATAAAAATTAATAGTACGGTGGTTTTTGACGTTACGAATATTATGGACAATTACATCCTTTCTTTTTGAGTTTTTATGTGCCTTTCCACTGCTAAGAGATTTGTAATAAATTTGGACGTTTCGAGGAAACCTCTCCATCCGGGTTACCGTAGGGCCGTGCGGGTACTTCTTTCTGTTTAGCAGGTTTCTGACGCTAGGTCGGTTACTTTTGTCGATCTCTGGGAACTCCTGGGGATTGATAATCGCTATTCAGAACGAAGTGCGTCAAGTACGTCACGGACGGTTTGTAGAGGATGGCATTCTCTAAGCTGTTGGAAGAAGAAAGGGTGTTGGCACAGAGATTAGAGTTATGGAGGGTTGTACGAACAAAATGTTTTTTGTCTCAGGTGTTTCTACTGTTTCTGACTTTATCTATGCTATTGGTGGGTGGAGTGTATTTTGGAGTATCGTTGTTCTTGCCTTCTGTTTCGCCTACCTTTTCTCCTAACCTAAGTTCCCTCACCACTGTCTCCCCACATTCCTTTCATCCTTTGCCTCAGCATGAGCAGGTTAGACGTGCGGAATTCATGAATAATTCCTTTGTTCAACTTCTACATCAGCATCAGTTGGTGGTGAATACTACCACTTGTTGGGTATGTGGTTTAATGCCACACACTATGGATAGGGGTATTCCGTATTTGGTCCTTCCTTACAGCTCCCAGGGTTCAGCTCGAGCATTCCAAACTATGTTCCGTAGTGCACTAGATTCCTACCCCAGTCGAGAGCCACGGTCTGTCAATTTTGGTCCTGGGCCGTACCACAAGCCTTTGGCGATAGCCATAGCAGATCTGGATAGAGATGTTTTTGATGCATCACTCATTCCAGATGAAGAAGTGCAGGCCTATAAGGATCTGAGTGAGACTGAGTATAGTACGTCAGTGGGTGATAGACAGCTTAAGAGCTCGTCCCCGATATGGATTGTACCGCACCTTGGTAATTTCTGCTTGAAAGGTTTGGGTCGAAATCCGAGAGCACAACTTGGGAACAGTGCTTGCACTGATACGTATGTTCTACCCATGCTCTCCTCCCCTGTTTTTCTGACTGCTAAGGGCACCTATTTTGTATGTTATGAACGCGCATATACATGGTTACCCCGCGACTTTTCGGATACCTGTTATATTGCGAATCTTTTACCTCCGACTTTCACAGTTGCTTCAGACTACCACAAAACTAGAGTCGTGAGAGGCGTTATTAGCAAAGAGGACACTGCTGGTCAAGAAGCAGGAGACTTCTTTAAGGGTTTCTTGCCGTTTTGGGGACCTATGGTTAATAGTAGGAACCTAAGACAGTTGACCCGTGTAGTTGAGTCGACTGCTAATATTACTGCAAATGCCCTTGGTAATCTAACAGCTGAACTACAGGCGGATAGACTCATGACGTTGCAGAACCGTATGGTTCTAGACGTTGTTCTTGCAGATAGAGGGGGTGTGTGTAAAATTATCCATTCGAGTTGTTGCATTTTTATTCCTGACAATGCTCCAACTGTATACCAAGCCATCTCGAAGTTGCACAAGATTTCCGAGTCCATACACGTGGACGAAGGTAATTGGACGCTCCTAGGATGGTTGTGGGGCCTAATGTCAACCTGGGGTTGGAAGATTCTAATGATCGTAGGGGCTGTTGTAGCGTTTCTGTTCACGTGTTGTCTTTGTGTACAGTGTGGTCCTGCCTTATGTGGCCTATGTGCTGCGACGTGTATAAGGCGGCCATCTGTTACCAAGGAGACATTGATGAATAGGATGATGTTCCAGCAGCAGCTGAACGATCTGATGAATATTGACATAGATTCAGATCTTGACTAGTGCTTGCCTACATGAGGGCAAAAGGAGGGTCTGAGGTTCCGTATGACACGGGACCGCACTTTTGAGTGGTAACGAATATGGATGAGTTTGGTATCTACGAACCGCAAATGACGAGTATAATGGGTGTACGCAGTTTCGCTATGCAGCCACGTATGGTTCGTCTCATTTTTGGGTTCGTTCATCTGAACCCTCGGGTTCCATTTTAGATACAGCATCCATTTTGTTTCTTGCCCTCAGGTAGCCAGCGAACGGGCTTCTTGCCCGCTCCGTGACCCTGGGACTCTCAAGCTTACACGAAGGACACGTGTTTCTTTGAGGTGACTTTTACGATGAGGGAAACGACACGAGCAAGGCAGATGGCCCCGCTCGAGGCTCATCTTGCCGCGCCGGTCTATTGTTTCAGCCATGCATACATTAGACACGAGGTCTTTGACCCCTCTATCAAGTTTCCTTTATTGCCCCCAACACTCTTTTCTAACCTGTTGTGCATCCTTGTCCTTTCCTTGCATCTGTTTTTCGTCCTTCCTCTTAATGTGTTTATGGTTAGGATGGAACGTGTTTATTGCGGAGGAAATATGTTTTTACAGTTGGGAACCGGCAAGACTGTTGTAATTATGTTCCGGCCTCCTGAAACATGAACGCGACCCTTTTGAAGTTTATTGTGGGAACTGAGTTGTAACCTTTGTTCGCCATACTGCGCTATGGCAAAAACCTGTATAAAAGGACCGACCCACTTCTACGAATTTGAAGCAGTCTCCGAGAACCTACACTTTGTGTACTTCTTGTGACCTCTGTATCCCTGCAGTAAATAAACGCTGATCTCTGACGTCGCTGGAAGTGTCCCGTGTCTCTGTGTTTAGTACGCCAGAACAGGTAACCCACGAAGGTTTCAGGTGTTGTTCCCTGGCACCGCTGGGTCTTAAGAATAGCCCAGTCCTTCACTGCTTAAAATAGAAGTAAGAACATTACATGATCAGTCACAAGATAACTGAATGAACTATGAGTGGCCGCAGAATTAATGCACCTTGGAGGAAGTTTTCTTTCTTAAGTCTATATAAACTATTGCAGGAAATAAATAGTAAACTTAGTTTGTTCTCTCCCTTACCCATGAATAGAGGTAATGATAAATCATGAACACTGCATTTAACAAGGAAACTAGGCACTGGAAATATCTCCTGGGGAATTTCAGAGACATAATATTAGCATATCATGTTTCTACATGGTTCAAGTAATTCAAAACCCCTCATCAACAGCAGGGTCTTTAATAAAGAGAGGGTGCACTTTTCTTGTTTGCACACTGGTGCACTTTTAAATGGGTGTGCCATGAGTAAACAGAGAAATTGCACCCTCATATTAAGAACGTGCTGTCCTTAGGGGAACTAGGAACTTTATGATGGCTTAGGGGCAGCGCATTCAAGTGAAATACGGATTGGCTGCTTAAAAGCCGTCCTCTGCTTCAATATGCTGGCAGAAACCCACTTGCAATTTTAAGAAGGATTAGAGATTCCCCTACATGCGGTTGCAGTGAGTGACTACACTCGCCTGCAAGAGGGTGACTGGGGGTCCATAGGACCCCCTTTCTCCACACCAGAGGGCTGCCATCAGAGAGCACAGTGAGAGTGCGGCACCTTTTTGTGGTGCACTTTCAGTGTGTGTCCTGACAGCTCTTTGCCTTTGCACCCACGACCACGTCCGAAATACAGTGTGAGCACAGAGATAAAAAATTCAGAGCCTGATTTAGATTTTGGCAGACAGGTTACTCCATCACAACGGTGACGGATTTCCAGTCGACTGAAATGTAAATACCATAGGATACAATGGGATTTATATTTCATCGGACCGGATATCCTTCACTGTTGTGACAGAGTAACCCATCAGCCAAGCTCTAAATCAGGCCCTCTGCCATTTCTATGTGAATCTCTACAAACATGGAGAACAGTAAAGGGTAGGGACTAAGGAAACAAACACAAATATTTTTAAGGATTCAATATGCCTCAGGATATATTGCTTAGTCTAGCTGACTATTTTTTGAGTCTGTCTACATGCTCTGTTTAATTGGCCATATGTGAATACCTTTATTCAGCTTGGGGACCATCTTCTGAGATCTCACAGTTCCCTTGGGACATGCTCCCTGAAGCATCAGGCACATACTGCGTGCAATGGAATCCTTTATAGAGGGCACTTCTATCCCTCTATGGTGCCTTACAGTGCTGAGTGGGGACTGCACCATGGCAGTGAGGGTACTGAACCTCTCACCTGCTGTGGCATACAAGGCATGCAGCATAGCACAGGTACATTGCGTTGTGGCTGCTGAGCACATAGAGACACATTCTTCTTGAGAAGTCAGTCATTGAAAAGGCATGGAGTATGAGTGATGAGTTACACTGATCATTAGAAGATATTAAGGGCCTGCTTGTATCTGATTTACTGCCTGTCTTCAATCTCCCTAAAGTGAGCTAGCCTGGACGCCTAGTGTTATAATGCAGGTAAGGGCAAGAGGTGGTCTGTTGGGTGCTTTGACGATGGATTCCATTTTTAGTATTTAAAGGGTTTAGCAATCTGCGCTGTGTATTAAATCACGTATTGCACAATAAACCAGAACACATTAGACCATGTTATAGGCTATTTTGATGCATCTTTAAGGAGGACAATGAGGGAGGGGTTATAGGGTGAGTTCGTCATGGTGAGTGATTTTATGTAGCCCCGAATATTTTACTTCAGGTATTATATATGGTGGAGTCCTCTCTCTCTAGATTAGTGGGGCGCTTTACATAGAATGTTTTAATTGCACAGCCAGAAACCACAATATGAGGCACACTGAGACTAAGTGCCTGATTATGAGTTTGGCGCAGCAGCGTGGGTACAATGCCACCTCTGCTGCATCAAAGCAGCACAAGGACTACCGACCATATTATGAGTCAAAAATGTGCAACTCGCAATACAGTCTGCGGTCCTTTGGCCGTTCCCATTGCAGTGCCTTGAAAACAGGCACTGCAATGGGAACGTCCACAAAGTTCCAGCAGAGCATTGACGGTGACCAAAATGCTGTGCTGGAACTGGGGGGAATACAGACAGGGAGTACACGTTGTGCCCCTCTGAATGTATCCCCATGGTGTCTGGGATATATGGGCCCTGTAAGGACCCATTTGTTCTTGCAGTGCCAGCTTTATCACAGCAGAGCTCCACCATGAAAAGGTTGGCGGTGCAGGAACTCAAAATATGCTGAGCGACCCTGCTCCAGTCCCTACTCAGGATAACGCATTGTGGCAGTCATGTACCACAGCCGAGGAAAGACTGCTCACTAGCGCAGAAGGCGGTCCACCGCCAATACGACTCTGTAAGTCATGTTTGGCAAAACGGTGGACCGTCACTCCTGCACAACTACGAGTCTGGTGGTGGCAAGACGGACACACTTGTAATCAGGCCCTAAGTTATTTGCATAGGATGTCAATATTATTGGAAAAGCCATAAATGGTATGGCACCGAAATATGGCAACCAAATTATAACCCTATAACCACTCCATACAACCTAAAAATGTCACCCCATCATTATTATTAACAGAAGGTCATCACTAAATGGGACAATAATTTTGTAAATTAAAATTAAGACATGATATTTATAACAGAGGACATTAATGCTAACAAAATTCTTGCATACTATGATTTCAAACAGCCCAGGCCTTCGGAGTGCACTGTTACCTGTTTAACCACCTGACCACATATCAGGCACTGCCCGCTCTTTCTCTCAGGACCTCCTCTCCAGGAGCTGAATTTTAGTTTAAGTTTAGCAAGGATTGTTGTATCCCCTGAATATGACTGCCCCCCCCCCATTTTAGTCACACTGGCCTACAAAGGACTACACGATGCGGACCTGCTTACCTTAACCACTGCGTCACATTCCACTTACCCACCAACACCTCCTCTCTACACAACTGGCCCTGGCCACAATGCCATTTATCTGTAAGACCACTGCCGGAGGGAGATCCATGTCTTACCTCACAGCAAAGAATTGGAACACCCTGCCTCTCCACCTGAGGTAATCACCATCACTGTCACTGCCTCAATTCAAGATGGATCTCAACCTGGCTCTTCACCTGAACCACAGAGCCATCAATGGAGCAGCAGTCCCCCTAGTGCCTTGAGGCCCTTGAGGGTGAGTAGGTATGCTTTATGGGACACTTGATTGATTTACTTGAGGCTGCGGTCCCTAGACAGTAGAGTGAAGCACTTTGCCCCCTTCATTGACTTGGTGTTAGATGAAGATTTTACTTCTAGTATACTCTGGGAGTCCTTTGTATAATTTAGAACAAATCTACTTGTTTGACTGAAGCTTCGTAGCATAGAAGTCAAACCCTGCTGTTCACAAATAAACATGTGTCTGTGAGACACAGACAGTAATAATCTCAACCAATTTAGAGGCAGGCCAGTGCTGCCCTTGACCTCCAAACTCCACCACATTCAGGCAATGCCTCTGCTGGTCACCCTACATCTATAGCCAGATGGTTATTCATTCCCAAAAGTTAGGTGACATCATCCCAGTTCTCACGACAGATGACCTGTAGACGGGTTTGCAGGTGTTGGATGTCTCAGTCTAAACTGCCTCTATTAAGTATTGAGGTCCCATGAAGTGCCCAACTACAATATCAGGAGTTTTCATCCGCATCTATATTTGCAATCTCTACAACTAATAATAATGTGTTAACTCTTTCTAGTTCTGTTTATTATGTATGCTGGAACATTAACTGTGCTTATTAATATATTAACACAAAGGGGCTGATTCCAATCCTGGAAAAAGGCCGTACGAATCGTTGTACGGAGCATTTTCTCCGTATGACTCGTACCCGGTAAACTTTCCGTACAACCTAGGAAGTACGATTCGTACAGAAAGCCTATTTCCGTACGTTTGGTACAAAAAACCGTATGGGTACAAAAAAACTACTAATCTGATCCAGAACAGCCTGTACGCGAGGTTCATACGTATTTAAGCAGCGTTTCCCGGCCCAGCAAGTACGATTCGTCCCTACGTCACTCCGTACAGCTCTTTTTTTACATGAGCCAATAACAGCCATAAAAGCTGAGTCCCCAGGGGTACGAGTCGTACAGGCATACACCCCTGTGTGTTGTGTATGTACTCACCGTTCCCCCAGTGCGTATGTATGGTGCGTACCCCCAGCGCATATGTACGCACCGTACCCCCAGCGCGTTTGTACGCACCGTACCCCCAGAGCATATGTACGCACTGCACCCCCAGTGCGTATGTAGGGTGCATACATATGCGCTGGGGGTACGCACCGTACATACGCGATGTTGTTGTAAGGTACGTACATATGCATGGGGATGCCTGTACGACTCGTACCCCTGTACGACTCGCACCCCGGGAACAACTTTTCCCAGGATCCGAGTCGTACAAACTTCGCTTCGTAGCGGGTAAAGTAATTCCCCGTGTCCGGGCCCGTGTCCGGGTCCGTCTCGTACAACTTTTGCCCTTACGATTCGTACAGATCGGGCCGATCCATATGTATTTTTCCCTTACGAATCGTACTTCACGGGTTGGACGTGACTTGTACGATTCGTACGGAAAAAATTACGGATACGAGTGGTCCGGAAAAAAAAAATACAGGATCGGAATCAACCCCAAAGTGTACGATCCTGTCTACAGTACAGATTTGTAATCTTTGCAATGGGGGCCATGCACTAACCACTCTCCAACTAGGCGAGAAACAATGCACTGAAGGACAAGGGGTTATCATGTTCCTAAGGTTATATCTACTGTTGTTTCATTTACACATGAAAAAGGACCTTATCACGTGGTTTGAGGCAGTAAGGCAAACCTGCATTCAGCAGGACCGACAGTTGGCTTCCTTGATCTCCACATCTTTTTCTTACACATTTAACACTGCATGACTGATGCAGAATACATCTCATGAAAAAATACTACTCTAAAATGGTGTCAGAGGGAAACTCATATGAAACAGTGTTGTCAAAAGACTACACTTTACAATCCCTGCTGACACCAAGAAATGAAAATGTTTGAAACAATAAATCTGAATGACTACAGTGTTGCACATATTTATTTTCAATCGCTCTTTCTTGGCCTGGCACATCTTTTACAAGGGTAGTTTATATGGCATTTGCATTGACATGCTGGTGCTGGATTACTTACCTTTGCACAGCTCTTCACTCATTTTTTTTGCAACTCTGAGACCAAGATGATTGATCTTCTCTTACATTTCTTTCCAGTGTCTTGCATTGGGATTCGGGGTTTTTTAAGATTGAATCTAATCTCACGAAAGGTTTTGGCTGCTTCAAATGAAATTAGCAATGATTCATGTTTAGAAGGTGCCTATATATTGATCCGCATTATGAGTGACCGACATTCTTCCAGCTTGCGGGGGAACTTCTGTTAGTGAACTTTTCCTTCAATGGGTAACACATTCCAACAGTTTTCCTCCAATAAATCTCTGCAAATGATACCTGCTGAAATGTATTGAGGGACAAAATGCCTGGTAATGACCGGGACATGCAGATTTTGGTGCAGTAAGTATGCCCCATTATTATTGCCCAAACTCACATTTGGGTGTGGTTTCGGAGATTTGGATAATATTATCCCAAACACAGGGCATTAATGAGTGCCAAACTATCCTGCAAACTGACTGTTGGATTTTACACAAAGAAGGTGACAAATAGAAATAAACTGACTACATAAAAGCAGAACCATCATTGTTAAAAAGTACATTTTGAGTAAATGAATAAATTGTCTAATGTGCTTTTGTATTGCAATTTCAAAATGTCACTTTAATTGACTTCAAACCTCACATCTACCATCAAGAGTTACTAACCTAGGCCTTTAACAGACCAAGTTATCATAAGCGTCACCATTAATAGTGAGTTCAATAGTCTCCCAACCTCACACTGACCCAGATAAGTGACTCAGCTGGAACCTATGTAACACAAACCCCTCCCTGAACACACCAGAGCAGCGCCTACTCTGCACATCCTGGACTCCATTGATATGGAATAACCAACATCCTCTATCAGGGAACACTATTCAAGGTGCTACAGTACCCGAGATCATTCTACATGCCTTATCACTCTCCTTTCCTTCAGTTCGACTTTACAGGTAATGAAAGGATGTCATCCTGCACGGCTACTTTCTCCAAGCACTATACAAGTCTCTTCACAGCTGGAGATCTAGCACATCGTGTGCGTGTTTGTGTTTGCGTTGTCATTTGTCCTATCCCCAATCCATTCTAGATTGGTAGCTCCATTTGCAGCATTACAGCAATAATATATATTCAATATCACAGTACATTACAAAGCAGGCACTTCAGATGGGCATGGGGACTTCACCATGCAAGCCGGTGAGGTAGAGGTGGGCATGGTCTAAAACTATGGCGACGGCCCAGCTGATCGCCATCTTCCAGCACCATCCACCCTGAGGAAGACTGTGGTCCCTGGCTCAAGAATCCTGTATGGATAGGAGGAATTATAACCTGAAGAGGGAAGGAGATGCTGATGCTGGTAGAGTTGAGGGGATCTACCAGTCCCAGAATTCCTGTTGGCAGGGGAGAAAGGGGAGAGTTGCTGCACCTGTGGCCAAGCACTATAAAGCGCAGTTAATTTTCCCACTGCAGGGGAAGCATGTGGGACCTGCCCAGGCAATGACTGGGCCAATGAGGGCCATTTTCACCCAGAACAGGCTGAAGTGGTGACACCTCTTTCCTCCATGACCAAAGCAATTTGAATTCAAACTGGTAAGGTTTAATATATGTTTCCCTTATTTAACCCAGGGATTTTTTACTTTGGTTTTGACAATCTGGAATTGCTCACCTGGGACATTTTTTTACTTGTATTTTAGAATATTGAAATTGGGCAGTGGTTGATTTTATCATAATAAAATATATTTTTTTGTAGTTGTTATTAGTAGCAGAGCAGGTATATATGTCTATAGTTTGAATGTTACTCTGACCACAAGCTAACCTATGGGAAAAAGAAAAAAAGCAGATATTCCCCAGGGCCTGATAAATCCTAAAAGATCGGCGAAGCCTGCAGCTGAAAACTGTACATAGAAATTCAGTGATAATCTTACTGAGGAAGAGGAAACTAAGCTGTCACCTGAGAGGCATAAGAAAAAGCCAGAGCAGCCGACTCCATGCATGGTGGAAGGTCATTGCCACCTCCTCTACCCTTGGTGATGACACAGTGGTATTCAGACAAAATATTGAGTTAGAAATGTGGACTTACACAAATCTCCTGTCCTAAATATCGTATTACAGATATATCAACAGCAAGAATATTGTGGTCAAGAATATCAATTTTAAGGTAAGAAATATTGTTTTTAAAAATATAGAAGTCATTAATATAATTTCTAAAAATATGGTTGTTTAAAATACAGTTTTTTTTTAATTAGTGTTATGTATTTTAGCATATATTTTAAATGTATGTGATGTATTTTTTGAATAAGTGTTTTTACGATTTTTAATATATGTATTAATGTTTTTGTAGTTATTACGTTTATTTTAATTAAATTTAACATTTTTTAGTTCTGTAGCGGGTTGTGAGTTTATAAGGGAATAGGTTGGGAAGTAATTTAATTATAATATATTAATGAATATTTTGTATTGAGTAATATTTAATTAATTTAGATTTTATAGTGTGATGTGATTTATTATTAATTAATTAATAATTGAAATGGATTTGTTATTAATTGATAAATTGGTAATTAATTATGCTAATTATGTATTGTGTTATGTGTTGGTTGTGGGGTTTATAGGGGTAAAGGGTGGGAAGTAATTTATTTCGAATAATTATTAATTCATTATTAATTATATTAATTATATTAATTATTAATTGCAAATTAAATATCAAAATTGTCTAATTAATTTTAGTTGAGGATTGTGGAGTTTATTGGGGTAAAGGGTGGGAAGTAATTTATTTGTGATTAATTAATAATTATTTGTTAAGTGAGATGAATTAATTGATTGAAAATAAATTATGGAAATTGTCTAAATAATTTTAGATGCTGGTTGTGGGGTTTATAGGGGTAAAGGGTGAGAAGTAATTTAATTTATGTTTAATTAAATAATATTTAGTTGTTAATTAATATTAAATAATTAATTGAAATGTAAATATGCAACTTGTGTAATTAATATAAGGTGTGGACTGTGGGGTTAATAGAGGTAAAGGGGGGAAGTAATATATGCTTAATTAATAAATAATTAGTTGATCAATAATATTATTAAATTAATTGATACTTAATTAGGGTAAAAATGTATTTTTGTGTGAGGGGTTTTGGTTTATAGGGGTAAAGGGTGGGGTGTAAATTAAATTTATAATTCATTGTTAAATACTATTAGTTTTTTTAATACATTTTATTTGTGTAAATATTTTTTTACAGTTATATTTTAACTTTGGGTTGTGGGAAATAATGGGGTATATTGTGGGAAGTTAAGTAGATTTTTATGAGTTTTTATTTGTTTTTTAATAAATAATGTTTTTTAATTGTTAATTAATTAATTATTTTAATTATGGAAGTACATTTTTTTTAATTTAAATGTGGGTTGTGAATTGTGTGTTGTTATAGGGTAGTAAATAAAATAAATGTGTGTAATATTTAGGTGCCAATTCCGATCCGGTAAAACCCGGGTACGAATGGTCGTACGGAGCGTATTCTCCGTCCGACTCGTACCCGGGAAAACTACCTTACAAACCTGCAAGTACGATTCGTACAGAAATACAATTTCTGTACGAATCGTAAAAAACTACGTGCGGCGAAAAAATACCCACAATTCCGATCCGGGACATCGCGTACGTGATGTCCGAACGGGGTCAGGCAGCGTTTTACGGACCAGCAAGTAAGATTTGTGCCTATGTCACTCCGCACGGCTAATTTTTTACGGCAGCCAAAAACTCCCGGGAAATTGAGGACGACGCCAAGAAGGAGCATCGGTACGCGACGGACAGCCATGGTCACTTCGGGGGGCGTGTCCACCAATCCCTGCGTACCGCCACAACGGAAGTGGACGTGGACACGTCCTGTCACCACAACAATGTTGGTACGGACCATACCCACGCCCTCAGAGCGTGGGTACGGTCCGTACCACAATTGTTGTGGTGACATAGTGGTCCATACCCGCGCTCTGAGGGCGTGGGTACGGGCCGTACCACCATTGTTGGGGTGACGTAGGGGTACGCGTGGTACGGACCGTACCCACGCTCTGAGAGCGTGTGTACGGACAGCATCACGCGTACCCCTAGGGCACCAGTACATTAGTGATACAAGGCGTAAACACGCCACAAATGTTGTCATAGGGCCAGGTGCAGCATCTAACCATTATATTGGGGTGTGTGTATGCCCAGGAGAGCAGTGTACTGCACCAAGGTTGCGTGAGGGTGGGTAGGTGGCTGCCTAGGATTCACAGCAGTGGACAGAGACATGTGAGGGGTGTGTGCCTATCACTCTCAGCAGTGGACAGAGACATGGGGGTGGTGCAGAGGACTCCCAGCAGTGGACAGAGACATGTGAGGGGTGGGTGCATATCACTCCCAGCAGTGGACAGAGACATGGGGTGGGTGCAGAGGACTCCCAGCAGTGGACAGAGACATGCGAGGGGTGGGTGCCTATCACTCCCAGCAGTGGACAGAGACATGGGGTGGGTGCAGAGGACTCCCAGCAGTGGACAGAGACATGTGAGGGGTGGGTGCCTATCACTCCCAGCAGTGGACAGAGACATGTGAGGGGTGGGTGCCTATCACTCCCAGCAGTGGACAGAGACATAGGGGTGGGTGCAGAGGACTCCCAGCAGTGGCAGAGACATGTGAGGGGTGGGTGCCTTTCACTCCCAGCAGTGGACAGAGACATGGGGGTGGGTGCATATCACTCCCAGCAGTGGACAGAGACATGTGAGGGGTGGGTGCCTATCACTCCCAGCAGTGGACAGAGACATGGGGGTGGGTACAGAGGGCTCCCGGCAGTGGACAGAGACATGGGGGTGGGTGCAGAGGACTCCCAGCAGTGGACAGAGACATGTGAGGGGTGTGTGCCTATCACTCCCAGCAGTGGACAGAGACATGGGGGTGGGTGCAGAGGACTCCCAGCAGTGGACAGAGACATGTGAGGGGTGGGTGCCTATCACTACCAGCAGTGGACAGAGACATGAGGGTGGGTGCAGAGGACTCCCAGCAGTGGACAGAGACATGTGAGGGGTGGGTGCCTATCACTCCCAGCAGTAGACAGAGACATGTGAGGGGTGGGTGCCTATCACTCCCAGCAGTGGACAGAGAAATGTGAGGGGTGAGTACCTATCACTCCCAGCAGTGGACAGAGACATGGGGGTGTGTACATCATCCTCAGATGACCACAACTCCATGGGTGTATGAACGCATCCCCAATTTGCTACTATGTTGAGAGTGCCATAACAACACATCACTGACAGCAGTGTCCCACTCCCATGAGGATGGATGTCTTTCCCCCACTGCATGACACACCACATGTGGGTGTGAGGACAAAAGACACATGCATACCCACCCCTGGCGGATGCAGCACAATACACACACAGAGACTGTATAGTCATGTTAAAGCCTGCTAAACTAAGAGAGCCAAAGGGAACACACACTGTCACGCACATTTCAGGACTGATAGGAATGTACAGGTGCTGGGACAGCCACCAAGTTGTTGTCTCCCGTGGAAGGAATAGGGTGAAGTTCCCACACATACAATGGCCACAATTGTGAGTCAGGTGCCCAAATACCTTGCAGAACATGTACCATATGTGTGCTGGGCTGGGAGTACACACATACATAGTGCGGAAAAGGGACAATTTCTCCATGAAGGCATGGCAACATACTCTATACACAAGTACAGTGACTACCAAGGATGGCACAGACGATGCAGCCGGAGACATTGCTGATCAGGCATGGCCATAGTTGAAGGGATCCGTAACCCACCAAAGAATTGTAGACACAGGTCAGCACAACAATTGTGCAACTCCCTGCAGGGAAGATGTCAGGTGCCACAGAGGAAGGAACACTCCCTGGGACAATGTCTCCAAACACAAAGAGCATGCACGACCAAAGAATCTTTGCAGAGACCGTGTGATGGCACGCAGATACCTGGTTCCACCCCAAGAGCAGCAGACTACAACATTTCCCAGACACCTAACACATTATCACCACCCCAACTCATGGAGCATCAGCACCAACATCAATACCTGAAAAGCAATAGTGTGCAAAGGAAAAACAAAATGCTTTATTCAGCATGAAATTAAAACGTATAAAATGACACTATTTACAATGGCCATAGGCCAGTCCAGATGCGAAGTCCTGGGGGGGACACATAGCCACGCGTCTCCCCTAGCTTGCCTGCACATTCGAACCCTCAGGTTCATCGACTTGGGGGGGCATCATGTGGGGAAGGACCAGGCACCGCAGGGACAGGAGGGGGAAGGGTAGGTGTGGTGGGTGCAGGGACCGATGACTCCACCACAGGTGGTGGGGCAGCGCCAAAGGTGGAGGTTAGCACGGCGCTGCAAACTTCCGCAAGCTCGTCCAGCGTCTCCCCTGCACCCAAAGAAACAACAGGCCTCAAGGAGGGGGGGGTCGGAGGGATGGGTTGCAGCGCTACTGGGGGAGGTGGTGGACAGGCGGGGACTCAACTCCCCTACCCGTGGAGTGCCTTGCCCGTTTGCAGGGCTGGTGAACTAGTGGGGCTGAGGCCAAGCCCAGCCAAGTACGTCTCCTTCTTCGATTGTGGGGCAGGGGAGCCGAGGGGAGTGACATTGGAGGGACTGGGGAGTGAGGCATGCGGACTCAGACTGTGGCTGCGTGTCTGCCTGTGTGCCCCAGACCCAGTGGGTATGCCTTCTTCCCCCTGAGTGTGCGTGACAGAAGGTGTGCGCTTGCCCTTCCGTGTTGGTGTGCTGCCTGTGTCTGGTGGGGTGCGTACCTGGGAACGTCTGGGTGTGCTTGGGACAGGCATGGGAGTGGGAAGTGTGAATGGTGCAGGGGTGGGGGGTACGAAGCCTTGCAGGAGACTCACTGCTGCCGTCAGTGACGAGTTCATGGACCTCAGCAACATCCGTTGGTCAGACATCGCTGATGACATGCCCTCCATGTACGACACCATCTGTGTCAGCAGTCTGGTGTGGCCATGGAGGACACTCAGCATCGATGTCTGGCCAACCTGCAACTGCCGCTGAATGTCCACAGACTCGGCAGTAAGGGCAGCAGCGGGGACAGGGGCAGGGGGTGCGGTGCCTGGCACGAAGGAGACATGTTGTTGCCCTACACGGACAGAAAGGACCCGAGCAACTGGGAGGGTGGTGATGGGAATGGAGGGTGACAGATGGAGTGCTGCTGCCAGCTGTTGGTGCAGCCTCTGCCCCCTCTGGGAGTTCAGCCTCGGACCCATCAGCGTCGTAGTTGGTGTTGGTACTAGACAGGTCCTCCGCCTGACTCCCCTCACCCTCCGTGCCACTTGCTGCAGCAGACTCGCCTGCACTGGTGGCACCAGTGCTGGATCCCTCCTCCAGGTTCGTGCCGGTGTCTCCCTCTGTGTCCCCCGAAGATGCTGTGGGCAAGGTGAAGAGACAGGAAATAATCAGACACCTGTATACATATGACACATGAGTCCAAACAAAATAGGTCACAGTGCATATCAGGAAATGCATCATGCGTAACATCTAGAATACTCCGCACATATGTAAGCCCTGCACTCCCCAGTTGGTTGACCCACCATGCCACTTGGAAACAATGAACATTAGGACACAACAGCAAATAACTCGATATCCAATTATACAGAGAAGCTGGTGTCTGGGAACAGTTGAGCACAGCCAGACTATGAAGGCATGCCACCTCTTGTTCACTGTGAAAAAAACAGTATTGGTGCACCCAAGGCCAAATAACAGACGCCAATGCTGAAGGTGTCCCCACACTCAGAGACCTGTGAGTACTTTGGAAACCCAAAAGAAATACATTGTGAACCCTTGGGAATCACAACACTTTACACAATCAACATGTTTGGAATGTGTGAATGTGCCACTTTTTGATCAGAACACACATGTGCCTGTATAACAGAAGTCACACAAGGAGGTGCACACAAAGCTACATTTACACAGTCATTGTATGAGCTGCCAGCCTAATTCAAATGAGCCACTGTTAAGAAGAAATGGGGTCTCAGTAAGTACATATACATAGCACCACGGTGGTCTGGATGACTTGACACTCGTAAGTTGGTATCAGCAACAACCAAGGACTTACCCAAATGCAACCACACTGTGGGAACATGTATATGTATAATCTCAAAAAAATCTTTCCAAACTGTGTCTTTGTTTCCAATGTGCCAGCGTGTCCCAAAAAGTGTAAAGGTGGTGTCTTGTGCACTTCCTTGGGAGACATCTGTCATGCAGGCACATTATTGTCCTTCACAACAAAACATCAAAGTCAAGCATATAAACTATTGAGACATGTTGACAAGTGTAGTGAATGCCAACGTACAAGACTTCTTGACTAACAACTTGAATCATGCCACCTGTCACATGGCCATCTGTACCATGATGACACAGTTGGCAACACATCTGACCCATTGCCTGTCATGTGGAGTGGCACACATGTCCAAACACAGGACAATGCATTAGCTAATGGCCCTGCAATTGTGTCGGAATAATGAGCACCTGCACTGAGGAGACACCCTCATGGGAACCAAGATTGTCCACACAGATGTCAGCACACACAGACCAAACTACGCAGCATCTGGACCACACACCGGTGCCAAAAATGGATGAGCAGGAACCATGTCTTTTAACTTTTGACACATGCTGCAAAGCACAAACATTAAACCCTGCACAACATGACTGGGTCACTGCATGTTGAGTGTCTGTCCAGACAATTATCACACACAGGTCAGACCTGGCAAGGAGACATAAGTTTTGGACATGTAGGCCTTGCCCGCACAAACCCCCCCCTACCTGAGACAATGTGATTGAGACAGAGCAAGTACTTACACCTCTTAATCTGGGTTTACTTAAATGTGCATCAAGAACTCCTAAATGTACTCAACATCACCTCGTGAGGCTGACCACACATATTAGTGACAAACAGCCATCATCAGATAGTTGTACATAGACACACAGGCACTGGCCAGTGTGAGTATGCACAAGCCAAATGGGGTCACCCTGTACAGTGGACACATGTAGCACACTTTATGTAAATACAAATGAGGCCATGGAACAATGCCACAGAGACCAACCTATGCTGAACACACCGAGAATGGGCACAGTGTTGGATGACACACATGATTCCTAGGAAAAGGTGTCTCAGGGGAATGTAGTGGGCACACTGCTCGATGGTCCTGGAATGATCTGACTGTAACAGGAGCAACCGTCCTGGCACTATGCATATCTCCCACTCATGCACATCATGTCTGAGGCCACAACATCGGTCATGCATGCTGCAAGTCTGTTCATTTTAATCCTCACACTCCTATGTTGAGACTCAGCATCAGTGCCAACAATTATGGACCCCCAAATGACTGAACAGGACAGGGCACAGGCAAGGTACCAACACATGTCACAGACCACCCCCACACATGATGCAGCAAGCATTGTGCACTTGGATTAACTGGCAGCCTAGATGACCATGTGCAAGAGGGATTACACACAGACCAGGGAACACATGTCAAGGAGGGGAAGGGAGGAAGAATAGCCCTGGTTGACTTGGGACAACAGGATATGCACTGCACATATAAACCCTGGCAGTGTATCCATGCAACTGAGCACTTCCAAAAGCTGGTGACACACAACAAACACACATGTACCTACCCCCTCCTTGCTGTTGTCCCTCCTGTAACCGCCTATCCATCTCAGGGAAGACCACCGCCAGGACACGCTTCATTTGGTGGGTCTGGCACCAGCGCCCACCTTGGGGCGTGGTGGTGAGTCCCCCAGCAGGACCCGGGCGATCCTCCTGGTCCAGCACCGGATGTCCTGCCAGCATTTCCTCAATTGGGCTAGGTGCCGACTGCGACCCTCCACCGATATCACGGCCCTGACGGCCCTCTTCCAAATTCTCCCCTTCTCGCAGGCGGTTACCTGTGAGGATGACAAAGTGAGACAACATCACTACACCTGCTCCATGTCACAGAGACACACATTTGAAATACTTTGGTTTGTTGAACTGGGCATAGTATGCTGCCAACTAATAGCACCTTTGTCATGGCATGGCATTGGAAGTACACAGGTGGCATGAGGGGTGCGACACACTCCCTGATCATGGCACACACTGTGCATCACAAGTAACACAAGGCTGATGGACAGCACCTCAAAGCAGTCACATGCCCCAGGCCACTGACGCAACCTCAGCAGAGTACACAGACACACACAGGCACAGATCAATCACCTGCCATTGGCAACAGCTGATACAAACCTCACTCTGCACATGTGCCACTTGCCTGGGGAGTGTCACAGGTGTGGGGCTAGCTCACCAAGTCAGACACACAGCACGGCTTCCCTCTCACATCAGATGGGTAGAGCAGTTGCCTCCTCCATGCAGCTGTGGTGCAACACTCCACATAGACACTCACCCACATGACAAGGAACATTCACACACATCAATGTCCAGGGGGCGTATATATCATTTGGACACTCTCACCACAGCTCCACTCAACTCACACACATCTGTGGGTACAGTCCCCTGTCACACCGGGGGACCAATGAATCACCTCAGGGCTATAGCACAAAAATGCCAAAGAGGATTAGCCAGGCGGAATGTGCCATGCACTATGCAGTGAATGTCACAGTAAGCACAATGAAAGTGAGGAGTGCAGACATGAACTACATCATGCTCTGCATGAGAGACATAAGCCATTCCCCCCCTGGGACCCACTCTAAACAACATTGCATGTCTGTCACACCTGGACAAAATGCCAGAAGTGACAGTCACAAAAAAGGTGCACAGTCAAAGCTAGTGGAGTCAGCACTCACCTGCTCCCCTGGTCTCCCATACAGGCTGGGGTACTGTGGGAGGATGACGTCCAGCAACGCCTCATTCTCCTCTTGGGTGAAAGGCTGGGCCCTCTCCATAGACCTGGACATGGTGACAGAGGAAGCAATGACAGCAGCAGTGGTGTCGAATGAAAGGTTGTGCAGGCAAGTGCCCTCTCATGGGTTCTGCCTGACTTATATCTGCCTTGCTGGGCTGTTTCATTTACAGGAGTACAGAGTGATTGGTCAGACTCATTTGCATCCTACATTTCCTCCAATCCCTTTAAACATACACCAGTGAGTGCCTTTGCATGGTTAAAAATGTTAGCATCATGTCAAGTAAACAACCACTTTGCAACATTGTATATTGTCTCCAACCAACTTCTGCTGGCCACCTGATGGAAACATTTTAACTGGAAACTCGGTCTCCATGACAACCAGCATGCATTTAGGCCCTAAGACTTGTCCTTTATGTGTCCCCTATGTAATTTTACAAGCCACATGTACCCCTACGGCACCAGTTGCACAGTGCGTTTGACTCGGACGTGTACCCACGGGTCGTACACGTACATGTACTACGGTAGTACACGTACGTGTACGACCAGTGTGTACACGTACATGTACTACGGTAGTACACGTACGTGTACGACCAGTGTGTACACATAAGTGTACTACGGTAGTACACATACGTATATGACCAGTGTGTACACGTACGTGTACGACCAGTGTGTACACGTACCTGTACCACCAATGTGTACATGTACGTGTACTACCATTGTACATGTACGTGTGCACACTGCTCGTACATGTACGTGTACTACTGTAGTACATGTACGTGTACACACTGGTCATACACGTACGTGTGTACAGTCCGTACATACACGTGTACTCCTACGCCAACACCAATATAGTGATACGGACCGTACCCATGCCCTCAGAGCATGGGTACGGTGCATTTCACATCTTACACTGGTGATAGGAGGTGCACAGGAAAGGAATGGAGGTCTCAGACTTGCACAAGGCTGTACATAAAGCCAATGTCATTGCAGTCCTTCTTGTGCAGGGCCTATATGTGTCATGCAGTGATGTGGCACATGTCTCCTCATGTTTTAGCACAATAGATGTGTGATGACCTGTGTACACATGCCATGTGTGATTGGGCACTATGTGGCACACTTCCCCTTTACACTTTGCACATGTGTGCATGTAGTACAAATGTGTCAAGCACTGCATCACTGGTATGGCACAGTCACCAACACCAGCAACTGTCCCCTGATGCCAGGGACAGGGACACTAACACCTCACATCTCACTACCAGCGTGCCCCGATGTGACTATGTCGTGTGTGTCATGTGTTCCCATGAGCTTGCTGTTGGTGTTCCGTCGACTGCATCTGCTGTTGCTGCATCCAACATGTGTCTGTGTGTAGATGGCCATGCCACACATATACGCACACCATGCCACATGTGGATTCACACGTTACGTGTGTCTGGATGCTTTGAACATGTTTTTTTGACATGAGGACATATCTGCGTTGTCTCCATGTCTGTGTTTTCATTTTTCACGTGTACCCCTTCATCGCAATGCGTGTGAGCTGCAAATCTTTAATGAAATGTGCCCTGTGCATCTAGCTTGCCACCAGCTGTCTTTATGAGATGACATCCTTCAAATGCAGATATCAGGATGTATGTCACCCCTGTAATGTCTCTGGCTGTTCACTTACACTGGCCCACAGCTAGTTTCAGGGCATGTAATGTAGAACTTGAAAATCAATGGTTGTAGCTGGCTCTTCGTAGGAGTCTCACATGGCTGGTATACGTGTCCTGGATGTATTGCACAGACCAGACTCTGTATTTAGCAGATGTGTATTAGCAGTTGAACATGTGCTCAGTTAATTGACATTGATGTTGTAATGTACTCACTCTTCGTTATTCCTTCAAAATTTCTGCAGGGCACCGCCCCTCCCCCGACCAATGCCAGACTTGGGTGCCATGAGGGAACATGACTGCATAAGACTCTACTGCATCTCGCAAGAGTTGATTGAGCACTTGACCTCCCGGCTGGAACCACACCTCCAACCGCGACACAGGTATCCTACTGCGCTGACCCCCAAGATGAAGGTGATGGCAGCCCAACATTTTTTTGCCACCGGTACGTTTCAATTTACCATAGCTGATGTTGGTGGCATGTCCCAGACCATGTTCAGCCATGTCCTCCATGATGTTTTAGAAGCCATGTTGGAGCACCTGGATAAATTCATCCATTTTCCGACTCGTGAGCAGTTGACCGGTGTCAAGGGTGTGTTCTATGCCCTGGGACGGATGCCCCATGTAATTGGGTCTATTGATGGGACACATGTGGCTTTGGTACCACCACAGGCACAGGAGGTAGCCTATCGAAACCGAAAACATTATCACTCCATTAATGCCCTTGTGGTGTGTCTACCTAACATGCTGATTTCCCATGTTTGTGCACGTTTTCTAGGGTCAGCACACGATGCATACATCATGAGGCGTAGCAGGGTGCCACAAATGATGCTGCGGCTGCACAACGAACGAGCATGTCTTGTTGGTAGGTATACTCTGTTTGTCCCGTATTTAGCGGTATCTTTGTATCTTACGGCATCCCCTGACCCACTTCTTTACATGATGTTTCCATGTAGGGGACTCTGGCTATGCCAACATGCCATGGCTGATGACGCCTCTCCGCAACCCCAGAAAAGCTGCAGATCACCGTTACAACAACGCCCATGGGCAGACCAGGTGAGTGATTGAGAGGACGTTTGGCCTCCTGAAGAGCCGATTCCGGTGCCTTCACAAGACCGACGGGTCCCTCCCATATGCACCGGTGAAGGTCTGCAAAATCTTCATCGTGTGCTGCATGCTGCACAACATGGCAGTGGAGAAAGCTGTGCCACTCATCCTGGATCCGGATGAGCAGGAACATCCAACCGTGGAGGGTGAAGGGCTTGATCAGGAGGCAAGTAAGGAGGAGGAGGAGGAGGAGGACATCCGGAGTCAGCTCATACACAACTTCTTCTCATAATGGTGAGTCCATGGGTCTGAGTGTGCACGCTTGGAGCCTTGTGTGGCATGTGTTGCAATGTGTGTGTCCAGCTGACTATTTGCTAAGTGACTTGGAGGTGTGTTCTGATGTGTCACTCGAGTGATGATGTCATTCCACACATTTTAGCTGAGACAGTACATTTAAAACTAGCATGGTGACAACCTTATTCATGTAGAGTAAATGACCATGCATGCGGATGACAATCTTTTCGCTGACTTCTTGTGTGTCTGTCATCCCCAGGTAGTTGCGCTTGCTGTCTGCTCGTGGCATCGTTAGGCTCCTGCTATTCCTCATGAGTATTGCAATGTGTGCTGAATTAGCGTTACATGCACGGACATGGTGAAAAGTCTCCTTTGGGTAAGGATTGCAGCAAGGCATTTTGGGTGTGGTAGTTGTTTGGAAGGTGTGGGCACTCCTCCTGTGCAGGTTTTGTTACTATGCATACATGTCGACTCACAATGGGGCACATGACATGTAGCATGACTCCCATGAATTGATAGTCACCCTACGTGACAGTTATCTGTAATGGGATTGTGGATTCTGATGAAGGCATCAATGTGTGTAAAACGTCCCTCTGAAACATACGGGATGCTACGGGGGGACATAGTGTGGGACATCCCCATAAGAGGCTCAATGGGGAATTGTAGCCTCTCTGTGTGCAGCAGGGGGTGTTTGGCTCACCCACTTCACTTGTGTGCCAGTTCAATGGATTTACAGCATCTGTGGTGTGAAGGGGGCGTCCAGTGTAGGTCCCACATGTTCAGCCAAATGACCTGTGAGTCTGTTCATATTGATGGATTTCCCTAGGTGTGAGCCTGAGTAATAAAGGTGTTCCTCACCCTCCAAGTTGCCTCATCTCTGTCAATGCAGGTCTCTTGCCACTGTGCATGCGGCATCTCTGGCAGAGTTGTCATAGATTGTGCATATGAGTCTATGTGTAGATTAGCAACATGCATGCTGTTCTTCATAGATTAGGATCTCTATTGTGCATGAAGTCCATGGTTGTGTATGAATTTGGGCATGTTGGTCCCCACAACGGGCCCTCAACACCTGCTGAGGGTGTGTTTCCTGTGCGCAGCTCGGCCTTCAGTTTCCTGATCCGGTGTCAGTCATCTTTGGTGATTGTGCATCCATTGTCTCTGGGTGTGCCATGGAAAACCGGACACACCTTCCTTTACATACGCCTGTTGCAGTTGTCCTTTCTGACATCCTTGTCTTTGTATGCAACTTGTGGCATATTTTCCAGGACATACCGCCTGCTGCTGCAGCCCCTGCAGCAAGGGCACACAAAGTTTCCGGATTTGGCAACACACACGCATCAAAGATGCTTCTCCCTTCCTCCCTCCACCCATTCATTTGGCTGTCATCAGCTTGTCTGTGCCACTGTTGCGGCCACGCGGTGCCAAAGGCTGGACCGTCTGCACATGCAACAAGCACATTGCATGACTCTCATGTCCTTGCATGACCCACATCACACTACAGTCTGATGTTGCAGCCACCCTCCAAGCAATGTCCATCCGCAAATCTCCCGCCTGCTCTCAGGCATACACTAAGCGCACACACAACACCTTTGCATGATGAGTATGCAACTCCAACTGCCTACACAGTGCTGCCACACCTTCCAGGCCCTGTCACACTAACCAGGTGATGTCCCTCCTACTCCCCACCGGCTCTGTACCCCAGCAAGGCCATGGGAGTGTGACTCAAGGCTTCGGCATGTAGTATGGTGTCGTCATCTGGCACATGGCACAGGTATCATCTCTCAGCGTGTCAATCTACAATGTGTCCAGGACCCCCCTCTTCACCATCAAATGCGCACAGCACCTCATCATCTGCTCCTATGCCATTGACAGCCAGGTGCTCCTCACCCTCACCAAAGACACAGACATTGCCAGTTCCAATATTCAGGAATGCATGAGATCCATTGATGAATGGGCTGAACATCAGCCACCTGAGGCTGCACTTGTACAGGACTGAGGTAATCATCTGAGATGTGTCCCCTTACAGCTGGGTCAACTGCTTGTATCCCACCCGCAAGAGCCCTGCACAAGTACCCAGTGGCCACGCACACAAGATGGAGTGCATCATGTATTGCTCGCTCACATTTTCCATGCTAATCACCAGCATCTGTACCTCAGGCTGCAACACCCTCTGCATTATGCACATGCTCCACAGATAGATCCACTACAAGGAAAGACAGACCATCCCCCAGGTCCACGACAACATCCGTGTCAAATACTACCCTGCCCTCTACGGAGCAAGTACTTCCAAACTCCTGGGAAACTTGTCCACATCCAGGGTGCATCTGCACACCTCAGCTTTAACATCAGGCGCACCAGCCACATCACCGTCCACCAGAGATAGATGCAATGGATCACTGTCTGCTGCAGGATGACCTTCAGACTCCCCACCCACACTCAGGAGGCAGGCCACAACCCCGACCCCAAACCAACCTTGTACGTCTGTCATCCGAGACCTCGTTGGGCCATCTCTGTGCATCCAACCTTGGCCTGGCCACCATTCTTCACATCCACCGTACTCCAGCATGCAGGACATAGTTCTCCCACCTGGCCAAACATACCTGGGACTCCCTCCACGGGAACCTCCACATGAGCCAATACCTCTGCGCCTTAAGGATACTCTTCCAAATATGTCTGTCCGCACAGTATTGCAAGCCCCCCCTCAGCAGCTTGAGGCCATCACAGGTGAGTATTGTGCTTCACGTCTGCATTGAATGATACATTGTAACCCATGTGTGTCCAGTACCAGACTCAGATCCCAGGGTATGGATGGGTGGAGTTAGTTCAACACTCAGGCATAATTTGACATTTACACACACATATGTTGTGGACTAATGCAAAATGACTGCAACATCTCGTTAAAAAAAATATATTTTTATTTGCTTTGGGCTGCGTGTTTTGGTAGATAAAATAAGGTGCTCTACCGGGTGCATAGAATCCAAAGTTCACAGGGGGAGATGGTATCCTTGGCATTTGAAGTCATCAGAGTCCAGACCACAGTGTTGGTCATCATTGGTCAGACTGTGACCAGCAAGTCCATGTGGCAGAGAAGGTCATTGGATGAGGTGCTGCTATTGCGCCAGAATGCCAGGTGCCAGGCCAGATGACCTGGGAGATGTGGATGGTCCGCTAACTCTCACGGTCTTTTCCGTGGACGACCCACCTTCCTCCGGGGACCCTCAGATGCAGGCCTTGACGATGTTTGGGACGCTCCGTCGGACGAATCCTCCTCCTCCTCCTCCCTCCCTGTGGCTGGTGTCACAGTGAGGGTTGCCCATGTTTTCGGCGATCCGACGGAGTGATTGGCTCATGTCCCTTTGCACCGCCAGGAGCTCAGCCAGTCTTGCCTCCATCCGTCCTTGGTGTTGTTGTTGACTGGCATGTTGCTCGGCCTGCAGGTGCTTCATCTTGTCGAGGGTCCCCTTCATCTCAGTGAGGGTCCCCACTACCTGGCTGATGCGCCTGGTGTCACGCCAGTATGTGTCCAAGATGTGGCGTATGTGTGACATACTGGTTCCCTCAGCTGGCTGGTCAGGTTTGCGCCTCCTCCTGCCTCCACTCCCACCACCCCTGCCAACACGATCCTG
Organism: Triturus cristatus; assembly: GCF_964204655.1. Classification (NCBI taxonomy): domain Eukaryota; kingdom Metazoa; phylum Chordata; class Amphibia; order Caudata; family Salamandridae; genus Triturus; species Triturus cristatus. The sequence continues at coordinate 1,880,284,802 of NC_140589.1, forward strand.
GCCTGCTGTTGTGGGCACATCGGGTCTACAGGACCCCTGAGGGATGGCATTTGCAGGGTTGTCTGCCTCCTCCTGGGTGCCCGGATAACCTCGTCCCTCCTGGTCTTACTGGCTCTGTTGTTCAGTGCGAGCAGGGCTCCTGGGTGTCTCCTGGGATGTGGCAGGAATGGGGTGTGGTGGTTGGCACAGATGTACCTGAAGCAGGTGCTGCAGGGGCTTGGGCACCAGAGGGTCCAGGTTGGTCGGGGTCATCCTCGAAGTGGTGAGAGTCGTCGCTGCCGGTGGGATCATCTTCACGCCGAGCCTGGGACTGTGATTGTTCCCCCCATTGTTGGGGGGAGATCCACGATGTTGCCCTGTGTGTGAGAGAGAGGCAATGTTAATGCTGTTTCATGCAACATCCATGTTTCATACATATTCAAGTTGGCACAGTTCCTCCAGGTGGTTGGATGTGCCTAGCATTCCTCTCAATGTTCACTGGTGGATGGGTATATTGTGGGGGACAAATTTATACGTTCTCCTGACTGTTTGACCTGTAGAATTTTGGCTAGGATGCATATTTGGCTTATTTGGCTCTGGATTGATCTTGTTGTGTCACATGTTGTGTCACATGTCCATTGTGAGAGTGGGTAAATCCGTTGCCTGCCCCAGGGGTGTGTGCTTGTGTAAGGAGGGGTGTGACTGGGCCTGCTGTTGTGTGTAGTGTGATTTGGCATTGGGTCTCCCAGGTGATGTGTCTGTCCGCTCATGGTGCATGCTGGCATGACAGTGAGTGTGAGTTCCTGTGCTAGATAGCTGAGCTTGTGGAGTTGGTGTTTGTGTGTACAGTGGTCACAGGAGGGCCTTGTGCTGCATACAGCAGGGCCAAGTGTCAGCTACCTTGTCAGTACTTTGCCAGTCCCTGTGCATTGGGCATGGTGCATGGGTATGTACCTAGGCCATATGGGTTGAGGGCATTGGTGTCTGCTTCTGAGTTGCACAATGTGTTTTGTGAGGCCCACCCTCCCAGCATCCCGGACATCCAGTCTTGGGTTTGTGGTTCGTGTAGCCTGGGACATGGCATGGCCTTGCTTTGTAAATGGCACGGGGCTGGGGTACGGGCATGGGGTGCGGTGCGTACATGTACGGGGCTGGGGTACAGTGCCGATGTCAGACTCTAATTATGGCACTCAAAACTTACACAGGAACAGAGATGCTAGTTCCCAAATCCACCCCGACAGCAATCCAGAGCTTAGTGTGACAAGTCTCCAGAGTGGCTATCTAGGGGGAAGGGGGAAAGTGGATAAAATAACAAAAGAGAGAAGAGACTGTTCTGCGGCTTCCTTCAGGAGTCCGTCCAGCAGACTTCTTTTGCTGAAGAAATAACCTGTAGATAAGAGTTATTGTTATAATAAACTTTTAGCCTTTAACCTCTCTTATCTCTCAACCCCAATTGCCTTATTTCCTTACCATGCCAATTTCAGAACTCTGCTTCTCTTCTATTTCTTTTCTGTGTGTGCTTTTATTTCATTAACTATATTCTTCGTCTGCAATTAAAAAGGAAATAACTAGAACCCAAGGTTTATCTGCCTCATATAAATCTTTCTCTCTGAGCTTCTCACTTACTTTCCTATTTTTCTTTTTATACTCCTATGTCTTATCTTCCTTGGTATCTGCCTTAATTCACAGCTTCCTTTTCTTTTTGCACACCTGTAATATAGTTACATTTATCTGTTAGGAACTTCTGCTTTCTTTTTAACCTGACATTTTCTATTTTAATTTGGTGTACTACTTACTGTGTTTGAGATCTTTTCCTATTGGTAATTATTCATGTGTGTGTTTAATGCTTTCTCCTCTTTTCGTGGTGGTATTTCACTCTCAGTACTTAGCTATTGTTCGACGACTTATTTCTGTGGTAAGTATGTTTTTATCTTATTCTATTGTGTGTAGTTGCTCAAGAGTTCTAATCTATATTGCAATTTTCTCCTCGACTTTTTCAGGACTTGTCGTTACTATTCGTTACCTCTGTGATGAATTACAGTAAAGCCACTTCCTTCACAGTAAGTTCTATGACTCTATTGCTTTCGGTAATTTACTTCAGTTCTCTGACGTGACAAAGATTTACTTCAGTTCTCTGACATGACAAATATACACTCATTAACTTAGCTTCATTTCTCTTGTTCTTTCTTCAGATGCTCCTGTTGACGCTGCTCCCTCTCCCTGACGACTCGGTGCGAAATCTCCACAACTAAGATTGCTGTTCTCCTCAAAAGTCACTTTACTTCTTGGAACTCAGATTTCAAACTTGTATCTATGACTTCCGAAAACTCTTCAGGGTAGATTCTGAAAAGCCTTCGAGCGAGAACTAAAACACTTTTAGTCAGCGCGCACTGGAATGTGCACCTGACTCTCTAGAATTCTTGGTGAAGTGCGCAGTTCCTAGGCAGCGCGAGCCTCACCTAGGATTCCAGCGCGTTCTCTGCCAAACACTAGAACGCTAACAGCTACTCAGTTCTGGTGGCCTTTTCTGGCGCCATTTCCGAGTCAGCTCCACCCATGAACCTTCCATTGCTCGGGGTGTACAAACTTTGAGTCTTCGATGCGCAATTAAACCTATCTGTAATCTTGGGTTCCTGACAGTACCCTCCAACAAGGTAGGTTCTCTCCTCTGGGGTTTAGTTGGTGATCGTAGGCGAAAGGCCTTGACTAGTCTTGGAGCATGGACATCTTCCTCTCGTTCCCAAGACCTTTCCTCGGGCCCATAACCCTTCCAGTCCACCAAATAGTATAACTTCCCTTTTTGTATTTTGGAGTCTAGAATTTCCTTGACTTCAAATTCAGTACCAGTCTCTAGCTGAAGAGGCCTTGGAGGCAGGTTTTTTCTCAGATCTTCTGGAGCCTTCTTCAACAGGGATATGTGGAAAACTGGATGTATCTTCAACTTTGGTGGCAATTGAACTCGGTAAGTCACCGGATTTATTTTCTCCTCTACCAGATATGGACCAATAAATCTTGGTTGAAACTTCCGATTACCTTTCAATCTCAAATTCTTAGTACTTAACCAAACCTTGTCTCCTATTTCCAATGAGGGGCCTACTCGTCTCTTTCTGTCTGCATAACTCTTATATTTTTCTTTAGCTAGTTCAAGATTTTCAATTGCCCTCTTATGTACCTGACCTAACTGTGTTACAATCTCCTCCACCGCTGGAACTGAGATCTCGGTTTGCCTGAGGGTCGAGTTGGGATGTCTTCCATAATTCATAAAGAAAGGGGAATACCCAGTGGAAACATTCTTTGCATTATTATGGGCAAACTATGCTGCCCACAAATAATCCAACCAATTTCCTTCTTGTTTCAAAAGAAACAATCTCAGATACTGTTCAAGTACCTGGTTCACCCTCTCGGTTTGACCGTCAGTCTCTGGGTGGTAACTGGTGGAATAACGGACTTCCGCACCCAACCCTTCCATGAAAGATTTCCAAAAGTGGGAAATGAACTGTGGACCCCTATCTGTGATCACGATTTTAGGGATTCCATGTATTTTCACTATTTGAGCACTAAAATGAGTCGCCAACTGCTTAGCTGTTGGCACTCCTTTTAAAGCTGTAAAATGAGCCATTTTAGAAAGGGAATCTACTACTACTAAGATGGTATTGTAGCCCTGACTAAGGGGTAAGTCAGTTATGAGGTCTAATGTAACAGTGTGCTAAGGATAAGGTGGAGTGGGTAAGGGCATAAGTAAACCTTTTGGGGCCTGCCTTTCGGATTTTCCCTGAGCACAGATCTCACAAGTCTTAACATATTGCTCAATACTCTTCGACATTTCAGGCCACCAGTAGTGTCGCTGGATCAGATCTCTGGTCTATGCCTCCCCCTTATGTCCTGCCAACTTTGCATCGTGGCATTCCTTGATAATCTGTTGTTGCAACTCTTTAGTGGGAATGTACAGAGCTCCTTGGAAGTAGGGCAACTGATTACGAACCTCTCTTTCTTCCTCCTTCGCCCACTCTTTCAAGGTCTTTTCATCCATGGCGTCAGTGATACCCTGTTCAAGATCAACTGAAGTGATTGCTCCAATAATCTTCTCACTTGGGATAATGGATTGATTTCCTACAGGTGTCTTTTGATTTTCTGTGTCTATCCTAGACAAGGCATCTGCTTTTCCGTTCTGGGCCCCTGGTCGATAAGTAATGACGAAATCGTAATCAGCAAAGTACAGCGACCATCGCAATTGTCTTGGTGTTAAGGTTCTGGCTGTTTTTAGAAATTTAAAATTTCTATGGTCTGTATATACTGTGACTTGATGCTTTGCCCCCATTAAATGGTGTCTCCAATCTTTGAATGCGTCTTTTATGGCCAATAGCTCCTTCTCTGTGATGGTATAGTTTATTTCTGCCGGAGTTAATTTTCTTGACCTATAGGCGACTGGATGCAGCTGCCCCGCTTGCTTGCTTCGTTGGGACAAAATTCCTCCCACCGCCTGATCAGAGGCATCGGTCTCCACATAAAATGGTTCAGTCGGATCTGCATGTTGTAGGATTGGGGCTGACGTAAAACTTCTCTTTAGGGATTGGAAGGCTTCTTCAGCTTCAGTTGTCCATTCAAATTTGACCCCTTTTTTCAATAGACGGGTGAGTGGCAAAATCTTATGCGAAAATTCTCCGATGAATCTCCGGTAAAAATTGGCAAAACCAATAAAGCTTTGTACTTCATTGACGCTCTCGGGGGACTTCCAATTTATCACCGCTTCGATCTTCTTGCGGTCCATAAGAATGCCTGTTGGTGAAATTATGAAGCCCAAAAATTCAACCTGAGAGACACTGAAGGCACACTTCTCTAGTTTTACAAACAGTCTGTTTTCTCTCAGCTTCTGTAAGACCCTTCTAACCTGATCCTGATGTTCATCCTTGTTCTCAGAGTAGATAAGGATGTCATTGATGTACACCAGTGCACACTGGTCGATGAATTCCTTCAATACATCGTTAATGAAGTGTTGAAAGGCTGCGGGAGCGTTACACAGCCCATAGGGCATAAACTGATATTCAAATAGGCCGAACCTCGTTCTGAAAGCTGTCTTCCACTCATCGCCCTCCTTCATTCTCACCAGATGATACGCTCCCCTCAGGTCCAACTTCGTGTAAATTGTTGCTCCTTTCACTTGATCTAGCAAAACAGATATTAGTGGCAATGGATAACGGTTCTTTTTTGTAATCTTATTGATGGCTCTGTAGTCAATGCAAGTCCTCAGATCTCCTTCTTTCTTTGGCACAAAAAATAGGGGCGAGGAGACTGGGGACTGCGAGGGACGAATGAAGCAGTTTGCTAGATACTTGTCCAAATACTCTTTTAGGTGATGGTGTTCTTTTTCCGTAAGGGCATACACACGGCTGCAAGGTAGATTTGAACCGGGTTCGATCTCAATTTTACAATCATAAGGTCTGTGGGGTGGTAATTGTTCTGCCTCCACTTCATTGAATACGTCTTCAAAATCTCGATATTCCTCTGGTATGTCTTGCACATGAATTATACAAATTGATTCTCCCGTCTGACACAACGAATGTGCAGGATTCACCTCTTGCTCTTGCAGCTGGTCCCTGAAACAATTTCCCAAACAATAATCTGATTCCATCTTAATGGCTCTGGTACTCCAGTTGATTGTTGGATTATGTTCAGTAAGCCAGGGAAGCCGAAGGATCAACTGGAATTGAGGGGCATCGATTAAGTTAAACTGGATTTTCTCCTCATGTCCGTCATTCGAGATCAGATGAATTAATTCTGTGTGACTGACTATTGGACCAGAGGACTGGTTGGTTCCATCCACTGCCCTAACGGGCTCTGCTTTTAACTTTTTGATGGCTTCGATTCCTACCTTGCTCGCAAACTTTAGATCGCAAAAGTTTCCAGTGGCTCCTGGGTCGATCATCACTGAGACTTCCCTCAGTGTCACGTGTCGAAACCTGATTTCCATGGATAAGGTTAGATGTGGCGCTGCAGACTGTAGAGTATTGGCCACCCTATGTTCTTTTGGAGTCTGATCGAAAATCGCATCCACCTGTTCAACTCCTCCAACAGATGGTGCCTTTAGTTTTCCTTCGGCTTGAAACTTCCCTTGGGTTTCTTCGGACACGCACGTACAAAATGATCTCCCGATCCACAGTACATGCATAGGTTGTTGGTTCTTCTCTTTTCCTACTCTTCTTTGGAAAGAGGACCCCGTATTGTACCAATCTGCATTGGTTCGATGCCCTGCTGACCTTCATTGCTTCGTCCTCCTTCCGACCTTACTCGATCAAATCGTGGAATTACTGACTTGAAATCTTTCCTTTTTTCACCTTTTCTTTCCCCATGACGGAAATCGATTTCCAGCACTAAATCCACCAACGCGGAGATTTCTGTGGGTCTATTGGGTATTCCGGCCAATGCATCCTTTAGTTCATCTCTTAAACCTCGATAGAAAACCGCGGCTCTCTTACTCTCAGGCCAGTTGGTTTCCACCACTAGTTTATTAAATTGAGCCAAATAAGAGACCACATCGCGGTTGCCCTGTTTCAGGTCGAGTAGTTCGTTGTCTACGGCTTGGGATATCCGCCTTCTGTCAAATATTCAAAGGAACTCTTCTTTGAAGTTCTCATAATTCCGCAATATGGGATCGTCTTTTGAAATCAGAGGCAAAGACCAGGATGCTGCATCCCCACTGAAGTATGACAACACAAAGGCCACTCGAGACTGAGCATCTGGAAAAATGGAAGGGCGGCACATGAAATGTAATGAGCAATGCGTAATGAATATTTGAGCCTTCTGCGGATCCCCACTAAAACGCTCGGGTGCCGCTAATGGAATGACAGGTGAGAGGGAGTGAATCACCTGAGTTGTCATCCTATTAGTCCCTTCTGTCAACGAAGCTTGAGCGTCCGACCCTGAACCAAAAGGTTGTCTAAGTCTTTGCGCCACTTCTGCGGTTTCTTTTTAAGAATTAACTACTTCTAATCTGAGGTTCCGGTTTTCCTCTCGGACTGCACTTAACTCTTTTTGTATGGTATCTAATATTGTTCCTAAACCTTGTACGTCTATTCCCTCAGCCATCTCTGTTCGGGTGTAAAATGCAACGTGGGCACTTCACTCTGTCAGACTCTAATTCCGGCACTCAAAACTTACACAGGAACAGAGATGCTAGTTCCCAAATCCACCCCGACAGCAATCCAGAGCTTAGTGTGACAAGTCTCTAGAGTGGCTATCTAGGGGGAAGGGGGAAAGTGGATAAAATAACAAAAGAGAGAAGAGACTGTTCTGCGGCTTCCTTCAGGAGTCCGTCCAGCAGACTTCTTTTGCTGAAGAGATAACCTGTAGATAAGAGTCATTGTTATAAAAAACTTTTAGCCTTTAACCTCTCTTATCTCTCAACCCCAATTGCCTTATTTCCTTACCATGCCAATTTCAGAACTCTGCTTCTCTTCTATTTCTTTTCTGTGTGTGCTTTTATTTCATTAACTATATTCTTCGTCTGCAATTAAAAAGGAAATAACTAGAACCCAAGGTTTATCTACCTCATATAAATCTTTTTCTCTGAGCTTCTCACTTACTTTCCTATTTTTCTTTTTACACTCCTATGTCTTATCTTCCTTGGTATCTGCCTTAATTCACAGCTTCCTTTTTTTTTTGCACACCTGTAATATAGTTACATTTATCTGTTAGGAACTTCTGCTTTCTTTTTAACATGACATTTTCTATTTTAATTTGGTGTACTACTTACTGTGTTTGAGATCTTTTCCTATTGGTAATTATTCATCTGTGTGTTTAATGCTTTCTCCTCTTTTCGTGGTGGTATTTCACTCTCAGTACTTAGCTATTGTTCGACGACTTATTTCTGTGGTAAGTATGTTTTTATCTTATTCTATTGTTTGTAGTTGCTCAAGAGTTCTAATCTATATTGCAATTCTCTCCTCGACTTTTTCAGGACTTGTCGTTACTATTCTTTACCTCTGTGATGAATTACAGTAAAGCCACTTCCTTCACAGTAAGTTCTAAGACTCTATTGCTTTCGGTAATTTACTTCAGTTCTCTGACGTGACAAATATTTACTTCAGTTCTCTGACGTGACAAATATACACTCGTTAACTTAGCTTCATTTCTCTTGTTCTTTCTTCAGAGGCTCCTGTTGACGCTGCTCCCTCTCCCTGACGACTCGGTGCGAAATCTCCACAACTAAGATTGCTGTTCTCCTCAAAAGTCACTTTACTTCTTGGAACTCAGATTTCGAACTTGTATCTATGACTTCCGAAAACTCTTCAGGGTAGATTCTGAAAAGCCTTCGAGCGAGAACTAAAACACTTTTAGTCAGCGCGCACTGGAATGTGCACCTGACTCTCTAGAATTCTTGGTGAAGTGCGCAGTTCCTAGGCAGTGCGAGCCTCACCTAGGATTCCAGCGCGTTCTCTGCCAAACACTAGAACGCTAACAGCTACTCAGTTCTGGTGGCCTTTTCTGCCGCCATTTCCGAGTCAGCTCCACCCATGAACCTTCCATTGCTCGGGGTGTACAAACTTTGAGTCTTCGATGCGCAATTAAACCTATCTGTAATCTTGGGTTCCTGACAGCGGACAGGGGGGGTACGGTGCTGTGTAAACCGCATGTAACTTGCGCGCTCGGACTTCTGTTTTACTTTTTGAACGTAAATATGTCCGGCACCCTCTCGTACACTTTTTCCGACGCTATTCGTAATTATTTTTCACGTACAAATCGTACTTCGCCTGTTGTAGGGCACTTGTACGATTCGAACGTGAAAATATACGGATACGAGTCGTACGCAAAAAAATTTTCACGGATCGGAATTGCCACCTTAATGGGTTTTTTTCTAAATATTTCTTAATTAAAATAATTTTTCATATATTTATATTGTTTTTTAAATATTATTTTGTTGTTGTTGATATTTTGTTTGTTTTTAATTTTGAACTGACTGGAGTGAGAATATTAATGTTTACCCCTGCTCAATCCATCACTTTCCCTACTGTTACACTGACTAGAGTGAGAATAGTCAATTGTACGCCTCCGCTAAGTTATCTTATGTTATGTTAAATTGGTACTTATAGAGCGCACAGCTACTCAGGAAGAGTGTCCCGGCACTAAAAAACCTTGGGATCGTAACTGTCACTGTTCCTGTAGGCGGGAAGGGGCTATTGATTGTTGCTGAAGTAGCCAGGTTTCCAGCTGCTTCCTAAAGGTAAGTGAGTCATGCACCCATCTGAGTGATATTGCAGACAGTTCCACAGATGGGCAGCCTGAAATTGGAAGGAGCAGCCACCCGTAGGGGCATGGGAGAACTTAGGGGCAATTGCCTGCTGATGAGAAGAAGTCCTCAAGGTTCTACCAGGGATATAGTGCTGAACTCTATTTCTGATATAAATGCCACCAGTATCAGAGCTTTAAAAGCCAAGACCAAAGCTTTGAAGCAAATACTCTATCGAACTGGAAGCCGGTGCAAAGATTTCAAGTGAGTAGAGACCTGCGCTCTGGGTCCTAACATGCGGATCGCCCTGGCGCCACATTCTGGATGACTTGAAGCCTATTCAGTAGGTATTCCGGGAGGGCTAGGTACAACATGTTCACGTAATCCAGCCTAGAGACAATCAGAGCCTGGACTACCGTCTTCCTGTGAGTGATCGATAGTAAGGGAAGAAAATTATTTAGCACTCTTAGGAAGACAACGCTATCCTACTCTGTCCCTACTGTTGCACTCATTGGAGTGGGATTAATCATTTTTACCCCTCCGCTATCCAACACTTTCTCTACTGTTGCACTGACAAGAGTTAGAAATGTATGTTTAAATATTTTAAATACTTCAATATTTTAATTTATAATTAAAATATTTTTTATTTAGGATTTTATGATTTTAAGATTTTATGCCATTGGTATATGAGTGTGTATATATATATCTCTATACATGAACTTCGCCGCAAAATTCAAGGTAGAAGAAAAGGACGAAGCGGACCCAGTAGTATCGGTGCAAGTAATTTAATCCACAGGTATGTCAAGCACCGCCATGACGCATTTTGGACTCAGAAAGGCCTTGATCTATATTTATATATCTATATCTATATTCACAGAAAAAAACATAGGTTTCAGGGGTGTTATAGTTAGCTGGCCATTTCACTCGTACAAAACCATAGAAATACCTCCATTATAGTTAGTTCTGCTAACTATAACTCGCGCGCCCGCAATGCACTGCTGATGATGTCACACATTGCATCATTCATGACATGGTCAGTGACATCACTGATGGCATCACTGATAAACTTGTAAACTTGTTGCACACTCAAAGCGTACACATCACGGTGGGTGCACGCATTCTAGCCGCAGAGCTGCTCTAGAGCCAGAGAACCAGGTCAGCAGAGCTGGTCTAGAGTCAGAGAACCAGGTCAGCAGAGCTGCTTTAGAGCCATAGAACCAGGTCAGCAGAGCTGCTCTAGAAGCAGAGAACCAGGGCAGCAGAACTGCTTTAGAGCCAGAGAACCAGGTCAGCAGAGCTCTTTAGAGGGAGAGAACCAGGTCAGCAGAGCTGTTTTAGAGCCAGAAAACCAGGTGAGCATTGCTGCTTTAGAGCCAGAGAACCAGGCCAGCAGAGCTGCTCTAGAGGCAGAGAACCAGGTCAGCAGAGCTGCTTTAGAAGGAGAGAACCAGGTCAGCAGAGCTGCTTTAGAGGGAGAGAAACAGGTCAGCAGAGCTGCTCTAGAGGCAGAGAACCAGGTCAGTATAGCTGATTTAGAGGGACAGAACCAGGTCAGCAGAGCTGCTTTAGAGCCAGAGAACCAGGTCAGCAGAGCTGCTCTAGAGCCAGAGAACCAGGTCAGCAGAAATGCTTTAGAGCCAAAGAACCAGGTCAGCAGATCTGCTTTAGAGCCAGAGAACCAGGTCAGCAGAGCTGCTTTAGAGCCATAGAACCAGGTCAGCAGAGCTGCTTTAGAGCCAGAGAACCAGGTCAGCAGAGCTGCTCTAGAGGCTAAGAACTGGGTCAGCAGAGCTGCTCTAGAGCCAGAGAAACAGGTCAGCAGAGCTGCTGTAGAGCCAGAGAAACAAGGTCAGTAGAGCTGCTTTAGAGGGAGAAAACCAGGTCAGCAGAGCTGCTTTAGAGGGAGAGAACCAGGTCAGAAGAGCTGCTCTAGAGCCATAGAACCGGGTCAGCAGAGCTGCTTTAGAGCCAGAGAACCAGGTCAGCAGAGCTGTTGAGGAGCCAGAGAACCAGATCAGCAGAGCTGCTCTGTAGCCTAAGAAATAGGTCAACAGTCTGCGACTCCTGCTCCCGCACATTTGCGACACATGCGCATTACAGTACGAGATGCTTGCGCGGTTGCGGGTCCCGCGTGACGTCAAATACGTGCTGGGGCGCACTGGGTGCGCGCCTCCCACAAAAAAACGTTATGTTCCAAAATGATATGTATGTGTCGTTAATATACATATTAGGGCAAGAGATTATCTAAGATATTCATAAAAATTATATATTTGTACATATAATAAACTTATATTATTTTTAAATATATTTTCGCGAAGTCGGATGCGTGCATTTTGAGTGCAGAGAATCAGGTGTTTCTGCTTACCTGGTTCTCTGGCTCTAAAGCAGCTCTGCTGACCTGGTTCTGTCCCTCTAAATCAGCTCTACTGACCTGGTTCTCTGCCTCTAGAGCAGCTCTGCTGACCTGTTTCTCTCCCTCTAAAGCAGCTCTGCTGACCTGGTTTCTCTGGCTCTAAAACAGCTCTGCTGACCTGGTTCTCTCCTTCTAAAGCAACTCTGCTGGCCTGGTTCTCTGCGCTAGAGCAGCTCTGCTGGCCTGGTTCTCTCGCTCTAAAGCAGCAATGCTCACCTGGTTCTATGGCTCTAAAGCAGCTCTGCAGACCTGGTTCTCTGGCTCTAGAGCAGCTCTGCTGACCTGGTTCACTGGCTCTAAAGCAGCTCTGCTGACCTGGTTCTCTCCCTCTAAAGAGCTCTGCTGACCTGGTTCTCTGGCTCTAAAGCAGTTCTGCTGCCCTGGTTCTCTGCTTCTAGAGCAGCTCAGCTGACCTGGTTCTATGGCTCTAAAGCAGCTCTGCTGACCTGGTTCTCTGACTCTAGACCAGCTCTGCTGACCTGGTTCTCTGGCTCTAAAGTAGTTCTGCTGACCTGGTTCTCTCCCTCTAAAGCAGCTCTTCTGACCTGGTTTCTCTGGCTCTACAGCAGCTCTGCTAACCTGGTTCTCGGCCACTAGAGCAGCTCTGCTGACCTGGGTCTCTGGCTCTGGAGCAGCTCTGCTGACCTGGGTCTCTAGCTCTACAACGGCTCTGCTGACCTGATTTCTCTGGCTCTAGAGCAGCTCTGATCACCTGGTTCTTTGCACTCACAATGCACGCACCCGACTTCGCGAAAATAGATTTAAAAATAATATAAGTTTATTATATGTACAAATATATTATTTTTATGAATATCTTAGATAATCTCTTGTCCTAATATGTATATTAAAGACACATACATATCATTTTGGAACATAATGTTTTTTTGTGGGAGGCGCGCACCCAGTGCGCCCCAGCACGTATATGACGACACGCTGGACCTGCAACCGTGCAAGCATCTCGTACTGTAATGCGCATGTGTCGCAAATGTGCGGGAGCAGGAGTCGCGGACTGCTGACCTAGTTCTTAGGCTACAGAGCAGCTCTGCTGATCTGGTTCTCTGGCTCCTCAACAGCTCTGCTGACCTGGTTCTCTGGCTCTAAAGCAGCTCTGCTGACCCGGTTCTATGGCTCTAAAGCAGGTCCGCTGACATGGTTCTCTGGCTCTAGAGCAGCTCTTCTGACCTGGTTCTCTCCCTCTAAAGCAGCTCTGCTGACCTGGTTTTCTCCCTCTAAAGCAGCTCTACTGACCTGGTTTCTCTGGCTCTACAGCAGCTCTGCTGACCTGTTTCTCTGGCTCTAGAGCAGCTCTGCTGACCCGGTTCTTAGCCTCTAGAGCAGCTCTGCTGACCTGGTTCTCTGGCTCTAAAGCAGCTCTGCTGACCTGGTTCTTTGGCTCTAAAGCATTTCTGCTGACCTGGTTCTCTGGCTCTAGAGCAGCTCTGCTGACATCGTGCTCTGGCTCTAAAGCAGCTCTGCTGACCTGGTTCTGTCCCTCTAAATCAGCTCTACTGACCTGGTTCTCTGCCTCTAGAGCAGCTCTGCTGACCTGTTTCTCTCCCTCTAAAGCAGCTCTGCTGACCTGGTTTCTCTGGCTCTAAAGCAGCTCTGCTGACCTGGTTCTCTCCTTCTAAAGCAGCTCTGCTGACCTGGTTCTCTGCCTCTAGAGCAGCTCTGCTGGCCTGGTTCTCTGGCTCTAAAGCAGCAATGCTCACCTGGTTCTATGGCTCTAAAGCAGCTCTGCAGACCTGGTTCTCTAGCTCTAGAGCAGCTCTGCTGACCTGGTTCACTGGCTCTAAAGCAGCTCTGCTGACCTGGTTCTCTCCCTCTAAAGAGCTCTGCTGACCTGGTTCTCTGGCTCTACAGCAGCTCTGCTGACCTTTTTCTCTGGCTCTAGAGCAGCTCTGCTGACCCGGTTCTTAGGCTCTAGAGCAGCTCTGTTGGCCTGGTTCTCTGGCTCTAAAGCAGCTCTGCTGACCTGGCTCTATGGCTCTAAAGCAGCTCTGCTGACCGGGTTCTCTGGCTCTAGAGCAGCTCTGCTGACCTGGTTCTATGGCTCTAAAGCAGCTCTGCTGACCTGGTTCTCTCCATCTAAAGCAGCTCTGCTGACCTGGTTCTCTCGCTGTAAAGCAGCTCTTCTGACCTGGTTTCTCTGGCTCTACAGCATCTCTGCTGACCTGTTTCTCTGGTTCTAGAGCAGCTCTGCTGACCCGGTTCTTAGGCTCTAGAGCAGCTCTGCTGACCTGGTTCTCTGGCTCTAAAGCAGCTCTGCTGACCTGGTTCTGTCCCTCTAAATCAGCTTTACTGACCTGGTTCTCTGCCTCTAGAGCAGCTCTGCTGACCTGTTTCTCTCCCTCTAAAACAGCTCTGCTGAGCTGGTTTCTCTGACTCTAAAGCAGCTCTCCTGACCTGGTTCTCTCCTTCTAAAGCAGCTCTGCTGACCTGGTTCTCTGCCTCTAGAGCAGCTCTGCTGGCCTGGTTCTCTGGCTCTAAAGCAGTTCTGCTGCCCTGGTTCTCTGCTTTTAGAGAAGCTCTGCTGACCTGGTTCTATGGCTCTAAAGCAGCTCTGCTGACCTGGTTCTCTGGCTCTAGGCCAGCCTTGCTGACCTGGTTCTCTGGCTCTAAAGTAGTTCTGCTGACCTGGTTCTCTCCCTATAAAGCAGCTCTGCTGACCTGGTTCTTTGGCTCTAAAGCAGCTCTGCTGGCCTGGTCCTCTGGCTCTAAAGCAGCTCTGCTGACCTGGTTCTCTGCCTCTAAAGCAGCTCTGTTGACCTGGTTTCTCTGGCTCTACAACAGCTCTGATGATCTGCTTCTCTGGCTCTAGAGCAGCTCTGCTGACCTAGTTCTTAGGCTGTAGAGCAGCCCTGCTGACCTGGTTCTCTGGGTCTACAACAGCTCTGCTAACCTGTTTCTCTGGCCCTAAAGCAGCTCTGATGACCCGGTACTATGGCTCTAAAGCAGTTCTGCTGACCTGGTTCTCTGGCTCTAGAGCATCTCTGCTGGCCTGTTCCCTTGGCTCTAAAGCAGCTGTGCTGACCTGGTTCTCTCCCTCTAAAGCAGCTCTGCTGACCTGGTTCTCTCGCTCTAAAGCAGCTCTGCTGACCTGGTTCTATGGCTCTAAAGCAGCTCTGCTGACTTTGTTCTCTGGCTCTGGAGCAGCTCTGCTGACCTGGTTTCTCTGTCTCTACAGCAGCTCTGCTGACCTGGTTCTCTAGCTCTAGAGCAGCTCTGCTGACCTGGTTCTATGGCTCTAAAGCAGCTCTGCTGACTTTGTTCTCTGGCTCTGGAGCAGCTCTGCTGACCTGGTTCACTGACTCTAAAGCAGCTCTGCTGAACTGGTTATTTGGCTCTAAAGCAGCTCTGCTGGCCTGGTTCTCTGGCTCTAAAGCAGCTCTGCTGGCCTGGTTCTCTCCCTCTAAAGCAGCTCTGCTGACCAGGTTCTCTGGCTCTACAACAGCTCTGCTGATCTGGCTCTCTGGCTCTAAAGCAGCTCTGCTAACCCGGTTCTATGGCTCTAAAGCAGTTCTGCTGACCTGCTTCTCTGTCTCTAGAGCATCTCTGCTGACCTTGTCCCTTGGATCTAAAGCAGCTCTGCTGACCTGGTTCTCTCCCTCTAAAGCAGCTCTGCTGACCTGGTTCTCTCGCTCTAAAGCAGCTCTACTGACCTGGTTTCTCTGGCTCTACAGCAGCTCTGCTGACCTGTTTCTCGGGCTCTAGAGCAGCTCTGCTGACCCGGTTCTGAGGCTCTACAGCAGCTCTGCTGACCTGTTTCTCGGGCTCTAGAGCAGCTCTGCTGACCCGGTTCTGAGGCTCTAGAGCAGCTCTGTTGACCTGGTTCTCTGGCTCTAAAGCAGCTCTGCAGACCTGGTTCTCTGGCTCTAGAGCAGCTCTGCTGACCCGGTTCTTAGGCTCTAGAGCAGCTCTGTTGACCTGGTTCTCTGGCTCTAAAGCAGCTCTGCTGACCTGGTTCTATGGCTCTAAAGCAGCTCTGCTGACCTGGTTCTCTGGCTCTAGAGCAGCTCTGCTGACCTGGTTTCTCTGGCTCTACAGCAGCTCTGCCAACCTGGTTCTCGGCCTCTAAAGCAGCTCTGCTGACCTGGTTCTCTCGCTCTAAAGCAGCTCTACTGACCTGGTTTCTCTCGCTCTACAGCATCTCTGCTGACCTGCTTCTCTGGTTCTAGAACAGCTCTGCTGACCCAGTTCTTAGGCTCTAGAGCAGCTCTGTTGACCTGGTTCTCTGGCATGGTGATGGGTGGTGGTGGTGAGGGATGTGTGTGTGAGGGTGCAAGTGAGGGTGGGTTGGTGTTGATTTTGCTGGGTGTATGTGGGTGTGCTTTTGTATGAGGTGCTGATGGTGTGTGAGTTGTGTGATGGGTGAGTTGTGAGTGTGTCTGTGATTGCTGGGTGATGGTGTTTGCTGCTGGCTGTGTCTCCTGTTTGCAAGGGGTGATGGTAGTGATTGTAGTCCTTTATATATTTGGAGTTGTGGGTGTGTCTTTGTCCCATTTTTTTTATTTACTATTTATTGGCTTTGTCATTGCTTGTTTGGTGTTTTTTTTGTCTTTTTACCTTTGGGTTTTTTAGGCATGAAGGAGACGTTCATGTGACGGAAATGGATGCTGCTGTTGTCTTGTGCGAGCTTCTCCGCCTCGTTCACGCTGCCTATCATCTGTGTTTGATACGCGTCGGTCGTGGCTGTCTCTGTTGCTTGTGTGCCCGGTTGTCTGTGCGTGTCGGTCGTGCGGCTTGTTCTCCGTGTGAGTCGGTCTGGTTTTACACGCATTGCATCGTACTGCATGGATCGGACATCGCGGGTTCGGGTCGGTTGGGTTCATTCTGGGTTTGTGTCGGTCGGTGAAAATCGCGTCGGGTTTCCGTCCGGATCACTATTTTCCCTACGGCTCAGTCGTACGGCTTGTATTCTGTACGTTTCGGTTGTAATTCACTCATGTTGCATCGTACTACACGGGTCGTACGGCGCTGGCCCGTGTCGGACGGTATTCGGTCCAGGTCCGTGTCGGTCGGTTCATTTTGCGGCCAGAAGCGGAATCGGCCCCTAAGTGTTTAAGAATAACTATTGCACTCACTGGAGTGGGAATAGTAATTTTTACATTCCCGCTATCTAACACTTTCCATACTGTTCCACTCACTGGAGTGAGAATAGTAGTTTTTACCCTCCTGCTATCCAACACTTTCCCTACTGTTCCACTCACTGGAGTGGGAATAGTAATTTGTACCCACCTGCTATCCAACACATTCCATATTTTTGCACTTGTTGGAGTGTGAATACTAATTTCATTCCCTACGCTATGCAACGTTTTTATTATTGTAGTGTAAAATATGAATTTACATAATAATATTAATATGAATATTTAAATTATTGTATATTATTTATTTTTAAATAAATATATTAGGTATATATATATATATCTACATATATATATAAAATATGAATTTACATAACACATATTAATATGACTATTTAAATTATTGTATAGTATTTATTTTTAAATAAATATAATAGGTATATATATATATATATATTCTAACATATGCCAAAGGCAAAAATGGAACTGGTCCAATCATTTTTGTCCACAGATTGAGAAAGCTAGGAAACACGTCAACAAATCTGTTTCTGCTTTCCTCCGAGACTATGGTATGGGTTCCATTTACCACAACAACTTGCGTTACGACATGCAAGACATTTATAGAGGAGATGGTGTACACTTCACTGATGAAGGGAACAGAGTCTTCCTCTTGAACCTTAGACTCTGCATCGGTACTTACTTGTAGGTACCACTAAAAAATCACTTCATAAACACAACGGCTCTTTTTAGAGCCCCCTAATATCTAAACACTTAAATCTGAATTTTATTTCTTTTTTTAATTTTTTTTTCTACCGTACGAGTACGGTAAGCTTACCGTACGCGTACTCCGCGATTTTTTTTTAAAATTAATAAATGTTTTTTTCGTACTTTTGTGTCCTTCTTTGACCCCCTTTCAAATGTTAGGGGGTCTGTAACTCTCTTCCTTGCCCCCTTTTCAAGTTATCTCCCTTTTTTTTCTGTGTGAAACACACGAAATGGCGGCCGACACTTCCTGATTTCGTCTGATTCGAATGTTTACAGTCATGTGACAACCAATCAGATTTGAGCTCGCGCACGGCACCGTACGCGTACGGTAAGCTTACCGTAAGCGCACGGAGCGCGCTTACAGATATATATATTGATTTAAATGCTATTTTCTCAGGAACTACTGAACAGATTTACACCAGACCTACAAAAGGCACATACTTGACCTGCAGAATACCTCTCTGCCAAATTACAAGTAATTCTGTTCAGCCGTTCGGGCTGTAGCTCGGACTAAAGGTCCTATGGAAAAATGCATGGGGAAAACGCGTTTTGGGACCCCCCTTTTTTCTCAGCCCCCGCTTGACGAATCACCCCGAGACTTTCAGGGTAGGAGCGGAGCGTAGCGCCCCATTAGTTTTGAAAATTTCGCGAGGATTCGTCAACCAGCGCAAAAGTTATTTAAAATAGAATTTTGAGATTTCCTATGGAAACACGGTCCTAACTATAACTACCTACTGGCGACCGCCAGTAGGTAATATGGTCCGTACCTGCTTTTGGATCGTATCAAGGATCGTTCCAGGATTTTGGCTATCATATATATATATATATATATATATATATATATTCACTGAAAAAACCATAGGTTTCAGGGGTGTTATAGTTAGCTGGACTTTTCACTTGTACAAAACCATTGAAATTCCCCTGTTATAGTTAGTTCAGCTAACTATAACTCGGGCGCCCGCAATGCACTGCTGATGACGTCACATATTACATCACTCATGACATGGTCAGTGACATCACTCATGACATCACTGATGACATCTCAAATGACATCACTGATGACATCACTGATGACATCATCCAGTGAATGTGTGTTTTTCTGAAAATTAAATATGTTTTATATATGTATATCTCAAGGTCGATGGAAGAATAAATGGGTATATAAGTGTCTAAATGGATGATTTGTTTTTGAAAAATTGATTGTGTAACTGACTGATTAAGTGTATCATAGTGAATACATGGCTTAGTGAGTAATGTTTAAATATGTAAATATCTGTATCAGTCTCTCACTTTGTGTATAAGTGGCTGCATGGGTTGGTGAGTAGCTACATGGGTGTCTATATAGGTTATTAGTTGGTTTTTTGAGTATCAGTCTGAGTGTCTGCATGGTTCGGTGGGGGGTATTACGTAGTGCATAGGTGCATGAATGAGTGACTCACTGTTTGTATGTGTTGAACACAGCATGTGTGCAGGACTGTATGGGTGGATGAGTGTGTGTATGGGTGTGTTAGTGAGTGAATGACTGTCTCAATAGTGTCTTTATGAGTAACTACATATGTTTTAAACTAGTATATGTGACTATTGGTGTATATATGTGAGTATATGTGAGAGTGAGAGATTGAAAGAGTTCCTGTATGAATAAGTATGTGTTTCTATAAGTGATTGTTTAAAAGACTAAGTATGTGTACGTTTCCGTAGAAGTAAGTATGGTGGTGTGTGTATAACTGTATATGCAAGTAAATGTATGTTTGATTCTTTATTAGCATGAGTGACTATGTGTGTGAGTAACTCTATGGATGAGTGGCATTGTGTAACAGGATGTATAGGTGTATGAGTACATATGATGAGTGAGTACATGTATGAGTGACTGTATAGGACTGTTGGTGAATGAGTGGATGTGTATGTGGATCTTAGAATTACTGAAGAGGTTGTTGTAACTGGTATTGGTATGTCCATTGTTTTGAAAATTTTAGTCTCTATTTTTGAATGTGTGTATCAAAGGTTATATTAGGGTGAGAGGAGGTCTGCCACTCTATCACAAGGATGATGTCATCAGTGATGTCATCAGTGATGTCATTTGAGATGTCATCAGTGATGTCATGAGTGATGTCACTGACCATGTCATGAGTGATGTAATATGTGACGTCATCAGCAGTGCATTGCGGGCGCCCGAGTTATAGTTAGCTGAACTAACTATAACGGGGGAATTTCAATGGTTTTGTACAAGTGAAAAGTCCAGCTAACTATAACACCCCTGAAACCTATGGTTTTTTCAGTGAATTTCTGAGGTTTTTTAAATGCTAATTCCTAACTATAACGTGCCTGAAACCTATGGTTTTTTCTGTGAATTTCAAAGGTTTTTTAAATGCTAATTTCTAACTATGCCTACAGAGATAGGACATGTGAAGAAAGAAGAAAAAATGCACAGAAAGAAACAAAAGAAGTGCAGAAAGAAGCAACAGAAGTCCTCAAATACGAAGATAAGTGCAGGAAGAAGGATAACGTGCAGAAAGAACAAAAAGAAGAGCAGAAAGAAGCCTTGTTGCAAAATCATCCTGTACCCTCAACTTTTTCAGACGGATACTGGTGGTAACTGAGCCTGACTAACCAGTCCTAGAGCCAGTGCTATGTTAAAAGACACTTAGAATACAGTGAAAACACCTACATACACTAGGGAACATTATGCGTTGGGGTCCCCCTGTGATTAGCATGACCTCCTCTGTAAGCCCCTAGTATATAAGAGGGCATGGGGATTAAAACTACCTCTTAAAACAGGCCACAGGGCGTTTTTGCACACGTTAACTCAGGCCCCGTCCCCTCCCTTCACCACTGTGTAAACACGCCCTGTGTCCATTTTTAGTTGGGAGATTAAGTTCATTTGAATCCTGAGGGTCCCTGGGGTCCAACTAGCCCACTAGGTACCTCCAGTAAGTGCCACAGAGCTGCGTTGCAGAGAGGTGTAAAAAGTGACACGGCCTGGACCACCTCTCTGCAATGCAGCTCAGTGGCGCTTACTGGAAGCACTTGGTGGGCTAGTTAGCCCCCAGGGGCCCTCAGTATTGAAGGGAAATTATATCCCCAATTTAAAACGTGCCATAGTGCGTGTTTGCACACGTCACCTCAGGCCCCGTCCCCTCCCTTCACCACTGTGTAAACGCGCCCTGTGGCTGTTCTAAGTTGAGAGATTAAGTCCCCTTGAATCCTAAGGGTCCCTAGGGTCAAACTAGACCACTAGGTACCTCCAGTAAGCGCCACAGAGCTGCGTTGCAGAGAGGTGTAAAAAGGCGCTTGGCCTCAGAACACCTGGCTGCAGCGCAGCTCCCTGGCGCATACTGGAGATACCTGTTGGGGGCGCGTTTGCAGAGTGCTGCACGGAGGGGGCATGGCCTCCGGCACGATGCCAGTCTTTTATTTATTTTAGTTTTTTAAGAAGGGGGGCTGTTTGGTTCCCCTTCTTATTCTAATTTATTGGCCCTGATGACCCCATCCCCCAGGGCCAGTCTCCTAATTATATTTTTTTGACCCCAATCCCCAGGGCCGGCCACTGTTTTTTATTATTTTTAAAAAATATATATTTATAGACACACCTAGGACATGCTGGACAAACCGTACGTACCTATCACCATGACGATTTGCGTGATATTCATTAAAAGGCGACTATGCATGCAATGAATCCACGTGGAATGTATTTACACCACTAGTGAAGCTCTGACATGTCTGATGCCCTACCGTGCCTAATCCCGGTAGACACCCTTGTCGTTTATTTATACAAACTTGGGTAGCTATTGACGGGCACATTTAATACACATGCACACCAAGCCATTCAAAGGGGATTCGACAAAAATTCGACCAAAACTATGCAAGAAACCCCCCTCACGGTTAATAAAACACACATCCACTGCCGGATGTGTAATACTTTTTATTTTACTCTCTGGAAAGGGGACGAACATCACTTGAGAGTCACAGCGCGCTCCTGACAGAGCCCAATGCTGTGTTACACCCACCATTGCCTGCCGTGTGCCACACACCTCTGTGTTGTATTCCACTAGCTAGTGCATATGCTATGACACTCTCTAGCCCATGTGCACTGTAACACCACCCCGTGAATATGTCATGCCACACTTGTCTTCGCACGGGTTATATTGCCCCATCTAACGTGCCTTTCTCGATGCCTATGTTATAACGCACAGTGCTATGCCATACATATTACAATCTGGGATCCATATCTTTGTCACAGTGCATATGCAACCTTACACTCCCCAGCACATATTTTATATTACAACTTTAGAGACTAGTTAGGTTACACAACACTGCCCTGTGCATATTACACTCCAAGGCGCATATCGCATAGCACGCGCTAGTGCCTGTGCTATCTCGCGCTCTCCAATGAATCTGTCATTGCGCACAATGTATTGCATATTATATTTCACGCCCGGTTCATCTTATATCACACTTTTTGGTGCATAGTTTATACCATACACTATATCTAGTTTTCATTTTCAATCGTGCTCTCAGGACTATGTTCTATATAACACTGTGTTCACCTACCCTTTTCACGGGCATTACATTTTGCGATAGGGGGTGGAGGGTCAGGGGGTGTTTCTGCCAAGTGAGCCCGGAGTCACAGTCACAAACGTCCTCTTCTTCCTGAATAAAAGTGAGATTATGCTGCATACTTGTTCATATTTTAAGTAGTTCGCACAGACACAATGTTTTAAAAACAATAAAGTTCCTAATACCCGCCTTCTCTGAACAGTTAGCTTGCTGCCCCATCCCCTTCCTCCCTATCCTCTGTTGTGTGAATCCATGGACTAGCCTCCTCCCTCCTGCCATGCATGGTCTGATGTGCTGCCACTGCCCTCAGTATGATGTACCAGTCCACTCCTCCTGCCCTCCATTGCCCAATTCTATGCCCCATCATTGACCTCCTGCTTAAACTCTGTGCTTAGCTTGCTGCCCCTATTCTCCTTCCCCCTGCCCTCCGATGTCTTTGTGCATGCCCCTGCTCCATCCTTTTTGCCCACCATGTCCCATGGACCTGCCACTCCTATCTACTCTGAGTGTTCTGTTGAGCTGCCACTCCCCTCCCACCTGCCTAGCATTGTCAGATGACTGTAACCTGTCCCTGTCACCTCCACCCTGCCTGTCCACATGCCATGCCCCTATCCTCTTCCTCCTGTCCTACATGGTCCATTGTACTGCCACACCCTTCTGCCCTCCCTGGTCTGTTGTGCTGCAGCTGCTCCTCCTGCCTGCCCCGTGTGGTCTGTTGTGAGGTCCCTTCCCCTGAACTTTCTTGTCTGTGCACAGGTCCTGACCCTCCCTTCTATCCTCCATCGTCCTTTGTGCATGCCCCTCCACCCTCCTTCTTGCCCATCATAGCCATTGTGCTGCCACTAACCCTCCCACTTGCCATGCATGGTCTTCTGTGCTGCCATGGCCCCTCCCACCTTCCCTGTGTGGTCAGTTAGCTGCCCCTGACCCCCTCCCACCTTCCCTCCATGGTCTGTGTGTATGCCATCACAGTCTCACTGTTGCTCTTCATGGTGTGTCTTGCTTCTAGTGCCCATCCTGCCTGACCTCCATGGCTATCTTGCTTCTCCTGCCCTGCCCCCTTGCCCCCAGCCCTACTCCCTCCCTCCTGGCTTGTCTGTTCCATTGTAATGCCCCTGATCCGTCCCTCCTGCCCTTTATGGTCTGTTATGCTGCAGCTTTCTCTCCTGTCTGTCCATTATGGTCAGCTAGCTACCATTGCCTCTTGCCCCTCTGTTCTCTGTTGTCCATGTGCATGGTCCTGTCCCCTCCCTCTTGCTTTCTATGGATTGTTGTGCTGCACTCCCGTGTGGTTACATTGAAAAAGAGGATATTGTAGACAGGAGACAGATCAAATAAAGCCCATTTGAGCTTAAAAACATTGGACGTTTCCTGGCTGAATCGGGTCTGTTGGCATGTATGGTTGTACTACCATTGCCTCTTCCTTCTGCCCACAATGGTCTATTACATTGCCACAGGCTTGAAGGAGGGTAGATTTTGTATCACAGGGGGCCCCTGGCCCGTTCTGTCCACACCTGAAGTATGAGACCCTTGTCCTTGCCCTGCCAGCTGCATTTGTAGGCCGTATTAAATTGACCAGCGGGTCCTGTGTTGCTATATAATTATCCTGAGACATCCTTACCACTCAGCCAGTATAAAACCCCTGTGTAGGCCCTTCTGTTCAATATGTAGGCCTCTTTGTTAAATTGACCATAGCTCTGCAATTTTAGTGTATAGCAGTCTGAAGGCAGGTCTGCGAGGCCTTCTGCTCCAAACCAGTAGCCCCCACCCTACCCGAGTGCTCCGTGCTCGGTATCAAAGTTCAACATCCCCCTGAAGCTGTCGACATACAGTAGGCTGCATCCTGGACTGGTACTTGCTTCCTGGGCAGGTTTCCCGCTTTTAAGGAAGTGGCAACCGCAGAGCGTCAAGTTAGGAGAACTGAGGAGATTTTATACATGAATATATTGAATTCCCGTACAATACCCATTATTTTCTGCTTGCTCTATGGAACTTACGATAAGCGATTGGCCTGAGAGACTGACCTTTTCACCCAGTCCATTGTCAGCATTAAGTGGGTAAATGACGAAATGTCTGGTAAAATCTGCAGACGAAGCTTTTGGGTAGCATACGTAGGTAGATGTAGCGTGCAAAGGAGCCCACAAAATGATATAAAAAGGGAGCACCCACAGATATCGACGGACTACCTCGCCGTCTGTATGTAGGTTAACAGGCAGTGCAGGTTTTCCCCAAGAGCTGGGAGCTCTTGTCTTCCTTTGCTTAAAATGTCTTGCTCTGCTTTGCTTGAAGTATCTTATTCTATTTTACCTATATGAAATGTCATGTTATGTTTAACCATTGTTCTCTTTACTTTTGCATTTAAAAGATTTTGTATTGTAATTGCAGGAATGCTTGCTCTAAGAGTAAACGTGAGTGTTCCTAGGTAACATTTTCCTTGGTGTAACTTGTTTCTCATGATGCATTTATAGATGTGTTTTCTCTCTCTCTCTGTCAGTACATTAATTGAGATACAGAGAATATCATGACAGCTGTATGATTATCTGGATTCTGTATTTTGTACTTTATGTCTCTATTCTGCGGTTTCTTTGAAGTTGCATCTTCTCATTAAACTGCCATTGTATTCTGCCTCCAATTCCATGTCTCATATGTCTGTTTTCTTCATTTTTGGAGCAAGCGCTCCTAGGCACCCCGGCTCAAATTAAGGTGCCCCTTTTGTCCCTGACTCACTCTCCTGCTCAGTTCTGTGGTGGCTCCCGGGGATCTGGGGACCGCCCCTAGCTTCCTTGACCCGTAATAGATCTTGCCTCCAACAGCCTCTCTTGCAAGTCCTGTATTGTTGGTTTGTTGCCCCTGCCCCCCTTTCCACTGCCCTCCAAAGTCTGTTGTGCTTCCACGGCCCTTCCTGCCTGCTCAGTGTGGTTAAATTGTTGCCTTTGCACCCTCCTACCTGCCTTCAATTTTCAGAGTCCGTGCCCCTGGCCTCTGCCTCTCAACAGTATCCTAATGAACAACTAGATTGCTAACATTCTATACTTATTACAAAAGTGTGGAACGCCTGACATCATCTTGATGTAATCAAAACTGTAATACCTAGAGCATTTCCTTAAGAAATTACATATATGAGAGGGTCTTATTGGCATCACAATTATGGTTAGTGCTCTAAAAGGCTAAAATAAGGACATATTTTCTGAGTTTTCAAATAGCGACAAAGCACTTTTAAATTATTTGTTATCTTTATGTTTTTTTATCCAGTTGACCACTTGATTAAATGTTGCACTTAGGGGAGATGATGTGGTGTTACTTCTAGAACTGCAGACTTTGCAACTGGGGAACCAGGTTGAAGTTTCTGCTTCAGCTCGACATTCTGTGATTCTGGTCAAATCACTTAGTCTCCACATGTCTACAACCAAAATGAATGTGTTCTTGTGTGATGTAACCAATGCTCATGTAAAGCACTCCAATACCTGACAAGTCTGCACTATATAACACTGCAAAAACACAAAATAATAAGTGTTTTGCACACTTCTGTCATTGGGCTATATTTGGGCTACATCTGGGTGATTTTGGGCTACATTTGGGCTCTTTTGTCTCCGGTGGCCATCTTGGGAGATTTATTTGTTATGAAGTTTCCTAATTTCCTCATGTACTGCAGTCTCCTCAGTAGGAAATGCTTTCAGTTTTTTACTTTGATTCCATCATGAAGGTATTCAGATATGTCACACATTTGCCATAAATTCTGAATGTTAGCACTCTAGTTGCTCATTAGATCATTGTAGTAAAACTACTGCACCATGGAAGTCTGCTCCTGGTATTAAAAGTGCATGTTTCAGTCTGCATGTCAGAATTTTTTTAATGAAATAGAAGAGGATTTGAGAAGTCACTCAAAATGTGCCCTCATTTTCTTTCTTCAGCATTAATCATAATTTCTATGGCAAAATGAACCTCCTCATTGTGTTCCTTTTTAAATTAAATGTTTTAAGTGTTACCAGTTTATTCCAATCAAGATGGCTTCAGGTGTGCCATACTTTTGTCATAATGAAGACAGTAAGCGCTCTAGTTGTTTTTAAGAACATTCTGGGACATTCTGTCATTGGGCTATACTTGGGCTACATCTGGGTGATATTTGGGCTACATTTGGGCTCTTTTGTCTCTGGTGGCCATCTTGGGAGACTTATTTGTTATGAAGTTTCCTAATTTCCTCATTTACTGCAGTCTCCTCAGTAGGAAATACTTTCAGTTTTTTACTTTGATTCCATCAAGAAGGCATTCAGATGTGTCACACATTTGCCATAAATTCAGAATGTTAGCACTCTTTTTGCTCATTAGATCACTGTAGTAAAGCTACTGCTCACCAGGGAAAACTGCTGCTGGTATTGAAAGTGCATGTTTCA
Source organism: Triturus cristatus (assembly GCF_964204655.1). NCBI lineage: Eukaryota > Metazoa > Chordata > Amphibia > Caudata > Salamandridae > Triturus > Triturus cristatus. The sequence continues at coordinate 1,880,311,211 of NC_140589.1, forward strand.
GTCTGCATGTCAGAATTTTTTAATGAAATAGAAGAGGATTTGAGAAGTCACTCAAAATGTGCCCTAATTTTTCTTTCTGCAGCACTAATCATACTTTTTATTGAAAAATGAACCCCCTCATTTTGTTCCTTTTTAAATTAAATGTTTTAAGAGTTACCACTTTAATCCAAGCAAGATGGCTTCAGGTGTGCCATACGTTTATCATAAGTGGGACTGTTAGCGCTCTAGTAGTTCTTTGGAACACTCTGGGAAGCTGCAGTAGAACACAAAGGAATCAACTGACAGTCTCTGCCCTTGTTGGATGTACATGTTTTACTGAGAATGTCAGACTTCATTCTCACATGACTGAGAAAGATAATGTGAATTTACAGAAAATAAGCTCTCAGTTTAGCCTATAGATCACCTTCCAAACCTCTGTGGTAAAAGCATGAGAAAATATTTTTCTCTCAATCATGATATCCCAGCAGAAGGCTTTTTCACATGGTGAAATCACCTTAGAACATACCACAATTCCTAAAATGAGTATGGTACCATCAACAAATGATTTATAATGTAACTAAAGTCTTAAAACCTTCTATTAACTGCAATGCTTTTTAATGAGGTGCTATCATGTATATTGGTCCCAAGATGGCTGCCAACACTTCTTGGATGAAGTGCTGACAGCCAATCAGATCTCAGGATGAGATGTGTGGTTAGGCTCCGCCCACATATATATATGCTTTTAAATGCTATTTTCTCAGGATCTACTGAACAGATTTACACCAAACCTACAAAAGGCACTTCCTTGACCTGAGGACTACCTCTCTGCCAAATTTCAAGTAATTCTGTTCAGCCGTTCGGGCTGTAGCTGTGTCTAAAGGTCCTATGGAAAAATGCATGGGAAAAACGCGTTTTGGGACCCCCCTTTTATCTCAGCCCCCGCTTGACGAATCCCCCCGAGACTTTCAGGGTAGGAGCGGAGCGTAGCGCCCCACCTATTTTGAAAAATTCGCGAGGATTCGTCAACCGGCGCCAAAGTTATTCAAAATAGAATGTTGCGGATTTCCTATGGAAACGTGGTCCTAACTATAACTACCTACTGGCGACCGCCAGTAGGTAATATATATATATATATATATATATATATATATATATATATATATATAAACACCCCTTCCGCTTCTTTTCTAAGAAACAGGTCTGACACAGCTGGGATCATGAGTAATCAGGACTTTAATTCCACCATAAGACACAATAATTATGCGTATCTTCAATAAGTCTTGCACCTGGGACGCGTTTCGGCGACTGTCTTCTTCTTGCCAGTGCTGTGCTTGACTGTAAGATATTTTAAAATTTTGCGGGGTTTTTTGTTACTCACGGAGGCTTCTCATTGGAGCAGCGCTGACGTCACAGAGAGAGGGCGTGGATAGTTCCCAAAGTGAGTACTTTCCCTCTATCTCTCCTCCGTAATACCCCATTATGTCCATCTTGCCTGTAGAGAATCCTGTGCAGTCCACATTTGAAGGCTAAGGTAGGTACCCTGCCCCAGTGTCTGATAGCGCTACGACTCCGTCGTCCATGGAAGGCTTGTTCCTCTCTCAGGCAGGAATACAGGCGGTCTGCCCTGTTGCTCACCGATCCTCTCAGTGGTAAATCCACTGCTCTCTCCCCAATACCTAACCAACATTCAGGTTGGGGGGGCGCCGCTTATATGCATCCCTGCATTATACCAACAGCTGTCGGCTTCCATGGAGCTCCAAAACGAGAGGCATGCCAGGAAATGCGGAGCCGACCTCCACCTTTAACATAAACACCACTCCCGCTTCTTTTCTAAGAAACAGGTCTGACACAGCTGGGATCATGAGTAATCAGGACTTTAATTCCGCCATAAGACATATATATATATATAATTATATTTTAATAATGTTTTAGAAAATGTATAATTAAGAATATTATTTTTTAATATTATTAAGTTAATATATGTAAAAAAATAATTAAAATGGTGTTTTTACATTACATTTATTATTTTTTACATTTTAAGCTTTTTTACATTATTTTATCTATGTTTTACTTAATTGTGTTTATTATTCAATAATTTTTATATCAGTTTTAATACATTTAAATAAATCGATATTTTAGTTACCTATATTTTTAACAGCAATATTTTGTATTCGATATTTAAGTCCTTACCTGTTTGTACTTAGGGTCTCGGTATTCTGTCCCTCAATATTTTGGCTTCGATATTCTGGGCAGTCGATATTCTGTCCCTCAATATTTAGTCACTGATCCCTCTGAACAGTGGGTGGGTCAATATGGGAAAAGATGAATTAATGGATCAATTGTTTATTTTTAAAATGTTTATGAGATTTATATTTGGACAATGTTTTCCTTCCTATGTCAAATCCCTTTACATTACATTTAGATTAGTAATTTTACAGATTAACACCTTTACTATTAAATGCCCTTCAAAGCATGCCAACTCTGCAATTTGCTCCTTCTGTGAGCATTTAAAGGAAACAGAGAAGCATTTTCTATTCTTTGGTCTAATTTATATGCAGCCGCAGAATAAGTGGATTCATCTGATATGCTTGCTTTTGGGTTTACTGAATTACTAGATAGAATTATGAATCTTAAAATAGGACATATATGAAGGTATAGTTTCTAGCCTGATTAGATTTTGCATAGTGTTTGGCTAATAAGGAAGAATAAGGTAGATATAATTAGGATTTGTGATGATTATTAATTATGCCTTCAATGGGAACAGTGCTGTTTATTGAAGGGTTTACTGTTGATTTAAAGTTTAATTAATCCACTAAAGTATTTTGCATATGACAAGTGTATTTATTTGTATCATATGGGGTTATTCTCCTAATACAAACATAGATCTTTTAAAGCTACAACAGTTAACAATCCAGCAATTTAAGGACATTTGTACATCTAGCTCTGGTATAGGTTGCTCTAATGAGTACAATGTCACCTGCCAAATATCATGGTTTCTTTTACTATGTTTAAAACTGTTTTTAGTATTTGTATTTGTTCACTTATTATGGTTTATGAATTTGTGTATTTTTTAAAGATGAAAACTTATCCAAAATCAACATCCATTATTAAATAATAATTAATGTAAAATTTGCAACAACTAATTATTAATTCATCAATTAAAAATAAATTACTTCCCAACATTTTCCCCTATAAACACCACAATACACACCTAAAATAATTACACCGTAAACATAATAAATTGCCAATTAAATAATTAAAATGAACAACAAAATATTACATAATCAATAAAAAATAATTTACACATTTAACACTATAACATCTCAATTCAAAATTATTAATAAATACAAATTATTCTATAATTTTAATATAATTAAATTACTTCCCAACCTATCCCCCTGAAAACCCACAACCCGATTTGGTACTAAAAAAGCAATATTCAAATAAAAAATAATGGGGCCTATGCATCAACAATGACATTTGCGATTCCTTATTAGCGAAAAATAAGGAATCGCTAATAAGGAATAGCAAAAGGCTATGCATGTAGGAATCGCTATTCAAATAGCGATTCCTTAATATTCCTTATTACCGAATCGGTAATACCGAATCGGTAATAAGGAATACCTACCCATTCATTCCTATGGGCTTGGAGGCCCATAGGAATGAATGTAAAGCCAGTCTGTATTAGCGATTCGGTATTACCGAATCGCTAATAGCGGGAGCACTTTCAAGGGTGCCAGGGTGTCAAAAGGACACCCTGTTGCACCCATGAAAATGATATGTGCACAAAAGTTGCACACACACATGCTCTAAGGGCATGTGTGTGCGCAACATGAAACTTTGAAAAATACACAAAAGTGCATTTTTCAAAGTTTTTGCAAATTACCATGCAGTTCATCTTCATGGTAATTTGCTCCCCCTATTAGCGAAATCGCTAATTTTTTAACTTTGATGCATTGCATTTAAGGAATCTCACTTTGGGATTCCTTAAATGCAATCGTTATTTAAGGAATCGGTATTTAAGGAATCCCTATTTAAAGAATCGCTATTTAAGGATTCCTTAAATAGCGATTTCTGCTTTTGGGTTGATGCATTGGGATTGGGTATTTTTTACTTAATACCTGGAGCTATTACCGAATCTGTATTTTACCGACTGGATTTTGGGTTGATGCATGAGGCTGAATAAGAACTACTAAAGATAATAAATACATTTTATATATTTAGATGACTTCCCACCCCATTCCCCTATAAACCCACAACCCGCTATAGAACTAAAAACAAAAAATTCCAAATTTTTTTTTTACTAACTATTAAAATTTTAACACATATAATAAAAATACAAACAATTCTTATACAAAAAATACATGCATCACATACATATAAAATATATACTAAAATACATAACATTGATACAAAAATCAACATTTTTAATAGCTACATTTTTTCAAACGATTTTGAACACTTCGATATTTTTTACATCGATATTACTTAGCCTAAGTCGGTATTCTTGACCACGATATTTTTTCTGTCGATATTCTTGACACAATATTTTTGCATATTTGTGATATATTTTTTACTCGATATTCTGTCTTTGCACCCTGCATAGTATATGACTCCCTTAATCACAAGATATTTGCAACATCTTGTCTAAATTAGGCCCCAGATCAATCTTGAGCAACCAACAGGTGAGATTGTTAAGGCAGACAATATCAACCTTGTTTAGCTCTGGATGAAAGCTGACCTTTTTTTCTTAAAGAACTATCATCTGATGAAATAATTTCAGTCATCTAGAGGGCAAAACACAGGCTCACCTAAATATCCCACTGTGGCTGAAAATATGAAACAAATGGTCATGTTGTTACAAGATAAATAGTTTTTAAATAAAGGAGTATTCCCCTCATGATGGAAAAATGCATTTAAAAAACCTTGGAAAAAGCAATGCTACCATACCTTAATAACTATTGACAAAGATTGTGGAAATATTATTTTTTATTCAATTTTGATCTGTTGGACTTTGCCCTCTTTGTATGCTCACCCCCAAACATTTTGCCTTTTTCCCTCCACTTTTTGCTGAATTCATTTTTTGTTGGCCGTATGCCTCTGTGCCCATTACCACTGTTAACCTGTGCTAACGTGCTTGTACTCACTCCCCTAAACATGGTTTGATTGGCTTACACCTTATTAGCATATTAAATTGACATAGAAGTCAATTTTAGAGTGGTATACCATATACCCAAGGTCTGTAAAATAATGCTACATGTGGGCCTGCAGCACTTATTGTCTCACCCACTTAAGTAGCACCTTAAACAAATCCCAGACCTGCCATTACAGCCTGAATGCAGTTTTACACTGCCAATTCAACTTGGCAATATGACCCCCTTGCCAAGCCTTAAACTCACCTTTTATTGCATGTAAGTCACCCATAATGTAAGTCTTTGGTAGCCCATAGGTAAGGGTGCATTGTAATTAACTGGTTGACAATGCACCTTTATGTTTTACATGTCCTGTTAGTGAAAAATTCCTAAATTAATTTTTCACTAATGAGAGGCCTACCGCTCCCTTATGACAGAGTTGAGGATTCCATGCCCATCTCTTTTTCCGTACATCTCAGACCCCATCCATCCTGACCTGGCAGGTTTTATGCAGGAGCAATCCACGCATCATAACATCAGGCAAATTCATAATGCTCTAGCAAAGCTGCAAGAACATGGCCGACCGGCAGCCATGTTACTTGTGGACAGAGATAAAGTGTTTGACTCGATCATCTGGGAATATTTCTTCATTCTCTTGCAGGCTCTTAAGTTTGGACCAAGGTTCTTGACCTATATCCGCCTACTCTACTCAGATCTTTCTGCATGCCTGCACATGGCTGGGGTGCTGCCAGTACCATTCCCCGTACTCAGAGGCACTAGACAGGGGTGCCCGCTATCCCCCCTATTGTTTGCACATGCTGTTGAGCTGCCAGTTATGTGGTTATGGTGAGACCCCCTAGTTCATGGGTTTGAATGGTCCACTGAGATATATGACAAGACCACACTGTATGCAGATGATGTGCTTTTATTCCTCGCTGAACAGGGGTTCACAGGCCCACAAATCTTGCACATACAACTGGTGTTCAGGGAGACTTCAGGGTTATACACGAACCCGTCAAAATCGATACTGTTTCCAGCCTGTGGTGATCAAGACAGAGGAACTTAGGCAGCTCAGTTAACTCAGGCCGTAGTTGGTTTTTGGTACCTTTAAATGTATATCTCCCCTAACCTGACCATTTCCGGGATGCATAACATTAATCCCTTACTGAGGCGTATCCTAGGAGGAGGTGAGAGTGTGATCTCCTTTGCCTTTTTCATTACTCATTTTTAAAATGGTATCATTACTGAGACATTTATTCCAGCTCCAGAACTTCCACAATCATTGTTTTGACAAATTAATGGAGTACTCAATCACTTGCTTTGGGGGGGTGGTGCACTTAGATTAGCCCTCTGCACCTGTGTCTACCTACTGTGGGAGAAAAGCCATTGCAGATGTGTATACTTATTACTCTACTTCCCACCTACTCAACATCAATGAATGGTGGTATAGTGAGCAAACTAGACTTTCCCTATAGTCATACGGGTATAGACCACCTGCCCCCAGCATCCAAAGTGGTCATTCAAATTCGGCAGAAAACAATCCGGGGATTGGGCTGGTGCGGAGGGTGCCTTGGGAGACCCCACTGTGGCACGAAATCTTTTTCTTGTTTTGGGGGGGAATTGATGTAGTTGGCATAACACTGGCATAGGCCTCAGAGTTGGTGTTGCAATAGGCTAAACTGTGCAACCAGTCCTGTACTTTGGGAGGGGTCTTCCTGCCCCACTGTATGGTCACCTCTTGGTTGGCCAAAAGCAGGCCTTGTGAGGCGAATCTTCAAATTTTTTTGGGGAGCTGCACTGTTTGACCCAACAGCGCAATTTTCGGGATGGGATTGAGAGGTAAGTGGATCATTTTCCCCAGGGTCGTGTGCACTTCAGCCCAATAAGGCTGTAAGCGGGGGCAAGACCAACCTAAGTGTATGAAGTCTGCATAGGGAGCATTACATTTAAAACATGTATGGGGCCTAGCAGGGTCTATCCTGTGTGCCTTGGCAGGTTTAAAAAAGTGCAGCAAAAGAATTTAAAGTGCATCAGCTTGTGTCTGCTGTTAAGGGATCTGTCTTTAGTGACCGCGAAATATTTTAACCGTTGTGCATCTGTTATTTGCTCGCCGATATCAGTTTCCCAGACTTGTCGAAGTCTGGCGTCGCACACTGGTTTGATGCGTGCGCTAGCTTTGTATATTTTGGAGATGAGATGTGGTCCATCTGGATTCTCAATCACCAAGGTAAGTGGGGAAAAGAGTCCGGCTCGATGGGGAATGTAGGAAGGGAAGCTCGTAATGCCGAACGTACATGTGTCATGATAAAACGGGTCATGAAATTGTCGTTACCGTATCGTGGGTCTTCATCAAGTGAGAATATATGTCCCCCCGGGTATGACTCTACTATCTTGGTAATATCCAGGGTAGCTAGTGTACGCTTCACCAGGCCCTCACCAGAGATTGGGATCCATCTGGCGTTCGGTAGGGGGAGGGAGGAAGAAAATAGGGTCGCGAAGCCGGTGTATTTCCTCAATTTCACCCATGCCCAGGAGGTGGTAGATACCGTTTGAATGTCATGTGGGTCTCGAGGAAACCCCCCTCGGTATCTCAGAGAGTGTGTCAGGGAGAATAAGATCCGTCTCTGGTCGCAGAAACGGTATTCTCGCATCTGGGTGAAACCAAGCATGTGCATAGCGGCATTGCACTACTAAATAATACAATTGGAAGTCCAGGACATTTTACCCACATCTTTCATACGGTAGTGTGAGGATGGGCCACCAGATGCATGGTTGTTTCCCACCCCACACCAGTCTGGTGATATGTGAGAAACCATCAGTGAGGGGTATGGGGATGTTGTTGAAGAAATATAAAAACTTAGGCAGGACCACCATTTTCAGAATTGCCACCCTTCCAGCTAGTGATAGCGCTAGCCTCAGCCAGTTCTCAATCTGCGTTTCCAAAGTGTGCATGGCCTGTCCATAATTTAGGCTGATGATGTGTGTGGTGTCCAGGTGGATATGTATCCCGAGGTATTTGACCGAATCGTGGCACCATTCAAGGGGGAACTCACATTCCCACGGCGACGTGCTCGCGGTGAGTGGGAAAATGAGGGACTTGTGCCAGTTTATACCTAGTCCTGAGAATCTACCAAACGGATAATCTCCCTAATGAGGGGTGCAAGGTTAGTGTGCGGTTCCCAGGATAGTATCATCTGCATATAGCTAGACTAGGAGAGGGCCAGTGTTGAACGGCAGTCCTCGGTGCAGGTGTCACTCCTGAAAATGCCTAATCAGTGGGTCCATGGCTAATATGAACAGAAGCGGGGATAAGGGGCAGCCCTGCCGAGTGTCGCAAAAGAGCCTAAAGGACTTGGAGAGGGTACCGTTTAAACGGAGTCTCGCAGTGGGAGTGCAATAGAGTAAGGCCACTGTGCTTATACAACCAAAGGGCATGTCCAAACGTTTCATCACTTCAATGATGAATGGCCACCCCAGGGAGTCGAAGGCCTTCTCGGCATCTAGCAAGATTGCAGCTGCTGTGGTGTCGGGGTTTATTCTATGAAGTACCGTAAAAAGTGTACGTAGGTTCAGGGAAGTCGATCGGTGAGTTACAAAGCCGGATTGCACAGGGGAGATGATGTACTCCATTAGTTGGGATAATCTATTTGCAAGTATTCTATCCAGAATTTTATAATCTAAATTAAGTAGGGATGGTGGTCAATAGGACCCGCATTGCTTAGGGTCTGTTCCGGGCTTCGGGAGGAGAATTATTACGGCCTTGCTATCTGTTTTTCTAATGCTTTGCATTCGTATTCCTTGAAAAATTCTCCTGTGAAGCCATCGAGCCCCGGGGCAGTGGAGCCCCAAAGAGTGTCAATGGCGAGCGCGACATCCGCCACCGATATGGGTTTTGCCATAGAGTCTTGCATGTGTTTTTCCAGATGTACCAGTGCAACCTCAGAGAGTTAGTCCGTCTGGTCCGTGCTGTCCGGCCCAGTCTTGGAAGTGTAGAGTGTGGTGAAGCATTCTAGGAACTCGTCCTGGATATCAGTCGTGTTGGTAAGTGTGTCCCTCGTATTGGAATGGAGTTCTGTGATGTGCGATTTACTGTATGGCGCTCTTAGCATGGGTGCCAGCACTCACCCTCGCTGGTCTTTCACCCTCACCATAGTGTCGAGCTGTGTGATATTTCCCAGATACAATATCTCCCTGTCTGCAGTGTCTCTGTATTCGGACAGCAGAGCTAGTCAGCTGGATTTGGGTTCACCGAGGATTTGGAGTCCAATGCAGCTATTTCGCGCTCAATGTGGGACAGAGTGTTGCGGAGGTCTATAAGCACCCCGGCATGTTTAGAGATGCAAACCCCTCTAATGATGTCCTTGAATCCCTCTCACAGTACAGCCCAAGAGTCTACCGAGCTGGTATTAATCTTGAAATAGTCTTCAATAGCTTCTCGCACTTCTGCTTTAAATAGGTCGTTCTGCAGTGCCCTACCCAGAAAGCGCCATTGTCGTTCGTACCCCTCTGGTCGTGGATGTTTCAGAAGTAGCACTATGGGGGAGTGGTCAGAATATGTCCTAGGGAGCATTGTGAGTGATTTGAATCACTCCCTGAGTACAGGGGAAAGACACCAATAGTCAATCCTGGTCCAAGTATTGTGTTGACCGGAGTAGTGAGTATACTCGGTGAGTGTGGGATTACGGCTGTGCCAGATGTCTGTTAGTGTATATTGGTCACAGAGGTCCTTCAGGGCCCACCGCTCCTGTGGTTTAGTGTCACGGGCTCGGGAGGTGCTACCCACCCTAGAGTCTAATAACAAATTAAAGTCTCCTCCCAAGAACATCTTTTGAGGTTCGTGCTTTGCCAGTTGGGCGGTTAGAGCGTGGAAAAACTCAGGATCATCCACGTTGTGGACATAAACGTTGATCAGTGAGACCTTTGTTCCGTAGATGGAGCCAATGACAATGATGTGTCTGCCCTCCAGGTCGCAGATAGCATTGTTAGGGCTGAATGGGCCTCTTTTGTGTATCAATATGACGACACCCCTTGCGTAATTGCTGTAATTTGCAAAATAATGATGTGTTCCCCAGCTGGCACCGAATCATGCCGCATCAGTGGGGGGAAGGTGTGTCTCCTGCAGATATGCTATGTCTACCTTGTGCCAGAGTAAATTATGAAGTAATTGTCGCCGTTTGCGGTTATCATTAAGGCCTCTGACTTTCCATGACAGTAAGGTTATCGCCGAGAGACCCTTTACGTTACCAATTCGTGTCATTTGGACTAAGTGCATAGTTTGTCCTGACAGGACCGTGGTGAACAACAAACATGGCTATCAATAGTGAGCATAGATGTGAGAAACAACAATTGAAGCATACATTCCCGTACCCCCCCCGCCCAACCGCCTTCCAATCTGAAGGAGGTCCACCCTATGTGAATAGTCTAACATTAGGTACAAATCAACTTCAAGTTGTGTTGATGTGGCACAGTATCCCAAAAAGAAGTCGAACCAACTAGTCAGATACACCAAGGGAGGTGGCAGCAAGGGGTCGAACCAGTCAACTGACATATCAATGTAAAAGACATAACATTTTCCCCAATTGGATACCTTGTTTGCATGTAATTAAGCAAATCGGTTAACTGGTGCCAGGATTGGAAAAGAGTTCAGCGCTGGCCTCCGAGCCACTGTGAGGCGGGGAAGGGAGCGGTCCTCATGCCGCATTCTGTGTGTGAAATTGCCTGTATGTCTGACAAAATTCCTTTGCCTCCGCTGGCGTGTCAAATATTCGGGATCTGCCGCCCACATCCACTCTTAGTCTCTCCGGATAGAGCATGCCATATTTGAGACGGAGGGTCCGCAAAGCAGTCTTGAACCCACTGAATTTGTGACGGGCTTCCTGCACCATATCTGTAAAATCCAGATAGAAGGACAACTTTGACCCCTGCCAGCCCACATCTCCGCGCTCTCTCTATAGTCACGATCCCTGAAATTCAGGAGGCGTGCTATTATAGGCCTTGGGGGGAGACCATGGTTAGGTCTGGGGCCCAGTGATCTGTGGGCCCTCTCCACAACAAAGCCAGATGTGAAGGCCTCCCTTCCAAAGAGGTCAGCTAGCAACTCTCCACGAAGAGATCCATATGGCCGAAGGCCGTCGTCTCTGGAACCTCCATGATGCGGACGTTGTTTTAGTGACTGTGGGCTTGCACATCCTCGTTCTTTATCGCTACTTCTTTGAGCAAGCGTTCCGTTTGTTCCAGTCTCTGGAGTGACCTGTGCGGTCCCATCCTCCACCACATTCAGACGCCGGTCGTGCACCTGTATTATGGCCCCTAAATCAGCAATGCTTTTATCTAAGGTGTCGAAGCGTGAGTCCAGAGCTTTGAAGCCTGCCCTCATTTCATACAGTAAGGAGGCTACAGATGTTCAGTAGGCACGGGATGTCTGTGGTGTGTGTGTTATCGGCCATTTCAGATGAGTCTAGGGATGTGTTTTCCATCACCTTCTCGAATGGCAGGGTTCTCTGTTTGGGATCCTTTCATCCCACTCCGAGCAACGGGACTCGAGTGGATGACGTGGTTTAGGCCGCAATGGGGAGCAACAGGCACTAGTAGCAGGTGGACACAGCGACCGGTGATTCGCAGAGATTTCGAGGCCTCTGTATGGTGCATGATTACTCAGCAATGTCGTAACAGGGTAATGGTTGGCAACCTCTGTGCATTCCGGTAAAATGGCGAGTCAGGGGGCCATGGGGTGCCGCAGGTCAAGGTCCGCAGGTCACCCCTCTTGGTCGTGCCTGTGTATACAGCAGGGTAATTGTAGATGTTTGCCCAAGTCTGCGACAGCTCTTTCAGAAATGTGCCCTGCGTCTTTGTGTGCTATGGTTGCAGCGCTGCACAGTCAACAGTCAACAATAAGGAGCACCGTGTTCATTGGTACTGCAAGCCTCTGTGGAAATCGGGCTAAGTGCAGGGTGTATAAGGCCGTCAGTGGCAGACGAGTACATTTAGGCTCTCTTTCCTCAATCTACAGCAGGCCCTGAGGTAGTTCGGGATCTCCTCTTCCCACTAAGCTGTGTCCCAACCACCAACTGCACCCCTGATGGCAGGCCCTGTCCGCACACACGTTTGTTTATTTTAAGGGGGCGTTGCGGGGCCAGGCTGATGTTCGCATCGGCTGTGGGTTTGAGATGTGCGGGGGCGGCCGGGCAGGACCCCCGCCTCAGCGTGACTCACTGCCTCGCTGCTCAGTCTCCTGTAGCGCTGGTGATTGGCATCTGGGCCTCACTCACTGCACAGCCCGCCAGAGGCTCCGGGACACCGGATAGCCCGCGTCACCCGGGTCTCGCCAGGCGGACGTTGTCTCCGCTGCTGCTGACAGTCCTCGGTCGACAAACGGGCATCCAGATTCAGCGTCCCTTCTGCTTTATTGTGATGCGGATCTACAGCGGCACGGAGCGCGTTGTGCAAGGGAAAATGCTAATGGGCCGGTGCGGTCGCCAGAGCTTCTCTAACTAGCGGCCATCTTAGCCGCTGGCTTGGCCATGCCCCTGTGGCAAGGAATCTTCATCTGGCAGGTGGAGGCACTACCTGGGTTTCGTGCATGGGACCTTATAAGCTTGTCCACACTTGGTGACATTATGAAGTGTACAGTGCTCAATCTTTCCAACAGTTACAGTATGAGTTTCAGCTTCATTTGTAATTACAACCCAGACATGCTCTAACAGCATATATAAAGGACTAGACAAACCTACCGAAGTTTAATCCATGAGATGGCAGTCTGTTGATGGGGGACCTGGACGCTCATAAGATTAGAGAATTATACCAAATCCTGATTACACACAGCCATTCTACCCTGTGGGTTTTGGGAGTAACCTGGGAGGAAGACATTGAGGACTTAAACAACGATGATTGTACTGAGGCCCTGGTGGGACCCTGAGCACTACTATCTCATCACGTCACTAACTAATCCAATTTAAATACTTTCATTGAGCCTACTACACAAGGACATGCTCTTCCTCTGCCACATGTCTCCACTGTTGCAGGGAGGAGGGGACATTCTTCCACACAATGTGGAGCTGTAGTGCAGACCTCCTGGGACTGGGTTACCTCTTATCTAGCTCAGATGCTGTCCTGGAATATCGCCTAGGATCCCAGGTTAGTCCTCCTGCACAGCACAGGAGCAATAGGCGGCAATAGATACAAACAACATCTTTTGTTTTTGGGATTAACGGGGCTAAGTGGGATATTACCTAGCATTGGAAAGCAGTCTCCCTGTTCTCTTCAGATGGGTAGACGTGTGCCATGAACAGATGCATGGGGATGGAAATGGCAGTCTTTCAGGCTAGGGGTCTCCCCAGAAGCATAACACAATCTGGAAGTGGTGGAGGGAATATAGGGGCATTCATTTGCCCTCTGTACCATCTTCCATATCCCTTATGGAGATGGAGGTAGAGTCATACAATACAGAGAATCGAAGCCTGCAGCTTTAATCACAGCAATACTTTGGACAGTCGTCCTGTTGGGGTTCAGGGAGTAGTATTCGGTCTGTGTCTGTTTTTTTAAGTTATGTAACATTAGTATCACTCAAAATTATGAAATGTCTGATGTATGTGCGAAAGGTCTGATGTATTTTAATATGCGGGACATGTTGTACTACCAAAAAAATCACAATCAAATTGGTTTTTAAAAAAATGGGCGAGGTTATCTATGAAGAGTATGTAGTAAAAAGGAACGCAAGATAGAGGTTTCTGTTGTTTCCATTGCTATTGGCCCTGACAATTGAATTTGGAATCGACAGCGGATCAGCCTAACTGGGAGTACATAGGGCCTAAATCATGTCGACTTTGCCATAACCACAAAGAGGATTGTATCCATATAATTTCTATATGCAAAAAACTTTACAATGCACGAGTCACCTTACTGAGAAATGTTTTTAATGCCAGAGGTATCAGGACCTGCAGAGCTGCAATAATTTCAGGGCTAAATCCATCTGACCCACAATTGAACTTTAAATTGATCAAATTCCTTAATGTCTTTGACCAGGCCCTGAAAACTGATCTTAAAAAAAACACTTCGAAGGTGGTTACGTTTGACTCCTTCAAAGTACTGTGGCTGAAACTACTAAAAAATTATATATATATATATATATATATATATATATATATATATATATATATATATATATATTCACTGGAAAAACAATAGGTTTCATGCACGTTATAGTTAGGAATTGGCATTTAAAAAACCTTTGAAATTCACTGAAAAAAACAAAGGTTTCAGGGGCGTCATAAATAGGAATTGGCATTTAAAAAACCTTAGAAATTCACTGAAAAAACCATAGGTTTCAGGGGTGTTATATTTAGCTGGACATTTCCCTTATACAAAACCCTAGAAATTCCCCTGTTATAGTTAGTTCAGCTAACTATAACGTGCGCCCCTGCAATGCACTGCTGATGACGTCACATATTACATCACTCATGACATGGTCAGTGACATCACTGATGACATCACTGATGACATCTCAAATGACATCACTGATGACATCACTGATGACGTCATCCAGTGACTGTGTGTTTCTGTAAAGTTTAAATATGTTTTATATATTTATAGTGAAAGAACCTGTGGAAGAATGAGTGGGTGTACAAGTGTGTGAATGGATGATTTTCTAGGTGCGTAACTGACTCTATAAGTGAGTCACTAAATGTATCTTACTGCAGACTAGTGACTAAACTGTGTGAATGTCTGTATGTGTCTGTGTGTAGGTGTATAAGTGGCTGCATGGTTTTGTGAATACCTATATGAGTGTCTATATGGGTTATTGATTGGTTGTCTGAGTATCTGTATGGGTGCCTGAGTGTTTGTGTGGGTAGGGTGTGTGTGACTTTATGCATAGATGTGTGAGTTGGTGATTCTATGGGTGCATGGTTTTAAGAGTACATCTGTGATAAACTGTATGGTTGGGTGAGTGTATGTATGGGTGTGTTAGGGATTGAATGTATATCTCAGTGGTACATGTGTGACTAACTACATATGTGAAAGGCAGTATATATGTGTTTAAGAGTATATAATAAGGGTGGGCGTAGTTCGCGAAGTAGCACTTCGCGAAGCTACGCAAAGTGAAGTTCGCACTACGCGAGCTACGCGTAGCACTTCGCGAACTGCGAAGTAACATGTTCGCACTGTGCAAGATGTTGTTTTCAATGATTGCACAGTGCGGACAAGCAACCGGCACTGTGCAATCATTGAAAATGGCATCTTGCACAGTGCGAGCTGTAGTTTTCTGCTGCTCGAGTAGATTTTTCCTCGAGCTGCAGCTTTCTCAACGCAAACTGGTAGTTTCTCAACGCGAGCGGTCGCGAGCATACGCGACCCCTCGCAATGAGAAACCTGACCTTCTCGCGTTGGGAATCTCGCCGGGAGGTTTATTTTCCATGCTCGCGATCGCGAACAAGGAAAAAGTCTCGCCAGGATGTCATTTTGCTTGCTCGCGGTCGCCAACTTGACGTTGAGGACCGCGAGCAAGCAAAAAATGACCGCAGCACTACGCAACACTACGCTACGCGTGTTCGCACTGTGCTACGTGCAGTTCGCGTAGCGCGAAGTAGCGCGAACTTCGCAAACTACGCGAGCGTAGCGTAGTGCTTCGCCCAGGCCTAGTATATAAGTGGGTATATGTGAGAATGTGAGATTGTGAGAGTGGCTGAATGGATGAGTGTGTGCTTGTATCAATGATTGTATAAGAGTATAAGACTGTGGTACTATTTTTATGAGTAAGTGAAATTGAGTGCGTTTAAATGTATAGGTGAGTAAATTCGACTGTGTTTAATTACTTGCACAACTGACTAGCTGTGTCAGTACCTCAATGGATAAATGGCGGTGTGTGAGTGTTTATATAGGTGTATAAATGCATATGATAGCCTTGTACGGAGTGACTGTCAGTATGAGTGACTGTACAGGTGAGTCAGTGGAGGTGCATGTAGATCTAAGAGTTAATGTTTGGGTATTTAGTTATTGGTATTGGAGTATCTATGGTTTTCAAAATGCCCGCCTGAAATTTTGAATCGGTGTATCAAAGGTTAAATTAGGGTGTGAGAAGATGCACTAATTTATCACATGGATGATGTCATCAGTGATGTCATCAGTGATGTCATTTGAGATGTCATCAGTGATGTCATCAGTGATGTGACTGACCATGTCATGAGTGATGTAATATGTGACGTCATCAGCAGTGCATTGCGGGGGCGCAAGTTATAGTTATCTGAACTAACTATAACAGGGGAATTTCTAGAGTTTTGTACGAGGGAAATGTCCAGCTAACTATAACACCCCTGAAACCTATGGTTTTTCAGTGAATTTCTAAGGTTTTTTAAATGCCAATTCCTAACTATAACGCCCCTGAAACCTTTGGTTTTTTCAGTGAATTTCAAAGGTTTTTTAAATGCCAATTCCTAACTATAACGTGCATGAAACCTATGGTTTTTTTAGTGAATTTCAAAGGTTTTTTAAATGCTAATTCCTATCTATAACTTATCTCTGAAGATATCATGAAAAGCATTCTTTTTTAAATGTAGAGTGCACATTAGTTTTGAGGAAAAGCATCTTTGTGATTGGTTAAGAAAAAGCAGTTTCAACGTGGAGTACATATCATAGGATAAAATTTCCTCAGCTCAACCACACCTGCTACTTGCATTTGGAAGGCACTGTTCGAACTTAAAACAATCGTCAACTTTTAAACTTGCACGTGTCGTTAAATGTTCAAGAAAATGTTACAAAAAATATCGTAAAGTTTTAAAACATTTATGAACTTTTAACCTGCACGTCTTGTAGAATGTTCTAGAAAGTGTGTTGATAGAATACGTTGCACTTCTGACTTCTATGTGTTGTTGAATATTTTAAAAAACGGTTCATATAGAAAATTAAAAGAAACCAATAGAGAAGTTTTGAAACCTAAAATAATCAAGGAGCTATTGTAATTTATTCTTTACATGTATTTATGTGTGCAGCAACAAAATTATAGACACAACAGCACTAGGAAGAGGAAGAAGCAGGGAGTGGAGGGAGTGGGGGAGATGGGCAGAATGGCACACATGCACAATTAAGTACAACACACATATAGACTAACAATGGCCAAAATGAAACACACCAACAAGGAGCACAAGTCACACAACCTGCCAACATCACACCACTGAACGAGCATAGAAGTTAAAACCACGCTGCATTTATACAGGATGTGTACAAAGGCCAGTAGTTGGTGTTGTGGGATGTCTGAGACTGTGGTCATCATGGATGAGATGCCCAGCATGTGGCACATGGTCGAGTTCACTGTGTGTTATGTTGCCAAACGCCTGCTCCTCCCTTCCACGAGCCCCCACACTTTTGTACGGTGAGCTGTGTACTCGTACGGCACACCATTGTAATGCCTATTTGCGCATGTCCTGCTACATTCCAACTACAACATCACAGTGCCGTTTTGAGGTGGTGCATGCCACTTTACAACATCGACTGCTGCGGCTCTTGTAACAGGCCACACCAGAACACAGAGAGACACTTACCACACTTCCTGTACACGGACATATCCGAGACACCCCGTTCCCCTTGCCAGATAGGCACACCCCTGCACTGACCTCTGAACGACAGACCAGCACATGCCAGTTGTGCATGCAGGAGGATGCGTACGTAGCTACACATCCAGGCTCACTGCCAACGCTGAGGTGACAGCAAACTGTGATGTTGCAGGGCTCGTGCCTATCATGCTAAGACAATGACCACAGGGACACACTTACTAAGTTGTGGGTTTGGGGGGCATTGGTGGTCCTGGAGTTGTTGAGATGAGTCTTCTGGCCCTCATGGGTATCCCTGTATCATGCTCATTGACTCTATGGCACCTGTGGGTATTCTGGTGTGGCTCTTGGCTGTGTTCCCTTTCATGGTGCAGGTAGTTGTCCTGCTTAACACCAGCAGAAAGCAGGTGTAAAATCCCCGGTGCTAACGTGTCTTTTTGCCGCAATTTGTTTCGCATTGCAATTGGTGTGAAAGTTGTGATGTGATGTTTTTCGTGTGCACAACAATATACGAACTGAGCAGTGTATCTTGTCAAGATCCAGCACGTGACGCACTATTCCCAATCAATATAAATACAATGACATTTCTTAATAGATTTTGTGTATACACTGTAAGTGCAGCCAATACCTCAGTGCAATACAATACATGATTTTAGTATTTAGAATATATCGCAAAGGCGCATTTCATTATCAGCACTTTAACAGAAGTAAAGTTGAGATAAATCTGACACACTATTCAAAAGTTGGTGCAAACTTCATATATCACCAGTATTCCAGCGATAAGTGCCCCAAAATTTAACACCATGGTGGACTCCATCAAATAACAGTAATAAGAACAAGAAAGAGTCACACAGCAGTTAAGAGAACAACCAAAAACATTATACATTTTTTTTTCAAACTTTATTTTTTAAAATAATAAATATATAAACGATAAACTAGTTTCAAACTTTATTTTTTTATTAACATAAATATAAACAATAAACTAATAAACAAAATGTAACAACAATTATACAAAACAACAAGGCGGAATACTCCTGTGGGAACCACGGATGTCGACGACAGACCTGGAAAATCAGAAAGATTGTTAAAAAAAAAACAATATGGTATTCTCAACAAAATACCACAAGAAACAAATCACAGATATATAAAATGCATACAGCTAACAAAATTTTACAAGTTTAACTTACAAAAACTGTAAATGTTGCCGCTTTAAAATATTTACCGAATCTGAGGAAATCTTTTTTGCAGAAGGCACCACGCCCACAACGTTTTTCTTCAGTGGTGAAGAAATTTTTTACTTTTTCCAAGGGGAAAACAAAGACCAATGCCACCTTCATCACGCGCAAGATTTGCCAAAGAGTTCTGTTACGAGGGGATCCTAACAAAAAATACTCGTGCGGCACAGCAAGTATGATGAAACACCTAGGGACCCTTCACCCAAACAATCTCGCACGAGAAGAGTGCAAACAGATGAGAAACACTCCAGTTCTGTATCTGTAAAAAAGAATCACAAATAAATGTATATTAATAACTTTCACATTTATACTATTCCATAACTGTACACACACATTTTATATAAAAACTGACTAAGAAACTATAGCCCTGAACCACAAGTGTGACGATGATTAAAACACTACATGCATAGTGCATACTACTTTGAAGCAGTTCATGCCCTAAAGCCTACCTCACTAAAAGACTACATGCTAACTGACTAAATGATTACAGTACTATAAGGAGACACACTGGGTGAGTGACAGGATGTTTGCAAGAAGTTTATGAATACTAACTAGGGAATTGAAGGTGTGAAAGACAACTGTGTAGGTGGTTAGAGGACTGCATGCATACTGGATAGGCATTTGAAGCAGTCCATGTGCTAAGGCCTGGCTCAGTGCATGAATACTTAGGCACTGACTGAATGATTAGAGTACTGCAAGGAGAGTGCCTTGGTGAATTTATAATTGTTTGGGTTTTGGCACAGTGAATGGATTAGTACATGAAGCTGAATGGGTCACTAGAGGACTGCAAAGGGAGTGACAAGTGTTTAACTGTATGGATACTGACTACGAAAGTGAAAGTGTGAAAGACAAGTGTCTAGGTGATTAGAAGACTACATGCATAGTGCATAGGGGTTTGATGCAATCCATGTCCTAAGGCCTGGCTCAGTGTATGAACACTTAGGCACTGACTGAATGATTAGAGTACTGCAAAGATAGTATCTTGGTGAATTTATAAGTGTTTGGGTTTAAGCACAGTGAATGGATTAGTAGATGGCGCTGAATGGGTCACTAGAGGACTGCAAAGGGAGTGACAGGGTATTTCCTGGAAGTGTTTGGATACTGACTAGGGAATTGAAGGTGAGAAAGACAATTGTGTAGGTGGTTAGAGGACTGCATGCATAGTGGATAAGGGTTTGAAGCAGTCCATATACTAAGGCCTGGGTCACTGAATGAGTACTTGGGTACTGACTGAATGATTAGAGTACTGCAAGGAGAGTGCCTGGGTGAATTTATTAGGGTTTGGCACAGTGAATGGATTAGTACATGATGCTGAATGGGTCACTAGAGGAGTGCAAATGGAGTGACAGGGTGTTTGCTGGAAGTGAACGGATACTGACTGGGGAATTGAAGGTGTGAAAGACAAGTATGTAGGTGCTTAGAGGACTGCATGCATAGTGGATAGGGATTTGAAGAAGTCCATGTGCTAAGACCTGGCTCAGTGCATGAATACTTAGGCAGTGACTGAATCATCAGAGTACTGGAAAGAGAGTGTCTTTGTGAATTTATAAGTGTTTGGGTTTTGGCACAGTGAATGGATTAGTACATGCTGTTGAATGGGTCTCTAAAGGGCTGCAAAGGAAGTGACAGGATGTTTCCTGGAAGTGTATGGATACTGACTAGGGAATTGAAGGTGTAAAAGACAAGTGTATAGTATGTTAGAACACTACATGCATACTGCACTGACATTTGAAGCAGTCTATTTGGTACTTAGAAACTGACTAAATAATCAGACTACTTCTAGGACAGTGCTTAGGTAAAACTTTTAAATTTTCAGTTCTGCCACAGTGAACAGAATAGTACATGGTACTGCACCTTCTAATACTGCTACAACTTGACAACATGAGAGGTTTGAAATGAGTTATCTGTCAGCAAATACACAATATTACCAAATGCTTCTCTCACAGTACTTCTAAAATGCACACAGACTCACAGTGTGATTCTAGACAATAACCACTATACCTAGGAGTTTACCAAAATTCATTCACTACTGTGGAAGTGGTAAGCGAACTGCACACAATCTTCATATTTCAGGACTGCACTTTTATGTCAAAGCCTGACTCATATAATCAAAGCATAAGCAAAGACCGGCTTCTAATGCTACTAAAACTTCACAACATAACCAGTTTTAAAATAGGTATATGTCAGCAAATATACGATGTTACCAAATGCTTCTCTCACAATCCTTACCCAATGGACACAGACTCACAGTGTGGTTTTAGACAAGCAACACTATCCAGGAAGTTTACAAAAGCTCATTCACTAGTCTGGAAGAGTTAATGGTACTGCACACAATCTACATATTTAAGTACAGCACATCAGTGTCAAAGTATGACTCATTTAATTAACGCATAAGCAAAGACTAGATTCTAATGCTACAAAAACCTCACAACATGACAGGTTTTAAAACAGTTATCTGTAAGTAAATACGTGATGTTACCAAATGCTTCTCTCACACTGATCCCAAATACACACTAACTCACAGTGTGATTCTAGACAAGCACCACTATCCCTAGGAGTTTACCAAAACTCATTCACTACAGTGCAAATGGTAAGGGAACTGCACACAATCTATATATTTCACGACTGCAATTTACTGTCAATGCCTGACTCATTTAATGAAAGCATAAGCGATAACTGTCTTCTAATGCTACTAAAATTTGACAACATGACATGTTTTAAAACATTTATCTGTCAGCAAATACACAATGTTACCAAACGCTTCTCTCACAGTGGTTCCCAAATGCACACAGACTCACAGTGTGATTCTAGACAAATAACATTATCCCTAGCAGATTACCAAAACTCATTCACTACAGTG
The DNA here is from genome assembly GCF_964204655.1 of Triturus cristatus. Taxonomy (NCBI): domain Eukaryota; kingdom Metazoa; phylum Chordata; class Amphibia; order Caudata; family Salamandridae; genus Triturus; species Triturus cristatus. Next base: position 1,880,332,956 of record NC_140589.1, read on the forward strand.
GAAGTGATAAGGGAACTGCACACAATCTTCATATTTCAGGAGTGCACTTTTGAGTCAAAGCCTGACCCATTTAATCAAAGCATAAGCAAAGACTGCGTTCTAATGCTACTAAAACTTACGGAACATGACCGGTTTTAAAACAGTTATCTGTCACCAAATACACGATGTTACCAAATGCTTCTCTCATAATCCTTACCCAAATGCACACTCGCAGTGTGATTTTAGACAATCAACACTATCCTAGGAGTTTACCAAAACAATGAAAGTGGTAAGGTAACTGCACACAATCTACATATTTCAGGACATCACTTTTCTGTCAAAGACTGACTCATTTAATCAAATCATAAGCCATAACTGGCTTCTAATGCTACTAAAACTTCACAACATGACAAGTTAAAACATTTATCTGTCAGCAAATACACGATATTACCAAATGCTTCTCTCACAGTGGTTCCAAAATGCACACAGACTCACTGTGTGATTCTAGACAAACAACACTATCCCTTGCACTATACCAAAACACATTTCTTCATCTAGAAGTAGTACTACATGTTAGTATAGAAACATAACATAACTCATTTCACAAATTCATAAACAATGACTGGTTTCTAATTCTACCAAAATATAAAAACAGCACAGTTATCTTTCTACCAACACATGAAAAACACAAATGCTTATCACAGAATGGTTTCCACATGCACACACACTGTCAATAAGATTGTAAAGAAAAAAAGTACTCCCTACACTTTAGCAGGAGAAATACATTAGTCTGATTAAAATCAAAATAGTCTACATACATCCTCTCACAATTAAAAAACTCATCTTTCAAGTTCTTTTGTAGATTTAAAAGTATATCAATCACTCACCATATTTTCTGTTACAGAATCTCTGCACTGTGCACCTCTCAGCAAAAGCAAAGAATGGAAAAGTTTCCCTTTCATTTTCCACACATATACATGTAAACATCAAATCACAATCTTTCACACATAAACTCAAAAGCAAACACATGGTTAAACATTTCAACCCTTTCCAGCTGAAATACATTTCAACCCTTCCCCCAATCTGCCTTCTGCCTATTACCATAGAAACAGGTCATGGAACACTGCACTGAGCTCACAGGTCACAAGTTCAGCACACAATGTTCCTACACAGGAAGTGTGCTTGACTTTTCAACATATCAGAATTATCATATATAATGTTCCTTACAATCTGTTTTTGTTAACCAATAACAACCATACCTTTAAAAAACAGAAATATACACCCTACCTTTCAGTGTATGGGAAAGTTGTCATACAACCAATAATTTAAGGTCGTTTTTCAAAAAACGTTGCCATGGATCCGCGCACCCACCGTGAGAGAATCCGTGCATCCAACGCGATAGGATGCGCGCATCGTGCGCGCATTTCGTCATTTTTTTTTTTTAAAAAGGGGGCCCCAGGGGGTCCTTCTGGGACCCCCTTAGCACCTCTAGAGCGTCAGAGTATTTCCGCTCTGCCCCCTTTATATGTTTTACACACTTTTTCCCCTTGCTTCTTCAGCCTCGCTTCTACCGAGGCAGAAAATGGCCGCCAACAGTTCCTGGTTTCAAATGTAGAGAGACACTCGACAGCCAATTAGCATTCAGCGCGCGATCGGAAGGGTGCGCGTTTGGTTCAGGGAGGGTGCGCTTACGGTGCGGGTAGGGTCCGCGGATCCTCCGAGGCCATAGATATATATGTACTTTTAACTCTAATTTTCTCAGGAACTACTGAACAGATTCACACCATATATTCAAAAGGCATGAGTCTGAACTGGGGACTACCTCTTTGCCAAATTTGGTGTCATTCCGTTCAGCGGTTCGGGCTGTAGCTGCGTCAACAGATCCAATGGGAAATTGCATGGGGAAAATGTGTTTTGGGACCCCCCTTTTTTCTCGCCCCCGCTTTACGGATCACCACAAAACTTTCAGGGTAGGAGCAGAGAGGAGCTGGCCAAAAGTTTAGAAAATTTCCCGAGGATTCGTCAACCGGCGCCAGACTTATTGGGAATAGAATGGTGCGGATTTCCTATGGAAAATAGGTCCTAACTATAACTACCTACTGGCGACCGCCAGTAGGTAATATATATATAAATACATCAAGTTTGTTAAAAGGGTTGGAACTTTGGCAGAACAATGGACAAGAATCTGGAATAATAATTTTAATCAATTATGTATAATATTTTATGAGCTTCATATTGATGTAAAAAGCTAAACATTTGCAAAAATTATTAAAGTTTTTTAAATGTCTTTTATATTGTTAAGGTTTTAATTGACCAAACAATAAAACTTACTTCGACTTTACTTTGAATTGTTGGTGGCACAGGGTAGATAATGACTACATATAAGAAAATAGAACACATTACATATCTGTTTATGAAGATGACATGCTATTATTCTTAACAACAAGAGGACACAGAATATCTTTGGGAACTTATCAGGGTTTTGAACTAACTGGCAAAAATCTAGCATGTTCCCTGTGTGTTAACCAAAATTAGAGATACCTAAATACAAGTGGCCACCAGTCTCATATGGGAAACAATTACTGTAAAACATCAGGGGCCTGGATTTATAGATCAGATATAGACTAAGGGCCACATGTGTCATTATTTCAAATAGTGATTACCTAATTTTGATTTACTGAGAATCGCAACCGCTATTTTAATGTATGAAACTTGATGAGTTTCTTTTAGCATTTCCTAATGGTTCACAAATCGACTCACCTCATTATTATTAATGAGGCAGGTTGCTCTTTGCGACCCATTAGGAATCAGTAAAATTCCAGGGAATGGAGGCCTTCTCGGGTCACCAGACTACCATGTCTGTGATTGCTTTTAGATAAAGCAATATTTTTTTTAAAAGGAAAGCAGGCTCAGTTTAAAAAAGAAAAATTTAAAGTTTTCTTTTCATTTTTAAGAGCAGGCAGTGGTCTGTGGGTGCCACTAGCTGTTAAAAACATTTTTGCGAACATTCACATAGGAGAAAGAGTCCCTTAGGGACCGCTTCCTGTTTGTAAATGGGTTAGCACCTACTTGCAGTAGGTGTTAAAATGATAAATGACCACATTTCAGTCGCGAAACATTCCTACATACAGCTGTGATTCAGTATTAGAAAGGAACAACAGAAACACCCCTCTGGTTAATACCCTATCGATATGTATTTGCAATTCTGAGTTGTGATTTGGTAACATACTACTGAATCACAAATTGGAATTCATACATACCAAAAAGCATTTCACGGGTTACGAATTGGGATGTTTGCGACCTGTAAAATGGATGATACATGTAGCCCTTAGTTGAGGGGACAATAGAAGTTGTTGTGACTGTGCTGAGAAGATGGATGGCCTGTTGGAGAACACTTCCGATGTCTGTGGCTGGAATAGTTTCAATTGCTTAGATGGTTGGCTTATCAAGAATTATGATTACATTTATAGATCTGGCATTGGTCTAAGCTAAAAGTCAAATAATGATGAAATGAAAATTCACCACAGGCCAGAAGAGAAAGGGGCATATTAGAATTAGCAGGAAAATGAGAGGTATTGATGAATTTAATAAAAGAAGATGATAAAACTCAGGTTTATATACAACCTCACTAGAAGATGAGGACGTAATAGACGTTATGGCTTAGAAAAACAATGGACTTGTTTACCCGTACTTTTCCCACCTCATACCATGCACCATGTTTGCATAGAAAAATATATACACTTGTGGGTTGATGATAGGCCTTCACGACAATTTGCTGCTTGTTTTGTTTAACTTTTGTATTATGCAAAAACCTATTCCCAAAGATGTAGCAGTATCCCAATTACAATGGAAAAGAATAGGAATGTTCTTGACACAGTACGTAGGAGTGCTCATGATGTTGATGCTAATATCAATGGTCTCAAAGACAGTGCTCTAGTCATGACACACACAATCTCAGGGATATCCAACATGGCTGCATGGTTTTCCAATTCTACCATGTTGAGGTCGCCAGGCCATTTCCAAGCAGAAATCAGCTGGATGTTTTGGAGAGACCACTACCTGTTTCAGACCAGCAACCTCCCAGTCTAATGTTACCATAGCCATGGCATGGTTAGTAGTAGCACTGTCAGCATTGGTGTCTGGATATGATTTTCCAATCAGGTATTGCTCTGGGGAAATCAGTGTGTCACTCACCCTGGTGACACTGCACCTGTTTCCCTAGGAGCTTCTATCCTAGTTCCATTTATCCAGGGATATTGTAAATACGTCTTTAAGTTGAGAGACCACACATCTAAAGTACAAACTCAACTTCACCCCCTGTGACTGGGAAAGATTCATGTGAACCCTGATTTGCTCTTGACACACTGTTGCTCCCATCTGGAGATTGGCTGCACCAGTACATTAGGCCATGCACTCTAGTTAATGAAAGTGTAATAGATAATGTTTTACTGTCCATCAGCAAAAGGAAAATCCTGGCAATGAAGTACATAAAAAAAATTCTGAAACAGTACCAGAATGACAAACTCTTGAGATATGGGGGTTATTAGATTTTTGTGTTTTATAAATAAAGTCTTGCTTTGGCAGCTTGTTGCAAACGAAAAACCTTTGAAACATTTTGAGCTTTGGTTCTTCATACTTATAGCAACCTTTACAAAATCCAAACTTTGCTGTCCACTTTCATATTATTGATATGATGTGACTTTTTTAAAGTCTTATAATGAATTGATATTTCATTAACTTTGGCATCATTCCTGCTTCTATGGGGTGTTACCAGCATATTTTTTTCTTTATTTTGAGTTCTGGTCAAGTTCCCTTATTGTAACGTCTGCCTGCTGGTGTTCTTAACTATATGATCCATATTTTAACTATACTTCGATGAATTGATATTGATACTTGTATGCCTTTTTGTCTTTCGTACGAGTTTTGGTTCTGCCCATTTATTGTAATGCTTTGATTATTTATATTTGCCACTTGAAGGTGTTTTAACCACATGAATTACCTTTTACACCATTTTTTGATGAATTGATATTGTTTGAATAATGTAAATGTATGTTATTTTAATTGCCCATACTGTATTTTATGTAGCAATGCTTTTATGACAAGTACTGTAGAAGTAAAGCCGTTTTGATGATGATTATGCAGGTGGTCTCTGTTAATGTGTAGCTCACGGGGATTCCATGCCTTAATCACTCTTGAAGCAAGGAAAAGTCTTTAGGGCTGTTGTCCCAGAATGTGCAACAGGTGCAGTCCTTCAGAGGGAGACCTTTGAAGTGCAGATCAGATTTTCAGCAGGGCAGTCCTTCCTCTCCTTGAAGTTTGAGGCAGCCCTTTTGCAGGGTGCCACCCAGTGGTATGATTACATCCAAATCTAGAACTGTCAGATATCTTTTGCTATGACCTAGGGGAATCCCTTTATTAGGAAAACATTTCTAACCCACCATAGGTGGCATGCTTCATCATAGGGACTCTCCTTGTGACGGGATAACCCGGTCCTGCCACGGGCTACAACTCCCTCTGTGAGAGAGAGGAGCTCAGGGATATCTTTTTGTTTCTAACTTTAGGATATACAAAATCCTCTAATGTTTTTCATTTTAGACCCGAAGATTTGTTGTGTGTTTTGTGATTTTAATGGGGAGTCTATCCTTGCTGGTCTAAAAAACTTTTTTTCCTCAGACACTCCATCCCTCACATTGTGTTTAAATATGACCACATCCTCCACAGTTTGACATATTCTTGCCCCGGAAATCACTATTCTTCAAACATCCAAACTGTAGAAAACTCTCATATTGGAGGTTAGATCAGGCAAAGCCAACCCATTGGTGTGGCTAAGATTCTTCCCTTCCAGCCCGTTCACTAATCTAATTAAAGGAACTCCTGTGTGGCTGGGGGTGCAGGATGTGGGGGTGAGCCTGTGCTGTCCTAAAGTGTCACTATCTCTTTGAAGAACAGTTTGGATACCCCACCCCATCCTGCCTTTTGCTTCTGCAGCTGCAGTTCTCCACCCACAGGAACTCCTTTGTCTCTCTTGAGGGACACTTCACACCTCATAAGACAGCTAGGCCCAGCATGACAGAGTCTGGCTGAGAAATCATGAGAGGGCAGCTGGAAAGCTGGATGTTGGCTCACCGAAAAGAAAGTTCTATAAGGTATTTTCTATAATAGTTACAACAAGTCTAACATTGGCAAGTTGTTGGATGTATTCTATCTATGAATTCAAGTCCTTGCGCTCCTGTCAATATTTATACTTAAACAAAATATTCCCATGTTAGCCTATGGAGCTAGTTTACTACAATGGAGAAAATTAAATTACCAGTTTTTCGATCACCAGGGCTTATAAACATCTTTCATAAAACCCCTGCTTATAGTTACAGGGCAACCTACCACTGGGGCACTGATGGGAGACCTTAGGGTTGACTTATATGTAAAAATAAGGTTAAGTAATAAGAGGAGAAATAGTGAAAGATGCCTCCTACAATGATAAAATCTTACAGCTTCTCTACAAGGGTGACTGGCTCAACCTCAAGGATTTGATATGGTCCAGTACTGTTTTGGTGTGTGCGCTATTATGTGTGAAAAACATCTGATGATTTCTGCCTTACTGAATTTTAGTTGATATTAGATGTTTCCTATTGTTGCCGAGTCAAATATAAAAAGATTCACTGTGAGAGCAGAGGGAAAAGTTTAATGGATATATGTTTTTCTAGAATGATGTGGTTTTGTACTTCCAGTACTCCCCAGGATCTGTGCCTTTTGGATGACCTAAACTGGGGGCTTGGTGCCCAAACAGACTCTGGAGTCTGGACACCCCTGCAGGATATGTCAGCCATTAGACCAACTAGCTCCACAGTGCCACTACCACCCCCCTGTATCCTAAAGGGGTGTAGGAAGTTGCTGGCAACCACTGAAAATAACAACCCTGATTATTCAGGGATCGTGGAAAACAGTACAGCACTTTTTGCTAAGTAACTCATGCTTACTTTTTCTCAGAATACACACAGAATTATGACTGGGATGTTTTTAATAAGTAATTTTTTGGCCTAGCGTCAGTGTTGGAAGGCGGACCCCGAGGAGTCGGCGAGACCACCAAGGGGGGCCCTCACACTGTACGAAGTAGCCGAGCGCTGCCGAGAAGTCTCCTGAGAGATCCTTCTCCTATCACGTACTAGCACAGTAACACCACCACACAGGACTCAAGGAGGTTTGTCTTACGACAAGCAATTCTTTATCAGCAATAAAAAGGTTACGAGGTCAATATTTACACGAAGGGATCGAGGGATCCACCAAAAGTCTCAGTGTCTCTTTGGAAGGGTAGGGGTAGCGGGACAGTCTTTGGCAGGAGTGCGGTACGAGGGTACCTGGGGCCCAGTTCTTATCCTCAAGCTGGAGGACCTCCGGATCTCGGAGGGGTCGAGCCGCGACGGCGTCAGCAGGGCTCCGGCGTACAGTTCGTGGAGAGCAACGATCCAATCAGCAGGGCTCTCAAGGTGGTTTCTGCTCAGCTCGAGCCGCGACGTCGTCAGCAGGGCTCCGAGGGAGGTTTCAGCGAGGTTGGGCCGCGACAGCGTCAGCAGGGCTCCGATGTTCCAGGTGGTTCAAAGTGTTCACAAGAAGGAGCCGCGACGCAGTCAGCAGGGCTCGTGATGGTTCCGACAAGAGTTCTTCTCCGTAGGGTCAGCCGCGATTCAATCAGCAGGGCTCTCGACTCCGGGATACAACTGCCAATCTGTGGCGGGGTCGCCCCAGATATAGGTCTGGAGCCCTTTGATGTCCGGACCCAGGCGCCCGGGGGGGGCGGAGAGGCCGGGTGGAGGTGGCCAGACGCCCAGCAGGAGAGGCGCCAGGCCCAAGGGAGTTGCAGGGCGATCACACCTCGAGAGGGGAGGACAGTTGGGGGTCCCATCGATACTGTCCTCCGCCGGGGGCGATGAATGGTTCCTGCGGCACCCCCTGGCCAGTTCGTGGTGCCTCGATGTCGGGGCTTCGCTGGGGTCGAGGCCGGGTTGAGCGGGGTCGCACTGGCTGGTGCACAGTGTCACGTGGATGCCAACAAGATGGCGGAGCCACGAGGGGTATGTGACTTCGTGCAGCTCTGGATGAAGGGCCTCGGTGCAGTTCAGAAGGGTGGCCCGTGAAGGCCGGGGCGGGGAACGGGCACAATCCACGGGGTTAAGGACCACGCCACGAGGCCGGGTCCAACAGGCGTCCCCCCCAGCCGAAGGCATGGAGAGTCACCCATCTCCTTGGGGATTCTCCTCGTCAAGGCGGAAGAAGCGGGCCAGGCTGTCGGCGTTGGCGTGGTCATTGCCGGGCCGGTGTTCGACGTCAAAGTCCATCCCCTGTAGCGAGATGGACCACCGCAGCAGCTTGGGGTTCTCGCCCCGCATTTGCATTAACCACCGCAGGGGCCGGTGGTCGGTCTGGACCCGGAAGTGGGTGCCAAAGAGGTAGGGCCGGAGCTTCTTGAGGGCCCACACTACAGCGAAGGCCTCACGCTCAATGGTGCTCCAACGTTGCTCTCGGGGCAGTAGCCGTCGGCTGATGAAGGCCACTGGTCGGTCGAGCCCCTTTTCATCGGGTTGGGACAGGACGGCCCCGATCCCATACTCGGAGGCGTCCGTCTGCACCACGAACTCCTTATTGTAGTCAGGGGCCTGCAGCACCGGGGCAGTACACATTGCTGTCTTTAGGGTGTCGAAGGCTGCTTGGCAGCGGGGTGTCCAGTGCACCTTCTTGGGCTGCTTTTTGGACGTTAGCTCTGTGAGGGGGCCAACAATGCTCCCATAGTCCCGGATAAACCGCCGGTAGTATCCGGTGAGACCCAGGAAGGCCCGGACAGCGGTCTGGGTAGTGGGGGGTTCCCAGGCCTGGATGGCATCTATTTTCGGTTGGAGAGGGGCCACCTGCCCGCTCCCCACTTGATGGCCCAGGTAGGTCACGGATCCGTGGCCGATCTGGCATTTGCTGGCCTTGATTGTGAGCCCGGCCCGCTGGAGGGTGGCCAGGACGGCTTTAATGTGAAGGAGGTGCTCTGCCCAGTGGTTGCTGTACACGGCAATGTCATCTAGGTAGGCCGCGCTGAAGGCCTCAAGCCCGGCCAAAACCTTGTTCACCAGTCTTTGGAAGGTGGCCGGGGCGTTCTTCATTCCGAAGGGCATCACCCGAAAGTGGTAATGCCCATCCGGGGTCGAAAAGGCGGATCTTTCTTGGGTGCCGGGGGTGAGCTGGATTTGCCAGTACCCGGCGGTGAGGTCCAGCGTGCTCAAGTAGCGAGCGGCCCCTAGGCAGTCGATGAGTTCGTCGGCCCGGGGTATAGGGTGGGCGTCTGTCTTGGTCACTGCATTCAGGGCTCGGTAGTCCACGCAGAATCGCAACTCTGGGGGGTGGCTGGGAGCTGCGGCCTTGGGCACCAGGACGACAGGGCTGGCCCACGGGCTGTCGGAGGGTTCGATGACCCCCAGGGCCAGCATCTTCGTTACTTCGGCCTGGATGCAGGCCCGCACTCGGTCGGGTACCCGGTAGGCTCTGTGTCGCACGGGGGGGCTCCCCCCGGTGTCGACATCGTGGACGCACCAGTGGGTCACCCCCGGGGTGAGGGAGAAGAGGGCTGCGTAGTCCCGCAGCAGTTGCTGGCAGTCGTTGCGCTGTTCCGGAGTCAGGGAAGAGGCGAGTTGGACACCTTCGATTGATCCATCATGGACGTTGGACTGCAAGAGGTCGGGCAGGGGCTCGGAGTCGTCCTCGCCCCCCTCGTCGGTCTCCAGCAGCAGGCTCAGCTCGGTCCGGGCAAAGTGGGTTTTAGCCTGTTAGCATGTAGGACCCGGAGGGGGTTCCGGGGGGACTCCAGGTCGACCAGGTAGGTGACGGGACTTTTCTTCTCCACTACCTTGAAGGGCCCGGTCCACTTGTCCTGGAGGGCGCCGGGTTCAACCGGGGCCATGACCCATACTTTCTGACCTGGCTCGAATTCTATGGTAGAGGAGTTCCGATCGTACCACCTCTTCATGTCCTCCTGGCTGGCCTCGAGGTTGGCTTCGGCCATGGCTCGGAACTTGCGGGTCTGGTTTCGGAGGGTCAGGAGGTATCGGTAGACGTCAGGAGGGGCGCCTTGGGGCTTCATCTCCCAGCCCTCCTTGACCAGGCTGAGCGGCCCGCGGACCGGGTGTCCATACAATAGTTCAAACGGGCTGAACCCCAGGGACTTCTGCGGGACCTCCCGATAGGCAAACAGGAGGCACGGCAGCAGGACATCCCATCTCCGCCTGAGGGGCTCTTCCAGGCCCTGGATCATTCCCTTTAATGTTCTGTTGAACCGCTCAACCAGTCCGTTCCCCTGAGGGTGATAGGGGGTCGCGAACTTGTATGTGACCCCGCACTGCTGCCACAGGGACCGCATGTATCTGGAAATAAAGTTCGTGCCGCGGTCGCTCACCACTTCGCGGGGAAATCCCACTCGGGAGAAGATCCCCATTAAGGCCCGGCCTACCACGGGGGCTGTTATAGTTCTTAGCGGGACTGCCTCCGGGTACCTGGTGGCGTGGTCCACGAGGACCAGGATGAAGCGGTGGCCCAGGGCGGTTTGGGGGTCCAGGGGCCCCACAATATCGATTCCGACCCGTTCGAACGGGGTGCTGACGGCTGGAAAGGGCTGGAGGGGGGCCTTGACCCGACCCCCCGTCTTCCCGCTGGCTTGGCAGGTCTGGCAGGACCGGCAGTGGTTGTCCACGTCTCTCCGCATCCGGGGCCAGTAGAAGTGGGTCACCAGACGGCTGTACGTTTTGTCTTGCTCCAAGTGTCCGGCGAGGGGCACATCATGTGCCAGGTTGAGCAGGAACTCCCGGAAGCAGAGGGGGACCACCAACACTCGGCTGGCCCCGAGTTCTGCCACTTTTTGCTCACTGTATAGCAGGCCCTCGGCCCAGTAGACCCAGTGGGTGCCGGTCTGGTCCCCGTTGGTTTGGGTGGACGCTTGTTGGCGAACCCCTTCGAGAGTGGGGCAGGACTGCTGCTCTTGTTGGAACTGCTCCCGAGTGGGGCCCCCTTCGTGTCGCCATTGTGTCAGCTCTGGTAGGGCGCACGGGGAAGCCATCTCTTCGGGGGAGGATTCACTAGGTCCAGGGTCGGTGTCCGCCTCCTCCTCGCTGCTGGCGGGAGGGGGTGTGAGCCCCTCGGGCTGGGCGGCCCCGGGGGCCGAGGATGAGCGGGGGGCCCGGGCGGTCATGGACCGGGTGATGGCGCAGGCCCAGTCAGCCAGTCCCAGCATTCGGAGGTGCTCTCGTCACTCTACTTGAGCCCAGGGGGAACTCTCCAAGTCATTCCCCAGGAGGCAGTCGACAGGGGCGTCGTCGCGTACCGTCACCTTCAGCAGGCCCGTCACCCCTCCCCACTCGAAGGGGACCAGGGCCATCTGGCACAGGTTTTCACTGTTGTCGGCCGTCCGGACGGGGCACAGCACATTCGGTAGAATCTGTTCAGGGGTCACCAGGTGGCAGCGGACAGCGGTGACACTGGCGCCGGTGTCACGAAGGGCTTCGGCCCGTTGTCCATTGACCGTGACCTGCTGCCGGTACTTCTGGGTGTTGCTTGGGATGGGGGTGCAGGGTACCATTTCTCGGCTACCCAGGCAGACCAGGGACATGGCTGCCGGCTCCCACTCAGTGGTCCCTCGGTCGAGGGTCTCCTCTTCCTCTTCTCCTTCTCCCAGGGCAGCGGCCGCCAGCTGTCGGGGCGGGGGCCCGCCGGCCCCGTTTCTTCGGTTCAGGGGGCAGACCGGATCGCTGGCATAGTGTCCGGTTTGTTGGCAGCCGTAGCACGTTACTGGTGGCCGTGGTCCGGGTCTGGCCGGGGGTGCCCCCCTTCGGGCTAGGCTAGGGGAGAGTTGTTGCTGCGGTGGCCCTCGAGGGGGGCTCCTGGGGGCCCCGGCGGGAGGGTCTCGGTTCCTGTTCGGCCCTCCCCCTCCACCGCGCTGGCAGGGGGGTCCGGTGGGGTTCCTCTGGTACTCCCCCATTGCGTTCCGGGGGACCCAGGAGTTGACCCATCGATCGGCCTCGACGGCGAGTTTTCGCGGGTCGGTCATTTTGCTGTCGAGGAGGTGCTGTCTCAGTTCCACGAAGCAATTGTTGGAGAGATGTTCCCACACGATGAGGTCGACCAGCTGCCCGTAGGTGGTTACTTTGCTCCCTTTGATCCACCCTTCTAGGGCCCGACTGAAAAAGTCCACATATTCCACCCATGTGGTACCCGGGATTTTCTTGCAGTCTCTGAACCGCTGGCGGTACATTTCCGCGGTTAGCCCGTGGCGGGTGAGCAGGGCCTCCTTCATGTGATCGTAGGAGGTCATCACCTCCTCCGGCAGCTGGAGCAGCGTGTCTCGACCCTCACTCATGAACCGCCCCCACAGGCCCGCGCCCCAGTCTTTTCGGGGCACCCGATGAGAGGTCATGGCCACCTCGTAGGCCTTGAACCATTGTTGGATGTCGTCATTCTTGTAATACTCCTTGACGACCTCTTTCGGGATATGTACCTTGGTCTCGGAAGGCGGTAGAGTGTCTCTAGTATTGGGGGTGTTGGTCCCTCCGTTCTTGGCCTTGATCTCGAGCTCCTTGAGACTGCGCTCGTGCTCAAGGGTCAGTTTCTTTTCCTCCAACTCCCGGTGTCGTCTCTTCTCCTCTATCTCCTCTTGAAGCCGTAGCTGCTCTAGGGCCAGTTTCTTTTCTGCCAGCTGGAGTTCGCCGTCCAGCCGCAGTCGTGCGAGCTCTAGCTCGTGGTTCCGGACCTTATCCCGCTCTCGTATTTCTTCTTCGGAGAGGCCGGCTTCTAGGCTCTTTCTTCCTCCGGTTGCCGGAGTCAGTGCGGTTGATGTGGTCTCAGTCAGGGGCAAGGGACCTTCTTTCTGGGAGGGGCCTGCCCCGGCCTCCAGCCATGACCTCAGAGCTTTCTGCATCTCCTCTTTGGTACCTAGGCCGGTGGTTGCAATGCCTTTGTCTTTGCAGAACTGTTTTAACTCTTTGTGCGTATATTCCTCCAGCCGTTCGGGCTGGAACTCCATTGTCGTGTTGTTTTCCTGGCTGCTCATGATGCTGTTCATTTGGATGGGTAGCTAGTGGGTACTGGCTGGTACGTACTGCGTTCGGCTCGGATCCCGTCGCTGGACACCAAATGTTGGAAGGCGGACCCCGAGGAGTCGGCGAGACCACCAAGGGGGGCGCTCACACTGTACGAAGTAGCCGAGCGCTGCCGAGAAGTCTCCTGAGAGATCCTTCTCCTATCACGTACTAGCACAGTAACACCACCACACAGGACTCAAGGAGGTTTGTCTTACGACAAGCAATTCTTTATCATTAATAAAAAGGTTACGAGGTCAATATTTACACGAAGGGATCGAGGGATCCACCAAAAGTCTCAGTGTCTCTTTGGAAGGGTAGGGGTAGCGGGACAGTCTTTGGCAGGAGTGCGGTACGAGGGTACCTGGGGCCCAGTTCTTATCCTCAAGCTGGAGGACCTCCAGATCTCGGAGGGGTCGAGCCGCGACGGCGTCAGCAGGGCTCCGGCGTACAGTTCGCGGAGAGCCGCGATCCAATCAGCAGGGCTCTCAAGGTGGTTTCTGCTCAGCTCGAGCCGCGACGTCGTCAGCAGGGCTCCGAGGGAGGTTTTAGCGAGGTTGGGCCGCGACAGCGTCAGCAGGGCTCCGATGTTCCAGGTGGTTCAAAGTGTTCACAAGAAGGAGCCGCGACGCAGTCAGCAGGGCTCGTGATGGTTCCAACAAGAGTTCTTCTCCGTAGGGTCAGCCGCGATTCAATCAGCAGGGCTCTCGACTCCGGGATACAACTGCCGATCTGTGGCGGGGTCGCCCCAGATATAGGTCTGGAGCCCTTTGATGTCCGGACCCAGGCGCCCGGGGGGGGCGGAGAGGCCGGGTGGAGGTGGCCAGACGCCCAGCAGGAGAGGCGCCAGGCCCAAGGGAGTTGCAGGGCGATCACACCTCGAGAGGGGAGGACAGTTGGGGGTCCCATCGATACTGTCCTCCGCCGGGGGCGATGAATGGTTCCTGCGGCACCCCCTGGCCAGTTCGTGGTGCCTCGATGTCGGGGCTTCGCTGGGGTCGAGGCCGGGTTGAGCGGGGTCGCACTGGCTGGTGCACAGAGTCACGTGGATGCCAACAAGATGGCGGAGCCACGAGGGGTATGTGACTTCGTGCAGCTCTGGATGAAGGGCCTCGGTGCAGTTCAGAAGGGTGGCCCGTGAAGGCCGGGGCGGGGAACGGGCACAATCCACAGGGTTAAGGACCACGCCACGAGGCCGGGTCCAACAGTCAGTCTTATGTAAAACATATTTGCTGTGACAAAAGTGATCGTAAGCACCAATATTGTAAACAGTAGATACTTTTCTGCCTACCTACTTTGTGTAGATGAATCCTGTATATGCGCATATACGCGCTTGCTAAAATGTAGCCAAGATTCCCCCAGGGAAGTACTAATCCCTCACCTGATGGTAAAGAACTAAAGACCCCTTCTCTCTTCCGAGGAACACCCCACAATCGAAGGATCAGTATGCAGGTCCCTGGCTCAGCTTGGAAGGAATTATCCTTTGATATGTAGGGGTAAATGAGGGTTTAATATACTGGGGTGGTCACTCCAGTGTTTTGCCTATGATCGATGTGTTTTGAAAATATTGGTAAACGTTCTTCAAAACAAATACAGTCATATACAGTGGACCTGTTGTCCAGAATGATGAAAAAATGGTGACCTTTGTACAGAATAACGATACGGTGCCTGAGAAGTTGTTTATGTACATCAGGGACAGTTATTATGAAAATACCAAGAAGCTGTAAGTAAAACAGAAGAGCTCAGTCTCGAAGGAACAGGGAGAAAAACTACATGGTAAAAGGTCACCTAGTAAGCGTGTGGATAGGAAAAATGTATGTAAAAAAGGACATACATGACAGGACTAGCCTACAGAACATGAAACCCACTCCTCATCAGAAATGGTCAACAGGGTCATTCTAAAGCTTAAAACATTATAAAAACATAAAAATTCATCACAGTAAAATGTACTAAAAAGCTTGTAAAAGTGTCCATAAAATCAAAAGTCTAGATGAAAAAGCCTTCCTCCCTAAAAAGCGCTCATAAAAGTCTGTTATACTAGTATTTGTGTTTTTATTACACTGAGCACCTTGAAAGCCATTATGCTCAGTTAGAGCAAAGAAGCTGGAAAAATAAAACAAAGTCAGTTCAATCTTCATTTTGCTAAATGTTAAAAAACTAGTCTAAAAGTCCCCGGTACAGGGAAGGCCAAATTGTTTATGAATCTCGATTGGAATATTCAACATCACTGAACATTGCATCCGCAGATGGTAGTCCCTCCAGTTCCTCCAGTATGATGTTGAGTAAGCAAATGTTGTCATCTCTGGGTCTCACGGCAGCCGCTGGGGAAGAATTAGATGCCTGAGTGCTTGAAACTGATGCTTGTACCACTGGGGCAGAGCTGATTTCTGTTCCAACAGGAGCTGAAGAGTCCCGTGGAGGCTCCAGGAATCCCGTCCTCAGCATTGGAATACGAAGTGGACATCTGTGCACGTGGGGCCACAAGGGCTCCAATAGCATGTCTATATCCTGCGGTGCAACCAATGAAAATGTCAGGCACAGGTCCAACATGAGTCCAAATCTGCAGAAAAGGTAGTGGAATACGGGGCAAGATGCAGTCTAGCCAGGCCGGTCTGAAAGACAAGAACCAATGCTCACTCAGCTCTCAAAGCCGATGTATGCCCAGATCGAACACCATTAGCTCATGACAACGTCGCTCCAGTACTGTTCTCTCCTTACTTCAAGTGATTGGGACATCCATTGGGAAGCAATAGGATTAAAATCAGGATGTCTGCCACTGAAAGAGGACCAAAGAAAGCTTTCCAAGCATGGAGTGTTTAAAGGCTGGAATTACTCGTAAGATGGTCTGAAAGGTAGTTAACAGACCTGAACCAATGCTCTTAAATAATTCTACGATTCCCTTCATTTCAGACATGTTAAAGATACAATGAACAATTATACTCTGGTGGTAGTCCTTGAGAGCGCTCTTGTGGTTGTTCCATGCTTCCATGGTCTTCTGGTTTCTCCAGGTTTTCTCCAAGCGTCTGGAGGAGCGTCTGGCTACATAGTGTTCGGTGATGAAGCAGGCAGCCCTTAGCGGGCGTTCATTGTCGGTGCGGCAGAGAGGTGCCAGCTTGTCAGTGCAGTAGGAGACCCAGCAGTGGAATTCCCTGGCTACGGAGTTGGTGTCAGTCGTGGCATTGGGGGGTCTTGGAGGAGGGCATAGTTCAGGTGTTCCTCGTTGACCTTACTCCAGTTCCGTTGCGGCAGGCGTGGGGCGGTCTTGGGTGTGGTGCTGGTGTTGAAAGTGAAATGGATGCAGTGGTGGTCCGTCCAGAGGGGCTGGGTGGTGTGGCTGAAGCAGATGTCAGATCCTCCCGTGAAGATGGGGTGGAGGGTGTGGCCCACTCTGTGGGTGGGGGTACTGATGAGCTGTTTCAGTCCTAGAATGGCGAGGTTCTCAAGGAGTGTGGTGGAGTCAGGGTCCTGGCTGTTTTCAAGGTGGAAGTTCAGGTCCCCGAGCAGGATGTAGTCAGTGTAGGTGATGGCATGGGGTGCGGCGAGCTCAGTGATGGTGGTTGCGGGCTGGGCGCGGAGACCGAGCGGTCTGTAGATGAGGGTGCCGTGTAGTGTGGTCCTGGGGTTGGTATGGAAGTGGAGGTGTTCTGTGTCAGAGTGGGGGTCGCTCGTGCTGGATGTGAAGAGTCTGAAGGTGTGCGATGGCGAGACCTCCTCCTGGGCAGTGTGGGCGGTCCTTTCCCTAGATTTTGTAGCCGTTAGGGATGCTGTCATGATGTCAAGGGCAGAGGTGGCGTTGGTCCATGTTTCCGTGAAGAATCCGACATCGGGCGAGAGGGTGTTGATTAGGTCCTAGATCTCTATGGCGTGTCAGTGTAGGGAGAGCACGTTGAGAAGGATGCAAGTCAGGGTTTCAGTGGGTTGTTCAGTTGGTGGCACTCCGGAGGAAGCAGGTGCCTCACCGACGGTGAAAGATCTTTGGCAGTGTCCGCACAAGAACTGCCCATGGGTCGTGTTGGATGAGACTCTTACGCAGTCGGCGTGGCCTCCGGGGTTGTGAGCATAGAGGGTGGCTGAGTTGTAGCGGTAGGTACTAGGAAAACCAGGATTTCTGGCACTGGGCACGGTCGGGTCACGGACGGGCGGAGACGTGCTTGCCTTAGGCGTGCCTTCGGCACGCCAGAGGTGCAACCGAGCAGCAGTCGCCATTATGTAGGAGAGGGGGCGGGAGTAGAGGTGGAGGTGTGAGTGGGGCTGGGTCAGGGGGCGGGGCGGTAACTGACCAGGAGCAGCTGCGTGAAAAAGAATTACAAGGCAGAAGCACTAAGAGCGCTTAACACAGCAATGCACAAAACACAGTTTAAGACTCACAATGGCAGAAGAGGTAGGAGTGCTAACAACAGTAATGCGAAAAGAAACACAACTAAAATCCACAAATAAACATGAAGCAGAGGCGGGTGCGAGGCTCGAACTCTGCTGGAGAAGGACTGAGGGCGTGCAACAACCGGCGGAGTTGCCGGGGAGAGTGCTGCCTGGACTGGAAAAGGCATTACATGCGCTTCCCTGCAGCGGTCACCATTATGTAGGGGAGGGGGGCGGGAGTAGAAGCAGAGGCGGGAGTGGGGCTGGGTCAGGGGGTGGGGCGGTTATTGACCAGGATCGGCGGTGGAAAAAAGAATCACAAGGTAGAAGCTCTAAAAGCATTTAACACAGTAATGCACAAAACACAGTTTAAGACTCACAATGGCAGAAGCGCCAGGAGCGCTAACAACAGTGATGGGAAAAGAAACACAACTAAAATCCACAACTAACCTGAAGCAGAGGCGGGCGCGAGGCTCGAACTCTGCTGGAGAAGGACTGCCGGTGTGCAACAACCGGCGGAGCTGCTGGGGAGAGTGATGCCTGGACTGGAGATCATAGAACCAATGTACTACTTTTCGCTCAGTCACTCGCGCTCATTTAGTTTATCTCAGAGATACACAGAATAAACAGTCTGGGCATTTCAATAAGGATTTATTGAACAGTTGTTATTCTCATATAAAATATATGAGCTGCAACAACCATTAGACAGTAACACAGATATATGATTATTAGTACTATAAATGTAAAAGGAGAGTACAGTTCTACCATCTTGCAATAAGCATGAATAAATACTTTAATATAAATTGCAGGATAAAAGTGCACGTACTCCTACAATGCCTATCTAGATGTACCTAAGTGTACCTAGCATGTGAGTAGGTGTAAAGCCAAGAATCCATATAGGATTTAGTCAAACCTCATTACCTGAAGTATGAGAATATAGGAGCCCTTCTTGGTCTCGAGTTGGACACCACACGAGGGATGTGCAGACCACTGTCAGCTGGAGCGTCTGCATGTAGGAGCCTCAGCGTCTCTGGTCAGTTTGTCGGCCTGGAAGTCTTGGTTCCCTCTAACTAACACTAGCAAGAGGTGCTATATTTATACAGAAAGTATCTAGGGCTCCTTTGTCCCTTGTTGCTTGTATTAGTCATTGTTGGATCAAGGATGACCTATGGGTTGAACCGTGTACGTAGATATGGGGCAGAAGGTGGTGTTGCCCCAGCCTTGTTTCTAAGAACCCTTATGAATATTCATTCATACTGTGTGAGTATGGAGTTGTAGGACTCTATTGTTTAGGAGAAACCCTCCTTCTGCACCCAGGACTGGATCTAGGTAAAGGTTCAATCCTAAAAGGCTTGTTAAAGTGTAGTATATGGAAGGTAATATAGGTGAAGGGGTATGATGTTACTCTGGCCTATATTAGGGTACCTATATGAAACATAACACTGCATGCCATACTCATTTGTCTGTTGGTAAGATTATAAGCTGAAAACAGACTTGTTCCGTTAATATACCACCATGGAATGTGGCTAGAACGCAATGATTTTAGCGTCCAGCTTAAAAGCATAATGGAGCGCAACTGAGATTGCCCATGTTGCAGAATAGCCAAATCTTGTTTCATTATATCAATTGCTGAGAACACAATGTTGCCCGGTGAATAAATATGTGAAGAAAGTGTAGTCATTCTGATATCAACCACAGCTAAAGCTTTTTCCTAGGTTGATTCTGTCAATCTCACGCAGCCTCTCAGCAGCTTACATTTGAGAGACTTTTCAGACTTCATTAGAGATTGCATATAGGAAGCGTTTTTTACATGCTTTCTTGGGAACTAGAAAGAAATCCATAAGATCCAGGTTGTCTGACAGAAGGGACTCATGTTGTTTCACCTGTGATAGTTTTAAGGTTTTTAACCATCTAGGCACAACTCCACAACACTACAAAATGTCACTACCCCTGGGTCGTATGTGTGTACTTAAAATGGGTCAAGCCTATGGATACTAAACCCTTCGGTGGTACCCTTAAATCTTGATTAACATCTATTCATGGCAAAAGGCCAAACAAGCCATATCTTCCAATTGGGAGCTGAGGAATCGTATCTACCTTTCTCTATCTTTGTCCCAATACCTCCTCAGTTGTTAATGTTTCATTCAATATACCTTCAGTAGATGTGGGTGAGGGGATGCGTGGTGTTTTCAGGTCATTTGTTTTTGCAAACCATTAGCAGGTAGTCTGTTGCACTTTTCTGTTCAGGAAAATGATCTGTAATGGTATGAGGCAAGCTCTCAATAAAGCCTCAGTTCCCTGAAAATGCCATTCTTTTTTCCCACAGATTGATTTTGTGTCTATCATGTCCCTTCAATAGTTGAAACCCTGTATAGACAGTTGGGAGATAAAAGGTGTTGCATATGTCAGCATACTTTTCTTTGTTGTTGCATTAGTATGTGTTATTTTAAAATAATATGACGCTGGGTCTGATGAGTTGAACTCAGAAAAGTATGCAAATCTCTTTACAAATGTGGCAGAACTACCTTTCGGTGGTGGTGGGCAATGTTCCCATTGATGGTAAGAGTTAACAGTGTGTGGGGTGCTTGCTCTATGCTCTATGCAAAAAGTGATGACCAGAATGTTGGTAACAATACAGGGTGTAAAAATCAGTGGTATCCTTACAGAATTCCCTGTAAGAAAATTCAGCAGACTGTTAATTTGACAGCATGGTATTTACAGTTGTAATGTTCCAATCATCAGAGAATGTACTCGGGGTATCATCAGGTTCTGGAACAGCCCAATGTTCGCTAGGGACAGGGCTCTTTGTTCACAATGTGATGATGTATGAGGTTTCAGGACCAAGTTCACAGATTGTACTGCAGAGCAATGTGGGAGTTGAAATCCATTCAGTGGAAGGAAAAATACAGTTACTGTACCAATCCGAATTCACAGGAACAGTCAGGCACATGCATCAATGTAGGCTTTTTTGATCCCATAATTGCGTTCATTAAGGAATCGCAATTAAGGAATCGCAATTAAGGAATTGCAAAAGCCTATACATGTAGGAATTGCCATAAAATTAGCGATTCCAAAACATTCCTAAATTGCGACTCTGAAATTGTGGGTCCCAATTCAGGAACGCCTTCCCATTCATTCTTATGAGCCTACAGGCCCATAGAAAGGAATGGGAGATTGCATGCGCAATTTGCGAGTACCAACAGGTACTCGCAAATTGCGCATGCAATTTCAAGGGTGCGAGGGTGTCAAAATGACACCCTGTTGCACCCCTGAAATAGCGATGTGCACTCATGTTGCGCACACACATGCTCCAAGGGCATGTGTGTGCGCAACATGAAACTTTGAAAAATGCACTAAAGTGCATATTTCAAAGTTTTTGCAAATTACCATCAAGTTCAACTTCATGGTAATTTGCGCCCCCTATTAGTGAAATCACTATTTTAAAAGGCATCTTGCATTGCATTTAAGGAATCGCAATTTGCGATTCCTTAAATGCAATCGCAATTTAAGAAATAATTGCGATTTGTTTAAACGGCGAGTGGCAAGTTGTTTCATGCATCGCGAAAGCTAGATTTGTAATTGCAAATGTCCGAATTTTGCTTTTCGCACTGTTTGTGATCGCAAATTGCTTTGATGCATGTGTCTGATGATTCCTAATGCAAACCAACAACGCAACCCAGGTGACACTAAGTAAGTGTGTTTCAGCCAGAGATAGAAATGTCGAAATCTTTTCATTTTGGGAAATGGGTGGCATTTACTCAGGTTCACTTGGATCTGAAGAAAAGTCATCGTAGTTGATGAACTAGCCAGACGCAGTTCAAGCTATCTTTGCTAGCTCTGCAGGTTTTGTAGAACTGGCAGGTGTGTCTTGTGGAAGCACATTAGTATAAACGTCATTGTTGGCCCGAATTGCAATTTGCTTTGCGATTATATCTGGATGTTGTTCAATTTCAACTGGTGTGATTGGTACTCTGTTATGTGATACTCCTACACTTTGTGCAGTGGAGTCTTGAAAGGTTATTAGTCTTTCCATCTGAACTTCCTGTATAGTAGCAAGAGTAGATCTGTGGCAACTCAGGACCCAACGTGGCCTTTTGTTGAGAAGCAGCCACATGGTGTGGTTTGATCAGATTAATGGAGAAAATCTTTTTTCTTTTTTGCCAGTAAGAGGTGGGAGAAGTACTGTTCTTGTTCCAGGACAGGTACAGGTCCTCTTTATGATGGCCCAAATTCTTTCTTGTCTAGGGTACTTTCTCTACTTGTATGTTTCTTTGTAATGCCCGAAATTGATTGAGTTCATGTAAAACAGCCAAACAATCATTCAATTCAAATGGTGTTGTATCTGCCACTGTGTGGCACAATCGAGGTCAGGTACCAACATACTCATTTCAAACAGGATCTCATAAGGGCTAGGGCCTCCTAGGGTTTTGGGGGGCATATTATTTAGTGCCATCTGGACCCTGTATGAGTGATTGACCCAATTGCCACCCGCACCTAATACCCTTGCCGTTAAGGATTGCTTTAGGTCTATGTTTTTCCTTTCCACCATCAAATTTCCCTCAGGATGGTAGGGGGAAGAGTACCGCAAGGCCATGCCCATATTTCTAAGGGTGGGTGGAATTTGCGTAGTCGCAAATTATCGTGAAAGTGTAAAAAATCTCTGCGAGCTCGCGGAACTTTCACCAAGACGTGGAATTGCTTGTTCCACCCTTTAGCAATGTGTTTTTTCGTGCTCGCGGGGAAATATATTGCTAACTTGCCCATGTGGTCACTAATGGGCGCAGCCATCTTGTTTTTCACTTGTCCCGCCTGCTCGGGATGCTTATTTCCTCTTCCGGGTCGTGTATTGCATGTTCTAGCCCGTTCACGATGAGTATTCTCTGTTCGGGAACACGTATTATGTGCTAGTGACGCTTTGTGCATGCTCGCGGGGGAAATATCGCACAAACTTGCCCACGCAGTCACAATGGGAGAGGCCATCTTGTTTTTCACTCCATTGCTATGGTTCTGGGCCTGCTTTTCTATCCTCCCTTTATCTTTGCAATCCTTCTGTACACTTTTTCTATAACTTGCTTTTTTCATTTGTTTTACCTACTTTTTGAATTTCACCTTTTTATTTTCACCCCGAGTCCCTGAACCATGCCCAAGGGAGGGGGCAAGTGGAAGGGCAAGGCTGCTCGCAGCCGCAGCTGCAATTGTCTTCCCTGTGGAAGGTGGCACCCAAAAGGGGTGCAGGAACGGGCCATATTTGGTGAGGCGGAGGTGGCGACACTTGGTTTTTTTGTGCAGCGCCACCTCCCCTTAACCCTAGCAGCAGGCGGCAGGCCTTGGTCCGGGTACGGGCTCCAGGAGCATCAGCAGCAGTGGGGAAAGGTGCGCCGGGCAGTGTTTCGCTGCTCTCGTGTCTGGCGCACCAGCTGGACCCGTTAGGAGTGGAGGTCCCGGGGCTTGGTGAGTAGCTTTTTAATATTTCTACTTTGTGTTCTTCTGCTCTGTGTTATAAATTGCGAAAATATATTTTTTTCCGACCAGCAAAAATGCTGCTGCTTACATTGGAGGTAAATTAAGTTTAAAAATCTCTGTGATTGTTATGACACAGGTGCTCGGCGCTACTAATCTTACTTGTTTGCAACTTTACTCTTGCTTTGCCTGATAATGTAAGAGTTTGCTTTAGAGAACATAAGTTAGGTAATGCTAGGGAGACTCTAGTCGTTCCTTTGTCCTTCTGCCACTGAGAAGAGATAGTGGTGGATTGATAGCTTTAGTTATTTATTAGTATTAGTTGGTAATTTTTAAGTGGTCTGCATGACGCATCCTTTGTCACGTCACGTGCTGCTGAGTACTGCTTACCCAAGTCCTTAGTAGAACCTTTTATAGTTTGTTTAGTGAGTGTTAATAGGCTTATCATCACTAGCAGAACATCAGCAGCAACCAACCAACAATTTGCTGTATGCAAAAATGTAGGTATGTGTCCTTCATCTATGCATTTTTAAGGACAAAAATAAATGGAAATGCAGACTTAGTGAACAATTGGCCCATCTGAAATAGGTGGGGTAGGTCAGGTGGTACCTACTTAGGCTAGATGGTCCGTGAATCTCGCAATACTAATAGTTGATCAGATTAGATAGGGAAATTTTATTGCAATTGTTGTTCACAAAAATGTTTTTGGAGCGTATTTTAAAATATGCTATTTGTTTCACACCAATCATTAATTTTTGTCTCTTTCTTTATTGAATTTTACATGATCATCAGCACCCAGGGGCAAGAAGACGGGGTCTGAGTCAGCACCGGCGGAACCTGATCAACATGCCTCCCAGGGCAAGGACCACTCCTCTACTGAGGCCTCTGCTGCTGGCTCCAGTAAGTCCTTCAGTGGTTAATATCAATAATTATATTTTCCTAACTTTTCCTGCACCTTATTTTTTCCGAACTATTATTTCGGTTTCCTAATTCTATTTTTTACAAATTCTTCTTCGATCTAGACTATCTGTTTCTAAATTCTTGTTATCCCTGCCTCTAACTGCCTCTGCTATGACTCTCTGTACTACTACTATTAGTCTGTCCGTAGCTAAGCTTGCCCAGTTGGCCACTCTTTATTAAAAAAGGTTTTAAATAAAACTCAGATTCACCAATAGCTCTAACCATTGAGTCCAGTTCTTTGGGTTGTCCTCTTCTACTACTTCTAGTCTTCTTAATCTTGAGGCTTTTCGACAATTCCCACCAACAAAATGCCCAACCAGATTTTGCTATTTTTGATAGGATAGGAAATACTACTACTGTTGTAGGGATTCTGCACATACAGAACTTTGCACAATAAAGTAGGATGTTGGTGATGGGAGGTTGGACCTTCCTCACACCTCAATCAAGACCCAGCACAATCCCCTGACCGACTAGTTAGTATAGTGTCTCATTAGCTATCCGAACCTCCCCAAGATACCCAATGAGTAGACAACCCAGAACATAACACTCCCGACATCTCAGTCGCAGAAGCAATGCACACCCTTTTGCTCACTCACTCATGTAAGTCCACACCAAATACCACAGAGTGTATGTAAGTTCAATAGGTTTATTTTCAACTGACAAGCTCTGTACGTTGTTCTATAATGCAGCACCAACGGCAAAATGCATAAGATTAAAACAATAAACATTGTTATACTTAGTTACACTTACAACTAAAAGTCCATAGAAGACAAAAGGCAAAATCATGATAACTGAACAGTGGTGGAAGAACCACCCTCCCCTTGGTAGGAATATAGTTTATATAAAATTATAAATGAAGATCTCTGAGCGAATTCTGGGGACCCCTCAACTTAGAAGAACCTAGTACTGGTTACATCACAAGCTCTGCAAAGCTCTTGTTCGTAGAAGGGAATCTTCCGCCTGTTATGAGAAAAATGGTGCGCGTCAGTATATTGCAAGCATTTCTGAGTTGTGCCAAAAAGTGTCGCATTTTTATGGATACACAATATGGACTAACACCAGAACTCCATAACAAAGTGGCTTGTTTTTGGACCTTGTACGCAGTACTCAGACAGTAGCAGTTTGAGCTCATGTGGGCTCAAAGGCATCTTACACAACAAGCTGTGAGGTAACCTGCGCAAAAATAAAAGGCACAAAGCTAAAATGGTTGCATGGCTCGGGCTAACTTAGCAAAGACTACAATGACCCTAAGGACCAAATAACACTACTAGTGTCTACTCTACTACCTGATTTGTACTATTGATGTATGTTGTATATGTATGCATTAACTTTGTTTTCAATCTTGGTAGTAAAAATTAGGGAGAGGTGAATATGGCATCTAAAAAATGTGTAATGTTTTTTCTGGGCGTACTACTGACCACCAGTACCGGGGCCAATGGTGAAGGCGATGCACCCTCTGAGGAAGCAGGAGGAGATGCGGCAGTTGCAGGAGGAGCTGCAGGGGGTGAGCCAGCAGCAGTGGCGGCGGTGGTAAGTATATTCCTAATCCTTACTTATTGACATTACACTTGCTGCAAGGGTGTACTGTATAATGTACTGTTGAGACTTATTAAGTAAGAAGTTGTTGTGAATGGTTGAAGAAGACACCCTTTACTTAGCGTTAGAAACAGAATTAGCGGCGGGAGTGTACTGTTGAGTAACCAATGGCCTCTTCTATCTGACTTTAACTCAGCTATGAAAGTTTTATGGAGAAGACTAAAAGTCAGATCAGATTACCTTGATGGATTGGTTGAACGAAAAGGGAAAGAAGGGTGGAAGGAGGAAGGACGGGCAAGATTTAATATTTATGACTGGCAGAGAAGGATACGTGGGATGCATGCATGCATAGGTGACTGATAGGAATCAGATGCATGGGTGGTTGAATGCCTGAAACTCCCACAAATGTTAGAGGCCGAGGAAGTGGGAGCATAGATACATACCACAAATGTTATGTACTGTGCTTGCTAGTGCTACTGTGCCACTATGTGTAGAATTAATTTGTCTTACTGCTTTTCTAAGAGTATAATTTACAATAGTCTTGTTTTATCTTCTTGATATAGCTACTCCTTCCAAAGGGAAACCAGACAGGAAGGAGTTGGCAGCCAAGGCCCGGCGCTGGAAGCTTGAGGCCATCCAAACAGAATACAGGCGGCTGGTGGTTGTCGCGGAGGAAGAGGAGGAGGTGGCAGCAGCTGCAGCCTCCTCCAATGCCCTGGGCCCCAGCCACTCCCTCCAGTGTGACGGTGCCACCGTCTGACAGCCGCCCGCCACTGCACGGCATTTAATAGCACTGCTGCCCTCCCCCGTGAATGCAATTGCCATGCAATGAAGAGCCGCATGGACCGGCTAGAGGAGCTCATTCGTGTCCTGGAGAGGCAAGCCCGCCGATGAACAGACCCTGTTGATTGCCCCTTTTTTATTGCTTATTATGGTGGGTGGGAATCGGGTGTTGGGGTTTTCACTTTTTTATTTGGACAATTGGACATTTAATTTGTTGGACTTTTCCGTTCTGCACAATGGGCATTGGTTGGGGTTAGGGAGAGGGGTGGGTCAGGTATTGTTGTGGGATTTTTTACATAGTTTATTTTTGTTAGGGGATTAAATTATATAATTATACTTTACATTTGATGTTGTTAATGTTTTGTGGGTGGGATTACAGTTTTACGTCACACTGTTTCCTTGATGCTGCAGGGCCACAGCCAGTGTTTGATTTAAATATTTAGCTGACTTTGTAAGATACAAACAGATAGCTGCGGTACCCCTCACTGAGTGACTTGGCCTACTAGTACTGTCAGTCTCTCCTCCTAGATTATGCTCTCTGCAACTGGATTCAAGGGGTGTGTGAACTAATGAAAAATATTCCATTATTAATTATGCCTCCCCAAACTTCTTCTCTTACCTGTGATTGATGTTTAACTTAGGCACAGCGATGTCTGCATGGTGATGATTAGGGGTGGGCGGAATTTGCGAAATCCACTTTCGCAAATTATCGCGAAAATGTTAAAAATTATCGCAAACACGCGGAAATATCGCGAAGATGCGGAAGTTTTTTTCCCGCATGTTCGCGAGATTTTCTGCATGGTTGCGGCTCGCCAACTTACCCATGCGGTTGCTCGCGGGCGCGGCCATCTTGTTTTCAGTTGTCTCGCGGTGCATGATCGCGAGAAGAAAGATGTGATCGCGCGACGCATGACGTCACTGCGGGCGCGAACTGTCGCGAGACACAGCAAAAGGCTAAAAACAATACAACATCTCATGGAGAACGCGACCGGATCAAGAAAACTTGTCGGCGAACGCAGGGATTCAGGTAAGGCGATCGCGCGCGCGAGAATGTATTATTTTACAGCGCGAGCAAGAACCAAATTATCGCAAAGCTGCGGAATGCGGAAATTTTGACATTTTCGTGCTTTCCGCGGAACGCGAAAATGTCAAATTATCGCAATTTCCGCGTACGGAACGAAATTTTAGCCCAGGCCTAGATGATGGTTTGGTTTATTTCCCAACATGCCATGGTTGTGGTGGTAGTAGTAGGCACTGGCAGTAGCATTTGCAAAAAAAGAAAATGAGACAGTCAGTCGTCTCAGAGAGAGACTGTGGGAGGAATAGTAGAACGAAGCACAGTACAAAAAATACTGCCAAACAATAATATGCCAAAAATAAAATAAAACATAATGGTGGTGGGGATAGCCTAGTACAACAACTTAGGAACTGTAGTTGTGTCGAGTCACTCGACTAGGCCTACACTCGACACAAGTCTAACCTTTAGTGCTGTGTAGGAGGATGACAAATCCAATTGATGTGGGCAATTAAGGATGATGGATTACGTTCCTTTGAATATACTGATCATGGGTGGGCAAGCAGAAGTAGATCCTCGCCCTGCCTTGAAATTGAATTAATGTTGCTTTCGCCACATCCGCCTAACCAAGCGTGTGATCAATTATTGACATACATTTAATTTATTCACACCTCAATAAATCTCACACCCCGGGGGAAGAGGGTTAGGGTTCGATGAATGGTTGGGAAGGGGGTTTTGGGAAAGGTTTGACAAAGAAAAACAGTATGAACAGAAAAACAACAAAATACAATCTTGGCAGACGACCATATCCATAAATCTGCTAGGGAGAAAAAGGAACTGCATGCATAATGATGATAACTTTGATGGTTAATGAGAAGTAGTGCTTACTAACTACTACTAGACAATTAGACATTACAGGGCAGCAATATATAATGCAATTTGCCTTGCCTGTCTGCCCTCAGAGAGACCCAAATTACATACAGTTTCTGTTCTGTTCTACCGGGTTTACTTTTAAAACTAACAAAGAAAATTCAAAAATAGCTGTAGGGATGAATTATTAAGCAGAGAGCAAACATGATAATAACAACAACACCCAGTAGACACAGTAGTAATGATTGAAGACACAAAATTAATCAAATTATTTAAAAGATGATGAAAGTTGATACTGTTACAGTATGTTATCCTGGTCAAAATGGGGAGTTGCATCTCAGCATTCCTCTTAGTCCTCCCTTCCATGGACGCTCCCTCCATCAATCTTGGGTGATGCCGCTGCCTGCCTGGCAAATGTAGATTAATTGGTAAGGTAAGTGTGAGTTGTTTTTCCCAGTATAGCACAGGGTAAGGGCCAGCCTGTAATTGTACATAGAAAAACAAAAGGGATATTGATAAATCAAGTAGAAAAAAAAATGCATAAATTACGGTGGAGTGCAACAAGAACACTTTCAGTGGAGACATAGATACATCATGTCTACTCTAGTCTGTTTCCAGCATTAACCTACAACAACAACAACAGGACAGAGCAGGCCCACGGCACCCTTGACCCATCCTCTATTTAGTGTACATTGTTTGACAGAGTCAGACAAAGCACATATACAGCAACATAGCATTTTACAAATTAAGTGACTAAATCAATGCACCGCTGTCAGTCATACAACCACTACACTCGACTCTACCACTACACAGACATGTAGGTCTGCTGTGGTTGTTGTTGACTTGTTTACATTTTTTATGCCACTCATGAAACGCCCTAACTTATTCCATCAATCATCTCCGATGCTACTTGGTGACTGCGAAGATATTATGTCACAGTGGTCATCATCATGGTGTTGTCCACCTGAGTGTTTGCAGTGTAGAGATTGAGTCCTCTTTCCATTTTCAAAATGCAATGGATCGGCATACAGTAGAAGTACAAATTTGGTATTAAAAAACAAGAATGGAAACATTGCCTTGAGTTACTTGTAGTGTGTAGATCAGATAATAGTACACAATAAATTAACTTCATGCACAACAAACAACAACAACACAAATCTCTCAGTCAGCGTCCAATGCATGGCATCATTCATTACCTGCTCTTTCTCATCTTCAGTTAATGGGCAGTCTCTCTGGGCTCGGAAAGGAGGATAGCTATAGTAGTCATCATCATGTTCCACTTCTTTCGGAGGGACTCAACGAGGCAAGATTTTCTTTTTACTTATATTATGCTACATCCAATCATCATCTGGCTTGAGGGCATTGGATTTAGGGCGTTTCAGGAGGATGGAGGAGCTGGATTCGGAGCAGTGGACTGTGAAATGCAGAGAGCTGAAACTCATATATGACAATAAAAAGACTAGAAGACAGTGGTGATGGATTTGTTGTGATTTGAAGTTTCGAACTAGAAAGATAGACACACAAACAAAAGTAAATAAGGGAGGAAGACAGTAAGAAGTACAAGCCTAATTGTCAGGGAAGTATAGCTCGTCCTCAAACTCTAGGGGTTCAACCAGAAGTAGGTAATTATCACTCTACTTGCGTCACCTGAGCCGCTGTCCTCATCTTCCTTCATTGATCCATAACTGTGGCACATTTGTAATGTTCTTGTGACAAAATCTTATTTATTTTTCACCCGTGTATTGTCAGCTAAGCGACAGGATAAGCTCTCCACCAACTCATATGCTTCTTTTTTTCATCTACACCTTTGTATGCTTCAGAAACCTCCTTCAGCTGTTGCTCTAGCATGTGCAACAATGGCATAGCTTGGCCCATAGTACAGTCCTTCTTGCTGACTTCACGTGTGAAGACCTCAAAAGGAAGAAGCATCTCAGTCAGGCATTTACCTAGGCACCATTGGTCCATCTGAAGGGTCATGCCTTTCACAGTAGCATCCCTCTTCGCATTACATATATATTGATTGGTCTGTACTGCTCAAAAAGATGGTCAAGCATGTAATAAGTTGCGTTCCAACGTGTTGCCTCCTCCTGGATGATTGCTTTGACTGACATTCGATAGTCACGTTGAATGATCCTCAGCTGCTTCCAAGCTTTAAAAGCATGGCTGAAATAAGTGCATATTCTTCGGCAGGTGGCCAGTAGCTTGCTGACTATGACTTCTTTTTTCAGAAAGTGTTGAACTATAATGTTAATGCAGTGCGCCAAACACGGGACCCTGAAATAGCAACGAAGCTCCATGGCCTTACGTACATTAGTGCCATTATCTGTGGCAACAAAACCAATCTTAAGCCCTCTTGGGCGCAGCCATTCAAAGACTTTGCTGTGAAACTCTTCCAAAATGTTTACAGCAGTATGAGATTTCTCCATGGTATACATGGCTACAGTTGCATGTTTCTGAGTAGCATTACAAATGTCAGCTGTGTCAACAGCACCTACTTCAGATAGATTATCTCTAACCCCCACAAAAGAGACCCAGTGTGCAGTGATGCACATGTAATCAGTGGCGTGGCAACTGGTCCATATGTCTGTTGTCAGGTGGATATTGTGAACAGCACTCTGCTGCACAGCTTGTCCAACCAATTCCAGCACATCGTGATGTAGTGCTGGAACAGCAACTCTGACAAAATAGGACCGGCTGGGAACCTTCCATTTAGGGCAGATGGCTGACACAAATTCAAGGAAACCCACCCCTTCCACAAATGAAAAATGAAGAAGGTTCAGTGCTAACATTTTAGCCAGCTTCGAATTGTACAACTGTGCTGTTGGGTGGTTGCGTTGGCACTGCCCCTCCGACCTAAGCATGCTCTCAATAGTAAGCTGGAATATTTTCCTTTGTGGTGCAGTTGTTTTCTTGAACCCAGTTAGGCTCAACGATGCACTTTTTTTCATTGGAGTACTCGGTCGCCTTGGTGTCTCAGTCTGACTCTGAGTATGACTCTTACTGCGGTGTCACTGAGATGTTGCTGAGGATGTGGGCAGTACCACTATACTGCTGGGGACCGGGCTAGAAATGTCTCCCTCTTGTTCACCTTCCACCACCGTCATATCTTCCCCTAATTCTTCATCCCCAACAACAGCAATGGGATCAGTTTTACTTTTTTTGAAGTAAAGTAGGTGAGCCTCTCAATGGATACTGTGGTGTATTTTGAGATAACTTGTTTGGCCTCCTGTACCATAGTTTGTACCAAGCTTACCCCGGATAACAGCATGTCGACAAATTGAGCAAATAGCAATGTTCTCCTCCTTACTGCTAACCGAAAAGAAGTCCCAAACTGGAGAGGAGAGATTTCTGGCACTGCTGGATGTGCCACTCTCAATACCAGATGACCTGGAGGGTGGGCCTGGAATGTGACTCTGTGCAGTTACACAACCACTACCTACTGAGGTGGTGGTTGAGCTGGATGTTGGTCCCTGCTGGGCCTTTGCAAATGCAAATATGGAAGCTGGCGGTCGTGTTGGCGTTACCTGTGTTGGTGGTATCCTTGCTACATCCCTTACAGTGATTTTGGATAGGGTAATAATGTTGGTCTCCATCTCCTTTAGGCCGGGAGTGATGTTCGTGGTGATTGGCTCATCTTCATCATCATCCCCCTGTTGTACATCTACCTACATAACTCTAAGGATTTCTGGAACCTTCCTTTTCACTAGCCTTGTCTTGTGGCGTGTATCACTCTCAGACTGAGCTGGTGGCTTCCAAGTGGCATCTCAATCATCAGAAGCTGGGCTTGAAGAAGAAGATGATGGACTAACCCTCCTTTTCCTTGCTGGGGGTCTGGAAGACAATTGAGCTTCTGAAACAGTAGCTTGATGATCCTCTTTGTCCCTGAAATGCCCCTACTTCATGAGGAACAACTACTATTGTGGGCTGTTGTTGTGGCTGTTCTTGCTGCTTTTATTGTGGCTGTGGCTGCTCTTGCAGCTGTTGCTGTACTTGCGGCTGCTGATGTTCTTGTGGCTGCTGCTGTTCTTGCGGCTGCTAATATTCTTGTGGCTGCTGCTCTTCTTGCGGCTGCTACCCACTTCTTTGCTGAGTTGCTGCCGGCGTTGATTGTGTACTACTTTGCGATAATGACATTTCAACATCGCTGTTCATTAGTAGACTGGCTACCTCTGTGACACTCATGGGTTTGGGCATAGGTTGGCGGGGCTGGCCCGCTGATGCGAATGTGCTGCTCCCAGCTTGGTCCCCAGACAACGCTGCTGCAGGCTTAATTTTTATTCCCCAAAAACACATGGGGCGGCACACCAGTCTAGGTAAGTGCCACTTCCTTTTTCCGTTCCTTCTTCTCACTGACAACTTTCTTGGTACTGGAGGACATGTTACCTTTCTGTGGGACCATCTTCTTCAGATGTCAGCAGGACGCAGGTCCACAAGTTGCAGAGATGCCTCTGGTCACATGTGGACGTGACATGGTGCTCAGCAGGACTTCTGTGTGGCAGTACAATGGGTGATGATGATGACACCTCCTCCTTTGTCTTTTTGTGCACCTAAAAGCAAAGAAGCCAGGAGAAGAACTTCAGTGAAATGTTGCATTTGTTGTTGTGGTTCAATTACTACTAGTACAAACAAATAAATAAAAAAACTTAGTTTAGCCATTTGTGAGACTTTGTCAACAAGGGCTTTCATGGAATACTGTGTACACTACTCTCTCAGGAAGGATAGGAAAGAAGAAGAAGAACAACAAAAATACAAATGTAATGAAAGTGGACCCTGTTTGGCATTAAATTATTTGCTCATCACATCATTCAGGGAGCTGCTGCTGGCAAAGGGGTTGGATGAAAGCAGTAAGCTAAGAGAAAAACCATGCAGGCCTATATGGCAAAAGCAGCACACTTATATAACTCCCACCAGAAATGGCCACCAGCCACATGGACACTCACAAGCAACAAGCAGGAGGCCTGGAAAACAATGTACTGACAACAGGCCTATAATAGTCATGAAAAGGATGCATGCTAAACCACACTGCTTTGCCTTTAATGTAAGAAAATGCAAAAATGAAAACCCACAGGGCTAAACAAGGTCTGCAAGGTATACAACAACACACCACACACAACAAAGGCATTTAACACACACCCAAAAACAGAAATACCCTCAAAAATACACATTTTGCAATTCAATCCAATGCCATCCATGCCCTAAAATGATGTTTAATTTCAAGAGAACACACAGAAACAGTTGTTTCATGCATCCATGACTACCTCTGAGCCTACAGGATGAAAAGCCTTTTGGCCACAAGCTTGCAGGCCTATGGCAAAAGCACACTACCGGGCTTCAAAATGGCCACCAGCCACATGGCCAGTCCCACACAACTATAAGAAACTGAAGACAGACAATGCAGGCGTATTGCAAAAAGCACACTGCCTAGCTTCAAAATGGCCACCAGCCACATAGCCAGGCCCACACAACTACAAGAAACTGAAGACAGACAATGCAGGCCTATTGCTAAAAGCACACTGCCTGGCTTCAAAATGGCCACCAGCCTCATGGCCAGGCCCACAACAACAAGAAGCCTAGGCCACAAAGGAATAACATGCAGGCCTATATGGAAAAACAGCACACTAATAGCTCCCACCAGAAATGGCCACCAGCCACATGGACACTCACACATCAAGAGCAACAAGTAGGAGGCCTGGAAAACAATATACTGACAAAAGGCCTATCGTAGCCAGGCAAAGGATGCATGCTAAACCACACTGCTTTGCCTTTAATGCAATAACATGCAAACATGAAAATCCACAGGGCTAAACAAGATCTGCAAGGTACACAACAACACACCATACACAACAAAGGCATTTATTTAACACACAACTAAAAACAGAAATACCCCCAAAAATACACAATTTGGCAATTCAATCCAATGCCATCCATGCCCTAAATGATGATTGAAATAAATTCAACACACACCAAAGGAACAGTTGATTCATCATACACCCACCCATGACTAGCTCTGGGCCTACTGGCTACCCACAACTACTTTAAAAGAAATAATGATAAGTACCAAAATTGTAGTTGCAGCAACTGCAATGCCCCATCAAACAAACAACAGCACTAAATAACAAATCCAAAAGTCCTCAAATCCAATGATAATGATGCAGCAGACACAAAGAATGATCCTTCCAGCTCAAAATCCAAAGGAAGAATGAACAGGAGATGGACAGAGCACTGAGAGGAGCCTGCTGGACAGGAACAGGAAGTTGGAGACTCTGAGGCACTTCCTCCCTCTCCCCCACAATGGACTCCTTGCAGAAAAAAGGACAGCCAAATGTCAATCTGAGAAGTTTTTTCATCCGAATCATCATTTACAGAAGGTATTATGCTGCTCGAGATATTATTTTTCTCTAGATTGAAAATTGTGCGTGTTCGGGATCGCAAGCTTCACCAAACTTCCGACGGATGTTGGATGGCACCTGCAAAGGACGTGTTCGCCATCGCACACTCTCTCTCGCAGTGGTGAATGACGTGTTCATGATTGCAGACTCTCACGGTGTCCGATGGAGTTGCGAATGTCGCAAACTCTCGTGGGATAGCGTGACCAGCTACCGACATCTTGTGGCACACGCAAACGAATAGAAAATCTCGTCGGCGAACGCAGGGATCCCGGTAAATCGACAGCGCACTAGAACGCATTTTTAAAGCGCGAACATGAAAAAAACTCTGCTATGCCGTGGATCGTGGAAATTTCTACATTTCCGCATTCTCCTCGGAAATCGAAAATGCCGAAATTTTGCAAATTCCACGACCGGAACTGAATTTTGCGCCCACCCTTACATATTTCCCATGGATTCTCTGTAAGCCCGAGAGCTAAATGCAGGGCCACGGCTGGAATGTAACGTGCCACTTGTGTATGTCCTGATGAAGACTCGCAAAACCTTTATCACAGATCGGGCGCCATCCGAGCGATCAGGCAAACCCCACAGAATATGCAGCCGGAATCCACTGCCACCAAGATGTACTTGTAAGCCCCATCTGAATTTAATGGGCCGCAGTGGTCCAAATAGACACATGCGAGTGGTTTTCTGAAATAAGTAATGGTGTTTGCGGTGGCCGTGCTACTGTGGAACGTTCATCTGCTGGCAGATATCGCACTTTAGGGCATAACCCTTGGTATGTGTGGGCTAACCTGGCCACCAGTATCGCTGCTTCAACAATGAAATTGTAGCAGTGACTCCTGCATGTGCTGAGCCCTTGACCCTCATGTGCAGCTAGAATTAAACCCAACCTGTGATCTTTGTTTGGTATTACTTGATCCTCCACTTCTGGAATTAGAGCATACATTATGTTTGTACATCTAACTTGTAGGAGTACTTGAGTGGAAAATATTTTGTCATGGCAAAGCCATTCCTAGAGGTGTTGGCGGCTACCATTATATCTCCGTCTATCCTTGTGTGAGAACGAGTGATTGCAGCAACGGCAACAGTTTGCAGTGTTCCCGTGACGGGGAAACATCCATTGCAATGCAGTCATTACGTCCTTCCTTTACAACTCAACTGGTACAATGCAACTGCCATTATAACGCATACCATTCCACCGCATGCCAGTACAACGCATTATAAGGTAAGTAATGGAGATTTTTTTAGTGGTAGGGTGGGTATGGGTTTTGGAGTACACAGGAATATTAATTTTTACCCCTGCACTATCCAAAACTTTCCCTACTGTTGGACTCACTGGAGTGGGAATAGTAATTTTTAACCCTACACTATCCAAAACTTACTCTACTGTTGCACTCACTGGAGTGGGAATAGTAAGTTTTACCCCTACACTATCCAAAACGTCCCTTACTGTTGCCCTAAAAGTAACATGCGTTGTAATGGTATGGGTTGTAATGGTATGCATTGTAATGAAATGCGCTGTAAAGGCAGTTTTTCAAAATGTGATTTAATGGCATGCGTTGCAAAATCATGTGGTGTAATTGCATTCGTTGTAACGTCATATATTCCCTTGGCAGCTTCATCAGCCAGTGAATTCCCTTCAATGTGCACGCCAACACGCTGATGCCTCAATGTGTGAATAACTTGAGCCCGTGGCAGGTAATCTTTCAGCTTTTCCACTTGTTTCCAAAACAATTGATGTTTTATTGTGCAACCGTTGGAATCTCTAAACACATTCTGGCCCCAGTAATGAAGATATACATTGTAAGACCATACACAGTAAAATGAATCGCACATGAATCAGTGTGGGGAATTCCTGATCAGTATTTTGTAGTACCAGTACTAGTATCAGGGCTTTTAGTTCTGCCAGATGGGCTGTGCAATCTTCTAGAGATTGTATGGTTATATTGCTGGGATAGAACTTACTGTTACTCATACGTCCTTTCACTACAGCACATGCCGCACTACATCGCTGTTTGCTTGCTTTGGCAAGCAGAGCATAACCATCTGTGTAAATGATGTATTCCTATTTTTCTAGCAGCAAGAGTTAATTTGGGAGAGGGTATTTTTTTTCGTATTGCAGAAATGCTTGTGTTTTTTTAGTGTAGGATTGTATCTGTATTCTACATCTGTTCCAGTGAGAGAATTACCCCATTGTACCCATTATGGATGCAGTGCCTTTACATTCAGAATGCTGGCTTTGGTAACTGCTTCTGAAGTCGGTACCAGGGTTACAACGATATTACGTTTCCCCTGTGCTAATGATGTTTCTCTCACTACAGCAGTCTGTACTGCTCTCAGTATTTTTTCGGTGGCCACGAATCACATTTCAGCATTTCTGTATAAATATGATTTGTATGCAATTGGGACTGTTTCTCCTTTATTGAAACTGATGTCAGTATTTTCTGATAGACCTGCATACACACAGATCACCAAGTTGGTGGTATTCGCACATGCGTGCAAATATTTGGATGCTATCACGTCAGCCTGAACAGAACGGATAGTGTCTGTATGTTCCTGTGTCCACTGGTTTGATTAAGACATAGAAAGGTTTAACCCTTTCTGCGTAATCCAGAATATATGTTCTGCAGAAATTTAGAAATCCTAAATTGGATTGTAGATTTCAGAGTCTTTTGAGGCTGGAGCAGTGTGCACTTTTCTGAAAGGTTTGCTGCCAGGCTCTTGCCTTCACTTGATAACTCATACTCCAAAAACAGGAAATTGAGATGGGCAATTTTTGATTTCTTGAAAATACATTTGTAGCCCAAATTGGCGAACACCACAATTATGTTGTTTTCCCTGCCCAAGTGTTCAAGTAATTCTTTGTCCGTTAGGTAGGCATCCTCTACATAGGACACTGCCTCCTCCTTATATTAGGTCTGACAACCTTGCCAAGAATAGGCTCGGGCTGTTCTTATACCCCTGGGGCAAACAACAAAACTGAGGCTGAGTGCTGAGGGCAGAAAATGCTGTAAAATCTTTCAGGAGCTATATTTTGGCAGAATAATCCATTCAAGATATCTAGTGTTGTTTTGCATTTTGACCACAAAATATTATTCATAAATGCAGCACTGTGTGCGTTTGAACAGCAAATGTTTGTGTGCATGTGTTCAATTTGTAGAAAATCAAAACCCAAGCAATATTTATTGTCAGTTTCATGATGGGAAATAGAGGATTATTCACTGGGGAAGTGCAAGTATCTATCATACCTTGGTATTCAAATTGGTCTAAGATGTCTTTGACTCATCTCTTCCCATAATTTTCAATAGGGTACTGTCTCTGTGGATTTGGAGTGGATTTTAATGGGATTTCATGGTGTGTAGACTCCACGTCCCTCCCTACATGGTTGCAGTATAGTTGCAGTATAGTGTGGGGGCTAATGCTTGTGCCCACTCCCACACATATGAATGTTTTAAAGATACTGGAATGAGGTTGGAGAAAGCAGGCAAAATTTCTCTTCCCCCTTTTGTACAATCCATCACAAATTAAGGGGGCCAATCCTTTTCTGCTAGCAGGATGTCATATCTAAATGTCAGGTTCTCCCCAAAAAAACTGTTAACCTTTCTTGAGATGTCCCCCTCTATTTGGAGAGTAATTTTGTATAACCAATGTGGGATACTAACTCTTGTACCAGGTGTCTTCACTGTGATACGTTCATTCAATACTAATGACACCAGACATTTCTTCAGGTTCTGGTGAGCCATTGCTACTTCTGCCATGCTGTCTAACATGGTCAGAGCCCATTCCTTGTTCATAAGCTGAGTCCACTGTAACCTGCTAATGTCTAATTTTTAGTCCAGCTACTGTCTTCTTTTTGAATTGAGGATTTGCTTTAGGTTGTTCTTCCTGCTTGATAATATAAATGGAATTGCGATGTGTTTCCCTTTTCCCCTTTGGTCGATCTTGAGTCTTTTGTTCTGATCGTCCTTCTCTCTCCGAGTTTTTTGATGAACCCTGAAAGGAATGAAAAGATCGTGTATCAATATCCTGATACTTGTCAGGATTTCTAATATTATCACTATTTCTAAGGTTATACCTCTTTTCAGTGGACTCTCTTTGGGGAGACTCACCCCTTGATCTTGAATTGTTTCATTTATTCTTATTTGCAGATTAATTGTTATCCTATTTCTTTTTAGAAGAAGCAGGTGCTTTTTTTGAGTTATCCTTGTCAGAATAACTCGCCATTTGTGGTTTCCCTGGTTTGGCTCCCAAACTATCTCTACCTAATGATGCATGGGTTTCTTCGATCATTTTTAGTAACTCTAGCTCTTGATTTGTAGGAGCTGTTTCCCATAAGCGTTGGCGTATGACCACAGCTGCTTCATCCCCTTTTATGTTGCTCAGCATAATTGCTGAGACTTGGGCATAGTTACCCATCAGTTTAGTACCCAAGTCCAGGGAAGGTCCTGCCCCGTACTCATTTTATATTTGTTTCAATACAGCTGGACAACTGCTATGGAAGGGATACCGTGTATTCGAATGTATACTGCAGCAAAGATTGTTCCCCAGGTGATACAATCCTCAATCGATGGAACCATTTCCATTGGCAAGCAAATAGTTAACATTCTGTGTTTTTCCTGTGGATCCTTATGGTGGAACACTGCTTACATCTGTGCATTTTTTTGTGCTATCCAAAATGGTCTTTCCTCTCTTTTTGATGGGAATGCCCCATTATTGCACTTATTGTGTGTGGGCTAATGGTGGGTGTGGTCTGATGTCGACCAGCTGTGTCAGCTCTCGCAGGTTGGATTGTTAGTGTTCGCATAACAAACTGGACAATGTGTCTGTGTAACCTGACTATTTCTTTGTATAGTGTATGCACTTGCTCTACTGGTAGTGTATCAATCTGAGTATTTGGAGTGTAGGTCACTAAGACCCACCAGGTCGCTCCTCCTCTGCTGAGTAGACTGAGTCTTCTGACAGCTGGTGTGTGTGGGAGGGCACCTTTAATCCAGTTTCTGTGTTGCTGGTACGTTAACAGGACTTTGATTTCTTCATATGGAAAGTATTCTTCTGGTGGGTCAACTGCAATGTTTTTGGGAAAGAAAAGTGTCTGTGGATCTGCAGGCGGGAATTTAACCCAAGATTAGAATACCTCTGATCTTAACAGCTCGTGTGCCTTAATCACGAAAGTAACATAGCTACATGTTGCAGGTACACGATGTTGTAACAATTTCATAGTTATTGCCTGTCTGCAGTTTTTAGTAATTTTATGAGCATTTGTAAATTTGTCTTTCCCCGAACTACCCACAGGGTCAGTCATTTTTTAAGGAGAAGATAGTTAAACGTGTAAGAGGTAGGGTTTTGCACAATGAGGGAAACTTTTATCCTTACAAGCTTGTTAAAAACCTTAAGCCAATACACAGGGTGTACCTGCTCAACTGAGGTGGATAACCTTTCCCACTTCAGATGTCTCTGAAACGTGTGAGTAGGGCTTTTCTGAGAAGGCACAACAGAACTACTCAGATTTTAACTGTTAATATAAGAATCAAATCGAC
This sequence comes from Triturus cristatus, assembly GCF_964204655.1. Lineage (NCBI taxonomy): Eukaryota > Metazoa > Chordata > Amphibia > Caudata > Salamandridae > Triturus > Triturus cristatus. The sequence goes on from NC_140589.1 coordinate 1,880,372,944, forward strand.
GTTGGGCACCATGTAGTGTAGTTCCTTGGACTCCCGAGGACAGGGCCTGCACGTTTTTGGATTCCCAAAACTGAGGGCTTAATGTCCAAACAGACTCTGGACGCCCCCACAGGATATGTCAGCCATTAGACCAGCTAGATCTACAGTGCCACTACCGCACCCTGTATCCTACAGTGGTGTAGGTAGTTTCTTGCAACCACTGAACATGACAACCCTGATTCCTATGGGGTAATGGAAAACAGTACAGCACTTTTTGCTCAGTCACTCATCCTTACTTTTTCTTAGGATACACACAAAATGACAACTGGGGCGTTTTCAATAAGTATTTATTGGTCAAGCATCAGTCTCGTGTAAAACGTATTCACAGTGACAATCAGAAGACAGGCACACACAAAAGTGATTGGAAGCACCAATATCGTGTGGTAAAATATAGCCAAGAGTCCCCAAGGGAAGTACTAACTCCACATCTGATGGTAAAGAGTGAAAGACCACGTCTCTGCTCCGAGGAAGACACACCACGAGCAATGTCAGGCTACTGCGTATCGAAGGATCATCATGCAGGTCCCTGGCACAGCTTGGAAGGAATTTTCCTCTAATTTGTGGGGGTAAATGAGGGTCTTATATACCGGGGTGGTCACTCCAGTGTTTTCCCCTAGGATTGATGTATTTTGAAAATATTGGTGAATATTCTTTAAAACAAATGCGATCATATACAGCGGGCCTGAGGTTTAGAATGATGAAAAAAGTGGTGACTATTGCACAAAATAACTATACGGTGCCTGAGAAGTGGTTTATGTAGGTTAGGTACAGTTATTATGAAAATACCAAGAAGCAGTAATTAAAAGAGAAGAGCCCGGACTCAAAAGGACAGGGAGCAAAACTACTGGTTAAAAGGTCACCTAGTTAGCGTGTGGATAGGAAAATGTATGTACAAAAGGGCATACATGATAGGACTAGCCTACAGAGCATGACAATGTGATTAATAGGAACAATTAGGGTTGCGAGTGTAGGAATATGTGTTCTGTGCGCATAACTGAGATTCACTTGGAAACAGTATGATATATTGCAATAGATGATCATATTGGCTACACAGAGCACCTTGAAGGTGAACTAAATAGCCATAAGCACATAAAATACAAAAGTAAAGCAGCTGTGCATATAGTGGAGCAGTGATTGGCTGGCTGCTACATTCTGTATTCTCACTAATCTTAGATCTAGCTAGAGACCTGCTACCAAGTGAAGAGTATTTCCATAGCCAGATGTGACAGAACCTGGGAGATGGTATTTATTTGGAAATCCTGGATGTTAGACAATGCTTTGTAGGGTTTGCATGGTTAATAAGGCACTACTCGTATATCTGTACTTGCTTCATGTAAACACAGAACAATAAGAGCAATTTAAATTCCAAAGTGAATTATTTCATCTGATGTGATTGGAGGCACACCAACTTCGTTGGGCAAGGTTATCATATGTAGGGGATCCTCTCAATTTCAACAGGAGAATATATTTTTTGTAGGTTGAACTATTCAGATGAATGTTTAACATTCAGTTCTCAATGGCTCAGTGGCCATGTAGATGCCTGTGCAATTCGAACAGGTATGGCTAAAGGACCTGGCAGGGTGTAGTATGACCGATCCTAGGAAAGTATTAAAGAGAAGCGAGGATGCTATCAATATATTTACACCTAGAAATCAGTGCAGAAATTCAGTTGGCAAGTATAGAATGGGAGCGGTGCATCATCACAAAATCCTCATGTCGCACAATATGTAATGCACTGTACCATAGGCTCCTGACATACCTGCTTCTAAAAGGTACAGCCCAAAGAAAAAACACAGTTTCAGTTCAAACCCTATGTTGACATCTAATATGCTCTGGAACAACAACTGACTATGAAGGATGAAAGAAAAATGTAAAAGAAAATAGGATAGGTAATTGCATGCTAAAGAATAAAATCTAATTTGCCTGTGTGGTAATCAGTTTGTGTAATTATAACATGTTAGTCAGGACTTGACATTTGTTGAATTCAGCCTTTAAGACAGGGATGACTTTTCCATTTGACATAGGTCTTATGTAAAGAACGTTTTCAGGTCCCACACCACCTATAAACACAATATACTTACCATGGATTTATTTTATTATTCCTACAGATAAGAGAAAAGCTGACATTGAATTCAATGACGAAGACAAATGGAAGCTCGCTTACAGAGTTCTTGCTGCTGGGCCTATCTGAGGACCCTGATGTGAAGATTGCACTCTTTGTGTTTTTCTTAGTGATGTACCTGGTGACTGCAGCTGGAAATATTATCTTAGTTACAGCTTGTGTATGTGATGCACGACTTCACACTCCGATGTACTTCTTTTTGATAAACCTCTCCTTCTTGGATATCTGCTACTCATCAGTGACTGTTCCTAACATGTTGGTCCAACTCCTTACCAACAGGACTATCAGCTTTACTAGTTGTGCAACTCAGATGTACACTTATCTGCTACTGGGCTGTACTGAATGTGTGCTCCTTGCAGTCATGGCATATGATCGATATGTAGCCATCCTATTTCCCTTGCGTTATACGGTCATAATGAACACATCAGTGTGTGTTACTTTGGCATCTTGCTGCTGGATAAGTGGCAGTGTGATGTCACTCCTGGACACAATCTTTACACTCCAGTTGCCTTTATGTGGATCCTATGTTATCAACCATTTTTTTTGTGAGGCAACAACTCTCATAAAGATGGCATGTGTTGACACATTTGCTACTGAGATGGTGATATTTTCTGTTGGAATCTTTGCGCTGCTGCTTCCAAGCTTTTTCACCCTCTTGTCCTATGTGCGCATTATTGTCACCATCCTGGGAATCCCCTCCTCTACAGGCAGACAAAAAGCCTTCTCCACTTGTGCTTCTCATCTCATTGTCGTTACTATATTCTATGGAACTGCCATCTTCATGTACATGAAACCTGTGTCCAAGGACTCTTCTAATGAGGATAAAATGATCTCTGTCTTTTACACTGTGACCCCTCCAATGCTGAACCCCTTGATTTACAGCCTGAGAAACAGGGATGTGAAGATGGCTCTAAAAAAAGTTGTACAGGGACACATTTGTCATTGAGTATCTGTCATGCTTGAGGTACATTAAAGTATCACACTGAAAAAGACATAGTAGTAAATGACTATGGGGTACATTTGTGTGGTCATTTGAAGAAATTGTGGCATGAGCTACTGAGACCCATTTTTTTAAAACAAATATTGTCGATAGGAAGGCAAACTAGGGGGAAGATTTACTAAGTTTCTATGCAAAGAAGCACCGCAACCAAAGTTGCAGCACTGGGTTATGGGAAAGGGAGAGAGTGGATCAGTGGATACCCACTACGAAATGGCATTCTTTAGGGTGCCTTCAGGTGATGCAAACACCCTTTTATTAGAGTGCAAAGATACAAACATGATCTTAAGTATAGGTTTTGATCTGGAAGGGTACTATTTACCAGTTAAATAGAACATCCATTTCCCCAGGAGGAGAGATGCGCTATGGTCTCCTCTTACGAGAATATGTTCCGGATCTCTGAGATACCGGCAAGCCAGCCATATACTCATAGGAGTCCAATCATTGACTCCTTTTACCACAGATGAATAATCACAAGGGGCACTTGATTTCTGTGAAATAAACATACGGACCATCCCCCATTCAATGACCTTAGAAACCAGATCTTGAATATCAGAAGAATATGCCTCCTTTTTGAGGCTCTCTCACCACAGGCTGTTCTATTTAACTCCAAGTCCTGAAGAAGACCAGTATTTGATGTTTTATACCAACACTTAATTTCTCTTGGTCGAAACGTCGACGACAAAAAGAGGTGTTCCTTACCTACATAGAGCAGACTATATATCCAAGCAAAATAGGACATCTGCTCCAACATATACATGTTTCCTTTGGACACCATATTGATTAATTTATGTATTGTATGTTAACATTTGTAATTGTCCCTCATTCTTTTTGTATCACCGTTTTTTCACATTTATATTAGGTTTATTGGTTTATATAAATGTTCGACAGCAGTCTTGTATGTGCCTTTGATAGGTCACTATCTGTAAGATTTCAACATATATGAAAAATAATATACTGTGTCTTAAATCCATACCTTGTTAGTGTCTTGGCTTACTCATAGGTAACAATTAGTAATTGCCTGGTATAATGATTTTTTCCTTCTATCCCTAAGGATTTGAGGCATTCAAACAATTCATGTAGAAGAAATAGCCAACAGCCTCTACACCTCAACCATTACAATGCATGCATTTAACCTTCATTCCGTTGCAACTAAAAAGGTGTGTATCAGTGGGTACAAGGTGTTGGATTTACCACCAAAACCTTCCCTACTGTTGAACACACTGTAGTTGAAATAGAAAATGTATCTATTCCAACTTCCAGCTCTCGTCTAATAGCAAGTCGGTGTAAAGTTTGGCATTGCAACAGCATCCGGGGTAATGGCATGCTTTTTAACGTCACATAACCAGAAGAAATACAACACTCCCTACAGAGCCGATTGTTGTTACATTCAACCATATATGACCCTAGGCACTCCTTGCACTCTTGCTCCCTCAGATAACTCTGGTTCCTAGTTCACGAATGGTGTGCCTTTCCCACCCTAGCAAGCCAACAATGGCACCAGTGTTCCCTGATTATTCATCGCATGAAGAATTACCTTGCCTCCTGGGAGCTCTCAAAAATTCTTCTATTCTGCTGATCTGGTACATTACTATATACCAGTCTCAATCTGTGATTACCGCTCCAGCTGTAAGAAGTCTAGTGATGCATTGCATGTTTGTCTTTACAGGGTACCTAGCTCACCTACAGAATACAAATACAAAAGAACAAGCTACGCCTAAATTATGTAGAATACCTAGGAAGTGAAGCCTTTAGTATAATGACCTAAAATATGTTCTGAAGAGAAAGCTGTTTCCAAAGTTAAGAAGTAACTCAAGATAAACAGCACAAATCAGGCATTAAACTGGACCTAACATGGTCATTTCTTAAACATATAATCTCCTTATTTATGGAAGTACCATTTGTAGATGTAGATCTGATCAAGAGATGGAGAGGTGTGGCTCACTGGTTAGAGGTGGCAGATCCGTAAGCAGAGAATCGGCCAGGGACCAGGGTTCAATTCCCGAGGCGGCAGGGTTGTGGACCAGGGTCAAAACGGACTCGATAATTCTCGCCTCGGTACCTACTCTAACCAGGCACACACTCGGCAACTCTGGGCATTAAGCTTGCCTCATCTCTACAACGGCCCCCCACAGACGCCGGGGATGCCTGGTTTCACCTTGGAGATACCCAGAAAGGGACCATCTCACAGGGATAGCCAGGACGGGTTCCCCAGCGGTCTATAGCGCCAGGACACTTCCGAGTAGCTGTGCGCTGTATAAATGAAAATAACATAACATGAAGACCAGCGTTTAAAATCACATTTGACAAGTGTGCATAACATGTTGAATAGTTAGCTCTTGTGAAGCATGATCATTTGTTTTCAGTGGAAGCTCTCATTAGTGTCAACTAAGCATATTATGGGATGTACCCTTTCATTGCTTATTACCTCACGGTCGCATGTTGAGTGCTTTTTCTTTATTTCGTAATCATGTATACATTTTGTAAATTGCAAATTACTGATGAGCAAGACTTCTGTGTTGCTATCCATCAGTATCTAGGCATCATCAATACAGGAAAACATGGGCTTATAAAACCATTACAACTTGAAGAGAGGGTGTTATTGATCAAGTCTTGGTACAACACTGGAGACATTGTTAAAAGACATTGTTAAAAGTCAGTCACTAGGATGGATTAAAGCATTAGGAAAAAAACACAAATGTCAAGATGTCAACAGTGTACACATTTATTGTAATTCTATTTCTGAATGTCTTCGTATAGATTTTAATGGAATAAAATGCAGTGAAACAATCTTGCAAGAAAGATATCAAAACTCAGGGGCATATTTGTTTACAAATCATGCAACATAGTGCAACAAGTCACCTTGCTGAGCAGCCTCATAGGTAGAGCGTTACAACAAACAAATGATGGACGGAATGCTGACAATGCAGACATTCTCCCCCAGTCAAAAGATCTGGGTTAAATCCATCGTTCTTTTGCCCACTACGCCACCCCAGTTTAGACATGGCCATATGCAAATCAGTCTTGGCCCTGTGCCTCATGGGAACAGTCCAGCCCGAACTGCCAAGCCATGTCTTCCCTGGACCGGAATCAAGCATCCTAGGACCGGTTTCTGGCTATCAGCCGTCATCAGCCAGGATAGCTTGACTCCAGTGGCGTAGTGAGCACGGGTCCCACATCTGGGAATACCCATCCCACTTAGGGCGAAAAGCGTTACAACAAACAAATGATGGACGGAATGCTGACAATGCAGACATTCTCCCCCAGTCAAAAGATCTGGGTTAAATCCATCGTTCTTTTGCCCACTGCGCCACCCCAGTTTAGACATGGCCATATGCAAATCAGTCTTGGCCCTGTGCCTCATGGGAACAGTCCAGCCCGAACTGCCAAGCCATGTCTTCCCTGGACCGGAATCAAGCATCCTAGGACCGGTTTCTGGCTATCAGCCGTCATCAGCCAGGATAGCTTGACTCCAGTGGCGTAGTGAGCACGGGTCCCACGTCTGGGAATACCCATCCCACTTAGGGCGAAAAGCGTTACAACAAACAAATGATGGACGGAATGCTGACAATGCAGACATTCTCCCCCAGTCAAAAGATCTGGGTTAAATCCATCGTTCTTTTGCCCACTACGCCACCCCAGTTTAGACATGGCCATATGCAAATCAGTCTTGGCCCTGTGCCTCATGGGAACAGTCCAGCCCGAACTGCCAAGCCATGTCTTCCCTGGACCGGAATCAAGCATCCTAGGACCGGTTTCTGGCTATCAGCCGTCATCAGCCAGGATAGCTTGACTCCAGTGGCGTAGTGAGCACGGGTCCCACGTCTGGAAATACCCATCCCACTTAGGGCGAAAAGCGTTACAACAAACAAATGATGGACGGAATGCTGACAATGCAGACATTCTCCCCCAGTCAAAAGCTCTGGGTTAAATCCATCGTTCTTTTGCCCACTACGCCACCCCAGTTTAGACATGGCCATATGCAAATCAGTCTTGGCCCTGTGCCTCATGGGAACAGTCCAGCCCGAACTGCCAAGCCATGTATTCCCTGGACCGGAATCAAGCATCCTAGGACCGGTTTCTGGCTATCAGCCGTCATCAGCCAGGATAGCTTGACTCCAGTGGCGTAGTGAGCACGGGTCCCACGTCTGGGAATACCCATCCCACTTAGGGCGAAAAGCGTTACAACAAACAAATGATGGACGGAATGCTGACAATGCAGACATTCTCCCCCAGTCAAAAGATCTGGGTTAAATCCATCGTTCTTTTGCCCACTACGCCACCCCAGTTTAGACATGGCCATATGCAAATCAGTCTTGGCCCTGTGCCTCATGGGAACAGTCCAGCCCGAACTACCAAGCCATGTCTTCCCTGGACCGGAATCAAGCATCCTAGGACCGGTTTCTGGCTATCAGCCGTCATCAGCCAGGATAGCTTGACTCCAGTGGCGTAGTGAGCACGGGTCCCACGTCTGGGAATACCCATCCCACTTAGGGCGAAAAGCGTTACAACAAACAAATGATGGACGGAATGCTGACAATGCAGACATTCTCCCCCAGTCAAAAGATCAGGGTTAAATCCATCGTTCTTTTGCCCACTACGCCACCCCAGTTTAGACATGGCCATATGCAAATCAGTCTTGGCCCTGTGCCTCATGGGAACAGTCCAGCCCGAACTGCCAAGCCATGTCTTCCCTGGACCGGAATCAAGCATCCTAGGACCGGTTTCTGGCTATCAGCCGTCATCAGCCAGGATAGCTTGACTCCAGTGGCGTAGTGAGCACGGGTCCCACGTCTGGGAATACCCATCCCACTTAGGGCGAAAAGCGTTACAACAAACAAATGATGGACGGAATGCTGCCAATGCAGACATTCTCCCCCAGTCAAAAGATCTGGGTTAAATCCATCGTTCTTTTGCCCACTACGCCACCCCAGTTTAGACATGGCCATATGCAAATCAGTCTTGGCCCTGTGCCTCATGGGAACAGTCCAGCCCGAACTGCCAAGCCATGTCTTCCCTGGACCGGAATCAAGCATCCTAGGACCGGTTTCTGGCTATCAGCCGTCATCAGCCAGGATAGCTTGACTCCAGTGGCGTAGTGAGCACGGGTCCCACGTCTGGGAATACCCATCCCACTTAGGGCGAAAAGCGTTACAACAAACAAATGATGGACGGAATGCTGACAATGCAGACATTCTCCCCCAGTCAAAAGATCTGGGTTCAATCCATCGTTCTTTTGCCCACTACGCCACCCCAGTTTAGACATGGCCATATGCAAATCAGTGTTGACCCTGTGCCTCATGGGACCAGTCCAGCCCGAACTGCCAAGCCATGTCTTCCCTGGACCGGAATCAAGCATCCTAGGACCGGTTTCTGGCTATCAGCCGTCATCAGCCAGGATAGCTTGACTCCAGTGGCGTAGTGAGCACGGGTCCCACGTCTGGGAATACCCATCCCACTTAGGGCGAAAAGCGTTACATAGGTAGAGGGCAGGAATGCTCTGTACTTAACAGTAAGTACATCCCTATAATTTCCTAGCAATGGCACATACATTACTACCTGGCACTAATGCAGGAACCCTTGTACCCTTGTGCAAGGGTCCCTGCGTTATTCGCAGTATTGTTTTGTGCAGGAAGAGCCTTCCTGCACAAAACACTCCTCAGAGGCGTTTTCCTCTTTTATTAGTCATCAGTACCAATCGCATCTCCATCACTCCTCCCAGCCCTCAGACTAGCAACAAGGCTACATCTTGCTTGTCAACTTCACCTTTAACCCCAAATAGGGCACTCTGGCTTCACTACACACTGACAGATAAACTTTAGACCTTCACTACTGATAGAGATCCTTGTTGATAGAGGCTTTTTGGTGAAGCGCTACATTTTTGAGCCTAAAATATTTTAAAACTTCAAGGGCAGCTGTTGTCACTTTTTGTACAGAAACAAATCTGCTTTGTGAGACAATCTGTTTTAAGGAAGAAGCAGATTACTGTGGCTCATGTATGCTACTTAGTTACTCAGGCCAGGGACCTGGTAGAAATAGGAAAGCAGAAGTACAGCCTGGTGTTTATTGATCAATTGCCTCCCACATACACATTCCACAGTCCTTCATCATTCAGGTAGAACTGGAACATAGAATACAAACAGATATAAGATATAACAAATCTTCTTCCTCTACAACAAAATACAATTGCTGACAACAGTAAAGATGAATGAATACAAATTTTTAGCAGAACATGTCCGACCATAACCCTGACCATAGTCATTGAAATTACAGTCACATCAGGAACACAGCCTCAACAGGAAATCATACGAGTGACCACAAGAATAGCCACATCACAATTCAGAACTCTTTCACTACCACAACCTAACCTCTACCTCATCCCAGACAGAATTATATGTGAACATAGTATCATAAAACATGTTATTTAAATGAAATGCCTGATTCGTTTATCATCTAATTGTAAGCATCTATTTAAATTAAACAACATGTATGATCAAAAACCCAAGCAATGGAGACGTTTTGTCGATTGTCATCACTGGATCATGTGAGCCATCACTCGCAACCTCAACAGTTCAAGCATGGAGCTAGTCATCACTAAAGCAAACTCCCTGATGTAGTCATCAGAATAGCAAGCACTGCTACTTTGGTGGAAAGCCACATAGTGCTTCCTGTATGACAAAAGCAAGAAGCATGACTGGTGCCATCCCAGAGGGTCCTGGCAGTGCACCCTATGTGTCAGTGACTAGTATATGTGAGAAATGGTCGCCGACGACCTACTCCCCACAACAAGACATGTGTGATTGTGAGGCAGGCTTACCACATGTGTAGTGCCTGAATCTGATGATATGCAGAGATCCCTTCACTTGGGTATCATTAGATGGAGTGATCCCACATGTTTATCAGCCTGCTCATCTGGCACTGGGTAAATATGTGTGTTGCCTGATGTGCACGTTCGACTCTCCCCAGTTAAAAGAGGCTGCAGAAGTTTACATGAGTGTTGAACTTGCACCTTCCCGCATCAGCAAACATCCTTAGGGTGTCCTGTAACCTCTCAGAACCTCAGCACAAAACATGAAAGGACAAAATAGCTCTGCTCTCGCACATCTTCAAACAGTGCCAGTGAGCTTCAATGGCCGAAAACAACAAAATAATTGCTTGACACCCAAGTAAAGTGAAAATAAATTAAAAATATATATATATATCAATGCAATGTTTTGAAACTAAGGAGGCCCATGTAAAGTGTAACTCGGAGAAAACAGAGATCCTGCCATTTGGCAAACACAACCCCTTTGTGCCTAAAATTTGGTGGCCACAAAACGCCACCCCCCTCTTAATACAATAAATGCAGCTAGAAACCTAGGAATAACACCACCCTATCCTTCAAACAACAATCCTTGGCAGTTGCGGGCAAATGTTTCCATAAAAAGTCTAAAGAAATTCTTTGACTTGCTCCCCTACTCAGCCAGGCAAACTGTTCTTCTAGACTGGACTAATGTAACAGTCTTTATGCAGGAACTAACAAATCAGTCATGCACAAGCTTCAGATGGTCCAGCACCCGGCTGCCCGGCTGGTATTGAAGTTGAGAAGTAGAGAGTAGTAGAGAGTGAGAAGTAGAGAGAGTAGTAGAGAGTAGTAGAGTAGTAGAGAGTGAGTGGTAGATAGTGAGTAGGTGACAGTGAGTAGTAGAGAGAGTAATATAGAGTAGTAGAATAGTAGAGAGTGAGTAGTAGAGAATAGTAGAGAGCGAGTAGTAGAGAGTGAGTAGTCACTGACTATGTCATGATTGATGTCATATGTGACGTCATCAGCAGTGCATTGCGGGCGCGCAAGTTATAGTTAGCTGAACTAACTATAACGGGGAAATTTCAATGGTTTTGTACGAGTGAAAAGTCCAGCTAACTATAACGCCCCTGAAACCTATGGTTTTTTCAGTGAATTTCTGAGGTTTTTTAAATGCTAATTCCTAACTATAACGTGCCTGAAACCTATGTTTTTTCTGTGAATTTCAAAGGTTTTTTAAATGCTAATTTCTAACTATGCCTACAGAGATAGGACATGTGAAGAAAGAAGAAAAAACGCACAGAAAGAAAAAAGAGAAATGCAGAAAGAAGCAACAGAAGTCCTCAAAGACGAAGAAAAGTGCAGGAAGAAGGATAACGTGCAGAAAGAACAAACAGAAGAGCAGAAAGAAGCCTTGTTGCAAAATCATCCTGTACCCTCAACTTTTTCAGAGGGATACTGGTGGTAACTGAGTCTGACGAACCAGTCCTAGAGCCAGTGCTATGTTAAAAGACACATAGAATACAGTGAAAACACCTACATACACTAGGGAACATTATGCGTTGGGGTCCCCCTGTGATTAGCATGACCTCCTCTGTAAGCCCCTAGTATATAATAGGGCAGGGGGATTAAAACTACCTCTTAAAACAGGCCACAGGGCGTTTTTGCACACGTTAACTCAGGCCCCGTCCCCTCCCTTCACCACTGTGTAAACGCGCCCTGTGGCTGTTCTAAGTTGAGAGGTTAAGTCCCCTTGAATCCTAAGGGTCCCTAGGGTCAAACTAGACCACTAGGTACCTCCAGTAAGCGCCACAGAGCTGCGTTGCAGAGAGGTGTAAAAAGGGGCTTGGCCTCAGAACATCTGTCTGCAGCGCAGCTCCCTGGCGCATACTGGAGATGCCTGTTGGGCTAGTTGGCCCTCAGGGACCCTCAGTATTGAAGAGGAATTAATTCCCCAACGTACAACTCGTCAGGGGGTGCGTTTGCAGAGTGCTGCAAGGAGGGGGCGTGGCCTCCGGCGCGATGCCAGGTTTTTATTTATTTTAATTTTTTAGGAAGGGGGGGCTGTGTGGTTCCCCTTCTTATTCTAATTTATTGGCCCTGATGACCCCATCCCCCAGGGCCTGTCTCCTAATTTTATTTTTTTGACCCCAATCCCCAGGGCCGGCCACTGTTTTTTATTATTTTTAAAAAATATATATTTATAGACACACCTAGGACATGCTGGACAAACCGTACGTACCTATCACCATGACGATTTGCGTGATATTCATTAAAAGGCGACTATGCATACAATGAATCCACTTGGAATGTATTTACACCACTAGTGAAGCTCTGACATGTCTGATGCCCTACCGTGCCTAATCCCAGTAGACACCCTTGTCCTTTATTTATACAAACATGGGTAGCTATTGACGGGCACATTTAATACACATGCACACCAAGCCATTCAAAGGGGATTCGACAAAAATTCAACCAAAACTATGCAAGAAACCCCCCTCACGGTTAATAAAACACACATCCACTGCCGGATGTGTAATACTTTTTATTTTACTCTCTGGAAAGGGGATGAACATCACTTGAGAGTCACAGCGCGCTCCTGGCAGAGCCCAATGCTGTGTTACACCCACCATTGCCTGCTGAGTGCCACACACCTCTGTGTTGTATTCCACTAGCTAGTGCATATGCTATGACACTCTCTAGCCCATGTGCACTGTAACACCACCCTGTGAATATGTCATGCCACACTTGTCTTCACACGGGTTATATTGCCCCATCTAACGTGCCTTCCTCGATGCCTATGTTATAACGCACAGTGCTATGCCATACATATTACAATCTGGGATCCATATCTTTGTCACAGTGCATATGCAACGTTACACTCCCCAGCACATATTTTATATTACAACTTTAGAGACTAGTTAGGTTACACAACACTGCCCTGTGCATATTACACCCCAAGGCGCATATCGCATAGCACGCGCTAGTGCCTGTGCTATCTCGCGCTCTCCAATGAATCTGTCATTGCGCACAATGTATTGCATATTTTATTTCACGCCCGGTTCATCTTATATCACACTTTTTGGTGCATAGTTTATACCATACACTATATCTAGTTTTCATTTTCAATCGTGCTCTCAGGACTATGTTCTATATAACACTGTGTTCACCTACCCTTTTCACGGGCATTACATTTTGCGATAGGGGGTGGAGGGTCAGGGGGTGTTTCTGCCAAGTGAGCCCGGAGTCACAGTCACAAACGTCCTCTTCTTCCTGAATAAAAGTGAGTTTTAAAAACAATAAAGTTCCTAATACCCACCTTCTCTGAACAGTTAGCTTGCTGCCCCATCCCCCTCCTCCCTATCCTCTATTGTGTGAATCCATGGACTAGCCTCCTCCCTCCTGCCATGCATGGTCTGATGTGCTGCCACTGCCCTCAATTTAGTATGATGTACCAGTCCACTCCTCCTGCCCTCCATTGCCCAATTCTATGCCCCATCATTGACCTCCTGCTTAAACTCTGTGCTTAGCTTACTGCCCCTATTCTCCTTCCCCCTGCCCTCCGATGTCTTTGTGCATGTCCCTGCTCCATCCTTTTTGCCCACCATGTTCCATGGACCTGCCACTCGTATCTACTCTGAGTGTTCTGTTGAGCTGCCACTCCCCTCCCACCTGCCTAGCATTGTCAGATGACTGTAACCTGTCCCTCCCACCTCCACCCTGCCTGTCCACATGCCATGCCCCTATCCTCTTCCTCCTGTCCTACATGGTCCATTGTACTGCCACACCCTTCTGCCCTCCCTGGTCTGTTGTGCTGCAACTGCTCCTCCTGCCTGCCCTGTGCGGTCTGTTGTGAGGCCCCTTCCCCTGAACTTTCTTGTCTGTGCACAGGTCCTGACCCTCCCTTCTATCCTCCATCGTCCTTTGTGCATGCCCCTGCACCCTCCTTCTTGCCCATCATAGCCATTGTGCTGCCACTAACCCTCCCACTTGCCATGCATGGTCTTCTGTGCTGCCATGGCCCCTCCCACCTTCCCTGTGTGGTCAGTTAGCTGCCCCTGACCCCCTCCCACCTTCCCTCCATGGTCTGTGTGTATGCCATCACAGTCTCACTGTTGCTCTTCATGGTGTGTCTTGCTTCTAGTGCCCATCCTGCCTGACCTCCATGGCTATCTTGCTGCTCCGGCCCTGCCTCCTTGCCCTCAGCCCTCTGTTTACATGTGCAGACCCCTACTCCCTCCCTCCTGGCTTGTCTGTTCCATTGTAATGCCCCTGATCCGTCCCTCCTGCCCTTTATGGTCTTTTATGCTGCAGCTTTCTCTCCTGTCTGTCCATTATGGTCAGCTAGCTACCATTGCCTCTTGCCCCTCTGTTCTCTGTTGTCCATGTGCATGGTCCTGTCCCCTCCCTCTTGCTTTCTATGGATTGTTGTGCTGCACTCCCGTCCCGCATGCCCTGTGTGGTGTATTGTGCTGCTGCAAACCCTGATGCCTGCCCTGCAGGGTCAGTTTGGTGCACCTCTCCATGTCCCTCCTGTCCTCTGTTATCCAAGTCCATGTCCCTACCCCATTTCCTTCCATGATCCAATGTACCATACTTGCGAACATTTTGAACTTGGTAAGAGGGATATTTTGAAAAAAAACTGGGGTATTGATTTTCCCCTTTGAGTTACATTGAAAAAGAGGAGATTGTAGACAGGAGACAGATCAAATAAAGCCCATTTGAGCTTAAAAACATTGGATGTTTCCTGGCTGAATCGGGTCTGTGGGCATGTGTGGTTGTACTACCATTGCCTCTTCCTTCTGCCCACAATGGTCTATTACATTGCCACAGCCTCTCTTGCAAGTCCTGTATTGTTGGTTTGTTGCCCCTGCCACCCTTTCCACTGCCCTCCATAGTCTGTTGTGCTGCCACGGCCCTTCCTGCCTGCTCAGTGTGGTTAACTTGTTGCCTTTGCACCCTCCTACTTGCCTTCAATTTTCAGAGTCCGTGCCCCTGGCCTCTGCCTCTCAACAGTATCCTAATGAACAACTAGATTGCTAACATTCTATATTTATTACAAAAGTGTGGAACGCCTGACGTCATCTTGATGTAATCAAAACTGTAATACCTAGAGCATTTCCTTTAGAAATTACATATATGAGAGGGTCTTATTGGCATCAAAATTATGGTTAGTGCTCTAAAAGACTAAAATAAGGACATATTTTCTGAGTTTTCAAATAGCGACAAATCACTTTTAAATTATTTCTTATCTTTATGTTTTTTTATCCAGTTGACCACTTGATTAAATGTTGCACTTAGGGGAGAGGATGTGGTGTTACTTCCAGAACTGCATACTTTGCAACTGGGGAACCAGGTTGGAGTTTCTGCTTCAGCTCGACATTCTGTGATTCTGGTCAAATCACTTAGTCTCCCCATGTCTACAACCAAAATGAATTTGTTCTTGTGTGATGTAACCAATGCTCATGTATAGCACTCCAATACCTGACAAGTCTGCACTATATAAAACTGCAAAAACACAAAATAATAAGTGTTTTGCACACTTCTGTCATTGGGCTATATTTGGGCTACATCTGGGTGATTTTGGGCAACATTTGTGCTCTTTTGTCTCCGGTGGCCATCTTGGGAGATTTATTTGTTATGAAGTTTCCTAATTTCCTCATGTACTGCAGTCTCCTCAGTAGGAAATGCTTTCAGTTTTTTACTTTGATTCCATCATGAAGGTATTCAGATATGTCACACATTTGCCATAAATTCTGAATGTTAGCACTAGTTGCTCATTAGATCACTGTAATAAAACTACTGTTCACCATGGAAGTCTGCTCCTGGTATTAAAAGTGCATGTTTCAGTCTGCATGTCAGAATTTTTTAATGAAATAGAAGAGGATTTGAGAAGTCACTCAAAATGTGCCCTCATTTTCTTTTTTCAGCATTAATCATAATTTCTATGGCAAAATCGACCCCCTCATTGTGTTCCTTTTTAAATTAAATTTTTAAGTGTTTCCAGTTTATTCCAATCAAGATGGCTTCAGGCGTGCCATACTTTGGTCATAATGAAGACAGTAAGCACTCCAGTTGTTTTTAAGAACACTCTGGGACATTCTGTCATTGGGCTATACTTGGGCTACATCTGGGTAATATTTGGGCTACATTTGGGCTCTTTTGTCTCTGGTGGCCATCTTGGGAGACTTATTTGTTATGAAGTTTCCTAATTTCCTTATTTACTGCAGTCTCCTCAGTAGGAAATACTTTCATTTTTTTTGCATTCAGATGTGTCACACATTTGCCATAAATTCAGAATGTTAGCACTCTTTTCGCTCATTAGATCACTGTAGTAAAGCTACTGCTCACCAGGGAAAACTGCTGCTGGTATTGAAAGTGCATGTTTCAGTCTGCATGTCAGAATTTTTTAATGAAATAGAAGAGGATTTGAGAAGTCACTCAAAATGTGCCCTAATTTTTCTTTCTGCAGCACTAATCATACTTTTTATGGAAAAATGAACCCCCTCATTTTGTTCCTTTTTAAATTAAATCTTTTAAGAGTTACCACTTTAATCCAAGCAAGATAGCTTCAGGTGTGCCATACGTTTATCATAAGTAGGACTGTTAGCACTCTAGTTGTTCTTTGGAACACTCTAGGAAGCTGCAGTAGAACACAAAGGAATCAACTGACAGTCTCTGCCCTTGTTGGATGTACATGTTTTACTGAGAATGTCAGACTTCATTCTCACATGACTGAGAAAGATAATGTGAATTTACAGAAAATAAGCTCTCAGTTTAGCTTATAGATCACCTTCCAAACCTCTGCGGGAAAAGCATGAGAAAATAATTTTCTCTCAATCGTGATATCCCAGCAGAAGGCTTTTTCACATGGTGAAATCACCTTAGAACACACCACAATTCCTAAAATGAGTATGGTACCATCAACAAATGATTTATAATGTAACTAAAGTCTTAACACCTTCTATTAACTGCAATGCTTTTTAATGAGGTGCTATCATGTATATTGGTTCCAAGATGGCTGCCAACACTTTTCGGATGAAGTGCTGACAGCCAATCAGATCTCAGGACGAGATGTGTGGTTAGGCTCCGCCCACATATATATATGATTTTACTTTTGATTTTCTCAGGAACTACTGAACAGATTGACTCCATATATGCAAAAGGCACATCCCTGAGCTGAGGACTACCTCTCTGCCAAATTTCAAGTAATTCTGTTCAGCCGTTCGGGCTGTACCTTGGACTAAAGGTCCCTATGGAAAATTGCATGGAGAAAACACGTTTTGGGACCCCCCTCTTTTCTAAGCCCCCGCTTGACGAATCCCCCCGAGACTTTCAGGGTAGGAGCGGAGCGGAGCGCCCCACCTATTTAGAAAATTTTGCGAGGATTCGTCAACCGGCGCCAAAGTTATTCCAAATAGAATGTTGCGGATTTCCTATGGAAACACGGTCCTAACTATAACTATCTACTGGCGACTGCCAGTAGATAATATATATATATATATATATATATATATATATATATATATATATATATATATATATATTCCAATCGCAATTGCCCCGCAATTGAAGACACCCACACAACGCTCGATTTTTCCTTGGTTTATTCGGGAGACAGCAGCGGAGTCAGGGAGAATCCCACAGCATGGTAAAGCGCCTTCAGCCTACGCGTTTCGAGAGTTTTCCCTTCATCATGGCACGGCGTTTGGTGGGGAGAATGAAAGCAAGCATGAGTTTCACAGGTGATATAGTTTGTTTGGTCCCGCCTTAGTGGGCGTGTTCTTGCAAAGCACTCTGGTTCGTGTAGTCCAGGGCAGTTTCTCAGATCCAAAATTGGTGCTGTTTCCCATAGTCCCTCTGTAGTTTTCACCCAGTGGGTTGCTGGCGATCCCCTTCTGTTCCCGTTGCTTTAGTGATGCTCCTCGAACAGGCACGTTGTTCCGCATAAGGTGCCCCAGCCTGAGACACACGGACCTGCAAGAAGCAGTGGGGTTGTCTTCGTGACCCTGGCTGGCCACCACATATTCCAATCGCAATTGCCCCGCAATTGAAGACACCCACACAACGCTCGATTTTTCCTTGGTTTATTCGGGAGACAGCAGCGGAGTCAGGGAGAATCCCACAGCATGGTAAAGCGCCTTCAGCCTACGCGTTTCGAGAGTTTTCCCTTCATCATGGCACGGCGTTTGGTGGGGAGAATGAAAGCAAGCATGAGTTTCACAGGTGATATAGTTTGTTTGGTCCCGCCTTAGTGGGCGTGTTCTTGCAAAGCACTCTGGTTCGTGTAGTCCAGGGCAGTTTCTCAGATCCAAAATTGGTGCTGTTTCCCATAGTCCCTCTGTAGTTTTCACCCAGTGGGTTGCTGGCGATCCCCTTCTGTTCCCGTTGCTTTAGTGATGCTCCTCGAACAGGCACGTTGTTCCGCATAAGGTGCCCCAGCCTGAGACACACGGACCTGCAAGAAGCAGTGGGGTTGTCTTCGTGACCCTGGCTGGCCACCACATATTCCAATCGCAATTGCCCCGCAATTGAAGACACCCACACAACGCTCGATTTTTCCTTGGTTTATTCGGGAGACAGCAGCGGAGTCAGGGAGAATCCCACAGCATGGTAAAGCGCCTTCAGCCTACGCGTTTCGAGAGTTTTCCCTTCATCATGGCACGGCGTTTGGTGGGGAGAATGAAAGCAAGCATGAGTTTCACAGGTGATATAGTTTGTTTGGTCCCGCCTTAGTGGGCGTGTTCTTGCAAAGCACTCTGGTTCGTGTAGTCCAGGGCAGTTTCTCAGATCCAAAATTGGTGCTGTTTCCCATAGTCCCTCTGTAGTTTTCACCCAGTGGGTTGCTGGCGATCCCCTTCTGTTCCCGTTGCTTTAGTGATGCTCCTCGAACAGGCACGTTGTTCCGCATAAGGTGCCCCAGCCTGAGACACACGGACCTGCAAGAAGCAGTGGGGTTGTCTTCGTGACCCTGGCTGGCCACCACATATTCCAATCGCAATTGCCCCGCAATTGAAGACACCCACACAACGCTCGATTTTTCCTTGGTTTATTCGGGAGACAGCAGCGGAGTCAGGGAGAATCCCACAGCATGGTAAAGCGCCTTCAGCCTACGCGTTTCGAGAGTTTTCCCTTCATCATGGCACGGCGTTTGGTGGGGAGAATGAAAGCAAGCATGAGTTTCACAGGTGATATAGTTTGTTTGGTCCCGCCTTAGTGGGCGTGTTCTTGCAAAGCACTCTGGTTCGTGTAGTCCAGGGCAGTTTCTCAGATCCAAAATTGGTGCTGTTTCCCATAGTCCCTCTGTAGTTTTCACCCAGTGGGTTGCTGGCGATCCCCTTCTGTTCCCGTTGCTTTAGTGATGCTCCTCGAACAGGCACGTTGTTCCGCATAAGGTGCCCCAGCCTGAGACACACGGACCTGCAAGAAGCAGTGGGGTTGTCTTCGTGACCCTGGCTGGCCACCACATATTCCAATCGCAATTGCCCCGCAATTGAAGACACCCACACAACGCTCGATTTTTCCTTGGTTTATTCGGGAGACAGCAGCGGAGTCAGGGAGAATCCCACAGCATGGTAAAGCGCCTTCAGCCTACGCGTTTCGAGAGTTTTCCCTTCATCATGGCACGGCGTTTGGTGGGGAGAATGAAAGCAAGCATGAGTTTCACAGGTGATATAGTTTGTTTGGTCCCGCCTTAGTGGGCGTGTTCTTGCAAAGCACTCTGGTTCGTGTAGTCCAGGGCAGTTTCTCAGATCCAAAATTGGTGCTGTTTCCCATAGTCCCTCTGTAGTTTTCACCCAGTGGGTTGCTGGCGATCCCCTTCTGTTCCCGTTGCTTTAGTGATGCTCCTCGAACAGGCACGTTGTTCCGCATAAGGTGCCCCAGCCTGAGACACACGGACCTGCAAGAAGCAGTGGGGTTGTCTTCGTGACCCAGGCTGGGGCACCTTATGCGGAACAACGTGCCTGTTCGAGGAGCATCACTAAAGCAACGGGAACAGAAGGGGATCGCCAGCAACCCACTGGGTGAAAACTACAGAGGGACTATGGGAAACAGCACCAATTTTGGATCTGAGAAACTGCCCTGGACTACACGAACCAGAGTGCTTTGCAAGAACACGCCCACTAAGGCGGGACCGAACAAACTATATCACCTGTGAAACTCATGCTTGCTTTCATTCTCCCCACCAAACGCCGTGCCATGATGAAGGGAAAACTCTCGAAACGCGTAGGCTGAAGGCGCTTTACCATGCTGTGGGATTCTCCCTGACTCCGCTGCTGTCTCCCGAATAAACCAAGGAAAAATCGAGCGTTGTGTGGGTGTCTTCAATTGCGGGGCAATTGCGATTGGAATATGTGGTGGCCAGCCAGGGTCACGAAGACAACCCCACTGCTTCTTGCAGGTCCGTGTGTCTCAGGCTGGGGCACCTTATGCGGAACAACGTGCCTGTTCGAGGAGCATCACTAAAGCAACGGGAACAGAAGGGGATCGCCAGCAACCCACTGGGTGAAAACTACAGAGGGACTATGGGAAACAGCACCAATTTTGGATCTGAGAAACTGCCCTGGACTACACGAACCAGAGTGCTTTGCAAGAACACGCCCACTAAGGCGGGACCGAACAAACTATATCACCTGTGAAACTCATGCTTGCTTTCATTCTCCCCACCAAACGCCGTGCCATGATGAAGGGAAAACTCTCGAAACGCGTAGGCTGAAGGCGCTTTACCATGCTGTGGGATTCTCCCTGACTCCGCTGCTGTCTCCCGAATAAACCAAGGAAAAATCGAGCGTTGTGTGGGTGTCTTCAATTGCGGGGCAATTGCGATTGGAATATGTGGTGGCCAGCCAGGGTCACGAAGACAACGCCACTGCTTCTTGCAGGTCCGTGTGTCTCAGGCTGGGGCACCTTATGTGGAACAACGTGCCTGTTCGAGGAGCATCACTAAAGCAACGGGAACAGAAGGGGATCGCCAGCAACCCACTGGGTGAAAACTACAGAGGGACTATGGGAAACAGCACCAATTTTGGATCTGAGAAACTGCCCTGGACTACACGAACCAGAGTGCTTTGCAAGAACACGCCCACTAAGGCGGGACCGAACAAACTATATCACCTGTGAAACTCATGCTTGCTTTCATTCTCCCCACCAAACGCCGTGCCATGATGAAGGGAAAACTCTCGAAACGCGTAGGCTGAAGGCGCTTTACCATGCTGTGGGATTCTCCCTGACTCCGCTGCTGTCTCCCGAATAAACCAAGGAAAAATCGAGCGTTGTGTGGGTGTCTTCAATTGCGGGGCAATTGCGATTGGAATATGTGGTGGCCAGCCAGGGTCACGAAGACAACCCCACTGCTTCTTGCAGGTCCGTGTGTCTCAGGCTGGGGCACCTTATGCGGAACAACGTGCCTGTTCGAGGAGCATCACTAAAGCAACGGGAACAGAAGGGGATCGCCAGCAACCCACTGGGTGAAAACTACAGAGGGACTATGGGAAACAGCACCAATTTTGGATCTGAGAAACTGCCCTGGACTACACGAACCAGAGTGCTTTGCAAGAACACGCCCACTAAGGCGGGACCGAACAAACTATATCACCTGTGAAACTCATGCTTGCTTTCATTCTCCCCACCAAACGCCGTGCCATGATGAAGGGAAAACTCTCGAAACGCGTAGGCTGAAGGCGCTTTACCATGCTGTGGGATTCTCCCTGACTCCGCTGCTGTCTCCCGAATAAACCAAGGAAAAATCGAGCGTTGTGTGGGTGTCTTCAATTGCGGGGCAATTGCGATTGGAATATATATATATATATATATATATATATTACCTACTGGCGGTCGCCAGTAGGTAGTTATAGTTAGGACCACGTTTCCATAGGAAATCAGCAACATTCTATTTTGAATAACTTTTGCGCTGGTCGACGAATCCTCGCGAATTTTTCAAAATAGGTGGGGCGCTACGCTCCGCTCCTACCCTGAAAGTCTCGGGGGGATTCGTCAAGCGGGGGCTGAGATAAAAGGGGGTCCCAAAACTCGTTTTTCCCATGCATTTTTCCATAGGACCTTTAGACAGGGCTACAGCCCGAACGGCTGAACAGAATTACTAGAAATTTGGCAGAGAGGTAGTCCTCAGGTCAAGGAAGTGCCTTTTGTAGGTTTGGTGTAAATCTGTTCAGTAGATTCTGAGAAAATAGCCTTTAAATCAATATATATATCTGAGCAGGCTTACGGTGCGCTTACGGTACGCTTACCGTACGCGTACGGTGGCGTGCGCGAGCGCGATTCTGATTGGCTCTTAGATCTTAGTAAACATTCGAATCGGCCGAAACCAGGAAGCGGCGGCCGCCATTTTCTCTCTTGCACTGAGAGTGATTTAAAGCCCAAAAACATGTAAAGGGGCTGTTTCGACAGCTCCCACACACATAGGCATGGTGAGGGAGTCCCCAAAGATCCCCCAAGGCCAAAAACTGAATTTTAATTTTTTCGGTAATTTCGCCGATTACGCTTACCGTCCGCGTACGCTAAAAATTTATTAAAAAAAAAAAATCAGCCACACTCTCTCCACCCCGTGTGCAATTGGTGCCCGAAGGCCACCAATTGTGCATGGCTTATCACAAGAGATATAAACTAAAATATAAAAAAAAAAAAAAAAAAAAAATTATCCACACTCTCTCCACCCCGTGTGCAAATGGTGCCCGAAGGGCACCATTTGTGCATGGCTTATAAAATATACGAAAAATTAAAATATTACCTTTCAAAACGAAGTACATCATATGTCCTCCATGTGCGCACGGTGCGCAAAGCGCATCGTGCGTACATGGCCCATCAAGTGTAACGTGGACACGCGGTGCGCGTAGCGCACCGTGTGCCCACCGTGCGTGCATGGCACTAACTGCGTAAAGTGGGCGCGCGGTGCGCGAAGCGCACCGCGTGCTCACTGTGCGCGCACGGTGCGCGAAGCGCACCGTGCGCGCACAGAAGGAACTGCGTTAAGTGGGCGCGCACGCCACGAATGGCGTAAAGTAACTTAGCATTTAAAAAAACGTACAAATTCACTGAAAAAACCATAGGTTTCACACACGTTATAGTTAGGAATTAGCATTTAAAAAACCTTGCAAATTCACTGAAAAAACCATAGGTTTCACACATGTTATAGTTAGCGGAAATTTTACTGATAAAAAACCAATGAAATTCCCCCATTATAGTTACTGCAGGCAACTATAACTCACGCGACCGCAATCTTCTGCTGATGACATATGTGTCTTTATGAAAAAAAAATATTTGTAATATATGTATAGCTAAAAATGTATGGAAGAAGACATGGGCAAATACGTGTCTAAATACATAATTAGCATCAGCATAGGATTGCGGTCGCGTGAGTTATAGTTGCCTGCAGTAACTATAACGGGGGAATTTCATTGGTTTTTTATCAGTAAAATTTCCGCTAACTATAACATGTGTGAAACCTATGGTTTTTTCAGTGAATATATATATATATATATATATATCAAAGCAACTCGTAACTCTTTCCCATTAGCGAATCACGGGCGCAGACACGTTTCGGCCGTCCAAGCGGCCTTGATCACCTGACGCGCTTTGACAAACCCGTTTTTTAAAGTTCAAGTGCTGATTGGAATTCAAATAGACATAAAAAACATACTAGTCAGCATTCAAACGCAATAATAGAAAATGTTAACTGTTTGCATTGATAAACGGAACATGTTTGTTTTTGCTAATGCACAACCAATATCTAATTGTATATATCAAAATTAAAGGCCTGAATGCCTATATTTATATAATAAATATTTCTAAACATATCCCCTTACTAGTTTTTTGAACTGGCAATTTTCTCCACATCATCTTACTATTCCTGTTGTGCTCACCTTACCGTGTTATAAAAAGAAAAGAAAACTTAACTATCTACACTTCAAAGGTAGTCCATCAGTATACTAAAATATTTAGTATATTAAAGTGCATAAGTGCAACAGTACTTGGTGGACATAAAGTGACTCGTGCCTAAAAGTGCAAATGAGGCAATCATTCAGAGCTAAGGCAAAGGACACCATGATTCATAAAAAACACATATTCATTTAACAGTGACTGTCCATATTTCATACTTGTTGACTTCATAACATTTGCGTGCTAAATAAGCCGAGGTTAAAATACAGTAAAAAAACATTCAAAATACTAGACAATGTAAAAATTGTGACATATTTAAAATGATCAATAAAAAGACACTAGGTATATAAAAGAACTACCCTACAGTATCCTTAAAACCAATCATTAAAGATAATAATAAACTGTCACAGGCTTACATGTACAAATGTTTCGTTCTTATGGAGAAATTAACCTAACAGCTATTATCCACTCCAATTTGAGCAAATCATAGAAAAGTATGGAGATCCTCTGTAGCATTAAGACCCCCGGCCATTTGGAATCAAACTCTAAAATATACTCAGTTTCTCAACGGCGTAGAATAGCCTCTCTATTGCCACCTCTTCGCTTCTGGGGAACTGATTCGATGACATAATATCGGAGGCATTTGGGGTTACTATTGTGTACATTTTCAAAATGCCTAGCTACAGGATGGTTTTGATCTTTGTTATTAATAGCTCTTATGTGTTGCAGAATACGTTTGTGGACTGCCAGCTTGGTACTTCCTACATATTTCAAAAGGCAATCACATTCCAAGACATATACACAGTAATCCATTTTACAAGTAAGGTGTTGTTTAATTTCCCTTTGGGCATCTGAGAATGCTGTGCAGTATGTCTTTGTGTTTATACCAAACTGCCAGGCCTTGCAGGTTGAGCATTTAAAAAAGCCTTTTCTTGTTGGTAACCATGTTTGCTTTTTAAAGCTCTCTTGGCTATTATCAGTTAGCATGTTTCCCATACTTCTTGATTTGCGGAAGGTGATTAATGGGTTTGAGGGCATAAGGCAACCAATCACTGAATCTTCCCGTATGAAGTGCCAATTTCTTCTCATAATGCTCCTCAGTTCTTTTTCCTGCTTGGAGAATGTTAGGATAAGACGTACAGGCTCACTATTAGGATCTAAAACCTCTTTTTTTCTATATTCCAGAAGTTCCTCCCTAAGTTTTAACTGGGACTTTTTCATAGCGGCCGCCACTACTTTATAACTATACCCTCTGGCTAGAAACCTTTTCATGCTTTCCTTCTGTTTTTGGTCCACATCCTCAGGATTACTGCACATACGCCGGATGCGGAGCATCTCCCCATAGGGTATACTCCTTATTAAGTGCGGGGAATGCGCACTGGTGGCATGGAGTAACGTATTACCTGCCATAGGTTTTCTAAAAAGGGTAGTAGTTAAAATGTTATTAGATACTGAGACCTGTACATCTAAAAATGTCACTAAGTCCTCAGTAATATTAGAAGTAAAAGTAAGGTTAAGATCATTACAATTAATATCCTCAACAAAATTCAACACACTTTCTTTTGATCCTTGCCATATAATGAAGAGATCGTCGATATAGCGGAGCCAAGTAACCACATTATGAGTATAAACATGTTTGAATTTGCGCCTGACCACCAACTCCTCCCACCAGCCCATAAACAGACAGGCATAGCTGGGGGAGAAGCTGGCCCCCATAGCTACCCCTCGCATCTGTTGATAAAACTGACCCTTGAACAGAAAAAAATTATTTTCTAAACAAAAAGATGACATATTCAGTAGCATTCTTGTACGGTCAGCATATTCCATTTGTCTAGTACTCAAATAAAATTCGACCGCTCTAAGTCCATCTTGGTGTATATATATATATATATATATATTAACAAACACTTCCTCTCACAACAGGAATGCCGACGCCGGGTCTTTGCGCAAATATTCTTTATTTGTCAGCTAAAAACTTTAAACGTGTCTCGCCTGCCCTGCAGGCTTTCTCACTAACAATCTGCATAAAGTTTTGCCACCATTTTAAACATTTTGTGAATACGTGTCACGTGAAAACTACCAAACAATAAAAAGTGCAAACAGACTCGTAGTTCAATAGCGCCATGTCAGTGCAAGTAATTGAAGGCATAAATTACACATAATCACCATATAACAATACGTTAAAACAGTCCATCGCATTAAAATTATTTAAAATGCTTAAAATAATGACTTCTAAAAATTATTAAACTTAATCCACGGTTTAATAAAATGAATTAATTGGATTCGAACCCTGGTCTGGTAAAGACATCAAATGTCTCATTGTTCGTGTCTCGCCCCAGTGGGCTATTTATTGTGATGTTATTGTGGCTGTATTAACATAGCAATACTACAGAACCAAGATTCATCAAATCCATCCCAAGTGGGCGTAATCGGCACTGTTATGTGACCATGAGCAAACTTGCCAAGATCGCATTTACTACAATGAACTGGTCTGCTTAAAGTGCTCGTGCTATAACTAAAATATCAAATAAATTTTTTGTTTTTCTGTTAAAATTGGAATTGGGAGTACAGCAATATTGTAGTTAAAAATGTGTATGGAAATCTTCCTCAATGTTAAGTCCCTCAGGGATCTTGGTGTTGAGCCGGATTATATAATTTGATTCTAATCTTCTCAGATTCTTGACTCGATCACCTCCCCTTTCGCTTATTAGGACTGCATCGATTACAAAATACTCAAGTCCCTTTGTGTTTTTACCATGATGCTGATCAAAGTGTCTTGCCACGGGGCATGGTGTGTCCCCATTCTTAATTGCTCTTAGGTGTTGAAGGATTTGCTTATGCACAGGAAGGATGGTGTTGCCCATGTACCGCAGGCCACTTGTTGTTTTACTCTGTGCTGTCAGCAGCATATTGCTAACCAATGTTTGGTTTAGCGACTTAGCTTTCCTGAAGGTAATTTGTGGTCTGCGTGTAACAAATTTCTTGAGAATAGGATCATTATAAATGATGTGCCAGTGTCTCTGCAAGATCTTTCTCAGATTCTCTGCTTGGTTATTAAAACTGGTAACTATTCTACACTGGTTCTCATTCTCCTTAGCTTTCTTCCCTGATTTCTTATCACGGCTAAAGAGAATTTCCTCTCTCGTTTTTTTGCGAGCTTTCCAGATTGCTGTATTTACCCGGGCCTGAGGATAGCCTCTAGCTGCAAAGCGTTCTTTTAAACACGTCAATTCTGCATTTAGGTCTTGATTATTACTACAGTTCCTCATTGACCTAAGGCATTCACCATAGGGGATGCTTCTCACTAGGTTATTAGGTTGGAAGCTAGTAGCATGGAGCAAAGTATTCCCATCTGTTGCCTTACGATACAGTTTAGTTTCAAGTTTGTCATTTTCAATATATAAAGTCACATCTAAAAAGTTTACATTGGTATTGTTGATATCACATGTCAACTTTAAATTCAGATTATTGTCTTGTAATCTACTTACAAATTCTCGTGCACTTTCTTGAGAGCCCTTCCACACATCAAAGAGATCGTCGATGTATCGACACCAAAACATCACATTATCTTGCAATTCCTTGGGCAGTTGCGATTGGACCACCTGCTCCTCCCACCAGCCCATATGCAAATTCGCATAGCTGGGGGCGAAGCAGGTGCCCATCACAGTCCCGCACACCTGATGAAACAGTTCTCCATTGATTAAAAAATAATTATTTTCAAGGCAAGTAGATATCATGGTTAACAGCATCTGAGTATGGTGCCATAACTGCAGTGGCCTACCCCCTAGATAGTATTTGATAGCATTAAGGCCATCTGCATGCCTGATGCTGGTGTATAAGGTTGTAGCATCGATCGTCATCAGTAAAAAATCAGATTTCCATGTTATATCATATATCTTACGTAAGAAATCACCCGTATCTTGACTAAAGTACGGGAGTTTTTTAAACAAGGGAGAGAGGAAGAAATCAACATATTTTGTGGTATTTTCAAAAGCACTTGCAATAGCCAAAATAATTGGACGACCCAGGGGGTTCTCAATATTTTTGTGTACCTTTGGTATTAGGTATAGTACGTGCATCGTTGGATTGCTGATTTTCAAGAACAACATTTCATCATAACTGATTAAGCCTTGCCTATACCAATCTAACAATAAATCATTGTACTTCTCATGGCTCACAGTCATTGTCTCTTTACTCACTCTTGCATAGTTCAATTTATTGTTCAGCTGTTTGTATGCTTCTTTAAGGTATTGGTCTTTACCCCAGAGCACCACATTGCCCCCTTTATCGGCATCACAAATAATACATTTATCATTGCCTGTTAGTTTTTTAACTAAAGCATAATACTCTTTATCTCTCTGAGTGTATGATTTCTTCTTCATATTTATTGAATGGCAAAGATTTTTAACATCATTGACTACTAAATCATTGTATACATCCACGGAATCTCTACTCGTAAGTGGCGTGAATTTGAAGTTCGGTCTAAAGTTAGTGGGTGCATCTTGTTCTATGTTCAAGCTTTCATCATGCACTATTCCCAACGCCCGTTGCAAGGTACTAGGCACATTTTGAGATGTATGTGCACCTTGACTCATTTCATTGTCCAAATCAGCCATTTCCAACATTAAGTTCATATCATCCACTGCTAAATTACTGGTTCCATCTTCTATTGCTTCACTTCTTGGTCCATCCGGACGTTTGGGAGCAACGACAAAAAACTTTTTTAGTTTCAAAGTTCTAGTGAACTTGAAAATATCTACCCTAGTTTTTACGTAGTCAATGTCTGTTTTTGGACAGTAAGACAAGCTTAATTCAAGAATATTTAGTTCTTTGTCAGTTAACACAATATCCATTAGATTGATGACTGTAACAGCATTACTAAATTCTACCTGTTGGATTTGGTCTTGTTTTTCTCATTGCTGCTTAAACTGTTTTGCCGCTGTGCGCCGTTGCCTCCTCTGCCTCTTTTCTTGGAGGCCTGGCATTTGCTGGAGGATGTGGGCGAAGGTTGAATCATCTTTCCTCTCTTAAAAAATCAAACTCGTCGATGACTGATGGAATCAATGCTCCAGTACTAGGCCCCTCCTCCAAATCTGTGGCAAGTTCGGAACTTTGTAGGCTGCTCAATTCAGACTGCTGCTCTCGTACCCTTCCACCAGCGACATTGAGTCTTTGTTTCCGCAGGCTGTCAAACTATTTGGCAAAAGTATATATCTGTCCCCGTTCGTAATCGATCTTATCGCACAGAAATGTTTGCGCCTTCCTCTCCTTTACTGTGCTCTCCAGTTTAATCAGGCGTTCCTTCATTTCTGCCTTGAACTTAATAATTGTATCCTGGCTTGCTTCTTTATTAAGCATGAGCATGATCTGATCGATTTCTTCAAGTATCCTAACACGGTCGATATCTGCGTACTTTACAAGGATTGGTAACATGCTACTGGAGGCGTCCTGGTTGTTGTCTGCCCATTCCCTTAGCATGTTTGGATTGGGATCTTCATATGTGGGTGCCACCAAAATCCTATGCCCTCTGGGTATTCTCTTGACTTCCAGATAGCGCTGTAATGACTTTGATTCCCACCATTTAGACAACTCTGAATGTTTATGTTTTTCTACCCTTCTCAATCTTGCCATTACATCTGAGACTTTAGCACTGCTCACCGATGCAGTACTTTTCTGAGCGACAGTCAATTTTTCATTAAATATAGATAGTGCCTTCTCTGGCAAGATTGAGAAGGCTAGAAAAACTGAAACGTTCAGAGTTGTCGAAATGGTGGGAATCAAAGTCATTACAGCGCTATCTGGAAGTTAAGAGAATACCCAGAGGGCTTGGGATTTTGGTGGTGTGTAAGCAACTGCATGGGTTGCTGAATACCTACATGAGTGTCTATATAGGTTATTGATTTGTTGTCTGAGTATCTGTATGGGTCCCTGAGCGTCTGTGTGGGTGGGCAGGTGTATGAGTCTGTGCATAGATGTCTGAGTGGGTGATTCAGTGGTTGTATGGATCAAAAGGGTGCATCTGGAAAGGGCTGTATGGGTGAGTTAGTGTGTCTATGGGTGTGTTGGTGAGTGAATAAATGTCTCAGTGGTATATCTGTGACTAACTACATATGTTTTAGGCCACTATATGTGAGTGTTGGAGTATATAAATGAGTATACGTGAGATTAACTTATTTCAAGAGTGGGTGTATAAATAAGTGTCTGTTTCTATCAGTGATTGTATAAGACAGTAAATATGTGTTAGTATCTGTATAAATAAGTGATGTGGTATGTCTAAAAATAACAAAGTTGGTGTGTATAACTGTATACATGATTAAATGGGTATGTGATTCATTCTTTGCATTACTGACTAGGCGTGTGAGTAACTCTATGGATGAGTGGCAGTGTGTGACTGCATGTATAGATGTATGAGTGCATATTATAGTCCTCTATTTATGTGTACCTACATGTATAAGTGACTGGAAATGTGTGTAGACCTAGGAAATAGTGAGTGCTATGTAGTATATGGCATTCTTCTGTGTATGGTTTCAAAAATAGCAGTCAGCATTTTACAATGGCTGTATCAAAGTTTACATTAGAGCATCAGTATGTTCATCAGATTGTCACGTGGATGATGTCATGAGTGATGTCATGAGTGATGTCATTTGAGATGTCATCAGTGATGTCTCTGACCAGGTCATGAGGGATGTAATATGTGACATCATCAGCAGTGCATTGAGGGCGTGCAAGTTATAGTTAGCTCAACTAACTATAACAGGCAAATTTCTCTGGTTTTATATGAGTCAAATATCCAACTAACTATAACGTCCCTGAGACCTATGGTTTTTTCAGTGAATTTCTAAGGTTTTTTAAATGCTAATTCCTAACTATAACATCTGTAAAACCCATGGTTTTCTCAGTGAATTTCGAAGGTTTTTTAAATGCTAATTTCTAAGTATAACGTCTCTGAAACCTATGGTTTTTCAATGAATTTCAAAGGTTTTTTTAAATATCGAACTACTATTGTATATTTACATATGTAAGGTTTTTTAAATGCTAATTTCTAACTATGCCTACAGAGATAGGACATGTGAAGAAAGAAGAAAAAACGCACAGAAAGAAAAAAGAGAAATGCAGAAAGAAGCAACAGAAGTCCTCAAAGACGAAGAAAAGTGCAGGAAGAAGGATAACGTGCAGAAAGAACAAACAGAAGAGCAGAAAGAAGCCTTGTTGCAAAATCATCCTGTACCCTCAACTTTTTCAGAGGGATACTGGTGGTAACTGAGTCTGACGAACCAGTCCTAGAGCCAGTGCTATGTTAAAAGACACATAGAATACAGTGAAAACACCTACATACACTAGGGAACATTATGCGTTGGGGTCCCCCTGTGATTAGCATGACCTCCTCTGTAAGCCCCTAGTATATAATAGGGCAGGGGGATTAAAACTACCTCTTAAAACAGGCCACAGGGCGTTTTTGCACACGTTAACTCAGGCCCCGTCCCCTCCCTTCACCACTGTGTAAACGCGCCCTGTGGCTGTTCTAAGTTGAGAGGTTAAGTCCCCTTGAATCCTAAGGGTCCCTAGGGTCAAACTAGACCACTAGGTACCTCCAGTAAGCGCCACAGAGCTGCGTTGCAGAGAGGTGTAAAAAGGGGCTTGGCCTCAGAACATCTGTCTGCAGCGCAGCTCCCTGGCGCATACTGGAGATGCCTGTTGGGCTAGTTGGCCCTCAGGGACCCTCAGTATTGAAGAGGAATTAATTCCCCAACGTACAACTCGTCAGGGGGTGCGTTTGCAGAGTGCTGCAAGGAGGGGGCGTGGCCTCCGGCGCGATGCCAGGTTTTTATTTATTTAAATTTTTTAGGAAGGGGGGGCTGTGTGGTTCCCCTTCTTATTCTAATTTATTGGCCCTGATGACCCCATCCCCCAGGGCCTGTCTCCTAATTTTATTTTTTTGACCCCAATCCCCAGGGCCGGCCACTGTTTTTTATTATTTTTAAAAAATATATATTTATAGACACACCTAGGACATGCTGGACAAACCGTACGTACCTATCACCATGACGATTTGCGTGATATTCATTAAAAGGCGACTATGCATACAATGAATCCACTTGGAATGTATTTACACCACTAGTGAAGCTCTGACATGTCTGATGCCCTACCGTGCCTAATCCCAGTAGACACCCTTGTCCTTTATTTATACAAACATGGGTAGCTATTGACGGGCACATTTAATACACATGCACACCAAGCCATTCAAAGGGGATTCGACAAAAATTCAAACAAAACTATGCAAGAAACCCCCCTCACGGTTAATAAAACACACATCCACTGCCGGATGTGTAATACTTTTTATTTTACTCTCTGGAAAGGGGATGAACATCACTTGAGAGTCACAGCGCGCTCCTGGCAGAGCCCAATGCTGTGTTACACCCACCATTGCCTGCTGAGTGCCACACACCTCTGTGTTGTATTCCACTAGCTAGTGCATATGCTATGACACTCTCTAGCCCATGTGCACTGTAACACCACCCTGTGAATATGTCATGCCACACTTGTCTTCACACGGGTTATATTGCCCCATCTAACGTGCCTTCCTCGATGCCTATGTTATAACGCACAGTGCTATGCCATACATATTACAATCTGGGATCCATATCTTTGTCACAGTGCATATGCAACGTTACACTCCCCAGCACATATTTTATATTACAACTTTAGAGACTAGTTAGGTTACACAACACTGCCCTGTGCATATTACACCCCAAGGCGCATATCGCATAGCACGCGCTAGTGCCTGTGCTATCTCGCGCTCTCCAATGAATCTGTCATTGCGCACAATGTATTGCATATTTTATTTCACGCCCGGTTCATCTTATATCACACTTTTTGGTGCATAGTTTATACCATACACTATATCTAGTTTTCATTTTCAATCGTGCTCTCAGGACTATGTTCTATATAACACTGTGTTCACCTACCCTTTTCACGGGCATTACATTTTGCGATAGGGGGTGGAGGGTCAGGGGGTGTTTCTGCCAAGTGAGCCCGGAGTCACAGTCACAAACGTCCTCTTCTTCCTGAATAAAAGTGAGTTTTAAAAACAATAAAGTTCCTAATACCCACCTTCTCTGAACAGTTAGCTTGCTGCCCCATCCCCCTCCTCCCTATCCTCTATTGTGTGAATCCATGGACTAGCCTCCTCCCTCCTGCCATGCATGGTCTGATGTGCTGCCACTGCCCTCAATTTAGTATGATGTACCAGTCCACTCCTCCTGCCCTCCATTGCCCAATTCTATGCCCCATCATTGACCTCCTGCTTAAACTCTGTGCTTAGCTTACTGCCCCTATTCTCCTTCCCCCTGCCCTCCGATGTCTTTGTGCATGTCCCTGCTCCATCCTTTTTGCCCACCATGTTCCATGGACCTGCCACTCGTATCTACTCTGAGTGTTCTGTTGAGCTGCCACTCCCCTCCCACCTGCCTAGCATTGTCAGATGACTGTAACCTGTCCCTCCCACCTCCACCCTGCCTGTCCACATGCCATGCCCCTATCCTCTTCCTCCTGTCCTACATGGTCCATTGTACTGCCACACCCTTCTGCCCTCCCTGGTCTGTTGTGCTGCAACTGCTCCTCCTGCCTGCCCTGTGCGGTCTGTTGTGAGGCCCCTTCCCCTGAACTTTCTTGTCTGTGCACAGGTCCTGACCCTCCCTTCTATCCTCCATCGTCCTTTGTGCATGCCCCTGCACCCTCCTTCTTGCCCATCATAGCCATTGTGCTGCCACTAACCCTCCCACTTGCCATGCATGGTCTTCTGTGCTGCCATGGCCCCTCCCACCTTCCCTGTGTGGTCAGTTAGCTGCTCCTGACCCCCTCCCACCTTCCCTCCATGGTCTGTGTGTATGCCATCACAGTCTCACTGTTGCTCTTCATGGTGTGTCTTGCTTCTAGTGCCCATCCTGCCTGACCTCCATGGCTATCTTGCTGCTCCGGCCCTGCCTCCTTGCCCTCAGCCCTCTGTTTACATGTGCAGACCCCTACTCCCTCCCTCCTGGCTTGTCTGTTCCATTGTAATGCCCCTGATCCGTCCCTCCTGCCCTTTATGGTCTTTTATGCTGCAGCTTTCTCTCCTGTCTGTCCATTATGGTCAGCTAGCTACCATTGCCTCTTGCCCCTCTGTTCTCTGTTGTCCATGTGCATGGTCCTGTCCCCTCCCTCTTGCTTTCTATGGATTGTTGTGCTGCACTCCCGTCCCGCATGCCCTGTGTGGTGTATTGTGCTGCTGCAAACCCTGATGCCTGCCCTGCAGGGTCAGTTTGGTGCACCTCTCCATGTCCCTCCTGTCCTCTGTTATCCAAGTCCATGTCCCTACCCCATTTCCTTCCATGATCCAATGTACCATACTTGCGAACATTTTGAACTTGGTAAGAGGGATATTTTGAAAAAAAACTGGGGTATTGATTTTCCCCTTTGAGTTACATTGAAAAAGAGGAGATTGTAGACAGGAGACAGATCAAATAAAGCCCATTTGAGCTTAAAAACATTGGACGTTTCCTGGCTGAATCGGGTCTGTGGGCATGTGTGGTTGTACTACCATTGCCTCTTCCTTCTGCCCACAATGGTCTATTACATTGCCACAGCCTCTCTTGCAAGTCCTGTATTGTTGGTTTGTTGCCCCTGCCACCCTTTCCACTGCCCTCCATAGTCTGTTGTGCTGCCACGGCCCTTCCTGCCTGCTCAGTGTGGTTAACTTGTTGCCTTTGCACCCTCCTACTTGCCTTCAATTTTCAGAGTCCGTGCCCCTGGCCTCTGCCTCTCAACAGTATCCTAATGAACAACTAGATTGCTAACATTCTATATTTATTACAAAAGTGTGGAACGCCTGACGTCATCTTGATGTAATCAAAACTGTAATACCTAGAGCATTTCCTTTAGAAATTACATATATGAGAGGGTCTTATTGGCATCAAAATTATGGTTAGTGCTCTAAAAGACTAAAATAAGGACATATTTTCTGAGTTTTCAAATAGCGACAAATCACTTTTAAATTATTTCTTATCTTTATGTTTTTTTATCCAGTTGACCACTTGATTAAATGTTGCACTTAGGGGAGAGGATGTGGTGTTACTTCCAGAACTGCATACTTTGCAACTGGGGAACCAGGTTGGAGTTTCTGCTCCAGCTCGACATTCTGTGATTCTGGTCAAATCACTTAGTCTCCCCATGTCTACAACCAAAATGAATTTGTTCTTGTGTGATGTAACCAATGCTCATGTATAGCACTCCAATACCTGACAAGTCTGCACTATATAAAACTGCAAAAACACAAAATAATAAGTGTTTTGCACACTTCTGTCATTGGGCTATATTTGGGCTACATCTGGGTGATTTTGGGCAACATTTGTGCTCTTTTGTCTCCGGTGGCCATCTTGGGAGATTTATTTGTTATGAAGTTTCCTAATTTCCTCATGTACTGCAGTCTCCTCAGTAGGAAATGCTTTCAGTTTTTTACTTTGATTCCATCATGAAGGTATTCAGATATGTCACACATTTGCCATAAATTCTGAATGTTAGCACTAGTTGCTCATTAGATCACTGTAATAAAACTACTGTTCACCATGGAAGTCTGCTCCTGGTATTAAAAGTGCATGTTTCAGTCTGCATGTCAGAATTTTTTAATGAAATAGAAGAGGATTTGAGAAGTCACTCAAAATGTGCCCTCATTTTCTTTTTTCAGCATTAATCATAATTTCTATGGCAAAATCGACCCCCTCATTGTGTTCCTTTTTAAATTAAATTTTTAAGTGTTACCAGTTTATTCCAATCAAGATGGCTTCAGGCGTGCCATACTTTGGTCATAATGAAGACAGTAAGCACTCCAGTTGTTTTTAAGAACACTCTGGGACATTCTGTCATTGGGCTATACTTGGGCTACATCTGGGTAATATTTGGGCTACATTTGGGCTCTTTTGTCTCTGGTGGCCATCTTGGGAGACTTATTTGTTATGAAGTTTCCTAATTTCCTTATTTACTGCAGTCTCCTCAGTAGGAAATACTTTCATTTTTTTTGCATTCAGATGTGTCACACATTTGCCATAAATTCAGAATGTTAGCACTCTTTTCGCTCATTAGATCACTGTAGTAAAGCTACTGCTCACCAGGGAAAACTGCTGCTGGTATTGAAAGTGCATGTTTCAGTCTGCATGTCAGAATTTTTTAATGAAATAGAAGAGGATTTGAGAAGTCACTCAAAATGTGCCCTAATTTTTCTTTCTGCAGCACTAATCATACTTTTTATGGAAAAATGAACCCCCTCATTTTGTTCCTTTTTAAATTAAATCTTTTAAGAGTTACCACTTTAATCCAAGCAAGATAGCTTCAGGTGTGCCATACGTTTATCATAAGTAGGACTGTTAGCACTCTAGTTGTTCTTTGGAACACTCTAGGAAGCTGCAGTAGAACACAAAGGAATCAACTGACAGTCTCTGCCCTTGTTGGATGTACATGTTTTACTGAGAATGTCAGACTTCATTCTCACATGACTGAGAAAGATAATGTGAATTTACAGAAAATAAGCTCTCAGTTTAGCTTATAGATCACCTTCCAAACCTCTGCGGGAAAAGCATGAGAAAATAATTTTCTCTCAATCGTGATATCCCAGCAGAAGGCTTTTTCACATGGTGAAATCACCTTAGAACACACCACAATTCCTAAAATGAGTATGGTACCATCAACAAATGATTTATAATGTAACTAAAGTCTTAACACCTTCTATTAACTGCAATGCTTTTTAATGAGGTGCTATCATGTATATTGGTTCCAAGATGGCTGCCAACACTTTTCGGATGAAGTGCTGACAGCCAATCAGATCTCAGGACGAGATGTGTGGTTAGGCTCCGCCCACATATATATATGATTTTACTTTTGATTTTCTCAGGAACTACTGAACAGATTGACTCCATATATGCAAAAGGCACATCCCTGAGCTGAGGACTACCTCTCTGCCAAATTTCAAGTAATTCTGTTCAGCCGTTCGGGCTGTACCTTGGACTAAATGTCCCTATGGAAAATTGCATGGAGAAAACACGTTTTGGGACCCCCCTCTTTTCTAAGCCCCCGCTTGACGAATCCCCCCGAGACTTTCAGGGTAGGAGCGGAGCGGAGCGCCCCACCTATTTAGAAAATTTTGCGAGGATTCGTCAACCGGCGCCAAAGTTATTCCAAATAGAATGTTGCGGATTTCCTATGGAAACACGGTCCTAACTATAACTATCTACTGGCGACTGCCAGTAGATAATATATATATATATATATATATATATATATATATTACCTACTGGCGGTCGCCAGTAGGTAGTTATAGTTAGGACCACGTTTCCATAGGAAATCCGCAACATTCTATTTTGAATAACTTTTGCGCTGGTCGACGAATCCTCGCGAATTTTTCAAAATAGGTGGGGCGCTACGCTCCGCTCCTACCCTGAAAGTCTCGGGGGGATTCGTCAAGCGGGGGCTGAGATAAAAGGGGGTCCCAAAACTCGTTTTTCCCATGCATTTTTCCATAGGACCTTTAGACAGGGCTACAGCCCGAACGGCTGAACAGAATTACTAGAAATTTGGCAGAGAGGTAGTCCTCAGGTCAAGGAAGTGCCTTTTGTAGGTTTGGTGTAAATCTGTTCAGTAGATTCTGAGAAAATAGCCTTTAAATCAATATATATATCTGAGCCAGCTTACGGTGCGCTTACGGTACGCTTACCGTACGCGTACGGTGGCGTGCGCGAGCGCGATTCTGATTGGCTCTTAGATCTTAGTAAACATTCGAATCGGCCGAAACCAGGAAGCGGCGGCCGCCATTTTCTCTCTTGCACTGAGAGTGATTTAAAGCCCAAAAACATGTAAAGGGGCTGTTTCGACAGCTCCCACACACATAGGCATGGTGAGGGAGTCCCCAAAGATCCCCCAAGGCCAAAAACTGAATTTTAATTTTTTCGGTAATTTCGCCGATTACGCTTACCGTCCGCGTACGCTAAAAATTTATTAAAAAAAAAAAATCAGCCACACTCTCTCCACCCCGTGTGCAATTGGTGCCCGAAGGCCACCAATTGTGCATGGCTTATCACAAGAGATATAAACTAAAATATAAAAAAAAAAAAAAAAAAAAATTATCCACACTCTCTCCACCCCGTGTGCAAATGGTGCCCGAAGGGCACCATTTGTGCATGGCTTATAAAATATACGAAAAATTAAAATATTACCTTTCAAAACGAAGTACATCATATGTCCTCCATGTGCGCACGGTGCGCAAAGCGCATCGTGCGTACATGGCCCATCAAGTGTAACGTGGACACGCGGTGCGCGTAGCGCACCGTGTGCCCACCGTGCGTGCATGGCACTAACTGCGTAAAGTGGGCGCGCGGTGCGCGAAGCGCACCGCGTGCTCACTGTGCGCGCACGGTGCGCGAAGCGCACCGTGCGCGCACAGAAGGAACTGCGTTAAGTGGGCGCGCACGCCACGAATGGCGTAAAGTAACTTAGCATTTAAAAAAACGTACAAATTCACTGAAAAAACCATAGGTTTCACACACGTTATAGTTAGGAATTAGCATTTAAAAAACCTTGCAAATTCACTGAAAAAACCATAGGTTTCACACATGTTATAGTTAGCGGAAATTTTACTGATAAAAAACCAATGAAATTCCCCCATTATAGTTACTGCAGGCAACTATAACTCACGCGACCGCAATCTTCTGCTGATGACATATGTGTCTTTATGAAAAAAAAATATTTGTAATATATGTATAGCTAAAAATGTATGGAAGAAGACATGGGCAAATACGTGTCTAAATACATAATTAGCATCAGCATAGGATTGCGGTCGCGTGAGTTATAGTTGCCTGCAGTAACTATAACGGGGGAATTTCATTGGTTTTTTATCAGTAAAATTTCCGCTAACTATAACATGTGTGAAACCTATGGTTTTTTCAGTGAATATATATATATATATATATATATCAAAGCAACTCGTAACTCTTTCCCATTAGCGAATCACGGGCGCAGACACGTTTCGGCCGTCCAAGCGGCCTTGATCACCTGACTACGCGCTTTGACAAACCCGTTTTTTAAAGTTCAAGTGCTGATTGGAATTCAAATAGACATAAAAAACATACTAGTCAGCATTCAAACGCAATAATAGAAAATGTTAACTGTTTGCATTGATAAACGGAACATGTTTGTTTTTGCTAATGCACAACCAATATCTAATTGTATATATCAAAATTAAAGGCCTGAATGCCTATATTTATATAATAAATATTTCTAAACATATCCCCTTACTAGTTTTTTGAACTGGCAATTTCCTCCACATCATCTTACTATTCCTGTTGTGCTCACCTTACCGTGTTATAAAAAGAAAAGAAAACTTAACTATCTACACTTCAAAGGTAGTCCATCAGTATACTAAAATATTTAGTATATTAAAGTGCATAAGTGCAACAGTACTTGGTGGACATAAAGTGACTCGTGCCTAAAAGTGCAAATGAGGCAATCATTCAGAGCTAAGGCAAAGGACACCATGATTCATAAAAAACACATATTCATTTAACAGTGACTGTCCATATTTCATACTTGTTGACTTCATAACATTTGCGTGCTAAATAAGCCGAGGTTAAAATACAGTAAAAAAACATTCAAAATACTAGACAATGTAAAAATTGTGACATATTTAAAATGATCAATAAAAAGACACTAGGTATATAAAAGAACTACCCTACAGTATCCTTAAAACCAATCATTAAAGATAATAATAAACTGTCACAGGCTTACATGTACAAATGTTTCGTTCTTATGGAGAAATTAACCTAACAGCTATTATCCACTCCAATTTGAGCAAATCATAGAAAAGTATGGAGATCCTCTGTAGCATTAAGACCCCCGGCCATTTGGAATCAAACTCTAAAATATACTCAGTTTCTAAACGGCGTAGAATAGCCTCTCTATTGCCACCTCTTCGCTTCTGGGGAACTGATTCGATGACATAATATCGGAGGCATTTGGGGTTACTATTGTGTACATTTTCAAAATGCCTAGCTACAGGATGGTTTTGATCTTTGTTATTAATAGCTCTTATGTGTTGCAGAATACGTTTGTGGACTGCCAGCTTGGTACTTCCTACATATTTCAAAAGGCAATCACATTCCAAGACATATACACAGTAATCCATTTTACAAGTAAGGTGTTGTTTAATTTCCCTTTGGGCATCTGAGAATGCTGTGCAGTATGTCTTTGTGTTTATACCAAACTGCCAGGCCTTGCAGGTTGAGCATTTAAAAAAGCCTTTTCTTGTTGGTAACCATGTTTGCTTTTTAAAGCTCTCTTGGCTATTATCAGTTAGCATGTTTCCCATACTTCTTGATTTGCGGAAGGTGATTAATGGGTTTGAGGGCATAAGGCAACCAATCACTGAATCTTCCCGTATGAAGTGCCAATTTCTTCTCATAATGCTCCTCAGTTCTTTTTCCTGCTTGGAGAATGTTAGGATAAGACGTACAGGCTCACTATTAGGATCTAAAACCTCTTTTTTTCTATATTCCAGAAGTTCCTCCCTAAGTTTTAACTGGGACTTTTTCATAGCGGCCGCCACTACTTTATAACTATACCCTCTGGCTAGAAACCTTTTCATGCTTTCCTTCTGTTTTTGGTCCACATCCTCAGGATTACTGCACATACGCCGGATGCGGAGCATCTCCCCATAGGGTATACTCCTTATTAAGTGCGGGGAATGCGCACTGGTGGCATGGAGTAACGTATTACCTGCCATAGGTTTTCTAAAAAGGGTAGTAGTTAAAATGTTATTAGATACTGAGACCTGTACATCTAAAAATGTCACTAAGTCCTCAGTAATATTAGAAGTAAAAGTAAGGTTAAGATCATTACAATTAATATCCTCAACAAAATTCAACACACTTTCTTTTGATCCTTGCCATATAATGAAGAGATCGTCGATATAGCGGAG
The DNA here is from genome assembly GCF_964204655.1 of Triturus cristatus. NCBI lineage: Eukaryota > Metazoa > Chordata > Amphibia > Caudata > Salamandridae > Triturus > Triturus cristatus. Next base: position 1,880,413,775 of record NC_140589.1, read on the forward strand.
CCAAGTAACCACATTATGAGTATAAACATGTTTGAATTTGCGCCTGACCACCAACTCCTCCCACCAGCCCATAAACAGACAGGCATAGCTGGGGGAGAAGCTGGCCCCCATAGCTACCCCTCGCATCTGTTGATAAAACTGACCCTTGAACAGAAAAAAATTATTTTCTAAACAAAAAGATGACATATTCAGTAGCATTCTTGTACGGTCAGCATATTCCATTTGTCTAGTACTCAAATAAAATTCGACCGCTCTAAGTCCATCTTGGTGTATATATATATATATATATATATTAACAAACACTTCCTCTCACAACAGGAATGCCGACGCCGGGTCTTTGCGCAAATATTCTTTATTTGTCAGCTAAAAACTTTAAACGTGTCTCGCCTGCCCTGCAGGCTTTCTCACTAACAATCTGCATAAAGTTTTGCCACCATTTTAAACATTTTGTGAATACGTGTCACGTGAAAACTACCAAACAATAAAAAGTGCAAACATACTCGTAGTTTAATAGCGCCATGTCAGTGCAAGTAATTGAAGGCATAAATTACACATAATCACCATATAACAATACGTTAAAACAGTCCATCGCATTAAAATTATTTAAAATGCTTAAAATAATGACTTCTAAAAATTATTAAACTTAATCCACGGTTTAATAAAATGAATTAATTGGATTCGAACCCTGGTCTGGTAAAGACATCAAATGTCTCATTGTTCGTGTCTCGCCCCAGTGGGCTATTTATTGTGATGTTATTGTGGCTGTATTAACATAGCAATACTACAGAACCAAGATTCATCAAATCCATCCCAAGTGGGCGTAATCGGCACTGTTATGTGACCATGAGCAAACTTGCCAAGATCGCATTTACTACAATGAACTGGTCTGCTTAAAGTGCTCGTGCTATAACTAAAATATCAAATACATTTTTTGTTTTTCTGTTAAAATTGGAATTGGGAGTACAGCAATATTGTAGTTAAAAATGTGTATGGAAATCTTCCTCAATGTTAAGTCCCTCAGGGATCTTGGTGTTGAGCCGGATTATATAATTTGATTCTAATCTTCTCAGATTCTTGACTCGATCACCTCCCCTTTCGCTTATTAGGACTGCATCGATTACAAAATACTCAAGTCCCTTTGTGTTTTTACCATGATGCTGATCAAAGTGTCTTGCCACGGGGCATGGTGTGTCCCCATTCTTAATTGCTCTTAGGTGTTGAAGGATTTGCTTATGCACAGGAAGGATGGTGTTGCCCATGTACCGCAGGCCACTTGTTGTTTTACTCTGTGCTGTCAGCAGCATATTGCTAACCAATGTTTGGTTTAGCGACTTAGCTTTCCTGAAGGTAATTTGTGGTCTGCGTGTAACAAATTTCTTGAGAATAGGATCATTATAAATGATGTGCCAGTGTCTCTGCAAGATCTTTCTCAGATTCTCTGCTTGGTTATTAAAACTGGTAACTATTCTACACTGGTTCTCATTCTCCTTAGCTTTCTTCCCTGATTTCTTATCACGGCTAAAGAGAATTTCCTCTCTCGTTTTTTTGCGAGCTTTCCAGATTGCTGTATTTACCCGGGCCTGAGGATAGCCTCTAGCTGCAAAGCGTTCTTTTAAACACGTCAATTCTGCATTTAGGTCTTGATTATTACTACAGTTCCTCATTGACCTAAGGCATTCACCATAGGGGATGCTTCTCACTAGGTTATTAGGTTGGAAGCTAGTAGCATGGAGCAAAGTATTCCCATCTGTTGCCTTACGATACAGTTTAGTTTCAAGTTTGTCATTTTCAATATATAAAGTCACATCTAAAAAGTTTACATTGGTATTGTTGATATCACATGTCAACTTTAAATTCAGATTATTGTCTTGTAATCTACTTACAAATTCTCGTGCACTTTCTTGAGAGCCCTTCCACACATCAAAGAGATCGTCGATGTATCGACACCAAAACATCACATTATCTTGCAATTCCTTGGGCAGTTGCGATTGGACCACCTGCTCCTCCCACCAGCCCATATGCAAATTCGCATAGCTGGGGGCGAAGCAGGTGCCCATCACAGTCCCGCACACCTGATGAAACAGTTCTCCATTGATTAAAAAATAATTATTTTCAAGGCAAGTAGATATCATGGTTAACAGCATCTGAGTATGGTGCCATAACTGCAGTGGCCTACCCCCTAGATAGTATTTGATAGCATTAAGGCCATCTGCATGCTGATGCTGGTGTATAAGGTTGTAGCATCGATCGTCATCAGTAAAAAATCAGATTTCCATGTTATATCATATATCTTACGTAAGAAATCACCCGTATCTTGACTAAAGGACGGGAGTTTTTTAAACAAGGGAGAGAGGAAGAAATCAACATATTTTGTGGTATTTTCAAAAGCACTTGCAATAGCCAAAATAATTGGACGACCCAGGGGGTTCTCAATATTTTTGTGTACCTTTGGTATTAGGTATAGTACGTGCATCGTTGGATTGCTGATTTTCAAGAACAACATTTCATCATAACTGATTAAGCCTTGCCTATACCAATCTAACAATAAATCATTGTACTTCTCATGGCTCACAGTCATTGTCTCTTTACTCACTCTTGCATAGTTCAATTTATTGTTCAGCTGTTTGTATGCTTCTTTAAGGTATTGGTCTTTACCCCAGAGCACCACATTGCCCCCTTTATCGGCATCACAAATAATACATTTATCATTGCCTGTTAGTTTTTTAACTAAAGCATAATACTCTTTATCTCTCTGAGTGTATGATTTCTTCTTCATATTTATTGAATGGCAAAGATTTTTAACATCATTGACTACTAAATCATTGTATACATCCACGGAATCTCTACTCGTAAGTGGCGTGAATTTGAAGTTCGGTCTAAAGTTAGTGGGTGCATCTTGTTCTATGTTCAAGCTTTCATCATGCACTATTCCCAACGCCCGTTGCAAGGTACTAGGCACATTTTGAGATGTATGTGCACCTTGACTCATTTCATTGTCCAAATCAGCCATTTCCAACATTAAGTTCATATCATCCACTGCTAAATTACTGGTTCCATCTTCTATTGCTTCACTTCTTGGTCCATCCGGACGTTTGGGAGCAACGACAAAAAACTTTTTTAGTTTCAAAGTTCTAGTGAACTTGAAAATATCTACCCTAGTTTTTACGTAGTCAATGTCTGTTTTTGGACAGTAAGACAAGCTTAATTCAAGAATATTTAGTTCTTTGTCAGTTAACACAATATCCATTAGATTGATGACTGTAACAGCATTACTAAATTCTACCTGTTGGATTTGGTCTTGTTTTTCTCATTGCTGCTTAAACTGTTTTGCCGCTGTGCGCCGTTGCCTCCTCTGCCTCTTTTCTTGGAGGCCTGGCATTTGCTGGAGGATGTGGGCGAAGGTTGAATCATCTTTCCTCTCTTAAAAAATCAAACTCGTCGATGACTGATGGAATCAATGCTCCAGTACTAGGCCCCTCCTCCAAATCTGTGGCAAGTTCGGAACTTTGTAGGCTGCTCAATTCAGACTGCTGCTCTCGTACCCTTCCACCAGCGACATTGAGTCTTTGTTTCCGCAGGCTGTCAAACTTTTTGGCAAAAGTATATATCTGTCCCCGTTCGTAATCGATCTTATCGCACAGAAATTTTTGCGCCTTCCTCTCCTTTACTGTGCTCTCCAGTTTAATCAGGCGTTCCTTCATTTCTGCCTTGAACTTAATAATTGTATCCTGGCTTGCTTCTTTATTAAGCATGAGCATGATCTGATCGATTTCTTCAAGTATCCTAACACGGTCGATATCTGCGTACTTTACAAGGATTGGTAACATGCTACTGGAGGCGTCCTGGTTGTTGTCTGCCCATTCCCTTAGCATGTTTGGATTGGGATCTTCATATGTGGGTGCCACCAAAATCCTATGCCCTCTGGGTATTCTCTTGACTTCCAGATAGCGCTGTAATGACTTTGATTCCAACCATTTAGACAACTCTGAATGTTTATGTTTTTCTACCCTTCTCAATCTTGCCATTACATCTGAGACTTTAGCACTGCTCACCGATGCAGTACTTTTCTGAGCGACAGTCAATTTTTCATTAAATATAGATAGTGCCTTCTCTGGCAAGATTGAGAAGGCTAGAAAAACTGAAACGTTCAGAGTTGTCGAAATGGTGGGAATCAAAGTCATTACAGCGCTATCTGGAAGTTAAGAGAATACCCAGAGGGCTTGGGATTTTGGTGGTGTGTAAGCAACTGCATGGGTTGCTGAATACCTACATGAGTGTCTATATAGGTTATTGATTTGTTGTCTGAGTATCTGTATGGGTCCCTGAGCGTCTGTGTGGGTGGGCAGGTGTATGAGTCTGTGCATAGATGTCTGAGTGGGTGATTCAGTGGTTGTATGGATCAAAAGGGTGCATCTGGAAAGGGCTGTATGGGTGAGTTAGTGTGTCTATGGGTGTGTTGGTGAGTGAATAAATGTCTCAGTGGTATATCTGTGACTAACTACATATGTTTTAGGCCACTATATGTGAGTGTTGGAGTATATAAATGAGTATACGTGAGATTAACTTATTTCAAGAGTGGGTGTATAAATAAGTGTCTGTTTCTATCAGTGATTGTATAAGACAGTAAATATGTGTTAGTATCTGTATAAATAAGTGATGTGGTATGTCTAAAAATAACAAAGTTGGTGTGTATAACTGTATACATGATTAAATGGGTATGTGATTCATTCTTTGCATTACTGACTAGGCGTGTGAGTAACTCTATGGATGAGTGGCAGTGTGTGACTGCATGTATAGATGTATGAGTGCATATTATAGTCCTCTATTTATGTGTACCTACATGTATAAGTGACTGGAAATGTGTGTAGACCTAGGAAATAGTGAGTGCTATGTAGTATATGGCATTCTTCTGTGTATGGTTTCAAAAATAGCAGTCAGCATTTTACAATGGCTGTATCAAAGTTTACATTAGAGCATCAGTATGTTCATCAGATTGTCACGTGGATGATGTCATGAGTGATGTCATGAGTGATGTCATTTGAGATGTCATCAGTGATGTCTCTGACCAGGTCATGAGGGATGTAATATGTGACATCATCAGCAGTGCATTGAGGGCGTGCAAGTTATAGTTAGCTCAACTAACTATAACAGGCAAATTTCTCTGGTTTTATATGAGTCAAATATCCAACTAACTATAACGTCCCTGAGACCTATGGTTTTTTCAGTGAATTTCTAAGGTTTTTTAAATGCTAATTCCTAACTATAACATCTGTAAAACCCATGGTTTTCTCAGTGAATTTCGAAGGTTTTTTAAATGCTAATTTCTAAGTATAACGTCTCTGAAACCTATGGTTTTTCAATGAATTTCAAAGGTTTTTTTAAATATCGAACTACTATTGTATATTTGTCATTAATACTATTTTTTCTAACTTGAGTTTTTAAATAATACAAAACAATTTAACATCCAGATAACAATTTTTCTCCCTTTTTTTGCTGTTATCAGCTACTACTTAACTTCACTATTAACAGTGATGCCAGTGTAGTTTCATTATAAACAGCAGATTGTTAAAAAACAAAAAATCCCTAATTATCACAAATATAATACAAAATCAACACAAATAACACATCCAATAGTACTTCAAATGTTCAAAGCTTACCTTTACTTCGTAGATTTTCTGCAAATTTACCCAATACGACAGATAATTTCACTTTGAAAGCATCCAGTATGAATTCCTTCAAGATCTTAAGTGGTTTCTCTGCACATTTTCCCAATACGCCAGATAATATATCAAAAATTTCGCTTTGAAAGCATCCAGTATGAATTCCTTAAAGATCTCACGTAGTTTCTCTGCACAATTTTTCCAATACACCACATAAGGTATCAAACATTTTGCTTTGAAAGCATCCAGTATGAATTCCTTAAAGATCTTACGTAGTTTCTCTGCACAATTTTCCCAATACAACAGATAATGTATCAAAAATTTCACTTTGAAAGCATCCAGTATGAATTCCTTAAAGATCTTACGTAGTTTCTCTGCATATTTTCCCAATGCGCCAGATACTGTATCAAACATTTTGCTCTGAAAGCATCCAGTATGAATTCCTTAAAGATCTATACAGCCGAATAGTGTATCTAAAATATTTGTTTGAGAAACATTAAGTATGAGTTGGGTAATTCATAAGGCAATCTCGGTTTCATTTCCAAGTGTGTATCATTACAGTGACTCCGACCATCATTACACTTTCAATAAACTGTAAAATGTGCACTTTTAGTAGTACTTCCAGCATGGAAAACAATAACAACTGTTGCAAAAGTTCTTCTAGAAATAGATACTTGATTAGCAACAACATTATTAATTTTGGTTTCCACTTTTCTTCCATTTGGTCGACTGCGTTGTAGCATTATAATCAAATATTTTCCATATCTTTGTAGGCATAATACAGATAGCATTCTTGATTTACCACAAGAACACATCATCTCATGATCAGCTTCTTTTACTAATTTGGAAAATGGTACAGATTTACAGTCAGGTATTGTTAAATTTAAAAATCGTTCTCTGTCTACTATAGTTCTTGAAGATAATAAACACTCTTCACATTTATGTTCCCATTTGCAACTGAGTCCAAATAAACTCTCAATCTGAATTCCTTCATCTTTTAGTACTCCAAGCATAACCATCAGAAATTCTTGTGCATCTTGCTGTATATTAGCACTGAACGTTAAAGATCCAGTACAGGTATCCAACAGTTGGCGAATACCAGAAGCAGAATAAATCATACTTCTATCAGTTCTCAATTCTTGAAATAAAGTGTAGAGTGCAGAACATAAAGTTTTTTCCTGACTTTCCATAATTTCACCACAAACATCTTCAAGATAAAATATAACATTTAGAATGACATTACCATAGCAGTTGACACCAGAAGGTTTTACTAATTGGTATCCAACAACATCATCACTTGTTTGTATTTTCTGCTTCTTTACATCTTTTCTTTTCTGTTGATTTTCTTTCTGCTTTTCAACCATAGTTAACTCTTCAACATATTTGCGTTTTGAACACACAACACGTTTCTCATAAATAGGATATTCACCTAAATGGGGAACATAAAGCCTTCTCAAACTATTATATTCTCTTACACAATTAACATCAGCACTAACCTTGCTCTCATTGATTTGTGAATAGTTATTGCATATGCTAAACAGAAGGGAAAATGTTTTCTACGAACATACAAGTCTTTTACAAGCAAAAAACATGCGGCAGAATGTGCAATCTGTCTCACCTCTGCAATCTGATCAAATTTAACTTTCGAAAATTCAATTCCATTTCTACTTTGATATTTCACAAAATCAATAACTTTCCCCATTGCTCCATTCACTAAACCTTCTTCTACATTCAGATTACGCTTCAAAATTACCCGACAGTTTACACATACATCTACATAAGCCAGCAGTTTTTGATAAAGACTTTACCAAAGAATCCAATTTAGTCTGTAGTTTTTCTGAAAGAACAAGTGTTATTCCTTGATGCTGTATTCTATCAATAGCTTCAATGTGAACTATATCTTGATTTTCCAATTTCATAAACTCTCTATTAAATGTATAACACTCTTCCACTGTAGGTATTAGCAAACTATAGACTTTTTTTCTTTTTCTTGTACATTACTTCTGCTGGTGTGTTTTCATTTCTAAACAAGTTCTTTAGTAGACGACTTTGAAAAGCTTGTTTACCATGTTTGCTTAGAACACCAATTCTTACATCTTTTAGAATATTTCCATAATCTTCATCTCTTGTTTGTCGCATATTCTTAGTGAGTTCTTTATATTCAAAATGTAACCACAGATTCACATTTCCAATACTTTCCAAAGATTTCTTAGGGTCTTCATGTAGAAGAGTTTTAAACACTCGTTCTCCTTTTACAGGGGTTAGTTGTAGCAGATCTCCAAATACAATAATTTTTTCCCCCAATGAGAACATCATCATCTGTTTTTAATACCTGTTGCATTCTTAAGTGTACAAAAGCAAACATTAAAGTTTGAAACCATGCACACCTCATCAATAATTAAAAGTTTCATTCTCTTTAGCACTCTTGACACTTCATAAGAAGCTTCTCCAGACAACTTCTGATATTATAATTTATTATCATGCTCCACTGGTAACATCAATAATCTACGCCAAGTAACTGCTTTAACATTGTGAGCAGCTGATCTAGTTGGAGCTGTTACCACACAACATAAAGGTGAACCAGTAGTTTTTCAAAGGTAACTGGTCCAAACTTGAATTAAAAAACTTTTACCTGTCCCAGCTTGACCACTGATGTACATCAGAAGAGGTTTAATAGATGAACACAGACATTATTTTTTTCATGCAACAAACCATGTTCTATCTGTTCTCTCACTTGCACATATATTTCTTTCTGTTCAACATTTACTTGTTCTTCTAACTTTACCAATGTTATATTCTCCTCGTGTGCTTGTTGCATTGCAATTTCGACTTCATGCATAGCAATCGCTGCTTCCTTTTCCAGCATTGGTTGTCCAAGAAGATCTTGACTACATGGACCACTACTTTGACTATCTTTAAAACTTTCATGAGCTATTTCAGCTATAATAGTCTTTTCCTGTTCAACTTCCTCATTAAACATTTTTAAATATGTAGGGACATGGAATGCTATCTTTACAAGCATTAAAAGAATCTTTGTAGCAGTCAAACTCTCCAAGTAATTCACTTTTGCTACACCATGGTTTAAACAGGTGCAGAAGTGCTAAATAGTAAAATTCTTGCTTAACTGAAGTTTCACAACTAAGTTTCTTGTGGTTTATAAGATTACCCTTTGTATATTTTACTAAACAACCATGACATCCAACTACTGCAAACTTTCCTTCTTTTAAATTCTCTTCAATATTTCTTTTGAAACAGTAATGTTGAAGTACTTCATACAGACATAGCTGTTCCAGATGTTGACTCCTTTTCGGATAGTATGTGTCCAACATATTAGTTTTAAGAATGTCTGTACAATCTGGCTCATTTGCTGCTAATTGTTCAATTTCTTACAATGATTTCAACACTCTATTTGGTTTGCAGGCAAGACCTAAACTTACCCAAATGATTTCTCATGACTTTGAATATAAACTTAAAGAACACAAGCGGTCTGAACATTCATACGATCCAATTTCTCGGTGGGAAAGCATTTTAAATTAAAGCTGTATAATTTTTAGCTAAGACTATTCTCTTTTGCAATTTCTTCCCACATTTGTTTCATCTCTGTTTTTTCAGATTTTGTTATGTACAATGTAACATAACGTGCAACAGCAATTGAGTTATCCACAACATACTGGATGTCCATGTTCGCAATCCACATTTTTAAAATAACTGGATTGTAGTCATTGATATACTTGGACACTTCAGTTCTTTTTAAGTTGTAGGTATTCTTTGAAGTTATTGTGTGCCTCACAGAAGAAAAAAAGGAATTTACTCTTCCTTTACAAATGACTGGACGGGGAAAACAAACCGACATTCGGTGTAAAATTTTCATTTAGACCTGTCTTTTCTTATGCAATACTTTCCACAACGGTGACTTTGGAAACATAAAACTTGCTGTCTCAAGCTTCTATCTCCTCCTTCTCTTGGAATCTCACATGTCACATACTGTTCGATGAAAGACAATACTGTTTCAACAGAATAATTTCCAAATGTAGGTGTATCCTTGATCCATACTAGTATATATATATGAGGTGCAACTTTTGCTTGATACTCTTTTCTCCAAAAGAAATCAGTAACTTCTCCAAGAGGTGGATTCTTTTTATTACAGATAAAAGACATCATACCTTGAAACTTATGATTAAAAGATCTGCACACATTTACAGGATCCAATGAACACAGTTCACCAGGAGTCTTTATTTAATCATTTTTTTATATTAGAATTCCCTTCTCTTAAAAACTCAAGCAAATCTTCCCATGCATACTCTGCATAGCTAAGTGTGACAAACAATGTTGGTATACCTAAGTTCGGTAACATACTATTGAGTTCTCCATGATGACGATACCAATACTCATTTGTTACCCGTTGACATGCCATCAAATTGATTAACTGTGCTTCTAAATTTTCATCTGTTTCTTGAACTTTCTCCACAAATTCTTTTGCAGAAAGAAGTGATTCATGAACTCCAGTTTTAAGTATATGATTCACTGCATACAAGAGGGAAGACAGATTACTTCCAAACAAAAGGTGAAATATGTATGGAATGCAGTGTTGAAATCTAGGATCTTCAGAATACAATCTTGTTGACTGATATTCTGAAGCTGGAATCCGTACAGTTTGGTCATCATATTGTCCACCTTCTCCAGTAGGAAAACAACAAGCTTCCAAGCTTTTCTCCCATACACTCATTGGAGTTCCCTATGCTTTTTTCATTTGAAATAACTAAATGCTACTTCCTATTACTTCTTTTGAATGCAAAGGACATATTGTATAATATTAATAAATCTCTGCAGTCCTCGACTTGTCCGCTTTCTCTATTTGACCAAATCATCTTCTAAACGTATTACCTGTTCATCCACATTTACATTTTTGTAATAAATATTGTTCTCTATAAGATATAATGTAGCCTTTTCAATCAATCAATCAATTTTATTAAGTTTTGGCACTCCGAAGAGATCCACATAAAACAAGATACACAAATACAAATACACATTCTCAAAGTAAAAATGACAACTACAACATTTTCCACTGAACAAGATAATCAGCGACACATACCTCCATATTTCATCAATAAATAGCTAAAAAACCTTTAAAAAAGTTAAAAATATTGAAGCAAAACATTTCATTTGGAGGAGTATATAAGGCCTGCAAAAAAGAATTCACTTTGAGGATACCCAATTGCAAGCATATTGATCTTAACCACTTTGAACGAAGTGGACGCAATGCAGGACATATAAACAGTACATGAGAATGATCCTGAGCAGACATATTACAAAAGTTACATGTGGGAGAGGACCCATGCCATTTTGCCAAAAGAGTATTTAGGGGCAGCAAGTCCTGCCTTAGGAGGAACCAAAATCTCCGAACACCATGTGGTAGATTCCAGGTGACATAGGGTTGGGCAAGCTTCTTTGAGTATGTGTTTGCAAGGAGATCACCTCCCCTCTTTACTAGCATGGACTTCTTGTCCAACGTGAAGCAAAGAGCCCAAGAAGCCTGTTTCAAAAGAGATTTTAGCAGGGAAGGGTAAATAGGGTACACTCTTCCAATTCAAGAAGTGCCACAGCCTTTCTAAAGTTCTTAACAATTAGGGAGTACTCTCTTAAGCTACCCAACAATTCCCCCTTGAGAAGGGATCTCAAAGTCCCTGTTTCTCCTCTAGCCAGGCTGGCAACCCATCGTACTAGAGCGGACAGGCCCTGCACCCAACTACTACGGAGACCGAATTCAAGTCTACAGGCAGCCACCGAACAGGCGGGGTTGAGAGAAGTTATAGACCTTAATAATTTTCCTTCTACCGTCTGTAGAAAACCCCAGTGCTTTAAGTCAACCAGTTCCATTCCGTACAGGAGGGTTGATGGAATTTTTGCCCTATAGACCTCCAGTAAACAAGCAAAGTGTCTTCTCCCTGTGGCGGAATAAAGGGCGCTGAGACTTTTGCCTTGGGACAGGGCTTTATGGGAATTATTATCGATATGAGGCTTCTTGTTCAGGTTGGCAGAAACTATTTTTCCTAAGAAGGTATATGTCTTAACCACCTCCAATTTCTGACCACCAACTGACCAACCAAAATTCTCTGATTTAGATTTTTTCTTCCCTGTAATGCACATAATTTTGCTTTTTGTGGCATTTATCCTCATGTAGTGGGTCTCTGCAAAAAGATGTAAAGCCTGCAGACGATTAGCTAATCCCTTAGGTGTTAAATCTATGATAAGGATGTCGTCTGCATATAGGAGGCAGGAAATAGAAGATCCCCCCATTACCGGGGCTATGCCAACACAAGATGAAAGCGAAGCTGTAAGGTCAGCAATGTACAGGGAGAACAGTAATGGGGCCAGTAGACAACCCTGTTTTAATCCATTAATGGAGGGAATAACCCGCGATAAACCCCTTTCTCCACCTTGTAACACTCGGCACCAAGTGTCCGTGTGTAAAGACCGCACCAGATCTAGTAGAAGAGGGGGCATGCCCAAGTCAGATAGCTTTCTCCACAGCAAGGGACAATCAACTTTGTCGAATGCTGTGGAGAAATCAATGAAAGCCGCATACACTCCTCCTCCCCGAACTCTCATATAGTTGTCCGAAATAACCTGAAGGGCTGTGAGGTTATCCAATGTACCATGCCCCTTACGGAAGCCGGTTTGTTCAAGGGGTAATATCTGATTTGCATCAACCCAATCAGTAATTAGCGATAGGAGACATTTGGAAAAGACTTTTCCAATGGCATCGAGAAGGGCTATCTGGCGATAATTCATTGGCTTATCCCTATCGCCCTTCTTGAATAATGGAACCAATATGCTCCCCTTCCAAGAAGAGGGCACAGTTTTACTAATGAAGCAAGATCTAAATAATGGAAAAAGAATCTTGCTCCATAAAACAGGGTCCTGCTTCAATACCGATATGGGAAGTTCATCAGGCCCCATTGCTCCAGAGGAACGCATGTCCTTAATGGCCATTTCAATGGTTTTCTCCGAAGGGGCGTCAATAGAAAACTTATCTTCTTTAGTAGACCCCTTACATTCTACCCTTACGCCGTTCCCAGCATACAGGTTGGAAATGAAAGTGACCCATGACAATTCAGCAATGGGAATAGGGAGGGGGCTAACTCTTACTCCACAACCCTCCCCAATGAGTGATCAGAATTGTCTAACTTTGCCATGAACTGCGGCCTCCCGTAGACATATCCAGAGTGAATCTTCTTTTTCTTTTTTAAGTTTCTTCCTAATTCTGCTTCTCCTTCTTTTTAACAGGTATATTTTATTATTTATTTCAATAGATCTACGCAAAAATTGCTCCTGCACTAATTTATTTATTTCCTTATTTAGGAGGGTAATCGGTCTAGAAACATAAATCTTTTTTACAGAAGAGCTAGACCTTTTGGCAACACGGATGACCTCCTTCATAAAATTCTCAAAGTGAATTATTTCAGAACCCTGCCAATCATTCAGTTCCAGAATTGTTTTACCTAGAATACACTCCAGGCCCTTCTTGGCTTTAAAGTTCCAAAAACATCTTCCAGAGTCCTTATGAAAGTTAACTACATCACTGTTAAGGGACCATGAATCGGAATTAGAAGGTTGTAATGAGAGGCTTATAGTAATTATATTGTGGTCACTAAATGATGTCGGAGACACCACCAGATCCTTCACTAAGGAGAAAATACAATAGTCGGTGATTACATAGTCCAGAATTGACTCACTTTGGTAGGATCTATGAGTATATTTTGCAGGGACATCAGAGGGAAGCCTACCGTTCACTATTACCCCCTCCGCCGCTGAAAGTTCTTCTAGCAACAGCTTCCCTCTCTTATTAGTTTTAATTTTATTAGGGAAGAGAGATTGAGGAATAAGATAGGCTTCTTCTTTAAATTTGTTTCTAAATAGCTCTAAGCTAGAGTTAGAAACTTTACAATTAAAATCACCTACTAACAACACATAGGGGGGAGGTTCTAACTCTTTAATCTGTTTAATGTACGAAAAGACTTGCTTCAATAGAATATTAGAACATTCATCCGGAGGGATGTATGCGTTTATTATTACCAGAGGATTATTGTTTTCCATACTGGTTAGACTACAAAGGGTCACCGCCTGAAAGAGGTTGCTTGGGTCAGCATAATGGGTGAAGTTCCACTTTAATCTATTGGACAGAAGGCACGCAATTCCCCCTTTTGCATGCCCTTTCTTCGAAGGAGAGGCCATTGCCTCAAGGACAAAATAATCTCTCCCTGCACAAAATCTAATAGCACACCAAGTCTCTTGGATGCAAATCACACTAGCGTTCAGAGAGAACAAGTATTGTAATTTCTCGGGACTATTATTTATCCCGGCAGCGTTCCAAGAGAGAACTTTTAAATTACTGCTAAAGATGTTGAAAAAGTTTGGGGTTGTCTATGGATTCACTAGACAAAGCACCGGGCAGCCAATTCCACAGCTGGTTATCTTCTATTTGGAGGGTGTTCTGAATTAACGGGGCAGGCATTACATGCGTCACCAAACGTGTGCTTTTCGAAACCCAAATCTTTAAATCATCAAATGAGGGAGGGGGACCATCTTGGCCAGTTCCCTGCTGAGAGAGTCTATTATAAGGGAAACTATCTCTTCCAGAAGACAAAACAGGTAATACATCAATTCCCCTACACTGGAAGTTCTCAGCCTGTTGCAATATAACATTTACTATAAGTTTGGAATGGAACTTTACCCTGACATAGGGCGCGGCAACTGTTCCTGATATGGAGACTAAATCAATATCGTTAGATTGGATTAACTTTAGACTCTCTATGTCTTTGAAATACTTAAGTAACCATGCTCTATTTAAAGGCAGATCAAAATCAAATAACGATAGAAAATCCACAGTCAATGCATCTACAAAAACTTCTGGTACTTTTATAGGCAGATGATGAGGCCATACAACGCCATCACCTGAGGCATGAAAATTAGGAGCAGAAGGATTAAGAGCCACAGATACAATAGGGACTGACCTAGTCATCTCTGCTACGGGGAGAGAGATCGTCAATCCTCCTACATCTAATAGGGGGCCTCCCACAGGAGAGATTGAACAATTGGAAGAAATTTTAATGCCTAAAGCAGAGGGATTCAAATTATCGGAAGCATGAGTGGCCGCTTCCTGACTCAAGGACCCATTCACAGATTCTCCAGTGATAGGTTCATTGATATCAGGGACTTGGGAATCCTCAAACATTATTTGTCTCTGCCTTTTCTTCCTGTATCTGCGGATTGGTTTCCTCTTTTTTCCTTTGTTCTTTCTTTGTTTTCCAGTTTTTTCTTTTTCTTCCCCCCCTATCCCCTTCATTTCAGGCACAACAATTGGCAATAGCTCTTTTTCAGATTTTGGAGCGGTAACATCAACATTTCGAGGTCAGAATTCCTTACACAGTTAGATACGGGAAGTGTGGGTACTAAAGATTGCTCATTTTTAAGAATAGTCACAGGTTTATTTTGAACTGAATTAACATTTCCAGCTAGATGGTCACTACCCGACTCAGGCCCCTGCAATCCTGCCTTAGGAACTAAGTCAGGAACCTTTTCCGGGAGCTTTAACAGTAAGACATTTAGTATCTGAGTGACTGATTCCAAAATACAATCAGAGCTTCCCACAAATGTACCCAATAACTGTAAAATAGATGCCAGCAAATGTTCCAATGCAATCAGGGATTCAGAAATCGTTTTTTCCGATTTATCAAAACCTGGAGGACCCATGGGACCAATGCCAGATATATTAAGCAGTGGGCTCTTTAAGATGTTATACTGTGAGGAAATATCTAACGATTTTAAAGAGGGGGTACTGCTATAAACCAGAAGACCAGATGGAGTAGCGCCGATCGGGGACTTAATAGCTTCAGATGATTTCAGAGTACCATCAGCTAGGTATCGACCACAAAGCTCCAGGTCAATACTCAACAACTGTGAGTCCCCTTTATTGTCCACCTTTGGCTGTAAACCTCCCATGGGATCATTGGATAAAAACACTTTATGGTTTGCAGACACATTATTTTGTTGCCCACCCTCAGAATTGGAAGCAGAACACTTAATGTCACCAGTCATTTCAGTCATTTCAGGGGGCGCTGGGCAAGATTCCTCAATAATCAGGGAGCCCGAATATTCTTCATTCACCAAAGGAAGGACCTTCTTGAGCACCATAAGGGCTGTGCCAGATGGAGAAGGTATGTCAAAGGCTTTATTTGCAACATTTAACAATTCCTTATCCTTGGGTTTTTCCCACAATTGCAGCAGCTGGAATTGACCCTTTAATAACAAATTACTGGCAGCCTTGTTTCTAAGGGGGTTGGATCTTGTCTTCATGCAAGACCTTCCCCCCAATAGTCTCCCCGAACGTAACTTTTTAGCCGTCATCCTTATACGTGGAGAGCAGGAGAGACCGTGACCCCGATGAATACAATTACTAACAGTTAATCAATAAAAGATTGAATATTTGGAGGTAAGTTACGGTAAGTTCCTGGTCAGAGAGACAATGTTTACACCGTCATAATACAACGCAAAATATGTAACACTAAGCAAATGAAGGATTTCAATACAAATAAAATAAAAATATAAATTAGTAGGCCCAGCCCAGCCTACTTCAGCCTCTGAGGGCCACAGAGGGCCCGCCCTTTGCCCGGGCTTAGCCCCCGCGCGCGATCCCGCGTCTCGGGAGAAGTGCCACTCCTTTTCTGTGCCTCCGGGCGCGGGCGCTGGTGTCAGGGGGTGGGCGGAGCCACAAAGGATTGTGGGGCCTGTAGTCCCCCCACTCTGCGGTCGCGGTATAGAGTGCGACGGCGGGGGGGACCAGGCAGCAAGAACACACAGGTAATATCCCCCAAGTGCTCCGCGAGTCCAAAGTGCGGCAAATTGGCTCCAAAAAACGCGTTTAGGCAATGTAATTACCCCCCAATGCTCCGCAAGAGAAAGCACGACAAACTTGCTCCAGAAGTGGCGTTAAGCAATTCAGTCAACCAGACAGTCCAGACAGATCACGCAGATCATGCGGATCATATAGATATTCATTCAGCTGGTCAATTCCAATTCCAATTCTAGTGGTTGATCCTCCAAACAGCCCCCACAAACCCACCTTGAGCAGCCAACATGCAGGGAGAAGGCGATATGACTCCTGCCTCAATCTAGCTGCACCGCTCACCAGATA
The DNA here is from genome assembly GCF_964204655.1 of Triturus cristatus. Lineage (NCBI taxonomy): Eukaryota > Metazoa > Chordata > Amphibia > Caudata > Salamandridae > Triturus > Triturus cristatus. The sequence goes on from NC_140589.1 coordinate 1,880,430,629, forward strand.
GAAACGGGAGGGGGGAACACCTCTCCCACTGTGAAACCAGCAACAGCAGCAATGGCAGTGACAATGGCCAAGTCCGTGGAGTCTGAAGACAGAACCGCAGGAAATTGCTTCTTAACAAGTCCCACCAAGTCCCATCAATTAGCGCCACCGCCACCGCTGCACTCACGGGACTCCCGGGTATTCCCGCCCGTCCACTCGTCCGCTCATTCGCTGCACACTGCACACTGCACGCTGCTCAGGGGATGCCGCTCGGGACTTGGTCCACTTCAAAGTCCCCCGGAGATTGGAGACTGGAACACCCGGTCGGCGTTTTTCAGAACAGCTCAAACCGCTCGTGGCCGCTGTGGCTGCTGCTGCCGCACACACGGCTCACACCTCACTACTGCTGTGGCGGCTCACTGGAGCTCTGCTGCTCTCTGCTGCTCTCTGCTGCTCACCTGGGACAGTAAATCTTGATGTAAAATCCAAGCCTTTTCAACTTTATTAACATCCACACATTCTTGCCATATTTTCTGACTCTTTGTGGGCACGCCATTTACTACTGCCTCATCTTCCTCTTTCTCTCCAGCAATAGTTTCAATGTTTTTCTTAAAATCCTAAGGTAAGTACACCACTCTTCCTTTCAGCCCTCTTTGCAAGTCTGTTGGTGGCAGTTTACCTGTTTCAGGCTCCATCCGAATTATAGTTTGAAAAGGATTAACAGATTGAACTAGAACCGGCTCATATGTATTCAATTTGGCCAGCTCCTGCGGAATAGCTACTAACTCCAACTTATTATGCACTGCTGTTGCAGGCATTTTGTTCTCTTCTAATTTGTTGTAACAATATTTACATATACTTTGATCACTACCGAACTCAAATCGACCTTCAACAAACAAGTAAGTTGCAAATTCTTCCCACTTACCATTGCTCTCCTTTTCACTTTTCAAATACAAATCAACATTCCTACTTTGACTTTTATAATGAGTACATCGACAACAAACACAAACATAATTTGGTATTTCAAAGCACACTATATTAAACTTTCCAATTTCTTATTCAAACTGATCAGTGCTAAGCACTTTCTCATCTCCTCCAACATCTGTAATTGTCAAACTTTCACTTTCTATGAACTGCTCTTCTGAACCAAAATATTGCATTTCAATATCATCACACTTTTTTGAACATCTGATAAAGAACCATATAAGATACTTCCATTCAGTTCACTTAAACTTACTGCAGGACTTTTTGCATAGTACAGTTTCTTTACAAAGTTCTGCATTTCTGAATGGTGTACTGCTAACATCCTCAAATGATGAAAAACACTTTTACAAACTTTTCTTGAAAGACAAGCCAGAGAGTGCCCATACTTTTCAGTATATTTTCTTACACGACATGGATCTAGAACTTAATCTTTTGTTTTATACTTTTCAGAGTATATTCTCGTAGCAAATTTCACATTTTATCAATGGATTCCTGTTGAATACTACAAATGCTACAACAACTCCACTTATACACAGGAGCTTGTGGACATTTCCCATGCACTTCTTCAGCTATTAACTCTTCTGCACTTTTACCAACCATTTCCTCCTTTGGAAGAGAAAAACCATCCTGAACTTCGTAGCAACGACCTCCAGTATCAACTGCAAATGATAAACTATTTTCCTGGAAGTAACTTTCCTCATTAAAAAAGGCTCATTACTGAAAGTAGGTCTCTAATGTCCACTAAAGATTTTACAATAGTTGGTTCTGTTCACAAGTCTTTTTTTTCTACTTTTGTCTTTCAATACTTTGACTATTTTATCCGATACTTTCATTCTCTTTAAAATCAAAATGAACAACTTCTGTTTCAAATTGAAAGGAGTATCCACTATACTTTCAATATGCTGTTTCTCTTTGATTTGGAACATTCTTCTTTTATATTTGCAGCATGTTTTCAATAAATTCTGAATCACTCTAAATCGAAAAAGTCTCTGACGAATTTCTTGAAATTGTTTTTGTCTCCGAGTACCAGATACTATTTATTTATCATCTTTCCTTTTCCCCGTATTTGAAATTGAACTCTGCTTCACCTTACTTGAAAAATTCTTCTTTTTGCTTTGTGTGATGTTTTTCTCATTAAATGTTCGTAATATTTTTTTTTAAAATTGTCTTTTACTCAAACAGTTTCTCTACTACTCACATTTTTTTTCTACTTCAAGATCTTTCCTTTTCGTCAAATATATATTTTTCTTCTCTTTTTTTTCACTTCTTCTAGGCATTTCCAAATTTCAATCCCTCGAAATAATTTTCTGAAAAACAAACAATAGATTCAATTATTTTTCACATTTCTTCACTATGTTAAAATAATAGCATACAATTGTAAAACTTCCACTAACAATTTCCAGACCCAGTGCTGCAACGTGATTATTTATTTAATTATTTACATACTCCTTTACAATTTATATATAACTGCACTACCTCATACTTTTTCCCTCTCCACCACACCCCACCACCCCACACCACTTTCTCTGCAACACACCACACACAACTATATAATAGTATTTTTAAAAATGTACTTAGAATGATATTATCAACCAAACAGCATACATAAAAATTTCCATTATTACCTAACAATTTTATCAACAACTTCGCAAACAGAACACTGCACCCAGGGGGCGTCTGTGGGGATGTGACCACCAGCACTTTATTTTTGGGAGCCTCAAAACGGGTCTTTATAGGGCTCTATTTTCCGACCTCACAAACGTAATCCATTTCTTTTTCTTTGTTGCACTGCAGTGACACTGTGAGAGCATGCACATTGCTCACTACTTAGAACTGCAGACATCATGCCAAGTGACTTGCATTGTAGGAGAAGGGAAATCCTTTAAAGGGAGCCTTTCTCGGAATTCCCCTTCTCTTTTTGCAATGCACCAGCAACATCATCGTGGGGTGATTAGCAGACAGACCACCAGGCGCGCAACGCCCATTGTCCCAGACTCTCTGACACAGCTTCCTGGGTGCACACACAGAGCTGCACCCGAGTACTTCACCAGTCTTCAAAACATCATTTTTTTGTAAAGGAAACTCTGTTATTTTTCACCCCTTTTTACAACCCCTACATGCCTATTGCTGGAAGAATTAGGCTCCCCCGAAATTTCCCTCTGGTTGCGCCTCTGCAAATGACCACAACAAGGCAACTCCAGCACGAACCTGCTCTCATCTTACACATGGTCTTGTTTTAGTGCTACGAAAACACACACTTTGCCTGCCTCACTAAGTTCTCACACCCTCTCATTAATATGAACATAAAAGCTTTCCAATTGTTCATATATTCCTGTACTGTACTTCACATGGAAATATAGAACTCCAGGTTCTCACCACCCCAAAAATAGCTCTCTGGTATACTTTCTCAAATATAAGAAGTACAGGTATTCAGTATCTGTCAGTCACGGCCACTTTGAAACAGTGTACCTATAAACAACTCGACAAAACGTTATGTTTCTAAATTAATTACACTTAAAAGCTCCTTTACATTTCTTTCACTAGATGTACCTTTGTTTAAAATACCACTAGAGAAGGGTGTTGAAGTATGCTCCACAAAGAGTAACTCCAAACTTTGTTATTCTTTATTAAAAAATCTGCCTATCAATGCTTTTCGCAAGCCTTTTCAAAGCCTTAAGAGGATAGCTGGATGAGTATAATATGTTGTATTTAAGATCAGGAGTGGACGATGCACAGAAATAAGAATGTGTAGTTGAATAGACGGCGAGTGGATGCATGGCCAGATGCATCAATGGATAGATACATAGATCAATGTATCAATGTATGGATAGATGGAAGGATGAATGAATGCAAAAACCAGTACTTACGATAGAAGGTGGGCTGATAAATGCTTAGGATTGATTCTGGGACAGATATTGCTATGCATATATAGGCCTATCACTGCATGAATGGCACAGTGCTTACTATAGGCGAGTGTGCCCATAGATGCTTAAGATAAGTGGACAGATTTATGTATATGTATAAGTAGGAATATATGCATCAATTAAAAGATAGTTGAATGGCGCAGTGCTTAGGATGCATGGATACTGAGCTTTAATTGGGCCCGGTCTGGAGACCGGCACTTATTTTCAGGCAGACTCCAAACGACTCTCTACCAGGCTCTATTTTTGGCCCTCTCAAAGATAGTCATTTTTTTTTTATTACACTGCAGTGAGAGCATGCACATCGATGTATACATGCTTATTTTGCTCACTACTGAGAACTGGAGACATCACACTAGGTTACCCACTTTGTAGAAGAAAGGGAAATCCTTTAAACAGAGTTTTTTTCCGAACCTACGATAATTGGAGAGGATATTCTAAAGCACACGATGATACTTATCTTGATTTAGACTATGCCCCAACTTGCATATCCCTCACCCCTTTAAGAGCTTGCCCCTCCTTTTAGAACACCCCCACTTTTTTTTCTCCCACTTAGAACCCTAACTACACCATAGTAACAAACAAACAGTGTAAAATTCCATTAAAATCTACAATGGCACCAAGTTTCATAATTTTACATCAACACTATCAGCCTTCTACCACAGATATGTTGTGTAATTTCTTTACCTGTCTGCTGGAACACTCATCACCAAAACGTATTAAAACATGGGAATTTGCCAGAACAACATATACCATACCATAAACCGATTCATAAATGGGCACACTGCCACTGCAACACCCTCTTCCCCATCCTTCCTTAACTTCACAAAATTAAAGAAAGAGCCACACCAAACCTAGTAAACACATTATACCAATACAAGATCTACCGGAACGCTCATGAGCAAAGCGTATTAAAGCATACACATTTGCGGGTAAAACATATACCATGCCATAGGCACTTTATTAGTGTTCCCAATGGTACTATATCACCTTCAGTAGCTCGACATCTGCACAATACTAAATTCTGTGTTTTAATCAGAAACATACCCACCTACCCCACACCCACCCCGACCTTCCTTAACCGTACGAAATCAAACAGAAACCCCCACCATTCCTAGTAGCGCCACTATACCCATACACAGGCTTAATTTTAACTGGTGTGTGCCGGAACACATTTCAACAAAAAGTATTCAAACATGCAAATTTGCGTGAAAAACATAAACAATACCATAGCACGGTTAATAAATAGGCCCACTCAAACTACATTACTACACATGCCCACGTTACAAATGTCTGTCTTATAATCAGCAACATACGCACATCCCCCACCCTCACCCATACCCATGCTTAACCTTACAAAATCAAACAACGAGCCCCTGCACTCCCGTTACCGCCACTATAGCCATAGATAGACTTAATGTCAACAGGTGTCTGCCGGAACGCTCATCAGCAAAAGCTATTAAAACTTACAATTTTGCAACTCAAACATACACCATACCATAAGACGGTTTATAAATAGTCACAGTACCACTACATCACCTCAGCACCCGCCCTTGCTTAACTTTATGCAATAAAAGATAGAGCACCAGCAAACGTAGAAGCACCACTATAGCCAAACAGAGGCTTAATTTCAACAGATGTCTTCCGAAACGCTCATCAGCAAAACGTATTAAAACATGCAAATTTGCGACTAAAACATATCCCATGCCAAAGGGCGCTTTATAAGTGCTCCCAGTGGTACTAGATCACCTTTAGTAGCACGACATCTGCACGTTACTATATTCTGTGTTTCAATCAGCAACATAACCTCCTCCCCCACACCCAACCCAGCCCTTGGTTAACAGTACGAAATCAAACAGAAACCCCGCCATTTCCAGTAGCGCCACTATACCCATATACAACGCTAATATTAACAGGCGTCTGCAGAAACACTTATCAGTAAAAAGTATTCAAACATGCAAATTGTCGGGTAAAACATAAACCATCCCTTAGCACAGTTTATAAATGGGCCCAGTCGAACTACACCACCTTTACTAGCTAGACATCTATATGTTATGAAATCGTTTAAACACTCTGTAGAGTGTATAGCAGGGCATGGGGAGAGTAAACAAAGTTCTAATTCCCCAACTTTTGATATACAGTCCCTTTACTGTGTCTATATTAAAGATATTAAATGGAATGAATAAATTGACGAGTGTCTCAAAATGGATAGTGAAGCTCACCATCAGTAAAACACTAACCACTTCAACACCTTGTTTATTTCTAACTCACCTTTGTAGTTGTTATCCAGATTTCAAATGACACACGTATACAATTCTCAAGAATGAAACCAGGAATGGCACAATTTCTCTGTCGCTCCACACATAAATACATGTAAAGAACAAATAAGAATACTTCATTCCTTCAACGACATTCCAAAACTTACCTCCATTGGTTAATTTAGAATTTTCCTTCCGAAAAGGTACCTATTATTCCATGCCACATACAGGTCACAAGTTCAACCTATTTTATCACCACACTTTCTGGGACCTTCTATGACACCTGCAGCTTAAAAGTTCATCATTTTTTTTTAACCTAACAATATACTCTTGCAACATTTTATCGAACATTCAACGCACGTGCACGTTAAAAGTTCACAATAGGGGTCAGTAGTTCATTAGCTTTATTCTAACTAACTATAACTTTCCCTAAAACCTATGTTTTTTCAATGAATTTCTAAGGTTTTTAAATGCTAATTTCTAACTATAACGTGCCTGAAACCTATGGTTTTTTTCAGTGAATATATATATATATATATATATTATCTACTGGCGGTCGCCAGTAGATAGTTATAGTTAGGACCGTGTTTCCATAGGAAATCCGCAACATTCTATTTGGAATAACTTTGGCGCCGGTTGACGAATCCTCGCGAAATTTTCAAAATAGGTGCGGCGCTCCACTCTGCTCCTACCCTGAAAGTCTTGGAGGGATTCGTCAAGCAGGGGCTGAGAAAAAAGGGGGGCCCCAAAAAGCGTTTTCCCCATGCAATTTTCCATATGGACCTTTAGTCCAAGGTACAGCCCGAACGGCTGAACAGAATTACTTGAAATTTGGCAGAGAGGTAGTCCTCAGCTCAGGGATGTGCCTTTTGCATATATGGAGTCAATCTGTTCAGTAGTTCCTGAGAAAACCAAAAGTAAAATCATATATATATGTGGGCGGAGCCTAACCACACATCTCATCCTGAGATCTGATTGGCTGTCAGCACTTCATCCAAGAAGTGTTGGCAGCCATCTTGGGACCAATATACATGATAGCACCTCATTAAAAAGCATTGCAGTTAATAGAAGGTTTTAAGACTTTAGTTACATTATAAATCATTTGTTGATGGTACCATACTCATTTTAGGAATTGTGGTATGTTCTAAGGTGATTTCACCATGTGAAAAAGCCTTCTGCTGGGATATCATGATTGAGAGAAAAATATTTTCTCATGCTTTTCCCACAGAGGTTTGGAAGGTGATCTATAAGCTAAACTGAGAGCTTATTTTCTGTAAATTCACATTATCTTTCTCAGTCATGTGAGAATGAAGTCTGACATTCTCAGTAAAACATGTACATCCAACAAGGGCAGAGACTGTCAGTTGATTCCTTTGTGTTCTACTGCAGCTTCCCAGAGTGTTCCAAAGAACAACTAGAGCGCTAACTTATGATAAACGTATGGCACACCTGAAGCCATCTTGCTTGGATTAAAGTGGTAACTCTTAAAACATTTAATTTAAAAAGGAACAAAATGAGGGGGTTCATTTTTATATAAAAAGTATGATTAGTGCTGCGGAAAGAAAATTTAGGGCACATTTTGAGTGACTTCTCAAATCTTCTTCTATTTCATTAAAACATTCTGACATGCAGACTGAAACATGCACTTTCAATACCAGCAGCAGTTTTCCCTGGTGAGCAGTAGCTTTACTACAGTGATCTAATGAGCAAAAAGAGTGCTAACATTCTGAATTTATGGCAAATGTGTGACACATCTGAATGCCTTTGGAATCAAAGTAAAAAACTGAAAGTATTTCCTACTGAGGAGACTGCAGTAAATGAGGAAATTAGGAAACTTCATAACAAATAAGTCTGCCAAGATGGCCACCAGAGACAAAAGAGCCCAAATGTAGCCCAAATATCACCCAGATGTAGCCCAAGTATAGCCCAATGACAGAATGTCCCAGAGTGTTCTTAAAAACAACTAGAGCGCTTACTGTCTTCATTATGACAAAAGTATGGCACACCTGAAGCCATCTTGATTGGAATAAACTGGTAACACTTAAAACATTTAATTTAAAAAGGAACACAATAAGGGGGTTCATTTTGCTATAGAAATTATGATTAATGCTGAAGAAAGAAAATGAGGGAACATTTTGAGTGACTTCTCAAATCCTCTTCTATTTCATTAAAAAATTCTGACATGCAGACTGAAACATGCACTTTTAATACCAGGAGCAGACTTCCATGGTGAACAGTAGTTTTACTACAGTGATCTAATGAGCAACTAGAGTGCTAACATTCAGAATTTATGGCAAATGTGTGACATATCTGAATACCTTCATGATGGAATCAAAGTAAAAAACTGAAAGCATTTCCTACTGAGGAGACTGCAGTACATGAGGAAATTAGGAAACTTCATAACAAATAAATCTCCCAAGATGGCCACCGGAGAAAAAAGAGCCCAAATGTAGCCCAAAATCACCCAGATGTAGCCCAAATATAGCCCAATGACATAAGTGTGCAAAACACTTATTATTTTGTGTTTTTGCAGTGTTATATAGTGCGACTTGTCAGGTATTGGAGTGCTTTACTTGAGCGTTGGTTACATCACACAAGAACAAATTCATTTTGGTTGTAGACATGGGGAGACTAAGTGATTTGACCAGAATCACAGAATGTCGAGCTGAAGCAGAAACTCCAACCTGGTTCCCCAGTTGCAAAGTCTGCAGTTCTGGAAGTAACACCACATCCTCTCCCCTAAGTGCAATATTTAATCAAGTGGTCAACTGGATAAAAAAACATAAAGGTAACAAATAATTTAAAAGGGCTTTCTCGCTATTTGAAAACTCAGAAAATATGTCCTTATTTTAGTTTTTTAGAGCACTAACCATAATTTTGATGCCAATAAGACCCTCTCATATATGTAATTTCTAAAGGAAATGCTCTAGGTATTACAGTTTTGATTACATCAAGATGACGTCAGGCGTTCCACACTTTTGTAATAAATATAGAATGTTAGCAATCTAGTTGTTCATTAGGATACTGTTGAGTGGCAGAGCCCAGGGGCACGGACTCTGAAAATTGAAGGCAGGTAGGAGGGTGCAAAGGCAACAATTTAACCACACTGAGCAGGCAGGAAGGGCCGTGGCAGCACAACAGACTATGGAGGGCAGTGGAAAGGGGGTCAGGGGCAACAAACCAACAATACAGGACTTGTAAGAGAGGCTGTGGCAATGTAATAGACCAATGTGGGCAGAAGGAAAAGGCAATGGTAGTACAACCATACATGCCAACAGACCCGATTCAGCAATGAAACGTCCAATGTTTTTAAGCTCAAATGGGCTTTATTTTATCTGTCTCCTGTCTACAATCTCCTCTTTTTCAATGTAACTCAAAGGGGAAAATCAATACCCCATTTTTTTTTCAAAATCTCCCTCTTACCAAGTTCAAAATGTTCGCAAGTATGGTACATTGGATCATGGAAGGAAATGGGGTAGGGACATGGACTTTGGTAACAGAGGACAGGAGGGACATGGAGAGGTGGACCAAACTGACCCTGCAGGGCAGGCATCAGGGTTTGCAGCAGCACAATACACCACACAGGGCATGCGGGACGGGAGTGCAGCACAACAATCCATAGAAAGCAAGAGGGAGGGGACAGGACCATGCACATGGACAACAGAGAACAGAAGGGCAAGAGGCAGGACCATAATGGGTAGACAGGAGAGAAAGCTGCAGCATAACAGACCATAAAGGGCAGGAGGGATGGATCAGGGGCATTACAATGGAACAGACAAGCCAGGAGGGAGGGAGTAGGGGTCTGCACATGTAAACAGAGGGCTGGGGGCAAGGGGGCAGGGCAGGAGCAGCAAGATAGCCATGGAGGTCAGGCAGGATGGGCACTAGAAGCAGGACACACCATGAAGAGCAACAGTGAGACTGTGATGGCATACACACAGACCATGGAGGGAAGGTGGGAGGGGGTCAGGGGCAGCTAACTGACCACACAGGGAAGGTGGGAGGGGCCATGGCAGCACAGAAGACCATGCATGGCAAGTGGGAGGGTTAGTGGTAGCACAATGGCTATGATGGGCAAGAAGGAGGGTGCAGGGGCATGCACAAAGGACGATGGAGGATAGAAGGGAGGATCAGGACCAGTGCACAGACAAGAAAGTTCAGGGGAAGGGGCCTCACAACAGACCGCACGGGGCAGGCAGAAGGAGCAGTTGCAGCACAACAGACCAGGGAGGGCAGAAGGGTGTGGCAGTACAATGGACCATGTAGGACAGGAGGAAGAGGATAGGGGCATGGCATGTGGACAGGCAGGGTGGAGGTGGCAGGGACAGGTTACAGTCATCTGACAATGCTAGGCAGGTGGGAGGGGAGTGGCAGCTCAACAGAACACTCAGAGTAGATAGGAGTGGCAGGTCCATGGAACATGGTGGGCAAAAAGGATGGAGCAGGGGCATGCGCAAAGACATCGGAGGGCAGGGGGAAGGAGAATAGGGGCAGCAAGCTAAGCACAGAGTTTAAGCAGGAGGTCAATGATGGGGCATAGAATTGGGCAATGGAGGGCAGGAGGAGTGGACTGGTACATCATACTAAATTGAGGGCAGTGGCAGCACATCAGACCATGCATGGCAGGAGGGAGGAGGCTAGTCCATGGATTCACACAACAGAGGATAGGGAGGAGGGGGATGGGGCAGCAAGCTAACTGTTCAGAGAAGGCGGGTATTAGGAACTTTATTGTTTTTAAAACGTGTGTCTGTGCGAACTACTTAAATATGAACAAGTATGCAGCATAATCTCACTTTTATTCAGGAAGAAGAGGACGTTTGTGACTGTGACTCCGGGCTCACTTGGCAGAAACACCCCCTGACCCTTCACCCCCTATCGCAAAATGTAATGCCCGTGAAAAGGGTAGGTGAACACAGTGTTATATAGAACATAGTCCTGAGAGCACGATTGAAAATGAAAACTAGATATAGTGTATGGTATAAACTATGCACCAAAAAGTGTGATATAAGATGAACCGGGCGTGAAATATAATATGCAATACATTGTGCGCAATGGCAGATTCATTGGAGAGCGCGAGATAGCACAGGCACTAGCGCGTGCTATGCGATATGCGCCTTGGAGTGTAATATGCACAGGACAGTGTTGTGTAACCTAACTAGTCTCTAAAGATGTAATATAAAATATGTGCTGGGGAGTGTAACGTTGCATATGCACTGTGACAAAGATATGGATCCCAGATTGTAATATGTATGGCGTAGCACTGTGCGTTATAACATAGGCATCGAGGAAGGCAAGTTAGATGGGGCAATATAACCCGTACGAAGACAAGTGTGGCATGACATATTCACGGGGTGGTGTTACAGTGCACATGGGCTAGAGAGTGTCATAGCATATGCACTAGCTAGTGGAATACAACACAGAGGTGTGTGGCACTCAGCAGGCAATGTTGGGTGTAACACAGCATTGGGCTCTGCCAGGAGCGCGCTGTGACTCTCAAGTGATGTTCGTCCCCTTTCCAGAGAGTAAAATAAAAAGTATTACACATCCGGCAGTGGATGTGTGTTTTATTAACCATGAGGGGGGTTTCTTGCATAGTTTTGGTCGAATTTTTGTCGAATCCCCTTTGAATGGCTTGGTGTGCATGTGTATTAAATGTGCCCGTCAATAGCTACCCATGTTTGTATAAATAAACGACAAGGGTGTCTACCGGGATTAGGCACGGTAGGGCATCAGACATGTCAGAGCTTCACTAGTGGTGTAAGTACATTCCACGTGGATTCATTGTATGCATAGTCGCCTTTTAATGAATATCACGCAAATCGTCATGGTGATAGGTACGTACGGTTTGTCCAGCATGTCCTAGGTGTGTCTATAAATATATATTTTTTAAAAATAATAAAAAACAGTGGCCGATCCTGGGGATTGGGGTCAAAAAAATATAATTAGGAGACAGGCCCTGGGGGATGGGGTCATCAGGGCCAATAAATTAGAATAAGAAGGGGAACCACACAGCCCACCTTCTTAAAAAATTAAAATAAATAAAAGACTGGCATCATGCCGGAGGCCACGCCCCCTCCTTGCAGCACTCTGCAAACGCGCCCCCTGGCGAGTTGTAAGTTGGGGAATTAAATCCTCTTCAATACTGAGGGTCCCTGAGGGCCAACTAGCCCAACAGGCATCTCCAGTATGCACCAGGGAGCTGCGCTGCAGACAGGTGTTCTGAGGCCAAGCCCCTTTTTACACCTCTCTGCAACGCAGCTCTGTGGCGCTTACTGGAGGTATCTAGTGGTCTAGTTTGACCCTAGGGACCCTTAGGATTCAAGGGGACTTAATCTCTCAACTTAGAACAGCCACAGGGCGCGTTTACACAGTGGTGAAGGGAGGGGACGGGGCCTGAGGTGACGTGTGCAAACACGCACTATGGCACGTTTTAAATTGGGGATATAATTTTCCTTCAATACTGAGTGCCCCTGGGGGCTAACTAGCCCACCAAGTGCTTCCAGTAAGCGCCACTGAGCTGCATTGCAGAAAGGTGGTAGAGGCCGTGCCACTTTTTACACCTCTCTGCAACGCAGCTCTGTGGCACTTACTGGAGGTACCTAGTGGGCTAGTTGGACCCTAGGGACCCTTAGGATTCAAATGAACTTAATCTCCCAACTAAAAACGGACACAGGGCGTGTTTACACAGTGGTGAAGGGAGGGGACGGGGCCTGAGTTAACGTGTGCAAAAACGCTCTGTGGCCTGTTTTAAGAGGTAGTTTTAACCCCCCTGCCCTTTTATACACTAGGGGCTTACAGAGGAGGTCATGCTAATCACAGGGGGACCCCAATGCATAATGTTCCCTAGTGTATGTAGGTGTTTTCACTGAATTCTAAGTGTCTTTTAACATAGCACTGGCTCTAGGACTGGTTAGTCAGACTCAGTTACCACCAGTATCCCTCTGAAAAAGTTGAGGGTACAGGATGATTTTGCAACAAGGCTTCTTTCTGCTCTTCTTTTTGTTCTTTCTGCACGTTATCCTTCTTCCTGCACTTTTCTTCGTCTTTGAGGACTTCTGTTGCTTCTTTCTGCACTTCTTTTTTTTCTTTCTGTGCATTTTTTCTTCTTTCTTCACATGTCCTATCTCTGTAGGCATAGTTAGAAATTAGCATTTAAAAAACCTTTGAAATTCACAGAAAAAACCATAGGTTTCAGGCACGTTATAGTTAGGAATTAGCATTTAAAAAACCTCAGAAATTCACTGAAAAAACCATAGGTTTCAGGGGTGTTATAGTTAGCTGGACTTTTCACTTGTACAAAACCATTCAAATTCCCCTGTTATAGTTAGTTCAGCTAACTATAACTCGCGCGCCCGCAATGCACTGCTGATAACGTCACATATTACATCACTCATGACATGGTCAGTGACATCACTCATGACGTCACTGATGACATCTCAAATGACATCACTGATGGCATCACTGATGACATCATCCTTGTGATAGAGTGGCAGACCCCCTCTCACCCTAATATAACCTTTGATACACACATTCAAAAATAGAGACTAAACTTTTCAAAACAATGGACATACCAATACCAGTTACAACAACCTCTTCAGTAATTCTAAGATCCACATACACATCCACTCATTCACCAACAGTCCTATACAGTCACTCATACATGTATTCACTCATCATATGTACTCATACACCTATACATCCTGTTACATAATGCCACTCATCCATAGAGTTACTCACACACATAGTCACACATAGTCACTCATGCTAATAAAGAATCAAACATACATTTATTTGCATATACAGTTATACACACACCACCACACTTACTTCTACGGAAACTTACACATACTTAGTCTTTTAAACAATCACTTATAGAAACACATACATATTCATACAGGAACTCTTTCAATCTCTCACTCTCACATATACTCACTTATATACACCACTAGTCACATATAATAGTCACATATACTAGTTTAAAACATATGTAGTTACTCATAAAGACACTATTGAGGCAGTCATTCACTCACTAACACACACATACACACACTCATCCACCCATACAGTCCTGCAAACATGCTGTCTTCAACACATACAAAGAGTGAGTCACTCATTCATGCACCTATGCACTACGTATTACCCCCCACCGAACCATGCAGACACTCAGACTGATACTCAAAAAACCAACTAATAACCTATATAGACACCCATGTAGCTACTCACCAACCCATGCAGCCACTTATACACAAAGTGAGAGACTGATACAGATATTTACATATTTAAACATTACTCACTAAGCCATGTATTCACTATGATACACTTAATCAGTCAGTTACACAATCAATTTTTCAAAAACAAATCATCCATTTAGACACTTATATACCCATTTATTCTTCCATCGACTTTGAGATATACATATATAAAACATATTTAATTTTCAGAAAAACACACATTCACTGGATGATGTCATCAGTGATGTCATTTGAGATGTCATCAGTGATGTCATGAGTGATGTCACTGACCATGTCATGAGTGATGTAATATGTGACGTCATCAGCAGTGCATTGTGGGCGCGCAAGTTATAGTTAGCTGAACTAACTATAACGGGGGAATTTGAATGGCTTAGTACAAGTGAAAAGTCCAGCTAACTATAACACCCCTGAAACCTATGGATTTTTCAGTGAATTTCTGAGGTTTTTTAAATGCTAATTCCTAACTATAACGTGCCTGAAACCTATGGTTTTTTCTGTGAATATATATATATATATATATATATATATATATATATATATATATATATATATATATATATATATATATAATATAATAAGTTTCGCCTTTCCTGGAAGCTCCGCCCGTGGATCGGTGGCGCGTGAAGCCAGTAAGGCACAGCTGGCAATTTCAGATGAGGTCCGCAAAGCAATAAAGACGCGCTCTCAGGACTCCAAGGAGGATATTTATTGCAGGTACAGGTTATTACCTGTACCTGCAATAAATATCCTCCTTGGAGTCCTGAGAGCGCGTCTTTATTGCTTTGCGGACCTCATATATATATATATATATATATATATATATATATATATTACCTACTGGCGGTCGCCAGTAGGTAGTTATAGTTAGGACCACGTTTCCATAGGAAATCCGCAACATTCTATTTTGAATAACTTTGGCGCCGGTCGACGAATCCTCGCGAATTTTTCAAAATAGGTGGGGCGCTACGCTCCGCTCCTACCCTGAAAGTCTCGGGGGGATTCGTCAAGCGGGGGCTGAGATAAAAGGGGGGTCCCAAAACGCGTTTTTCCCATGCATTTTTCCATAGGACCTTTAGACAGGGCTACAGCCCGAACGGCTGAACAGAATTTAATGAAATTTGGCAGAGAGGTAGTCCCCAGGTCAAGGAAGTGCCTTTTGTAGGTTTGGTGTAAATCTGTTCAGTAGATTCTGAGAAAATAGCCTTTAAATCAATATATATATCTGTGGCAGCTTACGGTGCGCTTACCGTGCGCTTACCGTAAGCTTACCGTAAGCTTACCGTACGCGTACGGTGGCGTGCGCGAGCGCGATTCTGATTGGCTCTTAGATCTTAGTAAACATTCGAGTCGGTCGAAACCAGGAAGCGGCGGCCGCCATTTTCTCTCTCGCTTCCTGAGTTGGGCAGCAAAAACGTACCCCAAATATATGTAAAGAGGCAGTTTCATGAGATCCTAACCACCCAGCATTGATACAGGGGTCCCCAAACCACCCCCAAGCCCAAAAAAAAAATAATTTTTTTTTCCGGAAAATCACCGATTACGCTTACCGTACGCGCACGGTAAAAAATTATAAAAAAAAAAAAACTATCCACATTCTCCCCACCCCGTGTGCAAATGGTGCCCGAAGAATACATTTCACAAAGATGCGCAAAATATGTCCCCCATGTGCGCACGGTGCGCGAAGCGCATCGTGCGTATATGGCCCATCCCGCTTAACATGGGCACGCGGTGCGCGCAGTGCACCGCGTGACAACTGTGCGTGGTCTAACTGCGTAAAGTGGGCGCGCGAAGCGCACCGCGTGCTCGCTGTGCGCGCACGGTGCGCGAAGCGCACCGTGCGCGCACGGAACGAACTGCGTTAACTGGGCGCGCACGCCACGAATGGCGTAAAGTAACAGCATTTAAAAAACCTTGCAAATTCACTGAAAAAAAACATAGGTTTCACACATGTTATAGTTAGCTGGACATTTTACTGATAAAAAACCAATGAAATTCCCCCGTTATAGTTACTGCAGGCAACTATAACTCACGCGACCGCAATCTTCTGCTGATGACATATGTGTCTTTATGAAAAAAAAATATTTGTAATATATGTAAAGCTAAAATTTAATAGAAGAAGAAGACATGGGCAAATAAGTGTCTAAATACAGTATTAGCATCAGCAGAGGATTGCGGTGGCGTGAGTTATAGTTGCCTGCAGTAACTATAACGGGGGAATTTCATTGGTTTTTTATCAGTAAAATGTCCAGCTAACTATAACATGTGTGAAACCTATGTTTTTTTTCAGTGAATATATATATATATGTATATATATATATATATATATATATAAATACATATATAGTTAGGACCTAGGTACTAAAGGAAAATGGCAGCATTCTCTTCCCAATAACGAATCTTTGCGAAATTCTCAAAACTAATTCTTTGTTGAGATTAGCTCCTATGTTGGAAGTTTGGGGTGATTCGTGAAGGGGGGCCGAGAAAATAGGGGGGTCTCAAAACGTGTTTTTTCAATTAATTTCCATAGGAAACTTTAGACAAGTCTCTTGGTATAGAAAGCACGCTTTTGTTTATTTAGTGTAAATTCATTCAGTAGTTTTTGAGAAATATCGAAATTTACAGATATCAATATTTGGGAATTCTGCCATCTGAATGGCTGAGGCGTTACGAGCACAAGCTTGCTGGTGATTGGCTGCCAGCAGCTGCAACTAGGAAGTGTTGGCTGCCACTTTGTGATTCTGTTGAAGCGAGTAAGGGGAAAAAAGGGAGAAAAAAGTGGGAAAGAGGAGGTAAGGAGCGCTTTGAGGTTTGTAGGGTGGGTAGGTTGTGCTATAGAGGGAGTGAGAAGCAAATTATTTATCCCTACTGGTGTGAAAGTGCTGTTTTGCCCACTATGAGATGGTGCTGAGGTGAGGTGCCGATACACTCTGGGATGAAACCGTTCGTCTAAACTGTGAGCTGAGTACTGTAAAGTCATGTGCTCTGGGCGCTGCAGAATAGTGGGCACTATAGCATATCTGCGCAGGTGGTGTTAGTATGCGTTTAGAGTATAGCGGGAGTTGGAAGCAAAGTACTTAGTGTTATCGATTTGAAGGCTCTGGGATGAAACTGTGAGTGTAAGTCATGAGTTTATTGCTGTGAAGTGATGTGCAGTGGGCGCTGTAGGATACTGGCCGCTGTAGCATGCCTGTGTAAGTAGTGTTAGTGGCGGTTTATTCTATACAGGGAGTGTGAAGCGAACTACTCATCCCTATTGGTCTGAAGAGTCAAATGTAGTGTTTTAGGAAGCAGAAATAAAGGAAAAATCGTGAAGAATATAATGCAGAATGTTGCAATGCCAGAGAAGGAAAATGGTAAAATAAGTTGTGCCTAAGAAAGTGGTTGTGTGTAATAAAGGGATGGAGTTTGAAAATCATATAGAAAGTGTCTTTATTTCAGTGCCATAATTGGACCCACTGGTGCAAGAGCTAGGGTATCCAGCTGAGGCAAAGTTGAACCACTCCTGCTGTATTCAAACGTGTGCTCCGGCACCGGTGAATTGTATATTACATGTTACAGTTGCATGCGAAATAAACAATAGCTATTACACTTGAATGACTCTACATTTTATAAAGAAAATAAAGGTAGGATACGATTACCACATGTTTCGTTTAAGAAAATAAAGAAATAAAAAAGAAATTGCAAAATGTAGTCATCAAACTTTTTATGTACCTTGGCAGTGCTTTTTTGTAACAGAAAATTAACAACAGTTGAATAGTTAGCAATCTGGTGTACAGTAGATTCAATGTGGTGCATGTCAGAATGGGTACTAGTTCTACCCACATTGGAACTTTGAGGATGACTACAAACATTTTGCTTCTGAGAAGCACATTCGGTACCTTTGTAGTCAAACCGTACATTATTGTCTTCAGCTGTTTCAAAAAACATTCTTGTGTAGAGAGCTAAGGCATCAAGCTTAGACAAATTCCATTTGCTTCTGCTGTAGTCAAATCGAAGCTCCTGCATCAGTGAATTGCACATTATATGTTACAGTTCTATGTTACCTACAGAATAGCTATTAGACATGAATAAATACATTGTATAATGAAAATAAAGGTAGTTTACGATTACCACACTGTGCCAACCAGTTCCTAAACAAAGTCATCTTTATACATTTTTGAGGTTCTGAGTAGAGGCTGACTTTGAGTAAAATTGTGTGAAAGGGCTTTGTGAATAACAGGCAGGCAGAGATGTCTGTGCACAAAGAATAGACGTGGTTTCTAAATGGATGTCGGGTTTATGGTAAATTTTGGAAGTAAATAGCGTATTTGCATAGGCCATACATCACCGATTCCTAGTTAGACTGGACACGTAAGGGGGAATAATGAGTTCAAATGTCTGAGTATACTTAGAAAGTTATTATATCATAGTAGTAGGATTGAAGTGTATTATACAAAATGTAAAGGAAAAAGTCAAAAAAGATGGAAAAAATCCATTTAAGAATAATGTGAGTTTCTTACAAGTCTCGGAGATTCCAGTCTAGAAGGTCTTCAGCTGCTTGGGATGCGTAATGTTCCAAGAGGCTATTGTTGCCATCATGTGAGAAAAGCGAAGCGATCCAATTCATATCCTCGAAGGGACAGTAATGTTCTTCGAATGTTGTGAAAGGTCGCACGTTGCAGGAGATCTTTCATGGCTGCGCAGAAATCCCCTAGCACTGAGATTTCTTTTTGCATTGCATTCACCATTGCTCCACTGCCAGAACAGTCATGTTCATGGTTTTCAAGATACTCCATTATCTGCTGGATATCTGGAGCGATTGTTTGTTGAGATGTTGGCAAGGCATACATCCATTCGCCAGTCGAATGGGCAAGTTTTGCAATCAAACGATGGTTGCACGCATATTGCCCTTGTGATCATGGTGGAACCCAGAGTATGTTACATTTTATTTTTGGCTGTGGTTTCTACAAGAAATTTACAAGGCATTATTTAATCCCCTACTGTAGAAAATATGACATGACCGATCACAATTATGCTTATAGACACGTTTTAATACTGGGATCAGATGAATTGATTTTTAGAGTCAGTAATTTTCTTAATGCTATTGTACGTTCACGCAGGTCTTTGGGAATTGATTAATTTTATACTGAGATATGCATTTTCTTACATTTTAATACACGACTTGCACTAACCTAATGCAATGTAATGTATTTGTCTTGTTTTCATAATATTGAAAGTTATCCTTTCTCTGTGTACCGCCATATATCGTATTTAAGGTGGTTTTGTGCATTGCACAGCAAAAACGGTGATTTGAGTTTTCATTGTTGTTTTTATAAATTATATTTGAAAATGATGAATTGTGGCCCAAAACTGTAGTATTATACGTGGATTTTAACAATTTATTTTGTGCTTTTATGGATGGTTTTTGAAATCCGAATAAAGTCTATTTGAATTTTTGAATTTTTGCATAAGTGTAGATAAATGTTATGTTGTAGCTAGCACCGACAATCGATAGAGGCAGGCAGACGAAAAGTTTTTCTGGTTTTTTGCAGTATTGATGTAGCTTGACATAGAGGGGTATTCTTTCGGACATAGTTGTTACCATAGAGAGCGTAGCCATTTCTGTAGCAGAATTAGTAGTAGGATGGCGGCAAAGAGGGTGAGAATTATGGGCACTGTTCCTGTTATTCCAGAGATGATCGAAAGAATGTCTGAATGTAGACTGGTATTAAAAGAAGAACAGTTTGAAAGCGTGTTAGAAGGCTGTAGGAGACCGTGTTAAAAAAGTGTGCCAGACCTTGAGTGCGACATGTGTTGAAAATTATGTAGCAATTCACAAAGTGTAATTGGCGGTTCATATTTAAAAGGGAGTGTATTTTATTGGAAGTTTGTGGTATCTGCAGTCGATACATTTCTTTTGCAGAAGTGAGGGAGACTTCTGTTCTGAACAAAGGTACTTTTAGTTTGGTTTGTTTCTTGAAATGTGTTTTCAAACTAGCAATTGAAGGCACATTTGCAGTTTGGGAGTTAGTTTGTGTGGGTGGGAATAGATATTGCCACAGGAAGTTACTGTGTTTGAAACAGTAAGGACATGCGGTATGCCAGCTCATATTCCATAGGAGTGTATGTTATTGAGAAGCAGATAACTGTCATTAGAAAGCTGTGTGAATGTTGGTGTGATTGTGGGAGTTGGTGTCCTTTTAAGAAAAAACGCAAGATTGGTGGCTGTAAGCTTAGAAGCGTTGTGCAATTGGACATTCTTGGATAGTAATAAATGACTGCCATTGTGGTCGCACTATTCACCTGTGAGAAAACCTTTTGTATGCTCTTTAAGACAGCGATATGTAAATGGATTAGCCACTGCTCGTGAATAAACACGCTACCTCATATAATGACATTCAACATGACAAACAACACGTGCACGTAGCAGACTCAATGACACTACGAACTGTGGGAACCGTGGCTAGCCATGTACTCAAACCAAACATGGCATGGCACCTCTGCCTCACTATGCAGAATGCAAGGAGAGATGAGAGCAAAGTATGTGGCAAGTAATTCTCCATTATAAAAGTATACAATGCAAAGTCTTGAGGGGATGTGCCAGACAGACTTGAGTATGCAGAGCACAGACATGTACATGTCAACATACATTGGTGGTCTATTGAGTGAAGTGGACAGTGGACGCAACCATGATAGTACAGTCAGTAGGGAAGATTACGGAATGGTAGCGCATATGTGCCTCCTCCCCCTCAAATGTTTAGGGAAGTGGGCTGACTACCCGTACGCAAGGCTAGCTTTGGGGTATGAATAAAAGGTACGTTTCTTTGGGTGTGGTTCTCTTCCGGATTGGCGAACATGTCTGCCAGGTCTGCGCAGCTTACACTGCCACTAGGCTGACGCTGTGAGCAAAGGTGGGTGCGTGTATGATGCTCTCAGCTTGCTGGTACTCAGAAACCGTCATGGCCACTGTGATGCATATATGCCCCACAGTTCACCTTTCGACACCGCTGTATGTGAAAGAGGGATGACCATGTGCCGGCGGAAGGTCTAGGGCCGAGGTCTGCGAGCTCGGAAGGCTCCTGAGATTAACGCTGGCTACCGCGACACAGGCACACAGAGCCCAGCCTGAGGCCCAGGAGCGTGGAGTGCTCTGTATAATAGTAACACAGTAGTCCAACAGGTACCGACAGTGGAACGGTGTTTTGATACCATAGTGGATGATGTTAGAACTGTATCTGAGAGTGGAGATGAAGGTACTCCCTTCAACCAGCTGCAATCAACTCTGGGTCTCAACAGTGGAACGGTGTCTTGATCCCATAATGGACGATGTCCGATATTACCTGCTGCTGAGTTTTCAGAGAACTCCCTCCGTTGAGGTGCATCACACTCTGTGCTTCCGTAGGTAACTGCTGTACAGGATTATTCGGCTTTGTTGACTGTAGTTGCTGGACTATAGCGCGGTACAGCAGGTCCGAGCAATGAAACGGGGTCTTGATTTTATGATTGAGGATGTCAGAAGTTAAAGTCTGTGATGATTTCTGTGTACCCCCTCCAACCAGTTGCAATCAACTCTTGGTCCCAACAGTGGGACGGTGTCTTGATCCCATAATGGACGATGTCCGATATTACCTGCTGCTGAGTTTTCAGGGAACTCCCTCCGTTGAGGTGCATCAGACTCTGTGCTTCCGTAGCTAACTTTTGCACATGATTATTGGGGTTGGCTCACTGCAGTCGGTGGAGCACACTGCAGTACAGCAGGTCGAACAGTGGAACGGTGTCTTGATATCACAATGGACGATGGTAGAACTGCATCTGAGAGTGGAGATGGAGGTACTCCCTTTGACCAGCTGCAACCAACTCTGGGTTCCAACAGTGGAACGGTGTCTTGATGCCATAATGGATGATGTTAGAACTGCATCTGCGAGTGGAGATGGAGGTACTCCCTTTGACTAGGCCTGGGCAAAAATTTCGTTCCGTTCGCGGAAATTGCGATAATTTGACATTTTTGCGTTCCGCGGAGAGCGCGAAAATGTCAAAAATTCCGGTTTCCGCAGCTTGGCGATAATTTATTTCTTGCTCGCGCTGTAAAATGATACATTCTCGCGCGCGCGCGATCGCCTTACCTGAATCCCTGCGTTCGCCGACAAGTTTTCTTGATCCGGTCGCGTTCTCCATGAGATGTTGTATTGTTTTTAGCCATTTGCGCTGTCTCGCGACAGTTCGCGCCCGCAGTGACGTCATGCGTCGCGCGATCACGTCTTTCTTCTCGCGATCATGCACCGCGAGAACAACTCAAAACAAGATGGCCGCGCCCGCAAGCAACCACATGGGTAAGTTGGCGACCCGCAACCATGCAGAAAATCTCGCGAACATGCCGGAAAAAAACTTCCGCATCTTCGCGATATTTCTGCTTGTTTGCGATAATTTTAAACATTCTCGCGATAATTTGCGAAGGTTAATTCCGCAAATTCCGCCCACCCCTACCTTTGACCAGGTGGAACCAACTCTAGGTTGCAACTTGCAACAGTGGAACGTTGTCTTGATTACACAATGGAGGATGTCCGATATTACATTCTGCTTAATTTTTACAGAACTCCTTCCATTGAGGTAGATTAGACTCTATGCTTCTGTAGTTAACTGCTTCACATGATTATTAGGCATGGTTTATTACAGTTGCGGGAGTACACAGAGGTACAGCATGTTCGAACAGTTAAACGAGGTCTTAATTTCCTTCTACCAGCTGCAACCAACTCTAGGTTCCAAAAGTAGAACGGTTTGTTGACTCCACAACGGACGATATGAGAACTGCATTTGGGAGTGGAGATGAAGGTACTATCTTCGATCAGGTTCATCCAACTTTAGGTCCCAACTGTGGAACGGTGTCTTGATTTCACAATGGATGATGTCCTATATTACCTGCTGCTTGCTTTTTTCAGAAGTTCGTGTTTTGAGGTGCATCACAGTCTGTGATTCCATAGCTAACTGCTGCACATGATTATTGGGCTTGGTTGACAGTAGTCGGTGGAGTATACTGTGGTACAGCAGGTGCAAACAGGGAACTGGGGTCTTGATTCTATGATTGAGGATGTCATAAGTTAAAGTCTGTGATGATTTTTGTTACCCCCTCTGATCAGGTGCAACCAATTCCGTGCTTCCGAATCCAACGGTATGTGGCTGTGAGTTGTGAATGACCACTGGATTTGGTGTAGACTGCAGTTTGCACGGTTCACAATTTAGATTGCATGGTAATTGTTTATTTACAGAATCCAGTAGTTAAGTAATTAGAACGTCTATTGAAACATACACAATATTGTTTTAGCATAATTTCTTCAAGAAGTTTTTTTATATCAGTTATAGGTTTAGTGAAATGACCAAATTTATCTTGGAAGTCCAAAAGAACAGTGAATAGTGTAGACTGTGAAGAGATGAAATCCCAATTCGAATTTTTTTGATTTATTCATTGTAGAGTTCTCTGTAATTTAAGTTGTTTTATTTTGTAAAGAGGGAGTGAGAAAAATTATTGATGGTTCTGTGTGTGAGTACTGCTTCTAATTAACAATGCACACAATAGTGTTCACAATTCAGATCGAGTTGCTATTGTAGATGATGCAGTCATAAGAGAAGAAATTGCTGTAGAGTGCTCGGTCTACACCACTCATACGCATCATTGCAGGTTCCGCACACGTTTACTTTGCTTTGTGTATTGCAAACTGTAGAGCTCAAGTCAATGCTACGTGACTGTGGGCCCTTGCTGAACGCTCTCTCTGGCCTATACTGCAGACTTCAGGGTCCACATTTGACATTGAGTCGGTATTATAGATGATGCAGTCCTGTAAGAAAAGACATTGCTCCAGTGTGCTCTGTCTGCAGCACTCATACGCATCATTGTAGGCTCTGTACACTTTTTTTGCTTCGTGTATTGCAAACTGTTGAGGTCAAGTCAATGCCTCGTGGCTGTGGGTCCTTGCTGAATGCTCTCTCTGGCCTATACTGCAGACTTCTGTGTCCACATTTGACAATGAGTCAGTAGTGTAGATGATGCAGTCCTGTAGGAAAATATATTGCTCCAGTGCGCTCTGTCTGAACCACTCATATGCATCATTGCAGGCTCTGCACACGTTTTTTTTAGTTTGTGTATTGCAAACTGTAGAGCTCAAGTCAATGCCATGTGGCTGTGGGCTTTTATGACCGCTCACTCTGGCCTACACTGCAGACAGCAGTGTTCACAATTGAGATTGAGTCGCTATTGTAGATGAGGTAGTCCTATAGGAAAAGACATTGCTCCAGTGTGTACTGTCTGCACCATGCATATGTATCATTGCAGGCTTTGCACAATCTTTTTTGTTGCTTCACTGACGACAAACTGGGTAGGTGAAGTCACTGTACGTATCTGCGGGTCCTTTGTGACCGCTCTCTATGGCCTAGACTGCAGACAGCAGTGTTCATAATTCAGATTGTGTCGGTATTGCAGATGATGCAGTCTTGATGGCAACAGATATTGCACCTGCAATGCACTGCTGATGATGTCACATATTACATCACTCATGACATGGTCAGTGACATCACTCATGACATCCCAAATGACATCACTATTGACATCACTGATGACATCATCCACGTGATAGTCTGACACACCTCTTCACACTGTAATATAACCTTTGATAGAAGCAATCCAACACTCAAATATAGTGTGTAAAATCATATATAGTTACTCACATATATACAACTGAGACATCAATTCACTAATCAACACACATGTGCACAGAGTCAGCTATCTGTACAGCCATTCTGAGATGCACTTTTGAATCTATAGAACCAGTGAATCAGCCATTCAGACATGTATGACGGAGTCAGACACTACCCAAACACCCACATAGACAGTCAGACCCCCATACAGATACTCATACAATCAATGAAAAACAGATATACACACTGATGTAGCTACTCACCAAGCCATGCACCTGCTTACACACCAAGTGGGAGACTAAGAGAGACATTCACACAGTCTAGTCATTAATCCATGCATTCAGTAACATACATTCAATCAGTGACTTATAGAGTCAGTCATGCATCTACTAAATAATGTATTCAGGCACTTTTACATCGACTTATTCTTGAATAGACCTTGGCATAGATATATATGAAAAATATTTAAACTTTACAGAAACACACATTCACTGGATAATGTCATCAGTGATGTCAACAGTGATGTCATTTGAGATGTCATCAGTTATGTCATGAGTGATGTCACTGACCATGTCATGAGTGATGTAATATGTGACGTCATCAGCAGTACATTGCAGGCGCACGAGTTATAGTTAGCTCAACTAACTATAACAGGCACATTTTTCTGGTTTTATATGAGTCAAATGTCCAACTAACTATAACGTCCCTGAAACCTATGGTTTTTTCAGTGAATTTCTAAGGTTTTTTAAATGCTAATTCCTAACAATAACTTTATATTTGATAAATGTGTATATATTTATATATATATTTATATATAATTATATATATATATATATATATAAATTCACTGAAAAAACCATGGGTTTCACACACGTTATAGTTAGGAATTAGCATTTAAAAAACCTTAGAAATTCAATGAAAAAACCAAAGGTTTCACACATGTTATAGTTAGCTGGACATTTCACTCGTAAAAAACCAATGAAATTCCCCCGTTATAGTTAGTTCAGCTAACTATAACTCGCGCGCCCGCAATGCACTACTGATGACGTCACATATTACATCACTCATGACATGGTCACTGACATCACTCATGACATCACTGATGACATCTCAAATGACATCACTGATGACATCACTGATGACATCATCCAGTGAATGTGTGTTTTTCTGAAAATTAAATATGTTTTATATATGTATATCTCAAGGTCAAAGGAAGAATAAATGGGTATATAAGTGTCTAAATGGATGCTTTGTTTTTGAAAAATTGATTGTGTAACTGACTGATTAAGTGTATCATAGTGAATACATGGCTTACTGAGTAATGTTTAAATATGAAAATATCTGTATCAGTCTCTCACTTTGTGTATAAGTGGCTGCATGGGTTGGTGAGTAGCTTCATGGGTGTCTATATAGGTTATTAGTTGTTTTTTTGAGTATCAGTCTGAGTGTCTGTATGGTTCGGTGGGGGGTATTATGTAGTGCATAGGTGCATGAATGATTGATTCACTGTTTGTATGTGTTGAAGACAGCATGTGTGCAGGACTGTATGGGTGGATGAGTGTGTGTATGGGTGTGTTAGTGAGTGAATGACTGTCTCAATAGTGTCTTTATGAGTAACTACATATCTATTAAACTAGTATATGTGACTATTGTTGTATATAAGTGAGTATATGTGAGAGTGAGAGATTGAAAGAGTTCCTGTATGAATAAGTATGTGTTTCTATAAGGGATTGTTTATAAGACTAAGTATGTGTAAGTTTCCGTAGAAGTAAGTGTGGTGGTGTGTGTATAACTGTATAAGCTAATAAATGTATGTTTGTTTCTTTATTAGCATGAGTGAGTATGTGTGAGTAACTCTATGGATGAGTGGCATTGTATAACAGGATGTATAGGTGTATGAGTACATATGATGAGTGAGTGCATGTATGAGTGACTGTATAGGACTGTTGGTGAATGAGTGGATGTGTATGTGGTTCTTAGAATTACTTAAGAGGTTCTTGTAACTGATATTGGTATGTCCATTGTTTTGAAAATGTTAGTCTCTATTTTTGAATGTGTGTATCAAAGGTTATATTAGGGGAAGAGGAGGTCTGCCACTCTATCACAAGGATGATGTCATCAGTGATGTCATCAGTGATGTCATTTGAGATGTCATCAGTGATGTCATGATTGATGTCAGTGACCATGTCATGAGTGATGTAATATGTGACGTCATCAGTAGTGCATTGCGGGCGCGCGAGTTATAGTTAGCTGAACTAACTATAACGGGGGAATTTCATTGGTTTTTTATGAGTGAAATGTCCAGCTAACTATAACATGTGTGAAACCTTTGGTTTTTTCATTGAATTTCTAAGGTTTTTTAAATGCTAATTCCTAACTATAACGTGTGTGAAACCCATGGTTTTTTCAGTGAATTTGCAAGGTTTTTTAAATGCTAATTCCTAACTATAACGTGTGTGAAACCCATGGTTTTTTCAGTGAATTTGCAAGGTTTTTTAAATGCTAATTCTTTTTTTTTTTTTTTTTTTTTTTAAATTTTTTTAACATATTTTTATTTTAATTTTCTATCCTTTTTTAAAGACTATGGTTAAATTAAAAAAATTCTACAATATATTTTTTTTTTTTACCATTTTTTTAAACTAAACAGGTAAGATTTATTAGTATAACATAGTGGGTTTTTTTTCCCCTTTTTTTTTTTATTATTTTTTTAACGTGCGCGTACGGTAAGCGCACGTTTTGCTTTCATAACGTTAGATTTCTACGCTGTTTGCGTTCATTTACGCAATTTGCGTAGACGTACGTCACGCGCGCGCAGCGTGTAACGCGTATGCTGCACGCGCATGTTACGCGGAAGTGAAGGGGCGTGCCTGTTTTGCGCATGCGCGGGTGCACGTGTCTTTTTTACGCGCATGCGTACTTTTACCGTAAGCGCTCCGTAAGCGTAACGTACGCGCACGGTGGGTCATGTGATCATGAAACACAACTTTTGATTGGTTGAAACTGCTTTCAGTTCTAGAACTCTCCTACACCACACCCATTCCCCTCATTTCTGCTTCTGAGTTGTCTTTGTGATACGATGGCAGAACAGCAGAACTCTTCTGAGAGTGAGGCTAGCAGCACTACCTTGAGGCAGAGAAGGAGGAAACAAAAGAGCTCTTTCATATGGGAGTATTTTTCTTTTCCAGAGGGCAAGAAAAAGGTAAATGCACCCTTAGTGACTTGTAAGCTTTGTGGCCGTGTACTTTCAAGAGGGAATCCCAACAAGAAGTATTCCTTCGGGAATCACACCATGTTGAGACACCTTCAAGATGTACACGGTAGGACATTTGCTCGACATACTGAAGGTAACCCTTCAGTAAGTCAACCAAGCACATCTACAGCAGCTCAGCCTGGTCCATCATCTGCAAGGCCGAGTCCATCTTCGGCAGGTCAGCTGAGCCCTTCATCTGTGGGGGGAGCATCTCCTTTTTCTCGTCCTCTGGAAATCAACCATCGGTTTGCGAGGGTTTTAGTTCGGTGCGCCACTTGTCATGATCTCATTGCTCATAGGGAGACCAGTGTTGCCCTAGTGAACAATTTAATAGATCAGCACATTTGTCGTAACGACTAATATTCCCATTCTTTCTTTCCTCTGTCCCTGCATGAACACAACGGCTCTTTTAAGAGCCAACCTTACCTTTCAACTTTTTTTTATATATTTTTTTAAACTTTTTTGATTTTTTTTTTACCGTACGCGTACAGTACGCGTAATTTTTTTTTTTTTTTTAAAAAAACACTAAAAATCAATTATCACATTACAAGGTCCTTGAGAGACTACAATGAAAAACTGAAAATGTGATTGTGGAGAAGTGGAAAAAAGGGACCATGAAATTTTTGACTTAGCATACCCACTCAAAAAATTATTTATTAATTTAAATTTAATTTTAATTGCTTTAAAAATGGTTCAAGTTTTCGAAAATGTTCTATCTCAATCTGAAAAAAAAGAAAAAAGTATTAATATTTAATAAAACATTTTATAATACAGTACACATATTTACATATTTTCCCCAAAAAATGTTTTCCTTTTTTTTGCTGTTTTCAGAATATATTGCATTTCACTATAAATTGTGAAAGCAATTGCATTCATCATTTAACAGCGGGCAAAAAAAAAATAACAATCTCAAAGATTGTTTTAAAAAAGCCCAGAATCTCTTTTTACTTAAACATAACATTATAGAAATGCATAATATTCTTAAAAAATATCATCTAATATCAATACTTATTTCTTTAAAATACCGTCTGACATTTTTGTTTCAGAAGTATAATCACAAAAATATATCTCAAATAACTCCACAATACATCTGGTTCCATTTCCTTTAGGCCAAATAGTAATTTTAAAATTCTTTTTTGATTAAATTTCAAATGTTAATCCAATAAAATTCTAAAGTTTAAATTGTACAGATCTCACCGATTCTCTGTAACATTTTGGTTTCCGAAAGATTAATTAATAATTAAATAAGTCCACAATACAATTGTTTACCTTTCCTCATGGCCAAATAGTAATTTTAAAAATCTTTTTTGAATAAATTTCCAATGGCAATCCAATAACATTCCAAAATTTAAATTGTGCAGATGTTACCGATTTTGTCTAAATTTTTGGTTTTCCAAAGTTTCATTAAAAATTTAAAAAGTCCACATTACAATTGGTTACCTTTCTGTTAGGCCAAATGATAATTTGTAAAATCATTTTTTTTGAAAATTCCAATGGTAATCCAATAAAATGGTAAAAATGTTTTGTACAGATCTTGCCAAGTCTCTCTAAAATTTAGGTTTCAGGAAGATTAGATAGGAATTTGCTAAATCAAAAGGCAAACGTTGCTTGAAAATCAATTGGGAATCATTACACAGTGTCCAGCCTTTTTCACATTTAAGATAAACTGTGTAATGTCCAGAAGTAACAGTAGGTCCTTCATGGAAAATTATTGCAACTGTTACAAAAGTTTTTCCTGAAATTGATAATTGCTGTCCTGTAAACTTCTTTATTAAAGTATCCAATTTTGAACCATCAGCTTTACATCGTTGCATCATTAAAATTACATACTGTCCGTATTCCTTTAAAATTAACGTTGAAAACATTTCAGATTGACACTCACCGCATTCCATGCTATGATTAGCATCTTTAACTAATTTAGCAAAAGTTACTGTTTTACTTTCTGGCAATGTTAAATAAATAAACCTTTCAGAATCAACATTAGAGCCACATGTATTGTAACAGTTTTCACAACTATGTTCCCATTTATAAGAGACACCAAATATATTTTCAATGGGAACCCCTTCTTCTTCCAGTACCTGAAGAAAAAACATCAAGAATTCCTGTGCGTCTTGCTGTACATTTTGAGAAAACTGTGTTCGTCCTGAACATACATCTAAAAGTTTTCTAATTTCAGTAGCACTTTCTATTTGAGTTTTATCA
Source organism: Triturus cristatus (assembly GCF_964204655.1). Lineage (NCBI taxonomy): Eukaryota > Metazoa > Chordata > Amphibia > Caudata > Salamandridae > Triturus > Triturus cristatus. Next base: position 1,880,461,140 of record NC_140589.1, read on the forward strand.
TTACTCAGCTTTTGAAAAAGGAGACTCAACTCAGAACAGAATCTTTTTCTCTGATTTACTATTATCTGCTCTTGCACACTTTCCAGATAAAATGCAACATTCAGCACTACATTAGCGTAGCAGTTGACACCAGAGCTATTTTCAAAATGACATCCTACAACCTCTTCTTCATTTTCCTTTTTCTTTTTGCTTGCAATTACATCACTCCTCTTTTTTTTCCTCCTCTCTACATCTTCATTACAGATATTCTCATTTCTCCTTTTACGAGAAACTACACGTTTCTCCAACACAAGATACTGACCTAAATGAGGAGCATAGGTTCTTCTTAATCTATTATACTCCTTTACACAATTTGTATCAGCACTAACTTTTGAGTCATCAAAGTCTATCATGAATAAACCAGATAATGTTTTCACTTGTGACAAAGCTACATAAGCCATACCTTCTTTGAACATAGTTGAACCAATGTTCACAAAAGCACAATCTACAGTCAATCCTTGAGACTTGTGAATAGTTACAGCATATGTTAGAGAAAACGGAAACTGCTTCCTACGTACATATAAGTCTTTCACAAGCATGAAACGAACTGAACAACGACAAATATCTTTAACTTCTTCTATCTGATCAAATTTTATTTTTAAACATTCAATTCCATCTTTTTTCTGATAATTAATAAAACCCACAACTCTTCCCATAGCTCCATTAACTAAACCTTTTTCAACATGCAAATTTCTCCTTAAAAATACTCTACAGTTCATGCAAACATATAGATTTTTTTCTAATCCAGCTGTTTTGGAAATGTTCTTCTCTAGTGAATCCAATTTATTTTTCAGTGTGCCTGTTAATGTGATAGTAATTCTTCCATCCTCAATTTTGTCCACTGCTTCCAATTTCCTGATATCTTCCTTTTCCAATTTTAAAAGCTCCTCATTGAATATTGAGCATTCATGTAGAGTTGGCATTAAGCAGATGATACTTTTCTTTTCTGCAATGTTCTTGTATATCTTCTCTGCAACTATTTCTTCCTTTGGAAATAAATTATGTAGCAGCCGACTCTGTAATACTTTTTTGCCAACTTCTGTGAGTAGTCCAATCCTGATATCTTTCAGAATACTTCCATATTCTTCATCGTTTGCTTGCCTCATATTAGTAGTAAGTTCCTTGTACTCAAAGAAGGACCAAATATTTGCATTACCGATGCTTCCCAATGACTTCTTTGTGTCTTCATGTGTCACAGTATTAAACACTGGTTGTCCTTTAACTGGAGTAAGTTGTAGAAGATCCCCAAAAACAATGACATGTTTTCCACCAAATAACACGTCATAGTCTGTCCTTAGAATTTGCTGCATTCTTAAATGCACAAAGGCAAGCATTAAGTTTGATACCATGCTCACCTCATCAATAATGAGAACTTGCATCTTCTTCAATACTCTTGAAACTTCCAAGCATGCTTCTCCAGTTAGCTTGTTGTATTGTATTTTGTTCTCATGCTCCACTGGTAACATTAGCAAACGATGTAAGGTGATTCCTTTTATGTTATATGCTGCTAACCCAGTTGGAGCAGTAACCACACAAGACAAAGTAGAATCCGTTTTTTGCTGTAGGTAGCTTCTGATGACTTTTATTAGGAAACTTTTTCCAGTTCCAGCTTGTCCGCTTACATACATCCTGATTGGATGAAATGTTGTGCATGAACACTCTTTTTTTTCATGTAGAAATCCGTGATCAATTTTGTTTCTGATCTCTTCATAAATTTGTTGCTGCTCTTCATTCAGTTGTCTTTCCAAATTTTGTAAGTCTATAAATTCTTCTTGAGCTTGATTCATAGCCGTTTCCACTTCATTCATGGCTATTGATGCTTCATTTTCAATGATTGGTTGTCCTAGGGGATCTTGACTGAGTGTTCCTGAACTTTGGCTCTCTTGAGAACTGTCTCTAGCTACTTCTGCTGCAATTGTAGTTTCCTGTTCAATTTCTTCATTTAACATTTGCAGATAAGTTGTGAATGTACTGCATTGTATGCTGTCTTTGCAAGCATTAAATGAATCTTCATAGCTTTGAAATTCTCCCAGTATTTCATCCTCTGTACGCCATGGTTTAAACAGCTGTAAAAGAGCCAAGTAGTAAAATTCCTTTTTGTCAGTAGTGTCGCAACTCAGCTTCTTGTGATTTATCAAACTTCCTTTTGTTTGCTTCACCAAACATCCTTCCTCACCAATGACTTTATATTTTCCATTGTTGATGTCTTCTGCGGCTTTCCGTGAATAAATGTAGTTCTGCAGCACTTCATAGAGACACATGTTCTCCAGATGATGACTTCTCTTGGGATAATATGCGTCCAACATGTTTGATTTCAAAATATCTGTACTTTCTGGGTCATTCTCGGCCAAATATTCAATTTCTCCAACAGATTTCAGTACCCGATTTCTCATTGCTGCAAGGCCTAAACTTGCCCAAATTATTCTTCTTGATTTCGAGTAGAGACTTGCAGAAGATAACCTATCTGAACATTCGTAGGATCCAATTTCTCGATGCGATAACATCTTTAAATTGAAACTGTACAGCTTCTTACTGACAGTCTTCTCATGAGAAATCTCTTCCCACATTTCTTTCAATTCAGTTTTTTCAGATTTAGTAATGTAAGACGTTACATGTCGAGCAACAGCAATGGAATTGTCAGCTACATACTGTATATCCATGTTAGCATTCCACATGGATAAAACGACTGGGTTGTAGTCATTTATATTTTTTGATTCTTCTTTTCTTTTTAGGTTGTAAGTATTCTTAGGTGATTTTCTTGTGATAGTATGTCTCACAGATGACATAAAACTGTTTACTCTTCCATTTGAAAGAACAGGTCTAGGAAATCCAAATCGACATTTAGTGTAGTATTTATCTTTGCTCTTGTATTTCCGTCGACAGTATTTTCCACACCGATGACTTTGGAAACGTAAAACTTGCTCCTTTAACTTTTTCTCTTTTGTGCTTTTTGGTATAGCACATGTTGCATATTCTTCAATGTAAGATAACACTGCTTCATCAGTATCTGTTCCAAACTTTGGGGCATCCTTGATCCACAACAGCATATGAATATGAGGAGCACCTCTTGCCTGGTACTCTTTTCTCCAAAAGAAATCCACTACTTCTCCTAGAGGTGGATTTTTTTATTGCAGATAAAGGACATCATAGCCTCAAATCTATGATTGAAATATCTGCAAACATTAACCGGATCCAATGAGCACAGTTCTCCTGCTGTCTTGTATTCGATGTTTTTAAGGTTTGAATTTGCCTCTCGTAGAAAATCCAGTAAATCATCCCAAGGGTACTCAGCACAGCTTAGGGTAAGGAACCATGTTGGTGTTCCTAAATTTCGTAACATGCATTTTAATTCACCATGGCGTCGGTACCAATATTCATTTGTCCCACGCTGACAAGCCATCAGATTGATCAGTTGTGTTTCCAAATGATCATCTCGGTGCTGCACTTTCTCCATAAAATCCTTAGCAGACACATTTTGTAAATGTACTCCACTTTTTAAAATGTGATTTACTGCATAAGATAGAGCAGACAAGTCGCTTTCAAATAAAAGATGGAACAAATAAGGAATACTTTGTCGAAATCTGGGATCTTCTGCATATAGTCTTGTAGTCCGATACTCAGAAGCTGGAATCTGTTCTGGACGTTCATCGTATCGTCCTCCTTTTCCTTTAGGAAACAGCTGGGGAAAACATCGAGCTTCCAAGCTCTCTTCCCATACACTCACGGGAGTTCCTTTTGCTTTCTTCATCTGAAACAGATCAATATTGTCTCCCATAACTTCTTTTGAATGAAGAGGATGTATGCTAAAATGTTCATAAATTTCTTCTTCCTTTGACTTGTCCACTTTTTCAATTTGTCCAGTTGGTGTTTCTGTGTCTTCTTGTAAATCTTCTTCTTCTATATAAATTGATTCATACCATTTGTTATTCCTTTTCAAATACAAATTTGCTCTTTGTACTTTCCGTACATCTACCAGCTCCTGCCAAATCTTCTTATTCTTTGTAGGTACACCATTAACCAGAATAACTAATGGTTCAGTTTCCAAAGTATCTGCATCAATAGTTTCCATATTTTTTTTCAAATCCAAGGGCAAATACACCACTCTACCTTTTAAACCTCTCAGTAAATCTAAAGGAGGTAATTTACCAGTTTTGGGCTCCATACGTACTATGGTCTGGAACAGATGAACACATTGAATAAGTATAGACTCATATGTATTTAATTCAGAAAGTTCGGCAGGAATAACATCCAATTCTAAATTATTATGTACAGCTCTGGTTGGCATTCTATTTTCCTCTAACTTGTTGTAACAGTATTTACAAATACGCTAATCTTCACCGAATTCAAAACAATTTTCAAGAAATATATATGTGGCAAAATCCTTCCACTTATAATTATCTTCATTTTCACTCTTTCTGTAGAGATCAACATTCCTAGTTTGTTTTCTATAATGAGTTCTGCGGCAACAAATACAAGTTATATTTGGTCTTTCATTAGAGATTATTGCAACTTTTGTTATGTGATCATTAAATGTTTTACTTACAGAGGGTTCTACATTCTCTTCCACTTCTTCCTCATTTACTGTGTCCTTTTCTGCACTGTCTTGTTCAGGACCAAAGTAACAAAACTGAATTTCATCAACAACCTTCTCTACATCTGATACCGATCCACGGAACAGAGCCCTATTCAATTCATCTAACTTTATTGCTGGACTTTTAGCAAAATACAACCGTCTCACAAACTTTCTCATTTCAGTATGATGAACAGCCAGCATCCTAAAATGATGGAAAACACTATTACACACTTTTCTAGATAGACAAGCCAGAGAATGACCCTGCAAACCAGTATTCTCTCTCACTCTGCATGGATCTAGACTTTGAAGCACCTTAATCTTCTGTTTTACACTTTTTTTACTATATTCTCTTAGAAACTCACAAAATTTATCAATAGATTCCTGACGCACAGTGCAAATACTACTACAATTCCAAGTGTACACTGGGGCTTTAGGACGTCTCCCCATAGCCTCATCCGCCATCACTTGTACCTCATCTCTTGGAACCATTATCTCCTTCTCCATTATGCAACCATTTTTCACTTCATAAGCACGACCTCTGGTGTCAACTGCATGCAGCAAACTATTACTTTGAAAATAACTCTCTTCATTAAAAAAAGGTTCACTACTTGAACTATGCATCCATTTTCCTAAAAACACTTTACAAAAGTTTGTTCTGTTCACTACTCTTTTCCTTTTGCTATGTGATTTCAGTACATTAACCATTTTATCTAATGTACGCATCCTATTCAAAATTAAAATGAATAGTTTCCTTTTTAATTCTAATGCCTTTGCTGCAATGGCTTCAATTTCTTTTTTTCTCTTGTAATATTTTGCCTTTTGCTTATATTTCTTCACATCCTTTATCAAATTGGACATAACTCTTCTCTGAAACATTTTTCTACGTATCTCTTTAAACGCTGTTTTTCTGTTTAAGTTAATCTTTATTGTTGCAGAAGGTATATTTGCATTAACTAAATTCTCAATTTTTTCCTGTTCTTTTCTATTGAAAACATTCTTTCCAGTACAGACATTTTGTACATTTTTCCTTTTTTTGAAGATGTTCTTTAAAAAATCTTTTGTCTGCTTACCAGAAGATTTTCTCTTTTTCCCAACATGAGCATCTCCAACTAACTTAGGTCCTCCAGTTGTCTTCAAATATAGGTTTTTTTTGTGGTCTTTCTTTAGTCTGGATTTTGTAGGCATCTTAAATTTTGTTCACTGCTCTTCAGCAATACCTGAAAAAAACTAAAAAAAAATTCCTTTATTTTATTTAAATATATTACTACATTTTTTATGATCTTTTCAAATCTTAAAATACTATAAACCCCTTTCCTATAAATGAAAATCACAATAACACCTTCACAAATTAAATATCTAAAAACAATTCCTGTGTGCACACAGAGTCATGCTTTGAAATTAGGAAGAAAACGAAATTTCTTTGCCAATTGCAAAGCATACTTTCTACTACTTTTTTGGCAAGTGATAAGTACTTTTACAGTCTGACACATTATGAATCCACTTTTTAGATTCTTAAAAAAGCACATGTCCAAACAACATTTTCAGACCAGCAACATGTGTAACCTGGGTGACTGACTACACTCCAGCAAGGGCAACCTGCCTTAGTGATGCAGAATGTATTTGCATTACTGACTGCAACCTCAAACCCCACTCGGTTGTGAATACTGTGCATGATTCCACAGGATAAGCAGCTGGTTGTGTGCTAAGAGTCTGCTTCTGCATAAAAAAATAACACCCCCTTTCCATCTAATGCAAATGTAAAATCACCAGAGCAATACCAAACAGCTTTCTCTGACCAGCAACATGTGTAACCTGGGTGACTGACTACACTCCAGCAAGGGCAACCAGCGTTAGTGATGCTGAATATATTTGCATTACTAAGTGCAACCTCAAACCCCACTCGGTTGTGAATACTGTGCATGATTCCACAGGATAAGCAGCTGGGTGTGTGCTAAGAGTCTGCTTCTGCATAAAAAAATAGTTCCCCCTTTCCATCTAATGCACATGTAAAATCACCAGAGCAATACCAAACACCTTTCTGAGACCAGCAACATGTGTAACCTGGGTGACTGACTACACTCCAGCAAGGGCAACCAGCCTTACTGATGCTGAATGTATTTGCATTACTGACTGAAACCTCAAACCCCACTCAGTTGTCATTACTATGCATGATTCCACAGGATAAGCAGCTGGCTGTGTGCTAAGAGTCTGCTTCTGCACAAAAAAATGGCTCCCCCTTTACATCTAATGCAAATTTAAAATCACCAGAGCAATACGCAATAAATCTCTGCCTGTAATTCCTATTTGCACACAGAGTCATGTTTTCATATTAGTCACAAAACGAAATTTCTTTGCCAATTTGAAAGCACACTTACTACTCTTTTTTTTGGCAAGTGATAAGTACTTTTACAGACTGACACATTATGAATCCACTTTTCAGATTCTGATAAAAGCACATGTCCAAACTGCTTTTTCAGACCAGCACCATGTGTAACCTGGGTGACTGACTACACTCCAGCAAGGGCAACCAGCTTTAGTGATGCTGAATGTATTTGCATTACTGACTGAAACCTCAAACCCCACTCGGTTGTGAATACTGTGCATGATTCCACAGGATAAGCAGCTGGGTGTGTGCTAAGAGTCTGCTTCTGCACAAAAAAATGGCTCCCCCTTTCCATCTAATGCAAATTTAAAATCACCAGAGCAATACGCAATAAATCTCTGCCTGTAATTCCTATTTGCACACAGAGTCATGTTTTCATATTAGTCACAAAACGAAATTTATTTGCCAATTTGAAAGCACACTTACTACTCTTTTTTTTGGCAAGTGATAAATACTTTTACAGACTGACACATTATGAATCCACTTTTCAGATTCTGATAAAAGCACATGTCCAAACTGCTTTTTCAGACCAGCACCATGTGTAACCTGGGTGACTGACTACACTCCAGCAAGGGCAACCAGCCTTAGTGATGCTGAATGTATTTGCATTACTGACTGAAACCTCAAACCCCACTCGGTTGTGAATACTGTGCATGATTCCACAGGATAAGCAGCTGGGTGTGTGCTAAGAGTCTGCTTCTGCACAAAAAAATGGCTCCCCCTTTCCATCTAATGCAAATGTAAAATCACCAGAGCAATACGCAATAAATCTCTGCCTGTAATTCCTATTTACACACAGAGTCATGTTTTCACATTAGTCACAAAACGAAATTTCTTTGCCAATTTGAAAGCACACTTACTACTCTTTTTTTTGGCAAGTGATAAGTACTTTTACAGTCTGACACATTTTGAATCCACTTTTCAGATTCTTAAAAATGCACATGTCCAAACAGCTTTTTCAGACCAAATACATGTGTAACCTGGGTGACTGACTACACTCCAGCAAGGGCAACCAGCCTTAGTGATACTGAATGTATTTGCATTACTGACTGCAACCTCAAACCCCACTCGGTTGTGAATACTGTGCATGATTCCACAGGATAAGCAGCTGGGTGTGTGCTAAGAGTCTGCTTCTGCACAAAAAAATGGCTCCCCCTTTCCATCTAATGCAAATGTAAAATCACCAGAGCAATACGCAATAAATCTCTGCCTGTAATTCCTATTTGCACACAGAGTCATGTTTTCACATTAGTCACTAAACGAAATTTCTTTGCCAATTTGAAAGCACACTTACTACTCTTTTTTTTGGCAAGTGATAAACACTTTTACAGACTGACACATTATGAATCCACTTTTCAGATTCTGATAAAAGCACATGTCCAAACTGCTTTTTCAGACCAGCACCATGTGTAACCTGGGTGACTGACTACACTCTAGCAAGGGCAACCAGCCTTAGTGATGCTGAATGTATTTGCATTACTGACTGAAACCTCAAACCCCACTCGGTTGTGAATACTATGCATGATTCCACAGGATAAGCAGCTGGCTGTGTACTAAGAGTCTGCTTCTGCATAAAAAAATACCTCCCTCTTTCCATCTAATGCAAATGTAAAATCACCAGAGCAATACGCAATAAATCTCTGCCTGTAATTCCTATTTACACACAGAGTCATGTTTTCACATTAGTCACAAAACGAAATTTCTTTGCCAATTTGAAAGCATACTTACTACTCTTATTTTTGGCAAGTGATAAACACTTTTACAGACTGACACATTATGAATCCACTTTTCAGATTCTGATAAAAGCACATGTCCAAACTGCTTTTTGAGACCAGCACCATGTGTAACCTGGGTGACTGACTACACTCCAGCAAGGGCAACCAGCCTTAGTGATGCTGAATGTATTTGCATTACTGACTGAAATCTCAAACCCCACTCGGTTGTGAATACTATGCATGATTCCACAGGATAAGCAGCTGGCTGTGTGCTAACAGTCTGCTTCTGCATACAAAAAAATGGCTCCCCCCTTACATCTAATGCAAATGTAAAATCACCAGAGCAATACGCAATAAATCTCTGCCTGTAATTCCTATTTGCACACAGAGTCATGTTTTCATATTAGTCACAAAACGAAATTTCTTTGCCAATTTAAACCACACTTACTACTCTTTTTTTTGGCAAGTGATAAACACTTTTACAGACTGACACATTTTGAATCCACTTTTCAGATTCTGAAAACAGCACATGTCCAAACTGCTTTTTGAGACCAGCACCATGTGTAACCTGGGTGACTGACTACACTCCAGCAAGGGCAACCAGCCTTAGTGATGCTGAATGTATTTGCATTACTAACTGAAACCTCAGACCCCACTCGGTTGTGAATACTATCCATGATTCCACAGGATAAGCAGCTGGCTGTGTGCTAAGAGTCTGCTTCTGCATAAAAAAATACCTCCCCCTTTCCATCTAATGCAAATGTAAAATCACCAGAGCAATACCAAACAGCTTTCTGAGACCAGCAACATGTGTAACCTGGGTGACTCACTACACTCCAGCAAGGGCAACCAGCCTTACTGATGCTGAATGTATTTGCATTACTGAGTGCAACCTCAAACCCTTAGAGTATTCCTTATTTTTACCAGTACACCTTAATTTTTCGTGAAAACATAGTCCATATTATTTTACATGTTCCTCACATTTAAATTTCTCCCAAAACAGAAAATAATAAACACAACTTCAACAAAAGGAATTCCAATTCTATTATTCATTTCTTAATTTACCATATACATCCCCTCTCAAACACTAAACTCACCTTTAAAATTAGTTAGTTGTGAAAGAAATGTGGCACTCAAACAGCAGATTATCAGGGCCAGGATCTCTGTTCTGTACACCTCTCTCCTCTCAGCAGAACCAGATAATGGCAAACTTTCCCTCTCTTTTTCCACACATATACATCTTAATTTCAAATCTCAGTGCTTCCCCCTTTTTTTCAAATGTAATCACACATTTCTATTGGTTGAAAACCAACCCTTTTCCAAAAGTACCCTTCCCCCAACTTGACTTCTGCCTAGTACCCTTCCCCCAACTTGACTTCTGCCTGCTACCATAGCAACAGCTCATGGAACACTGCTGTGTGGAGTTAGGTCAGAAGTTCGCCACACAATGTTTCATTTCCAAAGAGCAGGAGTGCTTGACTTTTCAAACCTAACAGCAAATCCATAGTACTGGTCTTTGGTAACACATTTTTCTGTACCAATACAAAACATGCTTCTATAAATTTACACATACAGCCTAGTTTTTATTCTAGAATGGTATGAAACAGCCAATCAGTTCTTTTTTTAATAACAAAAATATGTATGCCTCCATTTCCAAACTGTCTTTCATTTCTTTTTACCATTCTACTGAATTACACCTCCTGAGTGCATCCAGTTCTCCTTTGAAGATGTTCACAGTGTGGATTGTAGGGCACAGCTATGTCTTCTGGAGTGAAAAGTATGCAGAGAAAACAGATATGGTGAGAGACCTTGCTTTGCCAAATGTGGACATTAAATGGATTGGTCAGAGAGGGTTAAAGTGGCACCAATTGATGCCATTGGTGAAATCCTTCACGCAAATCCAACACCCTGACCTCATAATAGTGCACTGCGGTGGCAATGACCTAGGCACTTTGACTGGGGTAGGTCTGGATATGCTTATGAAGGAGACCTTTGCACAACTGTTTTCACTTTTCCCTAAAACTGCCTTTGTGTTTTCTAACATATGCCAAAGGCAAAAATGGAACTGGTCCAATAATTTTTGTCCACAGATTGACAAAGCAAGAAAGCACGTCAACAAATCTGTTTCTGCTTTCCTCCGTGACTATGGTATGGGTTCCATTTACCACAACAACTTGCGTTACGACATGCAAGACATTTATAGAGGAGATGGTTTACACTTCACTGATGAAGGGAACAGAGTCTTCCTCTTGAACCTTAGACTCTGCATCGGTACTTACTTGTAGGTACCACTAAAAAATCACTTCATAAACACAACGGCTCTTTTTAGAGCCCCCTAAAATCTAAACACTTAAATCTGCATTTCATTTATTTTTTTATTTTTTTTTACCGTACGCGTACGGTGAGCTTACCGTACGCGTACCCCGCGATTTTTTTTAAAAATCAATAAATGTTTTTTTTTTACTTTTCTGTCCTTCTTTTACCCCCTTACAAATGTTAGGGGGTCTGTAACTCTCTTCCTTGCCCCCTTTTCAAGTTATCACCCTTTTTTTTCAGAGTGAAATACACAAAATGGCTGCCGCCGCTTCCTGGTTTCGACCGATTCGAATGTTTACTAAGATCTAACAGCCAATCAGAATCGCGCTCGCGCACGCCACCGTACGCGTACGGTAAGCGCACCGTAAGCGCACCGTAAGCTGGCTCAGATATATATATTGATTTAAAGGCTATTTTCTCAGGAACTACTGAACAGATTTACACCAGACCTACAAAAGGCACTTCCTTGACCTAAGGACTACCTCTCTGCCAAATTTCAAGTAACTCTGTTCAGCCGTTCGGGCTGTAGCTGTGTCTAAAGGTCCTATGGAAAAATGCATGGGAAAAACGCGTTTTGGGACCCCCCTTTTATCTCAGCCCCCGCTTGACGAATCCCCCCGAGCCTTTCAGGGTAGGAGCGGAGCGTAGCTCCCCACCTATTTTGAAAATTTCGCGAGGATTCGTCAACCGGCGCCAAAGTTATTCCAAATAGAATGTTGCGGATTTCCTATGGAAACAGGGTCCTAACTATAACTACCTACTGGCGACCACCAGTAGGTAATATATACATTTATATATATATGTGTGTGTGTGTGTGGGTTTGTGTTACTATCCTTGTGGGGACTTGGGTGTGATAACACACTCACACTGTGGGGACTTGATTGCACTGTGGGCATGTCTATAATCACACACTATCTCTATGGGGACCTCAACATCTCTATAATCACACACTATCTCTGTGGGGACCTGGGCATGTCTATAATCACACAGTATCTCTGTGGGGACCTCAACATCTCTATAATCGCACACTATCTTTGTGGGGACCTGGGCATGTCTATAATCACACAGTATCTCTGTGGGGACCTGGGCATTTCTTAATCACACACATTCTCTTTGGCGACCCTGGTAATACTATAGTCACACACCATCTCTGTGGGGACTTGAACATTCCTGTAATTACACGTAAGCTCTGTTTTGGATTGAGCATCATCAGCTTCGCATTTTCTGTATGGAGCTTTGTGAATACTGAAAAGTAGTAAAGTTAGACATTTGGTCAAAGTGTACATTGTTAAAACTGAAAAGTAGAAAAGTTAGATGTTTTGTATAGGTTTACCATTGTGAATTGAGACCTATTTTAATGAGGACTTAAACACAATCATCTTCATGCACTATCTCTGTGGGGACTTAAACATCGCTATAATACACTATCTTTGTAGGGGCTTGAAAGCAACTAAAATAAAACACTCTCTTTGTGGGGACTTGAACATCACTATAAAAACATACCATCTCTGTGGTGATTTTAGCATTCCTGTAACTAAAAGCAACTCTGTTTCGACAGAAAGTACCAGGGGATGCCATGATGCACAGGGTCAAGGCTTATTTGCATATAGCTGTGTCTGAACTGGGGGTGATAACACACTCACGCTGTGGGGACTTGATTGCACTGTGGGCATGTCTATAATCACACACTATCTCTGTGGGGACCTCAACATCTCTATAATCACACACTATCTCTGTGGGGACCTGGGCATGTCTATAATCACACAGTATCTCTGTGGGGACCTCAACATCTCTATAATCACACACTATCTCTGTGGGGACCTGGGCATGTCTATAATCACACAGTATCTCTGTGGGGACCTGGCCATTTCTATAATCACACCCATTCTCTTTGGCAACCCTGGTAATACTATAGTCACACACTATCTCTGTGGGGACTTGAACATTCCTGTAATTACACGTAAGCTCTGTTTTGGATTGAGCATCATCAGCTTCGCATTCTCTGTATGGAGCTTTGTGAATACTGAAAAGTAGTAAAGTTAGAATTTTGGTCAAAGTTTTCATTGTTAGAACTGAAAAGTAGAAAAAGTTAGATGTTTTGTATAGGTTTACCATTGTGAATCGAGCCCTATTTTAATGAGGACTTATACACAATCATCTTCATGCACTATCTCTGTGGGGACTTAAACATCGCTATAATACACTATCTTTGTCGGGGCTTGAAAACAACTATAATAAAACACTATCTTTGTGGGGACCTGAACATCACTATAAAAACATACCATCTCTGTGGTGATTTTAGCATTCCTGTAACTAAACGCAAGCTCTGTTTCGACAGGAAGTATCAGGGGGTGCCATGAGGCACAGGGTCAAGTCTGATTTGCATATAGCTGGGTCTGAACTGGGGTGGCGAAGTGAGCTAAAGAACGATGATGGATTCCACCCAGATCTGTGATTGGGGGTGAGTGACTGAAAAGTTTCAGCACTCTGTCCATCATCTCCTTGTGTTTGCTTTGCTCGCCCTAAGTTGGCAGGGTATGCCCAGACATGGGTCCCTTGCTCACTGTGCCACTGGATTCAAGCTAGCCTGGCTGATGACGGGGTTTTACCCCGAAACTGGTTCCAGGATGCTTGTTTCTGGTCCAGGGAAGACCTGGCTTGGCAGTTCAGGCTTTACTGTTCCCATGAGGCACAGGGTCAAGTCTGATTTGCAGATAGCTGGGTCTGAACTGGGGTGGCAAAGTGAGCTAAAGAACGATGATGTATTCCTCCCAGATCTGTGACTGAGGGTGAGTGACTGAAAGGTTTCAGCACTCCGTCCATCATCTCCTTGTGTTTGCTTCGACTTGAACATCATCAGCTTCACATTCTCTGTATGGGGATTTGTGAATATTGAAAAGTAGTAAAGTTAGACTTTTGGTCTAAATTTATCTTTGTGAATACTGACAAGTAGTAAAGTTAGACTTTTAGTCCAAGTTTTCCTTTGTGAATCGGGCCCTAATTTAATGAGGACTTAAACACAATCACCTTCATACGCTATCTCTGTGGGGACTTAAACATCGCTATAATAACACACTATCTTTGTGGGGACTTGAACAACACTGTAATAACACACTATCTCTGTGGGGACTTGTGCATTCCTATAATTACACAGAAGCTATGTGTGGACTTGAACATCATTAGCTTCACACTCTTTATAATGGGATGTAAGCTTTGAATGTATATTTCTATGGAGGCTTAAACACAATGATCTTCACCCACTATCTCTGTGGGGACTTAAACATCTATTTTGGCAAAAATGTAAGCAGCTAATCAAGCTCTGGGTTCCACAACACCATATTCCTTGTTTCCATATTTAATTTCTTTTTTTTCTCCTAAGATTTTAAGCACTAATAAATAGGTGAAATATAGCTTTAAGTGTCTTTCTTTAAGCATGATATGATATTTTCAGTCATATTAACATAATCTGTCTTTAATGTATACCCCAAGTGTATATGTAGCAATTCATATATGAATAGATTACAATGTTGTTTGTGTATATTGTTGATAAAATAAACATTTAGCCATGTGTCTTCGACTGCATTCAATCACAAATAGTGTTCCGGACTAGGTCCCCATAAGGATGGTAGCACGTGTTCAAGTCCCCGCAAGGATGGTGCAGTGCGCACAATTAAATAACAATATATTTGCAAATTTGAAGCAGGATCCTGTATCATGAATTTTTTCTTAACATTTTTCTGTTATTAGTGTGTTAGAAAAACATTGGGAAAGGTTAGTCCCCACAAGGCAGGTATTTACACATAGTCCCCACAAGGATGGTAACACATGTATGCGCGCGTGTGTGTGTGTGTGTGTGTGTGTGCGTGGGTTTGTGTTACTATCCTTGTGGGGACTTGAGTGCGATAACACACTCACGCTGTGGGGACCTGATTGCACTGTGGGGACCTGAACCCAGGTCCCCACAAGGCAATGCCTTCTAAATGATAAAGAATGACTTCAGGAACATATGTGTCGATTTTTACAACATTTAAAAAAATTGCCTTGTGGGGACCTGTGTTTCATTAAGTGTGTTTATATTTTTGCTCAGGTCTGCCCCTGTAGACAGGAGGTAGTACTGCAGTCTTAAACACACTTTGCATTTAAACACACTTTGCTCACCAGAAACACAGTCTAGCAGCAGAAAGGATAGACATTTTAAAGTAAAAGCTGCATAGCCCTATGTTTATCCAAATATTTTGCATTCACATTAACATTTTCTCTATTTATTAATATTAAACTTTGACATGAAGCTATTGAATTTAGACTATTCAGGTCTAAATATTGTTAGTGATTTTATAGGATTACTATAAGCAATTTGAGTCGGTTTCAAATCCCAGATTACTTTATTATTGACATTTGATCCTTACCAGCAATTAAAGAATGAAGGTGTAATACAATGTGATACAATATAAACTGATTTTCTTGCTTTTGGCAAGTAACCTAGGGGCATCAATGGCAATTGTTAGTTTAATGCTTATACCAAAAATGCCGAGCCTTTATATTGCTTTGCCTTTGTTTAAATATTACTATGCAACAAGGAATATGTTCTTTGAGATGATGGCTAGATGAGTGAGAGAATAGCGTTGTTTTGTGTAAAATGCTACATTCCCTCGGGCAGCCAACTGAACCAATGTTATGCCCACCTTGCAGTAGCCTCGAAGCACTTTGGATGAGAATACATAGGGGGAGACAATTAGTGATGTCGTGAACCACCGCTTTAGCAACTAAAACAGGTTTGGGGTTCTTTTTGGGCTTCCTATGTCTGCAACTCTGCAGACAAAAGTTCATAATTAACTCGAAAAAGGATTATAGGGTTAATAGAAGAGCAAGCAGGAGCACTGAATAACAAAAGGTGCACAAATAGAAAAGAGAAAGATGGAAGGACTAATGAATGAAAGGAAGGGTGGAAGCATGGATGGATGAGTGGGTGAGTGGATGGATGAGTGGGTGAGTAGATGGATGAGTGGGTGGGTAGCTGGATGAGTGGGTGAAAGGATGAGAAAAAGGATAGGTGGATGGACAGGATGGCAGAATAAAAGGTTGGGTGGATGAATGGATGGATGGGTGAGTAAATGAATAGGTGAAAGGATAGCAGAGTAAATGGGTTGGATGGATGGATAGTTTGATGGGCAGGTAAACAATGGGAAAGTAAAGGGACGGAAGGGTGTTTTAAAAGATGAAAGAATGGATGGCAGAGTACCTGGATGTGTGAATGGATGATGGATGGCAGAATGGAGGGGTGGATGGCAGACTGTATTAATGGCAGAGTGAATGGATGGATTATAATGGATTGATGGCAGAGTGGACGGATGGATGTAGATTAAATGATGGATTAAAGAATGAATGGATGACTGAATGCAAAGTTGAAATGGTGGATATCAGTGGGTGAATGGAAGGGTGAAAATGTGATATAAATGGATCGGTTGAATGGAAAAGTGCAGTTCATGCACACTGTTGTTTCCTGCACATTACTTTGTGTCTAAACACATTTAATGCATGCATTGGATTCATGCACATACTGCCTTTATGCACATGTTCGCTGATTCACACACTGCTGTCTTTCATGGGTGCACTCTGCCGTAAGCGCACTTTTTTGTTATAGGCCACCGTTTTCTCGCACAAATGTCGTTTATGTACACTTTGTTCAGGCACACAATTGTTTCATGAGAGCACTTGTTTTGTGCTCACTCTGTTCATGCACAAGCACTTCGTAATAACAAACGATTTTCTTTGTCAGTGACAGTTTTGGAACAAGCACAACTTTCATTTACCAGCTGCTTTCATATCTATGCTCCTGTCTTGCACTCACCGGGAGCTGTACTTAAAAAGTACTGGAAACCCATGGAAAATAAACATGGATCCCATCATAAAAATCTCCTATATGTAATTAGAAAAGCCATTGCGGTGGCCTGCGTCGGTTATTTCAGAAATGAAAGCATTATTAACAATGGTTTCAACAGCTTCAGCAGATGTGCTTCTACGGAGCTGTTGTGTGTAGTACATGCTGAGTTTACTCCTGAATACAGAATATTTTATGAACACATGCCTTTAAACTTTACATCTGGGACAGAAATCTACTTCCTCGTACAAACGCACTGAGCAAACTGGACTTTTAGGAGTGAGAATGCAAGAAGAAAGGAGCTAATGAGAGGAAGCCCCCGAGGCTCAAAGAATGCGCGCGTCCTAAAAGAAAGGCACAAAACAAGTATCCTCCCTTCTAGTGTCAAAAGACAGGAATTGTAAGCAAAGACGGGCAGTTTATGGAATCACACTGCTGGGGAAGGCTCTCAGCTCAGCTCTGCAAACACTGGGGGCGTGGGCTGAAAGAGGCCTGACTGAGCCGGCAAAGTCAATGTCTTTGTCATGCAGCGCTGAAGGAAGCTCCCCTTCACACCTCTTTCCCAGCCAAGAGCATGACAATAGAGGCTCTCTTGCGCTGCAGGGTCCACACCCAGCACACCTTCAGGGGGAAGGGCTGCCAAGGAGAACGGGCAGTGAAGGGGCTCTTCCTGAAGGAGGAAGGAAAAAATCTGCAGAGGCAAAGAACATGTTGTCAACGCCAATGACACATTCCCTGTATACTATCCTGTTAAGAGTAAAAAGGTGAACGGAACTCACATTCGCTGACCTTTAAAAATTGGCATTTTTGCACCTTTAAGCGCTGGCTGGAAATTCAATCTGAAATAACCCATCATAACCCATCGTCCACTATATGCCAAAATTAAGTAAACTTTTAAGTGTCTGTAACTGGAGAAACCCAATATTTCTAATTTCAAACCTATAATTAGTTTTCTGTGCTTGTGCTTTAGAGAGGGAGTACTTTGAAAATCACAGAGAGTGAAATGCTTTGTATTTGCTTGTGTGTTTTCCCTTATTTGAATTGAATAGGGAAAATATCTGACTTTGCAAATTTTCAATTATAAGCTGCGTGGCTTCTTGACACTAAGGTCTCATGACACTAAGGTCTCATAAGCCTCTCCTTGATGTTAGCACATAAACACTGCAGTCTTAAAGAATAATTAATCAAATTCGACTTTTATCCTCTTCATTCTGGAACTTTTTTTTATCATTATATATGGGAACAAAAAGTCACAGGATGCATGAAAAATATAAAAAGGCCCGATATTCATGGTGACCAAAGTTTGAAAATCAAAAACCCTAGTGTTCCCCCAACATAGACGTAGAAATATAATTGTGCATGGACCCAGGGCCACTGCATACCTTACATACCTTAAATGCCAGCATTCTCCAACACTGTCCATGTTACAGTAAGAGAAATTCAATGCAACCTTTACACAGTATAATCTGTGTCAACTACATTTCTTTTGGTTCTAGTTAACTCTGCACTAGAGCACATGAACCTGCTTTCCTCTGTGTCCAGCTGCCCTTTTCTTAAAACCGGACACATGCTAAATCTGTTGAAGATTTCAGGGTACAGATGGTGAAAAAAGAAGAAGACGGACTCAGCAAATCCATGCTCCCTAGTAACCATATCAATATGGGATATCATTATCTGCGAAATAAGCATGCTCGCTTGGCTAATTAATTGACTCTCAGCTTAGAAGTTTAGTAAGCATGGCAAATGTAAATCTACGTTTGGTAAAATTAGCTTTTTGTGACTGGGAATTAGCTCAAATTAATTCCTGAAGTTCTCTCTGGTTAGGTTGGCATATCCAGTCCAGTACACTCCATTCAGGGGCGCTGGAATTATGCAGCAGGGGGGCCCTAAATTATGTGACAGGTTTGACTAAATTATGAGTCAAGAAAAGGCAAGTTATGCAGCATAATGCAGCACATTTTCTGATAGTATTACCTAATTTTGTTGTCATTTTTACTCATTAACACTATTTGGGCAAAGGTTTCACGTCATTAGTATCTATCTGACACCCAAATACAGCAATATGCAACAAAAAGGTGATCACTCAACCTTTGCGAAGGGCCTTTCACTGCGCAGCAACACGTGTTGCTGTGTTTTACAAACTTTTTATTCATTTGCGCTAGCAATCATTTTTGTGTTAAAATCTGCAGATTATGCAGCAGATGATAGATTATGTAGGAAAGGGGGCAAATCCATATTTATGCAGAAAACAGCATGACTGCAAATTTGCATAATTCTAGTGACCTTGACTATAATGCATAAGTGACTAGTCTTTGCACTCCCGCTGATCTAAGAACCCATCACACGTTTTCAAAAAGTGTTTAATTGAATTTTGTTTTCGGTGTGCACAGACGGGAGAAGGCCACATTTCTGCCGTCTGACCTTTGCTCTATGAAGGAAAATAGCTGTCTGCCTGGTCCTCCTTTTGTACAAAGCAAATACAAGGACATGATGGCCGGAGCGCTGAAACTTTTCAGTTTCTCACCCCAAGTCACAGATCTGGGTTGAATCCATCATTGTTCTTTAGTTCACTTCACCATCCCAGATCAGACCCAGCCTTATGCAAACCAGTCTTGGCCCTGTGCCTCATGGGAATAATTTATCCCTAACTGCCAGGCCAGGTCTTCCCTGGACCGTAAACAAGCATCCTGGTAACACCCCTCATCAGCCAGGCTAGTTTTATTTTAGGGGCAAAGTGAGCAAGGGACCCATGTCTGGGCATACCCTTCCAATTTAGGGCAAACACAAGGAGATGATGGATGGAGTGCTGAAACTTTTCAGACACTCACCACCAATCACAGATCTGAGTTAAATCCATCATCGTCTCTAGCCTCCACCCCAGTTCAGACCCAGCCATATGCGAATCAGTCTTGACCCTGTTCCTCATGAGAACAGTCCAGCCCGAAGTGCCGAACCAGGTCTTCCCTAGACCGGAAACAAGCAGCCTGGGATCGGTTTTGAGGTAACACCCCCTCATCAGCCAGGCTAGCTTGAATCCAGTGGCAAAGTGAGCAAGGGACCCATGTCTGGGCATACCCGTGCCAACTTAGGGCGAACAAAGCAAACACAAGGAGATGATGGACAGAGCACTAAAATTTTTCAGACAGTCACCCCAGTCACAGATCTGGGTTGAAGCCATCATCGTACTTTAGCTCACTTCAACACCCTAGTTCAGACACAAGCATATGCAAATCAGTCTTGACCCTGTTCCTCATTGGAACAGTCCTGCCAAGCCAGGTGTTCCCCAGACCTCAAACATGGCAGTATCAAATTTCACCCACTCTAGAATGCGGTTAGCCATTAAGCCTTTGCGCATGCTCTGGAGAGATTTCTCCGTAACGCACATGCGCCGCTTACCCCTGCCTATGCGCATGCACGCTCCATGTTATTTTGTGAGGACAACCCGGAAATTGTAAACGCCCACACCTGACCTCATTACCTTATTAGCACCATGATTTGCTGCCACTTTTTTACTCCCGGCAGATACTTGGAAGGGGTAGGTGTAGAGGAGGCAGCACCCCGGAGAAATAGTAAGTAGATTCCTGCGGCAGAGAGTCGGACATGGTGAGCGATTGCTCAACACATCCTGTGCCTTGTTTCTGCTTCTGCATCCTTGTGTCTATTTCCATTGTTTTTACAGCCCAGTAATGTGCGGGCATTCCTTGCTCTCGCCGGTGGAGGTACCCTCATAACATTATGAGGTAAGCACTTTTTAATTAATTACCCCACGGTACCGTCAATAGGCGATGCAACATTCATATCACTTTTTCAGCTGTTGCCACTGTTGGGCATAATCCCCATCTAGGAGGGTTACGAGTGGTACCAATATCTATATATCATATAGCATGGTGTATCAGCAATCCCGCACTGGGCCACTGCCCCATTGAATGTACTTGTATACCTCCTGTGCCTGTTCTTTGTTTATTGCGTTTATTATTGAATACAGATGTGGCACGTTATGAGGCATCAAGTTGTTACTGATGCTCTTATTTGCTTTTATCTGTCCTTTTTCCTAGGTTTTCATCAGGAGCGCTCTTTTCATCATGCAGCTGTTACCATACTATAGGTATACAGGTTACTGCCTCGCCCTTTTTTGATTTAGAGGGTTTAGTAATAATTTTTATCACGTGCACCTTTTTATATCATTGCTCTGGTCCTGAAGAAGCGCCAATGACCCTTAAGGCGACGAAGGCGCGAAACATGTCGACCTATGACCTCTTGACACCCGGACATAGTGTGCCTCTAGGGCTAGTTTTTAATTTAGCAGTTCATCTGCCAAGGGTTTGCAATCCATACAATTGCTGCATGCTTACCCTTTATTAACTTATTCACTACCTTGCCACCACCTTCATCACCCTCATTTGGACCCATACCCCACACACCCACATGCACCATCCGGCAGGCCTTAAAAAGATCTCCGATAAAGAGACCCTTCGGCGGACCCGTGGGGAATTGCAGCGCCGGCCCCACGAGGAGCAACAGCCCGATGATGAAGCATGACCCCTCTTGGGGTGTGTGAGGGCAACAGAGGACAACAAGTGGTTGTTCTACTTCACTTATGGGCCCCCTTACCTAGGATATCTTCTCTTTTTCTTTCTATCTCTTCACTTTTTTTTCATTGCACGGGTGACTATTTGCACCCTCATGCGTGGGTGACTTTTTGCACCCCGCATATAGGAACAGTGCCCCCTTGTGTTAACGAATATAGTCAATTGGAGCATGGACACTGGACCTTTAATAGCTCCTTGGCCCCCCTCTTTTTTGTAATGTTCAACACCCCTCATCAGCCAGGCTAGTTTGATTTTAGGGGCAAAGTGAGCAAGGGACCCATGTCTGGGCATACCCTTCCAATTTAGGGCAAACATAGCAAACACAAGGAGATGATGGATGGAGTGCTGAAACTTTTCAGACACTCACCACCAATCACAGATCTGAGTTAAATCCATCATCGTCTCTAGCCTCCACCCCAGTTCAGACCCAGCCATATGCGAATCAGTCTTGACCCTGTTCCTCATGAGAACAGTCCAGCCCGAAGTGCCGAACCAGGTCTTCCCTAGACCGGAAACAAGCAGCCTGGGATCGGTTTTGAGGTAACACCCCCTCATCAGCCAGGCTAGCTTGAATCCAGTGGCAAAGTGAGCAAGGGACCCATGTCTGGGCATACCCGTGCCAACTTAGGGCGAACAAAGCAAACACAAGGAGATGATGGACAGAGCACTGAAATTTTTCAGACAGTCACCCCAGTCACAGATCTGGGTTGAAGCCATCATCGTACTTTAGCTCACTTCAACACCCTAGTTCAGACACAAGCATATGCAAATCAGTCTTGACCCTGTTCCTCATTGGAACAGTCCTGCCAAGCCAGGTGTTCCCCAGACCTCAAACAAGCATCCTAGCACTGGTTTCTGGGTAACACCCCAAATCAGCCAGGCTAGCTTGAATTCAGTGGCAAAGTGAGCAAGAGACCCACGCCTGGGCATACCCTGCCAACATAGGGCGAACAAAGCAAACACAAGGAGATGATGGACGGAGCGCTGAAACTTTTCAGACACTCGCCCCCCCAGTTACAGATCTGGGTTGAATCCATCATCGTTCTTTAGCTCACTTTGCCACCCCAGTTCAGACTCAGGCATGCACAAATCAGTCTTGACCCTGTTCCTCATGGGAACAGTCTAGCGTAAACGGAAACAAGAATCCTGGGACTGGTTTCAGTGTAACGCCCCTCATCAGCCAGGCTAGCTTTCTGTGACTTGGGGTGAGTGTTTGAAAAGTTTCAGCACTTTGTACATCATCTCCTTGTGTTTGCTTTGTCACCCTAAGTTGGCTGAGCATGCCCAAACGTGGGTTCCTTGCTCACTTTGCCGCTGGATTCAAGCTAGGCTGGATGATGAGTTATGTTACCCAGAAACCGGTCCCAGGATGCTTGTTTACTGTCCATGGAAGACCTGTCTTGGCAGTTCGGGCTGGACTGTTCCCATGAGGCACAGGGTCAAGACTGATTTGCATATAGCTGGGTCTGAACTGGGGTGCTGAAGTGACCTGAAGAACGATGATGGATTCAACCCAGATCTGTGACGGGGAATGAATGTCTGAAAAGTTTCAGCACTCCGTCCATCATCTCCTTGTATTTCTTTTTAGAAAGTAGGCATTGTCCTGACTTAGCCATTTAGTGGCTGCAGCCTGTCTCTGAGTCACATGACTTGTGTAGTTGACAGTCGAGCTTTGTGTAGTCCATCTTCTCCATGTGTTTGCCTCCTTTGGTACAGACAGCCAGGAATAACACAGATTCTAACAAGGTGCAGCATGCCAGCTTTATAGGGCACCCTTGTTTCTGAGTGGACTGTGTCACTGCTTCCTATTCCAGTCTAATACATTAATTAAAGTGTGAGTCTAAGGCAATGTCTCATGTGTGAGAAACAGATGACTACCAACCAAGGTTTGAGTGTGCTTTATAGTCTTGGGAGATGGCACTTTCCTATGGCTTCTCTCAGTACTCTTCTTTCTAGAGTGGTTCATTTTGGATTTTCGTCCAGTCTCTCTTGAGTGAGAGGAAGGCATATTTAAGCATTAAATATCTGTACAGTTGTGAGAAGTGGAGTTTGTATTCCTCACGAATTGAAACGCCTATTTTATCCCATTTTCAGAAATTTCTCAATTGTTTCACATCCCCCATCATTTCTCCATTTCACTTTGGAAAGTTTGGAAAATTGTCCCAGATGCTGTGGGATGGGATAATAGCATTCCACTCATGACATTTGCATCCCAGCTTCATTCATTAAGTATTTCAGGCAACGGTGAATTTGTAAAAAAAATACGTATGCAGCTCTCGTCCGTTGGCAGTATGCACTAGCCCATATTTCCTGTTAGCACCGCCTAAAATAGAACTAACTACTAATAATAAAAATGGGGTGAGAATTTTGTGTAATGGCCAGAGCTGCTGACTTCGGAGTCAGTGGGAACCAGGTTCGAGTCTCGGCGTCGCCTCAACATCCTCTGATTCTGGATGAATAACTTAATCTCCCCATGCCTACCATAAATGAATATGTTCTTAACTGGTGCTCATGAAAAGCAACATTGTTAATGATTAAGTGCAGGTGCCGAGCACCAGAAACCATTGGCTAAAATTAAGTACTAAGTGCAGGAATATTTTGTCCATCACTTTTTTTATGCAATGTAAGTGCTGGTTCATATAGGACTTTAAAAGCCCATTTGTTGGCCACCACCATCTGAGGCCCACTAATAGTGTTGACTGTTGAGAACACTATGCCCCTAATGAAGACAGTCATGTACAGAGTGACCACTGTCATTCTAAAGACACAGCCTCAATTCCACTTCCAACTGCCTAAAGATAAAAGTCTCAAGATTGATGGCTAGAACGCTTTGCTACTCTGAAAACTCGTGCCACCAAGAATAAGCTGACAGTGCCCTGGAAAATCCAAGAACTAACTGAAGACAAGCACAGTACTTGAAGACTGGAGAAGAAATGGAGAAGAATGAAATTCCAGGAGGACCCGATCCTTCTGAAACAACTCTGCTGCAGCAGTCATTCAATTATCACCCCGGCGAAAGCCACATACTACAAGAGCATATTCAACAGAGCAATCATCGGAGGCATAGCCCACTTTAAGGCTGTCAAACAGTGTGCCAACCCCAACCCAGTACCAGTTATCCCACCCTCAGCCAACAGATGCAGCCCTTTCAACCCCTTCTTCATGGAAAAATCAATAAAATCCGATTCAACATCAGCCATTCATCAGTATCATCCACATCATCACCTATACTCAGCCACTAACTGGTCATTCATCAAGACTATCTCCCACCATGTTATGCCCCTTTTTCGCCCGGTCGACGAGTCAACCGGCGGAAAAGCGGCGGCCGGTCTTTCCGTCCGCCGCAGAACCCTCAGCCATACTAATATGGCAGGGGCTCTTTCTGGTATGGATGGAGGGCGGTTCGCCCCCTCCGGGCCAGCGGTGGCTACCGCCGGCCCGGCGTGGGTGATCTGCCCACCATCCTAATGGGCTCCTAATTGTTGGCTGCTACGTTTGTGGGGTATAGTGTGGTAAGTTACTTAAGTAACAAATAATGGCCAAATTGTTTTTATTGGTAATTGATTAATAAATTGGTTAATAAGTATGCCAATTGTTTAATTGCTTTTTTTATATTTTTGTTGGTTAGTTAATAAAGTTTATATTAAGATCTTTATTAAATTATAAATTTTGTGTTTCATGTATGTTATGTGTTTGAAGTGAACTACTAACCCTACTGTTGCATAGACTGGAGTGGGGATAGTACATTTTACCTCTCTGTGGCCCAATGCTTTCCCTACTGTTGCACAGACTAAAGTGGGCCAAGTAAATTTTAACCCTCCTGAGTCCAACACTTTCCCTACTGTTGCACAGACTGGAGTGGGAACAGTTAATGTTACCCCTCTGACATCCAATGCTTTTCCTACTGTTGCACAGATATTCAATGAAAAAGTTATATAATGATTTAAAAATTAAATATTTAAATAACAAAAATTAATAAAAGAAAACTAAATAATGTATCACCCTATTCCCCTAGAAACTGAACATGTTGCTAAATTAGCAATAACTAATTATACTATGCAAAATATAAATTAAAAATCAGAAATTAAACTCAAATAAATGAAAGAACAATGACTCAATTAAAACATTACATAATAACCATTTCAAGGTCCAGGTTCAAGATGGTTGTCATTGGGTCGTTTGCGTGCATGGTCAGTCGAAGGGTGTTCTTGTGGAGGATGGCGATGCCTCCTCCTGGTCGGTTGTTGCAGTCCTTGCATGTGATTTTGTAGCCGCCAGGGATGGTGATGGCGATGTCTCGTCCGGATCAGGGGTTGATCAAGGTTTCCGTGAAGAAGGTGATGTCGGAAGAGGCAACGTTGAGGAGGTTCCAGATTTATGTGGCGTGTTTGTGGAGAGATCGCACATTGAAGAGGATGCAGTTGAGTCGGTCGAGTGTGCTTTTGGTCAGTTGGGCGGCAAGAGGATCTGGCATGTTGGCATGGGTGAGGCTGCAGTTTTGGCAGGAGAAGTGTCCTTGGGTCTTCTTCGGTGACGCGAGGTGGCAGGCAGTATCGCGTCCTCAGTTCTGGGCGAGGAGGGTGCTGGCGTCATAGCGGTGGAAGGTCCGAGAATCAGGATACCAGGCGCTGGGCATGGTCCAGGTACAGACCGGTGCAGACAGAGCTATCTTTGGCCTGCCAACGGCTGCCATTCAGTTGTGCTGGGGGCTGGACAGCTGGGTGGGAGGAAATGCGGGAAGGGTCACTGGAGGTGACGGGCCATGGGGATCACCGCCAGGGACGAGGGTGGCAAACAAACGGAAGAAAAAGGTAAAAAAGGAAAAAGCTTAATAAAGGCTCCGAGGCAGAAATCAGAAAAGAGAGGCAGAAGGACACCTCAGCAGCAGAGCAGTGACGCTCTACCACTAGACCACCAGATATGAGGTGAAGGCAGGGGCCTGCGGGTGGACTTGGGCCTCGATCAAGGGTCAGCAGCAGCAACAGGGGCAGCAGCAGTTACCAGGCGGAGCTTCGCTGTGAAGGGAACAAGTCCTCTATAAAGTCAGTGTTTGCTACTTCCACGCCAATCTAAGTAACAGTAGGGAAAGTGTTGGACTTCAGAGGGGTTCAAATGGCCAGTTCCACTCCTGTTTAAACAACAGTAGCGAAGGTGTTGAACCTCTGAGGGGGTAAATTTACTATTCCCATTCCACCCTAAGCAAAAGGAGGGAAAATGCTGAATTTCGGAGAGGTTAGATTTACTATTCCCACTGCAATGTAAGCAACAGCTGGAAAAGTGTCGGACTTCAGAGGGATTAGATTTGCTATTGCCACCCCAATATATACAAAACAGAAGGAAAAGTATTGGACTGAAAAGGTGTTATATTTTACTATTCTCACTCCATCCTAAGCAACAGTAGAGAAAGTGTGGGACTTTGTAAGTGTTATATTAACTATCCCCACCATAATTAAGTAATAATAAGGAAATTGGATGGATTAGATTTACTGTTCCCACTTCAATTTAAGCAACAGTAGAGAAAGTACTTCAAAAAGGTTATATCATTCCAATACAGTCATTAAAAAAAAAAAATTAAATACCTAAAAGCATAAAATGATTAACCATAGTTAAACTTGAATGTACATATTGCATAAATGTAAATAAAATGCACAATTTATTATAAATATACTAAATAAATGTATCATTAAATGAGATATTTAAATAAACATACGTAAAATTCACTTCTCTCTCTACTACTGAAAAAACCACAAACACCAAGAAGATAAATTAAAATATAAATAAAATAATAAAATTTAAATAAATGAAACATATAATAATACATATAATATACACTTGCTGATATATATTACTAATTATTTCTTGCATAGTCTAAATAAAACTATTTTTTCATTTTAAATATTCAATGAAAAATTTATGATTTATAAATTAAATATTTAAATAACAAAAAATGTATAAAGAAAACTATTCTCATTTAAATATTTTCTCACCCTATTCCCCTACAAACTGAACATGTTGCTAAATTAGGTATAACTAATTATACAATACAAAATATAAAATAAAAATCGGAAATTAAACCCAAATAAATGAAAGAACAATTAAACAATTAAAACATTGCATACTAATCATTTATATATTGATTTTACCTTACATTACTTAACATTAAAAAACAATTAGTTAAAATGTAATTAACCTCCCACCATATTCCCCGAAAAACCCAATATCCCACTACTAAATTATAAACTACCTAAAATAGGTATTTGTAGATTGCACATTCACTCTTATGCATTTTAGCACTAACAGATGTTTATTGCTACCCAACGGTACTCATTTTATCGACCTTCGATGGTTGAAAGGCTGAGTAGACCCGCTGGGATTTGAACCTATGGCCATGAGATTGAATACAGGGCTCTGCAGTGGACACATTAGTCCACTGAGCCACCAGACCCATCTAATCGCCTTTTAAAATTGCAAACTATATTTAAAAAAAGATAATTTTACTAGTATTATAAGTATACATATCTTTAATACAAAACAATGTTTATTACAAGCAGACTAAAGTCACAATATTAATTACAATAATTTTCTTAATTACCATATTGTATACAATAAAACTTGCATTCTTAATTTTGATATTTTAACATATTTATGTCACATGATATTTTGGAATCAATATTTGTTTCATTCACCATATTTAACATGTGCCCCTTTTGAAAATTTCCCTTTTCTCATGTAAAGTGTAGTTACAGAACTATTAGTAATTTTCTCTACTCCGGCACAAAGGGACCACAAATCTAATTGCAAAAAGAGGAGCTTATTTATGAACCCCTTGTTACACTTTTGCCCCACTTTTACGTTATTTTTTATGAGGGTGCAGCGGCATAAAATATGTGCCATGTTGCACCATATTTACAAAGTGACGCATCTAAGCAGAAGCGTCACTTTATAAAGCCCTGCGCCACATTATACCTGTGTCGGGTATAATGTATGTAGGGTGGGTGTTCCCCCACAAAAAGCCTAGTAGAAGTGGCACAGGGAACTCTATCAGATTTCACTGTGCCACTTCTAGGATGCTACTGTGTCACAACCTTAAGCCTGCCTCACAGCAGACATAAGGGTGATGCAGTGCAATGGGAATAGACTTCCCCCCCCATTCATTGCTATTCCTGAACAAAGGATTCACCAGCTCCTTTTAGGAAGCCTAGTTTTATACCCCACACACGGTGAGCAGTCTGTATATCGACTTTTTAATATCGAGGGACAGAAATATCGAGTCAAAAATATCGAATGTACAAAATATCGAAATAGATAATATCGATGTGAAAAATATCGTTTTTTTTTTACATATATGTCGATGTAAGTAATATCGTTAGTAATAATATCGACATGTGAAAATATCGTCATTGTATGTTTAGTAAATATTTTGAAGTTGTTTGTATAAATAGTTAAAATGTATATAATATGAGAAATATTTATATTGTTTTAGGGGCGGGATGTTGGGTGATAGGGGATAAGGGTGGGGAGTATTTTAAAAAAGTTAATTAATTTTTTTAATATATTGTAAAATTTAATTAGAAAATTTTATTTAAAATGTGAAATGTATATTTAATTTTAGGAGCGGGATGTTGGTTTATAGGGGATAAGGGTGGGAAGTGTTTTAAAAATGTTTATATATTGTTTAATTTAAAAAAAAAATTATTTAGAAATTGTAAATTAAATTTAGAATTTTAAAAATAATTTTAGGAGCGGGATGTTGGTTTATAGGGGATAAGGTTGGGAAGTGTCTTAAAAATGTTTATATATTTGTTAATTTAAAAAAATATATATTTAGAAATTGTAAATTAAATTTCGAATTTTACAAATATTTTTAGGAGCGGGATGTTGGTTTATAGGGGATAAGGGTGGGAAGTGTTTTAAAAATGTTTATATATTGTTTAATTTATTTAAAAATTTATTTAGAAATTGTAAATTAAATTTCGAATTTTACAAATAATTTTAGGAGCGGGATGTTGGTTTAGAGGGGATAAGGGTGGGAAGTGTTTTAAAAATGTTTATATATTTATTAATTTTGTATTAAAATTATTTAGAAATTGAAAATTAAATTTCGAATTTTACAAATATTTTTAGGAGCGGGATGTTGGTTTATAGGGGATAAGGGTGGGAAGTGTTTTAAAAATGTTTATATATTTTTTAATTTAAAAAAAAAATTATTTAGAAATTGTAAATTAAATTTCGAATTTTACAAATATTATTAGGAGCGGGATGTTGGTTTATAGGGGATAAGGGTGGGAAGTGTTTTAAAAATGTTTATATAATGTTTAATTTAAAAAAAAAATTATTTAGAAATTGTAAATTAAATTTCTAAATTTACAAATAATTTTAGGAGCGGGATGTTGGTTGATAGGGGATAAGGGTGGGAAGTGTTTTAAAAATGTTTATATATTTGTTAATTTTTAATAAAAATTATTTTGAAATTGTAAATTAAATTTAGAATTTTACAAATAATTTTAGGAGCGGAATGTTGGGTTATAGGGGATAAGGTTGGGATATACTGCTGTGTGGTTGCTATAGTTCCATGTGAACCTCAGACTGGCATCCTGATGGTTGAGCCAATTCAGAAATTGTAATAAACCATCAGCTAGACCTGACCAGACGCAGAGAATATCGTCAATATATCTCTTCCAGATACGGATGTTACTCTGGAAGGGATTAGACTGATGGTATATGACGTGCTCCTCGAACTGGCCCACATAAATACAGGCCAGGCTCGGCGCCATCGTTGCGCCCATAGACGTGCCCGTAGTCTGCAGATACATAGTATCCTTATAGCAGAAGTAATTTATGCAGATGGGGGCAGGCTATGTTCCAAAGTACATCAAAAACCAACAGATAAAAACTCCCTCTTGTCCTACAGGTCGTATCGCCCTAGAGCACTCAGGGACAACCTTCCTGTTGGTCAATTTCATCGGTACCGCAGGAACTGTACTTCGACGACTACATTTTTGGACCAGTCTGAAGAATTATGTGCCAAACTTGAGATGAGACAATACCCACGCAAGACCATCAGACAGGCTAGAAAAAGAGCAATGAACACCCCCCGGAGTGTTTTGCTACAGAAGAATGAAAAAACGAAAGAAGACTGCCTCCCGGTAGTCATGACATTTGACCCGTTAGCCACAAAGATCCGACAGTCCATTCGTAAACACTGGGCGTTGTTGTCAACTGAGGATTTCAAGATGCCCCCACCCAGGTTTGCTTTTAAAAGATCTAGTAACCTGGGTGACAAACTTGTGCATACACAGGTTAAAGTGGAACAGAAGTTCACTGAGTCGTCCATCCCCCCTGGTCATCACCCGTGTGGGTCTTGTTCAGTGTGCGGATTAACGAAGAAAACCCAAAGTGTAGTCCTGAATTCAGGAAAAATCTGGCATTTGAAGTATTTTAGTAATTGCAACACTGCCAATGTGGTATACAGACTAACGTGCCAATGTAACCTTCAATACATAGGATTAACAACTAGGAAGGTGAAAATCAGAATGCAAGAACACCTCAGCACTATTAGAGCAGGCAAGTTGACGACGAAGTTGGTACAACACTGTCATAACACCAAGCACACCTTCACGTGGGTGGTCTTGGAGAGAATGATGGGCTCTCCTCAAAACGTGGAAGAGATCTTGGCTTCGAAAGAAGCGAGATGGATTTTCCAGGAGAAGTCCGACCGAGAGGGACTGAACGACCAAATCGAATGGGGGAAGGCGAGATACTGAGTACTTAAAATATAGATACATCAACATTAGGGAACAATGTACGCCCCCCTATAACCTCTGTTTGGACCTTGCCGGGTAGTACTGAATGACAATGATAGACAACAATATACCAACCACATGAATACTCAAGATCTACTCATGGACTTAAGTCAAGTTCCATTTAACGTCGTAGGTCTTGTTGGGGGACCCTGGGTTTGATTACACTGATCCACCAGTGTCCTAGACCCCTGCGTAGCCTAAGATAGCGTAAAATCCCCAATAGGAGTTTTTGTGTGTTTTTGTGGGCAATTTCCTTCTTAGAATCACCAATACACACACCAAGTCACAGCACCTCAAATTGTTGGTTGAAGATCACGCGCTATATAATAAAGACATCACTTCAGAATAAATTAAATTAATTCTGAGACTTTCGGCGCTAAATATTCAACCATACACACACACGAACCTCCCCTATCCAATATCGCGCCCGTACTGGCCCTGTGATGAGGAGGTCTTTCTGGGGGGAATTGTTGTTCTGGGCAATATCCTATTTAAAAGCACCAATAAATACACCAGGGCACAACACCCCTAATGTAGGTTCAAGATCTCACATTATAAAGATACCAATCCAGAGGCTTAGGGCGCTGAATGTTCAACCTTAGACACACTCGCACCACCCCAATCCAAAATGGCGCCCAAACTGGTTCCGCGTTGAGGAGGACGCGCAGGGGGCGGGAACATAAATAAGCCGCGGTAACACAACATCGTTGACCGGCGGAGAGAAGGAGCTCCGTGAGGCTTTGGGTGGTAAGGAGGTGTTATGTGTGAGGAGAGGGGGCCAGCATGGTACATTTGTTTCAGGGCTGGAGGTTATGAAATTGTCCCTTAACAACTTGAGATACCGGGGCAGGCACCATTCCCTCCCTAGACATGTGTGTGTGCAGACTTATCTCTATGTAAAGAACAGTTTTTCTGCCGGTGAGAGAGGGTGATTGCATATCAGAGGGTATGCGAATAGTCCGACACGGCGTTTCTTAATACGCAAAGACATATGAGCATCACAATCGTGAGGGTGTCCATATAACAGGCTGAATAAGAGCATTCAAAGCGGAGTTTTGATAAATATGGAGAGAAAAAATTAGATTAGGAACAGCAAGGGGTTGGCCTTAGTAGTACGACACTGGTTATAATTGTGGCATCGAAACTGACAAACAGAGCTTCCACACAAGAAAACTTTGAGTGTTTTTAAATTGTTAACAGATTGGCATTACGGTGGAATGCCGCACTAACCACGAGGACTCACATAAGGAGCCTATTGGTGACCTCATTGATTGAGCTGGTACGCGAGGCCAAGGCTCCACGAGGGTAAGGTAGTAACTATTCATAGATCCATGAAATATAGCTCGTGTTGATCTAGGAAGAAGGGATGAACACCATGGTAAAGTGTTGTGTGTGTTTTGTGCATTTTTACTTTTGGCAGTCTCCAAATGTGACTTTAAGAAGTGTCTCTATCGTGTGCCAAGCGACTGTTGTTGCCCTGACGAAATCGCCATAAAGACTCCAGGCGATGAAACATGTTGGCATATAAGAATGGTATGCATATTTAGCAACCTTTTTAAGCATTGAAGTAGGTGCACTCCTAAGGCGGAATAAAGTTTGAACCTATAGAGGGTGTACCTGTTTCACTTTTTATTCTTCACTATTAAGTCGCATCACTTGTTTTTGTTGGCTTTATTTTGTGGACACCTCGTTTATTATTTTGGAGCGTGATGGCTACCGATGATGAGAAGAGTGGGCAAAGCTGATGAGTACCAGCCAGCAGGCTCAATTGGGGTTGCGCACGTGAGGTGCCATCACGTCTCTCTCACATTTTTTTCACATTTATGTGCCTATTCACGTTTCTCTCACGAGGTAATCGAATTGAGAAACTCCAGGTGTACTATACATGAGTTTAGACACCTTGACGATCATTTGGGAGACTGCTTTGAGTAAAATCTTTTACCGTTTTTTTAAAAAAGTGAAGGTGCTCTTGCGATGTCCCAATTACCCAGGATACCATGCGCCGCACCACAGGCCATAATCCGAACACCAGAACAGGCAAACTCGTGAGACACTAAGGGCCTCATCAGTCGATCATAATCCGGCACCGGAGACACCGTGTTGGTTAAGCACAAATCCAAAGGCCATTCAAAGGGACAATCTAGGCAGTGAAAGACTGGCTGTACGCAGGTGAAGTAGGAATACCGGAAGGATAATCTATACGCCAGGCTCAAAGTCGCCAATGACAGCGTACCAGAATATTCAAGCATCCTGTCACGGAGAAGATGCAGACGGGACAGGTTGTCGTGTGGCACAGAAAGAGCAGCCATTTCGCAGTATGAAAAGTAAAAGCAGCACTCCTGCCACAAGCGCCAGAATCAGCGGGACACCTCCAAAGATGCTCGAGAAAATAGAATGAAAAAATGCCGGAATCACACCAAAAATAGTTTGGAAAGAGGTCACGAGGCCCGAGCCCACAAGCTTAAAAAAATGAGCCAGGCCGGTCGTGGACGAGGCATTGAAAATTGTTTGGATCAAAGCACCAAAATGTAGGGGGAGGTCAGTATTCAAAAGCGCCTGTACCTCAGTACGCGTATTTGCAACGTGAAGGACAAATGTTTCACGGGAGGAAGTCAATGGCACCTCCTTTTGGGACAATAGCGCCCTTATTCTGCTCATCTTGTTGAACTCTGCCTTCAAGGTCGGAATCGAAGGCCAGATGGAAACATCCAGCCGCCCATGCGGGGGTGGAAATAGAACATTATTGCAGCAGACAACTCTCTGCGATACAGTCACTATGTAAGGGATTCCCACTAACATCCCGCAGCAAGCTTCATTGTTCAAAATTAAATAACTACCGTTTGCAAGCAGCGTGAAAGATGGCGTAATCACTGGCACTGGGATACCTTTCAGGACGCAGGCCAAATTTGAAGCTTGTACATTGCATGCACCGTGTAACTGAATGTGCCTCATACTACAGAGTGATCAGGTGTCGTTGTACATTCCTCACCCGTCAGATAAACCTCAGTACCGTCCCTTGTACATCTATACATAAAAGGGAGGGACCAAACCTCATGTATGAAAGCGGTGCCCAGCTGTTCATATCTACCCAGAGCATAGTGTTTCATACAGGACGTAAACTTGAAAAGCGCGAACGGGAGAGTGATCAACCCATGTAATAACCACACGGCTGTATCCAATTCCGCTACAGAGAAAGGTAAAGGTTCTAAATTTTCAATATGTAACAATGAATATGTAGCATCTTTCATGGACATGAACTGCTGTTTTTCAGTAAGGTTAAAGGGAAGAAATAAAGATGTTGTATTCAAATAGTCCCAGGGGACCTTCCCTGCCTTTAACGTTTGTAATGTCCATGCAAACTGCATAACAGAACGCAACTGGTTTTGACCATGATACAATACAGACACATCATCATGCACAATATCAACAATTGAAGAAACAATATTGTCCAATGTATAAATACGGGAAGAAAGAGTGCTAATGCTGTTATCAATAACTGCTAATACCTTTTCCATATTAGCCTGATCAATAGCTCTCAATCGTGACGCTGCCTCTATTTGCGACAGTTTCCATACTTCGTTGTAAATAGCATACGGCCACCTTTTGGATCTGCCACCCACAGGACCTTTAACAAAATCATTCAAATCTATTTTGTCATGTAATCTTGATAAATGAACTTTGACAGATGCCAAGGTGGAATGTCGCAGCCAGGATTGGCATAACTTTCCTACAGAGTATGTAGTTACGGTATGTGACGACTCAAACCGAGGGTCCACTCGTTGCTGAGTATACCCCGGTTTCAGACCTAGAAAACGACGTTGACATGTATCTGAACTGCTTTGCCAAACTAACCATCCATCACTACTAAATTTCGAAAT
This sequence comes from Triturus cristatus, assembly GCF_964204655.1. Classification (NCBI taxonomy): domain Eukaryota; kingdom Metazoa; phylum Chordata; class Amphibia; order Caudata; family Salamandridae; genus Triturus; species Triturus cristatus. The sequence continues at coordinate 1,880,496,314 of NC_140589.1, forward strand.
ATTGAAAGATGTATTAGAAATCAATGACTGCAAAGCAGGAAGGGACAGATCCGTGTGGTTATCCCAATTGGGGTAAGCACCCAGATCCGGCACAGAAGGTGACTTTATTTGTTTAGAAGTGTCTAATCCGAAACAGGTGGTTCGGAAGATGGTTGAATTTAAAAACAACATATGATTTGGTACAAGACAGGCACGATGCAAAGCTTCAGTTCCCTGAACCTGCCACGGTTTGGAACCCCAAACCGATTTAAGATCAATAGTAGCCTTCCATAGATCATAACCTTTGATTGACAACTCGTCCATAAAGGATTTAGAATAAAGTAACTTGGTGTGTGTGAGTCTAACCTTTGTGGCAGACTCAGGCATAACCTTAAAATAAAAGGAAGCCGGGTTGGAAACACTGAAATCAGTATAATAAGTATACTTATCAACTAATGTAGGTGAACTGCCGAAAGAGGGAGTGGGACAGTGTTCCCATTGGGTAAAATTTACAAAATTACGAAAAGTGTTTGCTTTATGCAGAAAGTGATTGCCATAATGTTGAAAACAATATTGTTCCGCATAATTAGTCGCATTTTCATATAAATCTTCAGCATCAAAAGCGGCATAATATTTCAAATCTGAAAACAGTGCTTCAATGGCGTGAACATCCCAATCATCAGAACGTATGTTTTGCTTAACCACATCACCCATAGAAACACGAAATACATTAGGTACAATATTTTCTTTAGGTGTTTGGAGTAATATCTGTAGTGGAAACATAAAGAGATGGAATATATACGTTAGTTATTTATTTGAGTAAAGATAAATTAGTGTTTTAGTTTAATTTGGCAGTTTAGTTAGAAAATAATATTTACTTAACGTTTTTAGAATAGTAGTAGGATGTAGGTTTCTTCTGTTTAGCAGAGTTTCTTCTTCGTTCAATGCTTTGGTTTAAGGCACAGTAAAAGAATTGTTTTAATTGGTTTATATAGTGGTTTTAAATTGTTTCTTGAATGTTATTGGTTGTTTTCTGTATGTGGCCTTTCTATTGGATGGTTTGAATTTTTTTTAGTTAATTGGTTTCCTTTTATGGAAAATGCTAAGTAAGAGTATATTTAGTTTTAAAGGAGGAGAGTTTTAAATCATTATATATAAAAAGATTGTTTATAATGTGTAGTGAATTTTTTTTAAATGTGTTCGAAATGCCAATGTGATAATTATTTCAGTGTTTTTTTATTATGTTGTTAAATATTGAGATCGCTATAAATGTTATGTTTATGTTTAAGTAGAATCTCATTTGAAAAATGTATGTTTTGGGAAAATATTGTCTTTATGTTGTTTAAAATATTGGTTTTATTAGTGTTAGAATTGTCAATATATTTAAAAAAAACGATATTATTGATGTCTATATTTTGGTTATCGATATTTGTGACATGTGTCATATTTATTTACTCATGTCGATATTTAGTATTGCGATATTTATGTGTGCGATTTTTGTGTGATCGATATAATTGTATTACGATATTGTAGTGTCGATATTAGTGTCGTTTTTTAAATAAGTATACAATGTCGATATTTTTGATGTCGATATATTTGATGCGATATTTGTGTAGTTCGATAATGTGTCTGTCGATAATATGTCAGAGATCCCCCACACACACGTAAGTACAACATTTGGGCTTACTACTCAAACACAATTTTGTTAACAGTGTGAAAGATTCCACATTCTGAGGTTCCTATTTCCATGAAAAAGACAGCTGTATGTCAGCCAAAGGGACTTTCTCTACTCTTACATTATGAGCATACCAGCTCAGTTCAGGAATACAATTTGTAAGACTCTTGTATATGATTTGTCCTTCAAATACCACAACCATCAAAACTGAGAAAGTCTCTTGTAGCTGACATGGGCACTTTTGAGAATGTTTAAGCTATGTTTAAGAATTTCTATTTTACACTCCAAATATAAAAGGCTGAACAAACAGATGTTTCAACTTTGTGAAAGTTTCCCATCATTTCACCTGGGCACATTTTGAGAATGTGTCTGCCCATAAAAAGGCAGATGTACCACTGCCAACTTGATTTTTTTCTACTCTTGCACAAAGGACTGCTAGATCCATTCTGGAAATCCACTTACAGAATTTGTGTTCCTAAACACAGTAAATGTAAAAACAAGGTATATGTGTGTATCTATCTATCTATCTATCTATCTATCTATCTATCTATCTATCTATCTATCTATCTATCTATCTATCTATCTATCTATCTATCTATCTATCTATCTATCTATCTATCTATCTATCTATCTATCTATCTATCTATCTATCTATCTATCTATCTATCTATCTATCTATCTATCTATCTATCTATCTATCTATCTATCCCAAGTTGCCCTGCGATAGAGACCTTGGTCACTAGCACATTGCAAACAAGTCGCAACAGCTGTGCGGGCTTTAAACACACAGGCCCCGCCCTAGTGAGACTTCACTTCGCAGAGTTGCTTTATGGGTCCTGTAGTCCGTTACATTACCAAAGCGGGTGCTGTGGGGCTTCATGCAAGCAAACTGTATTCCCCCAGTGGGTTCTTTGGAGGGGGAACCTCATCGTACCATTTGTAATCGTTCTCCCACAATACCGGTATTTCAACTCCTCGAAGCGCCCTTGTTACGGGCGCTGCAGGGCCGCTGAATGAGCAGCGGGGTGTGTCTCGGTTATGAGGCGTGTCTGGCATTCCTGAAGGAGGGAGAATGTGCTGTGCCTTTTCTCCACAATAAATGAAGGAGATAATTTCAACTGTGTAGGCGTCTCTATTGCAGGGCAACTTGGTGTTTGGACATTGAATTTGCGGCGCGCCGCAGAGACACCCCGCTTTAAACACAAATATATATATATATATATATTTTCCAAAACACAAGTCCACCAGCCGTTGCACCTAAGCGCCGCGGGTGCTTGCTCAGCGCACGGGGGATTGCGCATTTTATTCCATAAAATGGGTTCTCTTATACATAGAACCTTTCCAACAGAGCGCACTCCTGAGCCATCTACGTTGTCCAAGCAAAATCTTCAATTTATTTAAGTTGTTTCTGCATCAAAGTTAACAAACGCTTTTCGGCGTTACCGCCTTCGTCAGTGTCAACTTGACAGTTTTACATTGTGAATTTAAATAAAGGTGTGCTATACAAATCATAGACATAAAAAGTGACTTGTGATTCTCAAAAATAAAAGAAAAAATAAACAGAGAAGTTACGTTACTGTGGCGGCCATATTGTAAGGATCTATTTGTAACGGTCACTTAAGCCAAAGTTTTTCACTACAATAATCATTCTAAATGACACCGTCATAAGCGGAAATTTATTTCATATCCCGCTATTTTGCATCTCCAAAGTTTCTAGCCTTACTTCAAGCCGCCGTACCATCATTACGCCCTGTATGGGCCAACCTCGCAATCTAGCTTATCTGCCTGTTTTTATTTTTATATTTATTTTTTGGGCATTTAGAATGGTGAACACAGATTAATTTCAGTTAACAACCCTTTATGTATATATCTATATGCATACGTATTTCATATCCGAAAAGGGTTCTCCTTCCAATTAACATTTCTTTACAATTACACTTGGTTTGCTAGACAGCCCTTGTCACTAAGTAGCCATAACTGATCTTTACCACCCCATAACTCTTACTCAAGAACACATAGCACAGTATTGCATATAACTGGGAACAAGCTTTAGCCTATGTGTACCCACATTTCTTCTTCATTGTTAAGTCCTCTCGGCATTTTTGTTTGAAGCTTGATAATATATTTAGATTCCAGTGTGCGCAGTTTTCTCACATGATCTCCTCCCCTCTCAGATTTTACAATCTGATCTAGGCAGAAGAAAGTGAGAAGATTACTGTTGCTATTGTGTTCCATCTCGAAATGACGTGCAACAGGATAGTTGTGATCCCTGTTGTTTATCGCCCTAAGGTGTTCTAGGACTCTTTTTTTTGTGGGATGGATAGTACTACCCACATATTGTTTACCACAGGGGCACACTAAAGAATAGACCTTATAGTCTGAGTTACAATTTAAGAGTTTTGAGATGGGGGTTTTCATCTTTTTCCCCGGTATAAGGTAATCTTTTACTTTATGACTGTTTTTACATACCTTGCATTTCATGCAGGGAAAAAAAACCTTAATAGCTGCTATTTTCTTCTTTTTAGGTTCATAGTAACTTCTTACCAAATGATCTTTGAGGGAACTGCCTCTTCTATATGTTACGAAGGGATTGTCTGGTAATGCTTTTCCCACTACGTTGTCGGATTTCAGTATCTTCCAACTTCTTCTGAGAATTTGGAACACTTGTGATGATTTCTCAGTAAAATTGGTGATAACCTTGATGTTCTCGTCTCTACTTTTTTCCTTGTCCAAAAGTAGTTGGTTTCTCTCTATGGCGTTGCATTTGATTTCAGCTTTATCTAATATGCCTCTACAATAGCCTCTTTTCTGAAATTTCGATATGGCCTGACTAATAGCCTTGTTGCATTCTGGAGGGGTGGAACAGTTAAGTTTCATCCTAAGGAATTCACCTAGGGGAATATTGTTTACCACACTTCTAGGATGACAGCTCCCTGCATGTAGGATGGTATTTCCTGCTGTTGGCTTCCGGTAGAGGGCTGTTTCTATATTATTTCCTTCGATATAGACCCTCAGATCTAGGTAAACAACCTCTTTGTTACTAATGCAACTAGTAAATTGTAAGTTCTGGTCATTCACATTCAGGGCTTTGATGAACTCCTCCGCATCGCTCTGCGGACCGCACCACAAGATGAAGAGATCATCAATGTACCGCGTCCAGAGAGCGATGCTGTCCATCCATCTTTCATTGGTACCTGTCCAGGCCACGTGCTTCTCCCACCAGCCCATGAACAAGTTCGCGTAACTGGGGGCGAAGCACGTTCCCATCGCAGTACCTTGCTTCTGTAAATAAAGCTGTCCTGAAAAAATGAAAATATTGTGATTTAAACAAAACGCAGTCAGTTCCATGAGCATTTGATTGTGCTTGCGATATTTCAGTGGTCTCTTCTCTAAAAAGAAGCTAATAGCTTGTATGCCATTTTCATGGTTGATAGATGTATATAGGCTGACAGTGTCCAATGTTATTAACAACATATCTGGTTCCCATCTTGTGCCCTCTATGATACGCAAAAAGTCCTTTATGTCGTGTAAATGTGAGGTCAAATCTCTGACCATGGGAGAGATGAAATGATCGATATATACTGAGGTGTTTTCCAGTAAGCTGTTTTTTGATGATACGATCGGTCGTCCCGGAGGCCATACTTTACTTCTATGCACTTTGGGTAAGTGATAAAAAGTTGCCAATTCCGGATGTTCGCATCAAAGAAAGTTCCAGTCCTCCTGGTCCAATGTTCCCTCATCTCTCCATCTCGTGATGAGTTCATGAAAGTCTGATATGCTTTTACCATATTGCTGTCTCTTTATGGGAATATAGTGTTCTTTCTTTTTAAGTTGGGACAGTGCTTCATCCTCATATTGCGTTCTTCTGAGGATGACTACATTGCCCCCTTTATCTGAGGGTTTTATGATTATTGTTTCATCTCCCTTGAGTTTCCCAATCGCTTCCCATTGCTCTTTTGTCAAATTTTTTCTTTTGACATTGAAATTCTCTTTCTGCAGATTTTTTAGTTCATCTATGACCACATCCTGGAAGGCGTCAATCGTATCATATGCTGTCCTTGGAATTGTTCTTGATTTGATTTTTAGATTACTTTTACATCCTTTTTGTGCAATGCCACTTTCCTCCAACCTTTGAGTGGCATTGATGTCATGATTTTCCTGGTCATCATCTAATTCATGGAGTGTCAGGATGGCTTGTAAATCAGCTCTTGTTAGTTGATCAAAGAGTTCTTTTCCTTGAGGCATTTGCGTTGCTCCTTTTTTGGGATGCAATAGATGTAATTTGGCCGCCACAGTAACGTAACTTCTCTCTGTTTATTTTTTCTTTTATTTTTGAGAATCAGGAGTCACTTTTTATGTCTATGATTTGTATAGCACACCTTTATTTAAATTCACAATGTAAAACTGTCAAGTTGACACTGACGAAGACTGTAACGCCGAAACGCGTTTGTTAACTTTGATGCAGAAACGACTTAAATAAATTGAAGATTTTGCTTGGACAACGTAGATGGCTCAGGAGTGCGCTCTGTTGGAAAGGTTCTAAGTATAAGAGAATCCATTTTGTGGAATATATATATATATATTACCTACTGGCGGTCGCCAGTAGGTAGTTATAGTTAGGACCCTCTTACCATAGGAAAACCGCAACATTCTATTTTGAATAACTTTGGCGCCGGTCGACGAATCCTTGCGAAATTTTCAAAATAGGTGGGGCGCTGCGCTCCGCTCCTACCCTGAAAGTCTCGGGGGGATTCGTCAAGCGGGGGCTGAGATAAAAGGGGGGTCCCAAAACGCGTTTTTCCCATGCATTTTTCCATAGGACCTTTAGACACAGCTACAGCCCGAACGGCTGAACAGAGTTAAATGAAATTTGGCAGAGAGGTAGTCCTCAGGTCAAGGAAGTGCCTTTTGTAGGTTTGGTGTAAATCTGTTCAGTAGATTCTGAGAAAATAGCCTTTAAATCAATATATATATCTGAGCCAGCTTACGGTGCGCTTACGGTGCGCTTACCGTACGCGTACGGTGACGTGCGCGAGCGCGATTCTGATTGGCTGTTAGATCTTAGTAAACATTCGAATCGGTCGAAACCAGGAAGCGGCGGCCGCCATTTTCTCTCTCGCCCTCTGAGTGGGGCCGCAAAAACAAAGACAAAAAACATCTAAAGGGGTAGTATATTGAATTCATAACCACCCAGAATCGATGTAGGGGACCCCAAACAACCCCCAAGGCCAAAAAATATATTTTTTTTTTTTTCGAAAAATCGCCGATTACGCTTACCGTACGCGTACGGTAAAAATTATTTTAAAAAAAAATATTATCCACACTAACCCCATCCCGTGTGCAAATGGTGCCCGAATGGCACCGTTTGTGCATGGCATATCATTGATTTTGAAATGTACTAAGAAATACATTTCAACGATGCGCATAAAATGTCCCCCATGTGCGCACGGTGCGCGAAGCGCATCGTGCGTTCATGGCCCATCCCGCGTAAAGTGGGCACGCGGTGCGTGCAGTGCACCGCGTGACCACCGTGCGTGCACGGCACTAACTGCGTAAAGTGGGCGCGCGGTGCGCGAAGCGCACCGCGTGCTCACTGTGCGCGCACCGTGCGCGCACGGAACGAACTGCGTTAACTGGGCGCGCACGCCACGAACGGCGTAAAGTAACTTAGCATTTAAAAAACCTTGCAAATTCACTGAAAAAACCATAGGTTTCACACACGTTATAGTTAGCTGTACATTTCACTCGTAAAAAATCAATGAAATTCCCCCGTTATAGTTAGTGCAGGCAACTATAACTCACGCGACCGCAATCCTCTGCTGATGACATATGTGTCTTTATGAAAAAAAAATATTTGTAATATATGTATAGCTAAAATTTAATGGAAGAAGACATGGGCAAATAAGTGTCTAAATACAGTATTAGCATCAGCAGAGGATTGCGGTCGCGTGAGTTATAGTTGCCTGCACTAACTATAACGGGGGAATTTCATTGGTTTGTTACGAGTGAAATGTACAGCTAACTATAACATGTGTGAAACCTATGGTTTTTTCAGTGAATATATATATATATATATATATATATATATATATATATATATATATATATATATATATATATATATATATATATAATTGCAACCTGGGTTTTGTGGATTCTTGAGTGCTTCCCAATCGCCAGTGGTGCTGGTTTATGGCGATGCCACCTCACACCTCTAACAATCGAAAAATCCCACTTCTCACATGAAGAGTATACTTTGAGAGAAAGAAGAGCTTTGTGAGGAGAGGATCATTTCATTCTTGAATTATAGAGACAAAAATGATAAAGATGTGCCAGTTTTTAAATCGATTTCTCTATTGTAATAATCCTAAAGTGCCAGAACTAATCAGTATGTGGAGTTTATTGCAATCAGAAATACAGTTTTATCTTCTTAATGGAGACTAGAGTTGATAAGATGGGGCTAGAAAACAAAATGAGAACACAGATACTTGGATTTTTAAGGAAGTGTGAACCTTCCTGGATGAACACAGTTTAAATCAGTAAATGCTGAAGTGGGATTCGTAGATATGGATAATTTCAGTCTATCACAGTGGTGGCTTGAGTACCACTATTATCACATCATATCATCTCATGTGCATATTTAAACTGCACATTCACACCTGAGGGTATCTTGTTGCTAAATACCATATGTTTTTTGTTATCCAAGTAAATAGTACTTATTCTATTGACCTTGGAAGGAATAAAGGCTGAGTGGTAGCACCAGGATTCAAACATGTGAGAGAGTGGTCAACACATATCCCTCAAGTGGATTAATTAATTAAATAAGCCACCAGACTAATACGATCTGTAGGGGTTCTTCAACATACCTATCATTATGCATATCACTGTGGAGACTTGAATATGACTGTAATCACACATTATCACTGTGGGGACTTAAACATCACTGAAATCGCACAATATCTCTGTGAGGACTTGTACATGACTATAATCATGCACTATCTCTGTGTGCTATCCCTGTGCATCCTATTAATCACAGACTATCTCTGTGGGGACCTGGGCATGTCTCTAATCATACTCTATCTCTGTGGGACCTGGGCATGCCTGTAATCACACACATTCTCTTTGGCAACCATGGTAATACTATAGTCACACACCATCTCTGTGGGGACCTCGACATCTCTATAGTCACACACTACTTCTGTGGGGGACTGGGCATGTCTATAATCACACACTATCTTTGTGGGGACCTTGGCATGTCTATAATCACACACCATCTCTGTGGGGACTTGGACATCTCTATAATCACACACTATCTCTGTGGGGACCTCAATATCTCTATAATCACACACTATCTCTGTGGGGACCTGGGCATGTCTATAATCACACATATTCTCTTTGGCAATCGTGGTAATACTGTAGTCACACACCATCTCTGTGGGGACTTGAGCCTTCCTGTAATTACACACAAGCTCTGGTTTGGCTTGAACATCATCAGTTTTGCATTCTCTGTATGCGGCTTTGTGAATACTGAAAAGTAGTAAAGTTAGACTTTTGGTTTAAGTTTACATTGTTAAAACTGAAAAGTAGAAAAGTTAGATTTTTTGTCTAAGTTTATCATTGAGAATGTGTTAATGAGGACTTAAACACAATCATCTTCATGCACTATCTCTGTGGGGATTTAAACACAGCTATAATAACACACTATCTTTGTGGGGGCTTGAAAAAAACTATAATAAAACACTATCTTTGTGGGGACTTGAACATCACTATAAAAACATACCATCTCTGTGGGGAATTGAGCATTCCTGTAAGTAAACACAAGCTCTGTTTCCACTTGAAGCACCAGGGGTGCCTTGAGGCACAGGGTCAAGACTGATTTGAATATAGCTTGGTCTGAACAGGGGTGGGGAAGTGAGCTAAAGAACAATGATGGATTAAACTCAGATCTGTGACTGGGGGTGAGTGACTGAAAAGTTTCAGCACTCCGTCCATCATCTCCTTTCAAGAGCATTGTTCGCCCTAAGTTGGCAGGGTATGCCCAGACGTTGTTCCCTTGCTCATTTTGCCACTGGATTCAAGCTAACCTGGCTGATGAGGGGGTGTTACCCCGAAAACAGTCCCAGGATGCTTGTTTCCGGTCCAGGGAAGACCTCGTTTGGCAGTTCGAGCTGGACTGTTCCCATGAGGCACAGGATCAAGACTGATTTGAATATAGCTGGGTCTGAACTGGGGTGGCAAAGTTAGCTAAAGAATGATGGTGGATTCAACCCAGATCTGTGACTGGGGGTGAGTGACTGGAAGGTTTCAGCACTCCGTCCATCATTTCCTTGTGTTTGCTTTGACTTGAACATCAACAGCTTCACGTTCTCTGTATGGGGCTTTGTGAATATTGAAAAGTAGTAAAGTTAGACTTTTTGTCTAAGTTTACCTTTGTGAATAGGGCCCTATTTTAATGAGAACTTAAACACACTCACCTTCATGCACTATCTCTGTGGGGACTTAAAGATCGCTATAATAACACACTATCTTTGTGGGGACTTGAAAAACACTGTAATAACGCACTATCTTTGAGGGGACTTGAACATCACTATAATAACACACCATCACTGTGGGGACTTGAACATCTCTATGATAACACACTATCTCTGTGGGGACTTCAACATTTCTATAATAACATACCATCTCTGTTGGGACTTGAGCATTCCTATAATTACACACAACCTCTGTGTGGACTTAAACATCATTAGCTTCACACTCTTTATAATGGGATTTAAGCTATGAATGTTCACACTATTTCATGGAGACTTAAATACAATAATCTTTACCCACTATCTCTGTGGGGACTTGAACATCTATTTTGGCAAACATTTAAGCAGCTAATCAAGTTCTGGGTTCCATTTAACCATATTCCTTGGTTCCATATGTTAATTTCTTTATGTTTTAGTTCCCTTATCTCCTAAGATGATTTTAAGCGCTAATAAATAGGTGAAATACAGCTTTAAGTGTCTTTTCCGGCACATTAGCTTAATCTATCAGTAATGTACACACCTAGTATATATGCAGCAATTCATATATGAATCGATTATAATGTTGTTTGTGTATATTGCTGATAAAATAAACAATTAGCCATGTGCCTTCGACTGTATTCAATCACAAATAGTGTTACGGACTAGGTCCCCACAAGGATGGTAGCACGTGTTCAAGTCCCCACAAGGATGGTGCTGTGCGCACGATTAAATAACAATATATTTGCAAATTTGAAGCAGGATCCTGTATCATGAATTTTTTCTTAACATTTTTCTGTTATTAGTGTGTTTTAAAAACATTGGGAAAGGTTAGTCCCCACAAGGCAGGTATTCACACATAGTCCCCACAAGGATGGTAACACGTGTATGCGTGTGTGTGTGTGTGTGAAAAACAGGTTTCAGGGACGTTATAGTTAGGCTGACATTACTCAAACAAAAACAGAGTAATTTGGCTGTTATAGTTAGTTGAGCTAAATATAACTCGTGCCCCCACAATGCACTGCAGATGACGTCACATGTTACATCACTCATGACATGATCAGTGACATCACTGAAGACATCTCAAATGACATCACTGATGACATCATCCACTTAATATCTGATACACCTCCTCACACCCAACTATAACCTTTCATACACCCACTCTAAAATACAGACTAACATTCTCAAAACCATAGACACACCAATACCAGTTAGTACATACCCACTCATTGATTCATAGGTCTGCACACATCCACTAACTCACCAATACAGTCATTCATACACACAGTCACTCATCAATACAGCCTCTGATATATACTCTCATGCACCCTTACAGACATTCACATACTGCCACTCATCCACAGAGATACCAACAGACATAGTCAGTCACCCAAAGACTCAATCATGCTGCCATTTACTCACCAATACAGTTATACACACAACAACTCACTACAGATACTAACACATACTTACTCTCTTATACAATCATTTACACAAGCACACACTCATCCAAACAGCCAATTTCACAATCATTCACTCTCACATATAGTCACTTATGTACTCCAACATTCACATATACTGCCTCCTGTCACATGTGTAGTTATTTACACATATACCACTGAGACATCCATTCACTCACCAACACAGCCATTTGCACACTCGCTCACTCATACAGCCCCTCGCAGACATACTCATAAACCCATACACCCACTGAATCACCAACTCACACATCCATGAAGAGAGTCAACCTCCCAACCACCCACTTAGACACTCAGGCACCCATTCAGGTAATCAGATAACCAATCATTAACCCATATAAACACTCAAGTACCTACTCACCAACCCATGCAGCCACTTACACACAAACTGACAGACTGATACAGACATTCACACAGATTAGTCATTCAAGAAGAAATGTTTAATCTCTCACTTAAACAGTCAGTCACACACCCACTGAATCGTCCATTCAGACACTCATACACCCACTCATTCTTCAATACACCTTTGCGTATCTAAAATGAACGTTCTCAAACTTTAAAAAATCACCCAGTCTCTGGATGCTGTAATCAGTGATGTTATCAGTGATGTCAATTGAGATGTCATCAGTGATGTCATTGATCATGTCATGAGTGATGTAATATGTGACGTCCTCAGCGGTGCATTGCGAGGGCATGAGTTATAGTTAGCTCAACTAACTATAATGGCCACATTTCTTTGGTTTTGCACAAGTGAAATGTCAGCCTAACTATAACATCTCTGAAACCTGTGTTTTTTTCAGTGAATTTCCAAGGTTTTTTAAATGCTAATTTCTAACTATAATATCCCTGATATCTATGTTTTATATGTGAATTTCAAAGGTTTTTTAAATGCTAATTCCTAACAATAACGTCCCTGAAACCTTTGTTTTTTTCAGTGTATTTTTTTTAAGTTTGCTTTATTGAGAGAATACTGAAAGAGATAAACAGCAGTAAAATGGATACAACCAATCCTATTTGACAATAAAAAATAAATAAGTAGAGTCACCAGGAAATATAGGGGTTAAACTATTTAGCTGTATATAAAAAGGACAAATACATCAGGGAAAAAGAAAAGACAGTAAAGAAAAAGGGGGATCAAGAAGAAGGAAACAAAGATAATTAATATAGAGCAGTGAAGACATCATGCATATTGTATAAATAATGTAACATTGTAAGCATAACACTAACTTAAAATTTAGAAAAATATTGTGATAAATATTTGATAATAAAGAACCTATTGAAATACCATAAGGGAAAAGGCAAAGAGAGACAATTAAGGTGGTTTCGGTACATCATCTGATACATTTTTAGAGGCGGCAATAGAAGAGGCAGATTGAGATAAGTATGTTTTTAAGGGAAGCCATTAAAAGATCTCTTTTATTTGCTAGGAATAGAGGAGAAACATAATTAGCATCCAATCGATGGTGAAAACAGACAACAATCCACCAGGCTCTAAAGGTAACTTATCGGCTTGTTTCCAATTTGAATTTATTAAATGAAATAGCTAATATTAAGTCTAAGAGTTTACAATTCAGCGGTGTTTGAGGCCATTGGGGAGATACACTACCCAGAAATATATTTGCGAAAGAAAAAGGGATTTGGATTCTAAAGATTGTCTTAATTTGGGACCAAACTAATTGCCAAAATTGATGGATTTAGGGACATTCGAATAACATATGTTTTAAATCTGCAACAGGACAGGGACAGGACCAGCAAGTAGGAGATGATTCTGGTGTAAAAGGAGCTATCGGCATTGGGGAGAATAATGCTCGATGATATATGAAAAAAGGGTTTGTATGGTATTAGCAGCCTGAGAGGTCTTATGGAGTCTTTAGACCATATTTTATCCCATGTAGTAATTGGCCATTCTGGTAAAAAATCCTTTTCCCACACCCTCTAGTGTTAGATTTTTGTCTGTCTGAGGAGAAAAGTAAGGATTTATAAATATTAGATGCTGAAGGAGAACTATCTAGGATTAAGAGTAAAGATTCATAAGATACAGGGGAATCAATAGAAATTGATGGATTCTGAAGAAATTGAGTAAGAGAGGGATAGAGAAGTTTATATTGTAATTTGGGGGATGATGGTAAAGAAAATGTAGATTGAAGATCAGAGAAAGTTAGGGGTTTACCATAGGATACGAGTTGAGAAATCCAACGTAAGCCTTTAGAATGCCAAGTTCTCCAATATATGGGACGATTACGGATTCGTATTGATTTATTATGCCAAATAGGTTGTTTATGGAGGGAATTAGTAGAAGGATATGGTGAACATATTAGAGGAGATAAAAGTTTACGAGAATGAGAGATGACAGGGGAACGCAACTAAGCAATATTGGCAGTAAAAGTTAAGAATTCTTGAAAATCAAAAGGAGCAATAAGAACTTTTTCCAATTGTAAACAGAGAGGAGGATATAGGGGAAGATCTGTAGAGACCCACTTAGCAGCTTGTTTTAATGAAAAAGCAGTGTGATAAGTCTTAAAGTCGGGAAACCTGAGGCCACCATTAGATCTATCTTTCTTTAAAGAAGATAAGGTTATACGCTATGATTTACCCTTCCATAAGAATTTTGTCCGGGTGGAGTCAATTTTCTTAAAATAATATTGAGGTATGTGAATAGGGATCATAGAAAAAATATATTATCCAAGAGGTGAAAGCATCATCTTAATATAGTCTAACCGACCCCACAAGGAGAAGAAAAGGGTATGCCAGTGAGTAATAGTATCATATAACTTTTTAGGAATATATTCAAAATTTAATTTTAGTGTACCAGATATTAAAGGCGCGAACCATAACCCCAGATATTTTATTTTAGTTGGCTGCCAGGCAAAACCAGAGGATTCAAAGAGAGGTTTTTAACAAAGAAAATTCAAAGGCATGATTTCGCATTTATCAGCATTTAGACGGTACCCTGAGAGTTTAGAGAAAGAGGAAACTTGCTGAAGAAATGGAGTGAGAGAGGTATCTGGGTTATAAAGAAGAATATCATCTGCGTATACTGACATCTTTACTTGTTGAGAGCCAAATTGAAACCCTGTAATGCGATCATCATCTCTAATTTTAGTTAGGAAAGGTTCCAGTGCTATAACAAATAATAATGGAGATAAAGGGGCATCCTTGTCTTACCACCCTATGCAATGAGAAGAAATCGGAAGCCTTACCGTTAACAAATATTGAAGTCTGGGGATAAGAGTATAATGAAGATATTAAAGCTATTAATAAAAAAGGAAAACCAGCCCATTGCAGAGCTTGAAACATAAAGTTCCAACCAATCCTGTTGAAAGCTTTTTCAGCATCTAGGGTAATTGCTGCAATAGGGTGAACTAGGGGAGAGGCCTTGCTTAGATTATTAAAGAAAACTCGAGAGTTGTCGGAAGCAAGTCGTCGTTTAACAAAACCTTCTTGGTCAGGACCAATGAGTGGGCAGAATAGGATCGATACGGAGTACCAAGATCTTCGTAAAAATCTTACAATCTGTGTTAACTAACGAAATAGGCTGATAGTTCTTACAGAGAGAATGATCCTTATCATCCTTGGGGATTAAGCAGATCAATGCTTCTTGAAATGTTCCAGTAGAAAAGTCCTTATCTCCGAAGGATTGTAACAAAAGTAAAAGATTAGGTAAAATAATTTTTGCAAAGTGAGAGTAGAATTCAACAGTAAAACCATCTGGTCCAGGTGCCTTCCCACGTCGCAATACTGAAACAGCCTGAGATATATCTGCCAATTAAATATTAGCTCCCAAAGGTTCAAAATTAATATGATTAGATGAAGGAGAGGGAATGGATTGGAAATAGGAAAGAAGATCTGACTTATCTGGTAAAGATTCTGGAGTATATAGATTCCGTTAGAAAGAAAAAAATTCATTCAAGATATCTCTATCTTTATAAATAGGAGTGCCAGTAGAGCCTTGCAAGGAATCTATTTTTGTTCTCTCCTTTCTCACCTATAAATAGTTAGCCAATAGTTTACCCATTTTGTTTTGGCTTCCATAATAGTAGGAACTACTTTTTAGTAGATAGTTGGAACATGCATCAGTGGATAACTTATTAAAAGTAATTTTTGCTGCAAGGAGATTTTTTGAAGCTGATTCATTATTAGAATGATAATAAGTGTATTCCAATTGCTTAATTTTATCAAGTAATTGAGAGGACTGGGTTTCGAAGGACTTTTTCTTTTGAGATGCAAAATTCATAATAAAACCCCTAGCAGCTGCTTGAAAAGAATCCCACACCATCCCAAAAGGAGAATCTGGGGTATTGTTTATAGTGAAAAATTCAGACGCAAAAGAATGAAACTTCTGACAAAAATTAGGGTCAAGTAATAGGGAGTTGTTAAAGCGCCATCTTCCAGGGTGAGGAGAAAAGTGGTTCAAATCGATATCAACAAAGACTGGAGCACAGTCTGATATTGGGATTGAACGAATTTCAGAATGAATTGTATGTTGGGTCAGGGATTTGCTTAAAAAGAGGTAATCAATACGGGATTGGGAGTGATGGGCAGCCGAATAAAAACAATATTCTCTAAGGTCAAGACGGCAAAGTCGCCAAATATCAACTAGTGCTTTACGTCGTACTGTGGTGGAAAATTGTGCTTGAATTTTAGATGGGGTAAACTTAACATTAGAATGCCTGTCAAGAATGGGATCGAAAATTTGATTAAAATCCCACCAAATATAATGTAATCATCATCATATGTAAGTAATTTATCAGAGATATTAGACCAGAAAACTTTATCAATCAAAGTAGGTCCATATAAATTAAAAACAACTAAAGGAATCCTAGCTATAAGAAGCTTAACTATAATCCAATGGCCCTCAACATCAGCTTCCTGGTGAACAACAGAAACATTTAATTTCTTTTGACATAAAATCAAAACACCATTTTTCTTACCAAGGGCAGGAGAGTTAAACACATGCCCCACCCAGCATCTCTTCAGCTTAGAAGCTTCAGTTTCCGAAATGTGATATTCCTGGAGCAAAGCAATGTTGGTTTTTAACTTTGCCAGGTGAGATAGCACCTGTTGCCTTTAATAGGATTATTTAGTGCTTTAATGTTCCAGTTAGTGACCCAAAATGTAGTTGAATGAGGAAAGTATGAACAAGCAGTACGCTTACAAGAAATTTTAATTGGAAGATGTAGTAAGAAAAAAGACAGGAGGAAAAAAGCAATTGCATAAATAAAGAAGATTTGCAAAATAAGAGGATGTAAGAGGAAAAATAGAAAAGAGAAAAAAAGGGGAACAGAAAAAGTATTGTATAGGAAAAAATCGATAGAAGAAAGATAAAATGGAAAATTAAGAGACAGTAGAAGTCAAACAAGTGACAACTGAAAAACATACCTACAAGTACAAGACGAAATGGGGAGTAACTACACCAGAAGATGACGAAGACAGCACCGGAGTCTCCACCGAACCCTCAAGGAATCATGAACAAAACTCAACACAATGGGAGACCAATAGGAACGAGTTTGTTTGGACAAAAACACTAGTATATGAGGGGAGAAGAGACAAACATATAAGAAGCATACATTGAAGGAACAACATGAGAAAAATACAAATAGCATGAAAAAAGTGCTAGAACAATACAACAATAGAAAAAGACAAAACAAAGTTCAAAGTACAATCAAAATGGCAAAACAGCTAAATCAGATAGAATATAAGTAACACTCATGTAGGTGAAGAAGTGTCCATGTCAGCAGCTCCATGATGGCGAAGGAAGTCTTGTAGTGCTGCTGGATCTTCAAAAGTTGTGGCCTTCTCTTTGTATGTGACTTTGAATATACAAGGATGTAAGAGGCCGAATCTGGCATTGATAGCTCGTAGTTGGGGGTCGTAATACTAGAAATGTTTTCCGACGGTCTGCCGTGACTTTAGCCACATCCTGAGATAAAAAGAGGCAATGACCTTCCCAGACGATCTGTTTCTTGGCCTTGACAGCATAAGACTTGAAGAAGGTCTGTATACTGCAAGAATAGCATAATGACACCGCGGGAATTAGTAGAAATGTTTGGACCCAGTCTGTGAGCTCTTTGAATGTTTAGAGGAGAAGCCAGAGCTTAAGCAGCAACAACTGAAAGAAAACCGTTGGATTAGAACCTTCCATGTTTTCAGGGAGACCATCAATTCTGAGATTATTCCTGCGATTTATGTTTTCTAAATCTTCAGCTTGCTTTTTAAGCATAGAGACCTCAGATTCCAGGGAGGAGAGACGAGAGCATGAAACTTGAAGATACTCTGTTCTTTGCTCTACAATGAGCACACGGGAATCCAATGAAGACCATTTGTCATTCAAAAATTGTAGAGTCTTGTTGGTTCCCTCTATAAAGGGTATCAATGCTTGGATTTCCTCAAGGATTAAATCCATAGATCATGAAGAAGATGTACAAGAATTCACTGGTGAAGGAGGATCTTTCTTTGGTCGTTTGGTGGAGATCATAGGTAACTTGATGGAGAGTTAAGTTTTTGCTATGGTGCCTGATGGATGGTTACGTTTTTTGGTGAAGATTGTCTTCCATTTTGTTAAAGTTGGAGCACTCAGTAACTTTGGAGACAGCAGAAAGTTTAAGGTTTCTCAATCTTCCCATAAGAGGAATAGAAGCTTGGTGAGTAGAATAGAAAGAATTGAATTTAACCTCTAAAGTCTGACTCCTCAACTTACTTAACTCACTGCAAGAGGAAGCATCAAACTTAAAACGATCGAAAAATGAAAGTTCAATCTTCACAGAAAATCACAGAGAGTCAAAACCCTGCATCAAAATTCCAAAGGAATTAGGGCAAAGAGACCTTATTTAAGAGCCTCGCTGTGGAATTCAGAAGAAGCTTAACATTTTATGGCAATAACAAAAGCAGCAGAAAAAGGAGCATAATGTTGAAGAGAAACTTACTGCTTGAACCATGTCAAGTACAGGAACAAAGTGGTTGTGCTGTCATGTGTAGTAGAAAACTGGCAGGGGTCCTAAGCTAAAATGGTGTGCAAGGTAGAAGCATCTTAGATGAAGGTAGCTTCCAGAGAAAGCCATTTGTATTGGCAAATAAGCCACAAAAACGGTGCACAAAACAGCATTTGAGTAGTAAAGATGTTAAAGTGCTCACCACTATCTTGTAGAGCAGAAACCTTGCATCTTGGAAGTAGAACAGGAGTCCTAAACTAAAACGATGTCTACGATGAAATTATCTAAAATGACTGCAGTTTCTCAGAGAAAATAGGCGCGTCATCAATATATCAGAAAACGGTAGCCAGACAGCACTTGAGAAGAGAAGATGTCAAAGCGTTCACCGCTGACCCATGAACCAGATATCTTGTATCTTGAAGGAAAACAGGAGGAGTGCTGAACAGAAATGGCGATCGCGGTAAAATCATCCAAAATGGCAGCTGTATTCCGAGGAAACAGGTTGCGTCGTCAGCAAGCCACAACACATTGGACAAGCGGCATTTGACCAATCCAGGTGCTCACCGCTGTCATGAGAAGCCAAAATCCAGCATCCTGAGCACAGAACAGGTGCTCTGAGCTCCCGAGAAGGAACTGCGACGGAAACAGCGGAGAAGGGTTCCAGAGCTACGCCGCCATTCTGTTTGGCGTCTTCTCCACGCCCCCCTTTTCAGTGTATTTCTAAGGCTTTTGAAATGCTAACTTTTAAATATGCCTACATTGGTAGAACATGTGCAGAAAGAGGAAGAAAGGCGCAGAAAGAAGCAAGAGAAGTGCAGAAAGAGGCAACATAAGTCCTGAAAGAGGACGAAAGGTGCATACATAAGCAATAGAATCGCAGAAAGAACCAGCAAGGTGCAGAAAGAGGCCTACTTTGAATGTACCTTACAACAGACTCATACAAAGTAGCCTAATCACTAATCCTTCTCCCAAGATGTGTTAAACCTCACTCTTGCTTTGAAGTTTCACTATTATTCGACTGCTCAGAATGTTGGGTCTAGCTACCAAATATAAAACAGCAAACCTAAGCATATCACTTACGTAAGTATGACCAAGGTTGTGAAGATATGCATGCATGTCTCTGCTTTTACCAAATGACATGTTACATAAAAATAAAAATAGAAATACTTGACTGTGGAAATTTAGTTCGTGTCTGAACATTATCTGCACCATCTTGTCTTTCCCCAAGCACCACATGCAGAAAACGCGCGACGGCCATTTTAGGCACCATGGTCTCATTGCCGATCGCCAGCGCGTCCCCCAGGCGCTGCAAACATCCCCCACGCGCCGGCCACCCCCGCTCTCTCATACATGGGCCATAAACCCTCTCCTTCTGCGCGACCCTGCCATGGAACCACATCCCGCGCCTGACCAACACCTCCTTTCATCCCATACATGGTCATACATCCTTTTGATAACCCCCTTCCTCTGCGCCCGATTGTCCGAACCGATCCCAGGCCATCACATAGCCCTGCGGATGCAGTTTATTGCCCCTACTGTAAGGGAAACACATTACATCAAAGGGGTTACAGTAGATCAAGGCTCCCACCTCCTGAGACCCGACCAGTCACACACACCCCCGGGAATTGGCGGAATGTCCAGCTGTGTGATAGCCATCTCCTACTGTGGGTGGGGTGGGGACTTCCACTGTAGTTATGTGTGGGAGCGGATACGAGCCGGGGATTCCGAGGATGTTCTTTCATGTATCAAAGCAATCTCAAGAATGTGCCATGTACAATAAACGTGTAATAAAGCGATAAACCTGTGTATAAAAGGCCAGGCCTCAGAGATGTGGTTAGAGCACCTCGAGACGATACCTTGCTGTCCGATCTGATGTGTTCTGCTCCGACGGAATAAAACTTGTTTCCTGCCTTCCGGTCTCCGGCGCCTGTCTCTTTTGTTGGTTAATTATCGAATGGTATAAGAGGCGATTACCGCCGGGCAATACTTGAAAAGTTATCGACTGAAACTGCCGCTACCATTTAACAATTGGCGTCCCAAACGTGGGGCCCATCAGCGACACGTGGATCCAGTGGGAGAGGTCCCGACGACAGAGTGAACGACTGCAACGATCGGGAAGAGCTCCTGCCCGATAGACCCTCGTCTGGCAGCCGATCATCCGAACTTCACTGGTTCCGAGCAGACCTCTCTCGAGTGATCTACGGTCCTGACTGGGAACCATCAGGAGTGCCACGGCAAATACGGAGAGTGGAGGACAATCGGGCGCTGGAGGCGGAAGACGAGAAACTGTCCATGCGGTCCGGGTAAGGTCGTGTAACACGACAAATTGCGAAACGATTGATTGATTGATTGAAAATACTAGTATTGCTTATTTGATTGTTCTTTTTGAGATATTCACTGCCTACAAACGGGGAAGAGTAGATATACTCTCTCTCCCTTTGCAGATAGTGAAGGATAGGTAACGCAGACTTTTGTCCCCCTTTGTAATCTGTCATGCCTATTTTTCTCCCCACTGATTGATTGTCCGAACATTGATTATTTTTGAAGAATAGTGCTTTTTGAGATATTCTCTGTTTGCAAATAACGTAGAATAGAAATATTCTGTCTAGTCTTTGCAGATAGTGAAGGATAGGTAACGCGGACTTTTGTCCCCCTTTGTAATCTGTTGTGCCTATTTTTCTCCCCATTGATTGATTGTCTGAACCCTGGTTGTTCGATATTGGTTCTTTGGAGGTATTCTCTGCTTACAAATAACGTGGAATAAAGATATTCTGTCTAGACTTTTTAAGCAGTGAAAAGATAGGTTGTGCAGACTTTTGTCCCCGTTGTAACCCGTCATGCCTATCTTCTCCCCACTGATTGGTAGTTGGTTCTGCCCGGACCGCTTTTTAGAGATGAACCATCCGGCTCCACTGGAAGGCACCCCTAATAAGGACATGTTTACTAAATATGGACTTGTCGCTGTAGCTTATAGCAAACTATGGCATAAATATACAAAGAAGGACTCCGAAAGTCAGTGGCCACTGATGGGATCCTTTGATGACCATAAAATAGAAGCGCTAGAAATAGCTCTGCGTAGCAATAAAACGACGCCCACTATGCTCGACAGTATCGGCATGTGGCGCAAAGAAACAACGCAACGGAAAAAGAGAGAAGAAGTAAAGGCAGAAAAAGAACTACGAAAGGCAGCTCACCTTGCTGCTAGAAGGTTAGAGGAAGAAATAAAGGAGAGAAAGGAAGCTAAACAAAAACAAGATTCTGAAACGTCAGGCCAGTGCCCTGTTAGGACCCCCTCTACGCTCTACCCTGAGTTGCCTTCCAAGCAACGGGCGAACGATGAATTGCTATTAAGACCTCTGATCATCTACATGCCCCCTCCCTACGCTCCCTCCCAACCTATATGTACAAACACTCCAACAAAGTAGTATGATTAAAACTCTTTAAAAAACTTGTAGGCATATGCAACACTCCAACAGGGTAAACACGTTAAAACACTCTTTATTAAACAACTATTTACATGGCAGCCTGCTGCAACATTCATCCCAAAGCATTCACCGTCCGCTCGACACAGTCCATGCCCCTCCTTCCTCGGAGTAGCAACATTGGGCTGCTTTGGTCTGTCTTTTAGTAGAATTTGGGCTATAAACACGCCTACAAAATCCATCGGCCTGTGAGGCGGCATCAGTGGCGGACTGTTGTGCGAAGAGGCCGGAGGCAACACGACGCGTCGAGATCCGGACGGCACCGAGGTGGTGTCCAGCAAGTTGTTGCACTGGTCTGGCCATCCTACAAATGCAGCATAGAAAGACGGCGTGGGGTGCCCTGGGGGGAGGCGACGCGAACGGGCCTCCCCCGCCTCCCCAGGTGGAGGCTCCTCAGTTGCAGTAGGGCACCCCTTAGCGTTTCACTCGCCGACCAGTTGCAGTAGAGCACCCCTTAGCGTTTCACTCACCGACCAGTTGCAGTAGGGCACCCCTTAGCGTTTCACTCGTCAACCAGCTGAGAGAGCGCCCCTTAGCGTTTGCCTCACCGGCCAGCTGCAGCAGGAAAGCCATTAACGTATCACCTGCCAGACGACCACCCAGGCGGAAGTTTCTTTCTGCACCAAGTTTCCATTAGCGTTCCACCCAAGAAGTGGGCCCAGTTGGTTGATCGAGGGACCCACTCCGGTCGCTGTGGTGGAGAACTGCTGCTGCCACAGGACTCTCAAAATGGCGGCCGGCTCTTCGGATTCGGGCCTGGTCCACTAAGATGGCTCTGGGCTACCTTGGAACTCGGAAACTTGCCTGCTCGGACATGGGCCTCACCCTTGAAAACGTCCTCTCAGCTTTGCAGATTCTATGGGAGCCATTGGCCCTCGACTCCCGCGGACTTCCGGTGGGGGCAACCGCCACTATTGCTCGATCATTCCACATTAACTTGTCTTTGCCCCGGGCGGCAGCCACCTTGTCCCCATTTGGTGCCGTGAGAGAGACTGATTCAGGGCGTCGGCAGAGAGACACGCCTGCTGTCCCGCTCTCCGAAAGGACCACGGCATTGCTGCGAGATTGCGGTGCCCTCATGCTGACGCCAGCTTCTGTTTGAATTACAAGGAGACACTGTAGACTACCAACTCGAATCAGTTCCGGTGGAACCTCAGCATGACCCGGTAGGAAAAAGAAAAACTTTGCTTTCCCCACCTTCGAGTCACGGTTCATGCTGTCTGTTCTCTCTGTTGGCGTTAATGAACATTTTTGAACTGCCGAAAGGGATTCTGGTCCGGCCGCTAGTTAGTGGAAACATTTAGACTGTACCCTGGACCCACCCGACCTCGCCCCAAAATGGCGCCGATGTAGGAGGGACCTACAACTCCTTATGGCTTTCCGGTTACTTGGCATTGATGTTAAGGGATATGTATACAGTCTTTTTGAACATGGCGGGCGGGGGACGGGGAGGGTACGGACTGGGCATGCGAACAACCTTATTGATGCTGGTCTTCTCATTATTGATTATTTATATTTTCGCGATAAGGTAGTGTTGCTCATGATACTTGACGCCTCTTGCACCGTGGCCGGCCTATACGGTTGTAGGCCCGTATTTGTATACTGACATTTTCACAATAAAGGGTTTTCGAAGGAATTATGGAATCTGCGTCATAACAATCGCCTAGGTTGGTAAGGTTTTGAATAATGGCTGTCATTCCCAAACAACAGAAGACAGATAATGCAGGCCCTTGGCCTGAATTTTGGATTGATGAAAATTTGTATCCATCACACCTGTCTTTTTCCAGAGTTGTTAGAAAATGGTTGACTGTCGCTTAAGGTATATGCCGAATGTAAGGTATGGTATTTTGTCCCATAATATACGACTAATTGAGAAACAAATGCACAAAGAGGGAACTCGAATTTAGGGACAAATAAAATGAAGCATTTTTTGTATTGTAGAGAGGAAGGATATAGAACACAGAAAGAAAATGCGAAAAGGATAGTCAAAATCTGTGGTATTATACGTTCCAGCAGCTAGTCTGGCACGTGGTAAGTAGCACCTTTTCGTGTTTATGCGCGCTGATGTGCTTTGAATGCTTCCCCCCCCTTCTTTTCTTCTCTGTAGGTTACATCGGAGTTCCGACTGAAGAATGGAGTGGACATGGACCGCACCATGCTCCATGTAGGGAAAGACATAGACAAGCGCTGTGAGATGGTGTGTGAAGTGCAGACCATTACTGGGAACGTGAAAAACTGTATGGTATGACTGTGCGTACGTGCCCTGATTGTACGGTATGAATGTGTATGTATTGCGTATGCCTGGGTCACTGGAGAGAACGTATTTGTATGACTGAAATGCTTGCCTATCGATCAAGGAGATGGGAAAATAAACCCGAATATGGTAACTCCCTGTTTGAAGAAACGACTCTCCCTCTCCCGGAAGCTAGTAAATTGGAGGGTGACTTACACCAGAAACTCGAAGGGTCATTTCAGTACAACGAACCCGACTCCAACTGATGACCCCAAATGTACCACCAGTGAGTCGATTTGTGTGCTGACTAAATAAGAGAAGTTAAGAATACCCCAGGTCGGGGTTCATCCAAAACCACCCCCTCAGCCCAGAAGTTCGGGATACTGGCATGTTCTAGATTCACCACTTCTTCCATCCACTTAGAAAATAAGAGTTGTACCATTGAACGTCCGACCGATACCCCTCCTCTGCCTCAGTTTGGATCACCGCCCGCCCAGGGGTTGGAAGGCTCCACCGTGAGTATAAACACGACTGGACTAATGTCCGACCGGAAAAAGAGGAGTAAGTATTTTTTTTAAAATGAGGGCTCCAACAAAATTGCCCAGAAAGGGAGGGGAGTAAAAAGTCCGACCACCCCCCCCAAAATGAATTACGGAAAATACTGAAAATACGCAGCACGCACAGAAAAAGGACAGGAAAGGAAAGGTCCCCTTACCCAAAATAGCTCTGTGTCATCGTCTTAGGTTTCTGTGCTTGATGTATGTACTGTTACACCCTATCCGGTATTTGTGTGTACGTGAACGTTGAATTTATGTTTTCCCCCAGCTTGTGTTTTTGTATGTAAAACTGACCCGTGCTGCTCTATGTTGTGTGTACACCAAGTAGCCTATTATCGTACACGTTTGTCTCTCTCTCTCTCTCTCGTTTTATGTCGTACGTGTACCAAATAGCCTACTTGATGCGCACGTCTCTCTCTCTCTCTCTCTCTCTCTCTCTCTCTCTCTCTCTCTCTCTCTCTCCCTCGCTGAAGGCTCCCTTGCCCTCTTTTTGAATAAATGACAACACTGTACCTCCTCAGTATATGTATAATTGGCCTAAACACGACAGTGTTCGAACAAATTGACAGAAGCAAAACGACCGTATTTTGCCACGCTACTACCTCTCCTTTCTGTAAAATGATGGAACTTAATTGGCTGAGAAAGAAAGGACAGGTAAGACGACTGATGTCTCCCAATCTGGCCCTTATAACGGGAACTATATGTCAGTGGTTTTTGTTGTTGTTTTAGGGCTCTAACGACTCCACCTCCATCGCTCAGAATCGCCCCGCCCATTGCACAGAAATAGAGCGTCTAAGCACCCCGTCCTTCCAGAATAGTCCCAGTTCTGTACTAGCCGTCCCTGGATATTTTAAGCAATACAGCTGATGATCTTGTTTTTAAAGATACATCGCCTAAAACTGATAAAGGTTAACTATTGTCTCCAGCAAGAAAAATGTTTAGCTTGTGTTCCTCCCCGAAACAGATGTTTGTGAGCCCATGACAGTAGCACCTCGCACTTTTTCATAAACTTAGCAGTCCCTGGAGAAAGATATGAATCAACAGGGCTTGTGTTAGAAAGACGAGTCTCTGCCGAAGAAGCCGGTTCGAATTTTGCCACGTTTATAAGGTACAGGAATCAACACCTAGCAGACCTGATGATGGAAATTTGCAGGAACACTCGCAAACCTGCACCACAGCAATGACTAATGAGTTAGTAGCATACACCGACATAAGAGTTAGTAGACATCCACCATAGAGTGACCGATAAACGTTTCCCCGACTACTTGGGGTTGGGAGAGAGAATGAAGTGTGTAAACGTCTTCCCTGCCAATTCTCTAAGATTTTGTTTCTTGTACTCATTCAAAGATAACATGCGGCCATCGGAGGAGAGGGGTCGGACGTGACGTACAGCCTGGCTGCGGATCATGGAACATCTATGGCGTCGACCAAGGGGGAGCCACGGAGCAAAAAGATGCGGGATGAGGCACCATTCTCAGCATGGAAAGCGATAGAAAGGAGGGCCATCCCGAAGCCCCCCGCTCACTGATCAGCTCGTGCCTGAAGTCCCAGCCCGTCGAGCCCGATTGATGGGCTCAGTGCTAAAAGATTCTGCTCTCCTTGGTCCGCTTTTTGATCTGATCCCACTCCACCCCCTCTTCCCTCGGCCTCCCAAAGCACGCCCCTATTCCCCCCCCCTTTTCCATATGGGATTTTGAACTTGACTTGACAAAAGAAGAACGAAATGCGGGTACCCCGTCTCAAGGTACCTATGATAAGATCAGTTAGGGAACAGGACAAAACAGGACTGTGATCCGAGAGCAAAGAATGGTCACACCCTGCAACGTGAAAACCTGGATTTGAGCTGGACCTTAGCTCCACCGCCGGTGCTCAACAGTGCCAACGAAAGAGCTTACCAGTGATGGCTCGCTGTAATAGGACACTGGAAAGAAGAACTCCCTTTTGGACATTGCCCCCCCTCCCCCTCTGACTGTATCTCATGTTGAGTTGAATTCCTCTCCCAACCACTTTCGTATCGACTATCTTCCAATAAAGTTTTCAAGATATTACATCGGTCACTTCCAACTGTACACTGATAGTTAAGAAACATTAACTTTGTATAATGACAATTGTATAACATCAGCCGTGCACATGACTATGCTGTCTAGTTTGATCCACACGAAGTCTAGGCCTTAAGTAATGTACGTAATATTCCTTGTTTTGCCAGAACATTTTTACGGTATCCTGTTTGTGTTCAAGCGAGCTTCCCTCCTCCTATTTCCGGGTCTGACATATGACGCAGCTGATGTAATTTTGTATGCACTACCTCCTCGCCTATCACATCAACTACATGAAATTATGTACAATTGTGTCAGATTATTCCTGTCTGTCCTAAGACTCTGAACTTTGAAGCAGAACGAATGAAAGCCCTGTACGAAGTAGAAGTACGTGGTATTATGGGGATAGATCCGAACTAAACAAGCTGGCGAGATATGTTAAAAGGGAGGACTGTGGAAATTTAGTTCGTATCTGAACATTATCTGCGCCATCTTGTCTTTCCCCAAGCGCCACAAGCAGAAAACGCGCAACGGCCATTTTAGGCACCATGGTCTCATTACCGATCGCCAGCGCGTCCCCCAGGCGCTGCAAACATCCCCCGCGCGCCGGCCACCCCCGCTCTCTCATACATGGGCCATAAACCCTCTCCTTCTGCGCGACCCTGCCATGGAACCACATCCCGCACCTGACCAACACCTCCTTTCATCCCATACATGGTCATACATCTTTTTGATAACCCCCTTCCTCTGCGCCCGATTGTCCGAACCGATCCCAGGCCATCACCTAGCCCTGTGGATGCAGTTTATTGCCCCTACTGTAAGGGAAACACATTACATCAAAGGGGTTACAGTAGATCAAGGCTCCCACCTCCTGAGACCCGACCAGTCGCACACACCCCCGGGAATTGGCGGAATGTCCAGCTGTGTGATAGCCATCTCCTACTGTGGGTGGGGTGGGGACTTCCACTGTAGTTATGTGTGGGAGCGGATCCGAGCCGGGGATTCCGAGGATGTTCTTTCATGTATCAAAGCAATCTCAAGAATGTGCCATGTACAATAAACGTGTAATAAAGCGATAAACCTGTGTATAAAAGGCCAGGCCTCAGAGATGTGGTTAGAGCACCTCGAGACGATACCTTGCGGTCCGATCTGATGTGTTCTGCTCCGATGGAATAAAACTTGTTTCCTGCCTTCCGGTCTCCGGCGGCTGCCTCTTTTGTTGGTTAAATATCGAATGGTATAAGAGGCGATTACCGCCGGGCAATACTTGAAAGGTTATCGACTGAAACTGCCGCTACCATTTAACATGACTACCTGTGTTTCAAACAGCAGACTCTGTAAATATGTGTAGAAAAATGTGTATGTATTTCTTTCTGCTCATAATACGGGGCAGATTGGTGTTCAATAGTATATTTGAGGGGCTCTATAGCACCTGTATACATAAGACATGTCCACCTGTGCAACTGCATGACACGATTGACAGTGGATTGAGACCATCTACGGTCTACTCTGCCCAAACCCTACACTCTGTACCGCACCGCATCTAAAGCCATCGCGATTGTGTGGACCTGCAGCTGCTGTAGCAAAACAGGCAGCAAACAGGCGGCAACCAGGCAGCACCGGGAACCAGAAAAAACGCAGGAGCACCACCCGGAGTGCTACCTGAAAGCACTACTCGAGGAGGTGAGGCCGCGGGGGAGTAGTCGGCAGGGAGCCCAAGTAGATGGAGCTGTGGCAGGAACAGGCATTAGCATAGCAGCAGTTTGTGGTCAGCAGCTGCAGCAGCAATTGGGTACAAGACCTCTCTCACACCTGCTGAAGTGCAGGCAGAGTTTGGTTTTTTGAGCCAGTGGGGTCTACAAGCCCTCACATAAAACACTCTCGGGGTCCCATCTAGCCCACACCCTATCCTCCCACCCTCCCAGCCCGCATATTGCCGAGCCCGCCTCAACTTCCTATTGGGCACTGAACTAAAAAGCCATCAAGTAAGCAAGCATCTCCCTCGCTAACCCTACTACGCCAAGTAGGGTGGTGGTGGATATAAATAGCTGGGGCAGGAGTTGCAGTAGCAACAGTCTGCATGACACCAGACATCAGCTGTGAGCCAGGTGTAGCCAGCTATAAACTATTTTAGTCTAAACCACCTGGAATGGCCACAAACAAGACAAATAAGACCAGGAATTTAAAAAAAACAATTAATGGACACATTCAGCTATAAATAATGGCATTAACAAGGGTACACAAGGGGGACCAACAAATTAACTAAAGAAACGAAATAAACAAACCAAAATAAAAAAAATCTCGGAAAAGCATGGAGGGGAGACTGCACACGGTACACAGGAAAAACACAAATAAAACAGGATATACAGGATATCCAAGACATCCAGGACAAATAAAACCAAATGACAAACACAGACAAAATAGGAGATACACGACATCCAGGACATACAGGACAAATACAACTAAACACATAAAACCAACCAAATGCAAACATTCTGGAACACTAAGGAAATTCTATGGAAAAAGGCATGGATATGATCATCCCTAAGGTTGAAACAAGGGTGATGTGCAAGGTCAATGGGATAACATCCACAAATAGGGATCTCCACCCAGAGAACCCAGAGAACTCCCCTGAGGGTCAAACAAAGAATAATACTGCTGTGAGCAATATTAAGGCTTTAGACGAGCCCGAGACCTGCCATGTTAAAGAAGGGAGCCACGGAAGAGAAGTAAAAAATGTAAAAGCTCATTCTCCAAATCAGTGTACAGGTCAAAACACATTAGTTAATTTTACTTCAAAGCAAATAACATCACATAAATCTATACAAGGGTCTACAACGGTGGCTCAGTTCCACTAGATATATCCAGACAAAGCAAAAGAATTTTAAGCTTCACCACTAATAAGGAGGCATCACAAGATAAAGACGCTAAGGAATCAACGCAAGACACAGGCGCTGGAGAGGCATTAGGCCATGATGTCAACACTTTCGAAATGCAAAACAATGGTGTATTAAGTAGCCCCCGTAAAAAGGAAGAAGCATTTATAGCTGCCCTAATATTGCAGAATACTAGCCAAGCAGTACCTGGAAGTCATCTACCAAATTTTGAATCAAAACTGATATCACCACAAGATAAAATACCTAACTGCACATACAGCTATGCTGAGCTCTTTGAAACTATTTTACAAACACTTCAATCCTCAATAAAGGCACTTAACCTGCAATCAGACAAGCTGGACTTTCAAATTGATTTAATGAATATTACAGCACTACACATCGCAGGGATAAATACCAAGTTGGATAACCTCAACAAACTAATAACAAGAGCACAATCTGAATACTCATTAAAACCAGGTCCCTGTGCTTGTGGTCCAATCATTGACAAACTGAGTCTTTGACCAACTCTCCTAGAACTAATCATAGCCCTCATACAGCGAAAAACAACGTATATCAAGCACCCGGGCGAAGACGACAAAACACAAATAGTAACTCCTAAGCTGGAGGACAACGATGTACAAAAATCAAGTCCTATGAAGGCAAAAAAAAAAGAGGACGATAAGGAAGTGATAACATCAGCCGATTCCCATGTTCTATGGGAACAAAGGCAGCACCCTTAATGACAAAGCTTGGATATACAGCAACATCAAATTTGGAAGTACATATTCCAATTAAGCAAAAAAAAAAAAAAGACAAAAAAAAGTGAAAGGAAAGCCAGAAACAAATTAACAATTGGAAACAATAAATCAGAAATTGAAATGTACCCAATATTCAGCTCAACAAGGGACACACAAAGCAAACTAAACCTCACCAGAACATCGGTGGGAACGACTGACATCTCAAGTGGCAAACACACAGACAGGTACATGTAGACGGACACCCAGGAAACGGGGACAAACAAGAATTGAAAGACACTCAACAACAAAAAACCCACAAAGCTGTGACCCAACTCAGGGAGGCTTTGATTTTTGCACAAGAAAAGTGGAAACGAAAAAAACACAAACTAGTGACCAAAACAATGAGATACCCAATCTATAAAGGAGGGAACAGAACCTGTCCAGGAATTATAGATTAATAGCTTTACTGGACATAGAAGCAAAGCACTATGCCTCCCTGATCCTGGAAGACCTGACACCCTGGTCAAACATACTCAATCTGATCCCCATCAACCAGACGGGCTTCAGAAAAGATATTGGGACTATCACTAACATTTTAACACTTTCCCTAATTGCTGACAAGTATAAGCGGAGAAAACAGCAACTGTACCTTTGCTTCATAGACCTTAAGGCTGCATTTGACAGTGTGAATCGTCAGCTCTTATGGGTAAAGTTAAAAGCATGAAA
Source organism: Triturus cristatus (assembly GCF_964204655.1). Lineage (NCBI taxonomy): Eukaryota > Metazoa > Chordata > Amphibia > Caudata > Salamandridae > Triturus > Triturus cristatus. Next base: position 1,880,527,529 of record NC_140589.1, read on the forward strand.
AAATACCAAGAGAATCTTCAGAGGAATACTGCTTCTTTATTCTAACATATGGATGATAGCAAAGCTGGGAGGTGGCTCAAGGCTAACAAGAAAGGTGATCACCACCAAAGGTCTAAAACAAGGATGCGTGCTGGCCTCGCACCATTTTAATCTTTTCATGGCAGACCTAGCCCATCAGCTTGATAAGATCATCTCCCATCCACCCCAACTGGGAACGCTATCTCTATCACATCTCTCATATTCTCATATGCAGATGATTTTGTCCTGATGAGCCTAACCAAGATCAGACTCCGCAGGTCACTCACAGGCATGTTGGACTACATAACAACTAACAGGCTTGAAATTAACACATTGAAAAGTAAGACAATGCTAATCAGTAATCATCCAGCAGCCAAGCAGAACATACAACTTGAGGGTAACCTGCTAGAGGAAGTATCTAATTACAAATACCTGGGGTTGTATATGGACAGTAGGCAGAACCATAGAGAGCAGAAAGCTTATATGTTACAGAGAACAAACGCACTGACGTTTGCCTTCAGGACTCTAGCAAAAAAACTGAAGGGGCCATCGTATAAACCCTTGCTTGCAGTGATAACAGCTAAAATGCTTCCAACATTAACATACGCCAGTATTGTGTTACACGGTAAAGATTCAGAATTATTGAACAAACCAATAGTCTCAACATATAAAAATGTCCTTCAGATACATCAGTCCGCATCCCCAGCGCAGGCTAGACTTGAATTCGGTTTAATAAACGAAACATTGGGGAGGATGTATGCAACAATTAAGTTATGGAACAGATTGAAACAAAACAAAGCAGACTCTGTGTTGAACAAAGCCCTGTGGGCTGAATAGGAAAATGAAAAAAAATCACCTTATAATCAGTATCTCCAAAAAGCACTACTAACAACTAGCACAGGTGAGCTTTGGAACATCAACCTACCCTCTCCATCTTTCAAACAAGCCATACATAATTCAGCAACATTTCACTCCTTGTTAATTGACAAAAACAGCTTTAGCAAGAGAACACATGCATGGATGGTGAACAATAGCTATAATATTATTGTGCCTCCGCAATACCTAAGTATTACATTCTCAATCCATCGGAAACAACACCTGATGGCCCTTTGCTTTACCAAATGACCTACCATTGCAGATCAGCACCCTGGATCCATAAAGGACCGACAGAATGCCAGCTCTGCGGCAGCAATAAAGAGGACTTCATCCCCTTAATCTGTATATTTCCCAAACTTCGCACAGCACGAGTCACTTTACTAAGGAATGGGATGAACATGAGAAGAATAGGGACATGCAGATCAGCTATAATAGCAGGTTTGGATCGGACTGATACTCTAATTCAAATGAGACTATCTGACATCTTAGAATTAAGTTTGGAAGGTAACACTCTAATGAACTGTCAATTAATAAAGTTTCTTAATTCCCATGAACGGGCTTTGAAAACAGAATATTTAGCTATCGCCCCAATATGTTAAAAAACCTCATGTTCCATGAAATTCAAACAAGGTTATCTGACATCTTAGAATTAGGTTTGGAATGTTACTCTTTAATTATACTGAGGATCATTAACCAATTAATACACAGAACAAACTAACTGTAAGCTCTGTACTCTTGTATACTTTTGTATATTTATAACCAAGAATGTAAGTATTTTAAGGTTTTAAGAAACTGAGAAAATGTTAGCATTGTTGATATATATGAGACCATTATTTGTATGGTTTTAATTAATTAAGATAATAAACATTTATTTGCCCTTTTCCAAATGAATGACAAAGCATAACTGAGAACATTTAACCACATATAGAAGAAGCTACACACGTTTTAAGCTACCATCTTCAGATGCATAACACAAGTGAGAATACATATACAAGTAGAATTATACCTCAGTCACAAGAGCACGCAGACCTTTAAACTTGACAGCTTGCACTTCCCATTTGAGTACAGAAAGAGGCGAGAGAAGTACAGAAAGAATTAAGAGATATGCAGAAATAAACAAAAGAAGTACAGAAAGAAGGAATAGAGGTACAGAAGGAGGCAACAGGGAGGCATAAAGAGGGGAGAGGGTGCGGAAAGAGGCAAGGGGCTGCAGAAAGAAGCAAGAGAGTTGCAGAAAGAAACAAGAGAAGTGCAGAAAGAAGTAACAGAGGTACAGAAAGACGGATGAGGGGCAGTTAAAGAGGCAAGAGGAGTGCAGAAGGAGGGAAGAGGGGTGCAGAAAGTGGCACGAGGGGTGTAGAAAGAAGCAAAAGAGGTTCAGAAAGAAGTAAGAGAAGTATATAAAGAAGCAACAGAGATGCAGGAAGGAGGACGTGGGGTGGAGAAAGAGGCAAGAGGGATACAGAAAGAAACAATAGAGATGCAGAAAGAAACAAAAGAAGTGCAGAAAGGAGGAACAGAGGTGCAGGAAGAGGCAAGAGGGGAGCAGAAAGAGGGGAGAGGGGTTCAGAAAGAAGCACAAGGGTTGCAGAAATTAGTGACAGAGGTGCAGAAAGAAGCAAGAGAAGTACAGAAAGAAACAACAGAGGTGCACAAAGAGAGCTGAGGGGTAGAGAAAGAGATATGCAAAAAGGGGGAGCAGGGGTGGAGAAAGTGGCAAGTGGAGTGCAGAAAGAAGCAAGAGATGTGCTGAAAAAACTAAAGAGGAGCAGAAGGAAAGAACAGAGGTGCAGAAAGAGGCAAGAGGGGTGCATAAATAAGGAAGTGGGATACAGGAACAAGCACACGGCGTGCAGAAAGAAGCAATAGAGGTGCAGAAAGAAGCAAGAGTTGTGCATTAAGAAACAACAGAGGTGCAGAGTCAAGAGGGGTGCACAAGGAGGAAAGAGGGATACAGAAAGAGGCACAAGGGGTGAAGAAAGAAGCAAGAGATGTAAAGACAGAAGCAAAAGAAGTGCAGAAAGAACAAAGGCGCAGAAAGAGGCAACAGGGGTGAAGAAAGAGAGAAGAGGGGTACAGAAGGAGGCCAGGGGTGTAGAAAGAAGCAAGAGAGCTGCAGAAAGAAACAAAAGAAGTACAGAAAGAAGGAATAGAGGTGCAGAAATAGGCAAGGGGGTGCAGAAAGAAACAAAAGAAGTACAAAAAAGAAGCAACAGAGATGCAGAAAGAGGGAAAGGGATGAAGAAAGAGGCATGAGGGGTACAGAGAGAAGCAAGAGAGATGCAGAAAGAAGCAAGAGAAGAGCAGAAAGAAGCAACAGAGATGCAGAAAGGGGGAAGTGGGGTGAAGAAAGAGGCAAGAGAGATACAACAAGAAACAAGAGATGTGCAGAAAGGAACACAAGAAGTACAGAAAGAAGGAACAGAGGTGCAGAAAGAGGCAAGAGGAGTGCAGAAAGAAGGAAGAGTGGTATAAAAGAGGCATGTGGGGTGCAGAAAGAAGCAAGAGAATTGGAGAAATAAACAAAAGAAGTGCAATGTAGGATTATGATAATTAGTAAACAATATATGTTATAAGACTCTATTCATATTTGTTCCAGCCCTGAAGATGTTCTTGGCATATAGCCACAATGAAAAAGAATGTGACATATGTGGATCCATTGGAAGAAAATATAGATTTGGGAGGCACTCTACTTTGTCAGTTCTACTGATGATTGAGTGCTCTGAGGGTGATATTTATAATCTGGACTTGTTCTTGCTTCTGAATCACCAAACACTTTATTCTACTTATTTATTAGGAAAAATGATGTAAGTGTGAGCCAAATATTTCTCAGCCAGTTTAGTTTTATGATTCCTGCCTACAACATTTTATCTACCATAACTTAACTACCAGCCCTAACAAACCTACAATATTTACCATATCAGTCCTAATCTATCATATCTAGCGTTCCACAAGTAGATCATACCGAACCCACCATTCCTAACCTAATATACCTAACCTATTGCATCCTATCTAAGCTACCATACTTTACACCTAGCTTACCTACCTACACACCTAACAAAACTATCATACATGGAATATCTAACCTACACTTACTTTCTTACCTACCCTATTTAACCATCCATACCTACCAAATATTAAATCCTACTGTACCTAGATAACCAACCTTACCTACCAATTGTACCTAACCTATCATACCTATTCTACCACACCTAAACTCTCCATTCCTAACCTACTTCCACCTCTGCAGGTCTATTATCTAACACCTGGTGTGAGGTGGTGGATTAGTTAAAAAAGGGCCAAGTTATGCCCATGGAACATGGAGCAGCATCTTTTAGTTCTGCTGTCAGTGCCAAAAGCACCTGTATCTAAATCGAGGACCTTTTGTGATAGCCTAATGTTCTACAGCCTTTAAAACCAAAGTGCAGACTGCAACTTCTGAAGGAGATGAAAACATTGTTTCTTTAAAAATACTAAGACCTGTTGTATTTACCAGTGATTGTTCATCTCTATCTGCCATGCATTTGGAACTCTTTCTCTCTTTCCATTATCCCACAAATCACCGAAAATCTTTAGCTCTTCTTTCTGATTAGCCATGTTCTTCCTTTCCTACCCTTTATCCTTTAATGCCAATACACCCAGCTGTGTGACAGCCACACTTTATAAGTATCCTTTTACCTTCATAATCACTATCAACATTTCACATCGGCAACATCAGTAGGCAAGTCATTGTTTATACCCCAAAAACAACATTCCAGTGTGAGTGCAGAAAGAAACAAACCCACTTGGCATAAGAAGAACTAGGCTGCATGACTGCTAGACTACTATTGTCTGTGGATATGAATGCAAAATATCCGAGTCATGTTGCAACTTTCTTGGGCCTTTCTATGATAGGTCAGGTATGTGCAGCATGAGCTCCCATGGCACAGTGTGTTCTGCTCTGGGCATGTCCATGGCACACATTGAGACTCACTTAGATAGCATAAACTTGATGGGTGGTGAATCTTGAATCTCACTGATGACACGTACTCAGCTGGGGCTACAATGTCTACTGACTAGTCATACCACGTACATACAGAAGCTGAGGCTGCAAGTTAACAAATCAAAGACTTTTATATAGAAGCGTGGAAAACAGAAATCAAAGTGTAGGGATATTTTCATAGAAGATAAGAAGACCAAATTTACAAAGACATTTCTGTACATGGGCATCCTGTTCAACCAGAACGACTCGTGGTGTCAGGCAATCAACTCTCGAAAGTTATTGTTCAAGAAAGATACAGCTGCTTTGGCTAATTTTTCAAGGCAATTGGACAAGAAAAGCATGTAAAACGTATTAACATATACAAGGCTAAGTGTGTAACTATGGCTATGTATGGTGCTGGGGTATGGGGCTATTATGATGGATGTATGACGTTACAACGCATGCTTTTACACCGCATGCCGTTACAACGCATTTTTTACACCGCAAGATCTGTTACAACGCCAGCCTTTACAACGCATGCTTTTACAACGACGTACACTAGATGGAGTGCTGACATTAGAAATGTATAATTTACTATTCTAACTCCAGTCCACGTTGCAGTAGGGAAGGTGTTTGGATAGTAAAACTACACTATTTCTAATGTTAGCACGCCATCTAGTGCATTTCGTTGTAATAGCATGCGTTGTAATGGCATGCGTTGTAACAGATTTCGCGTTGTAATAGTTTCGTTGTAATGGTAGTGCGGTGTAAAAGTTGCGTTGTAAAGGTTGTTCACCATTATGATAGTCAGCCCCTACAACTGGTAGAGAACATGTTTTCAAGATTTGTTTAGCTGTTCCGGGTGGCTGCTCTACCTATGTATGCCATGCTTTACTTGTGGTTACCCTAATTATCAGGCCTAATTAAAATGTATGCAAAAACAACAGTTGATGGACAGATTGCAGAAAAATGTCATACATTCACCCCAGTACAGAGATCTGGGCCTCAATCCATCGTTTTTTTGCTCATCATGCCATTCCAGTTTGAACCCAGCCATATGCAAATCAGTCTTGACCCTGTGCCTCATGGGAACAGTCCAGCCCGAACTGCCAAGCCAGGTCCTCCCTGGACTGGAACCAAGCATCCTAGGACCGGTTTCGGGGTTTCACCCCTCTTCAGCCAGGATAGCTTGATTCCAGTGGCATGGAGAGCACAGGACTCACGTCTGAGCATATCCGTCCCACTTGGGGTGACAAATGCAAAAACAACAGTTGATGGACAGAATGCAGAACAATGTCATACATTCACCCCAGTACAGAGATCTGGGCCTAAATCCATCGTTTTTTTGCTAACCATGCCATTCCAGTTTGAACCCAGCCATATGCAAATCAGTCTTGACCCTGTGCCTCATGGCAACAGTCCAGGCCAAACTGCCAAGCCAGGTCCTCCCTGGACTGGAACCAAGCATCCTAGGACCGGTTTTGGGGTTTCACCCCTCTTCGGCCAGGATAGCTTGATTCCAATGGCATGGAGAGCACGGGACTCACGTCTGAGTATTCCCATCCCACTCGGGGTGACAAATGCAAAAACAATAGTTGATGGACAAAATACAGAACAATGTCATACATTCACCCCAGCACAGAGATCTGGGCCTAAATCCATTGATTTTTTGCTCACCATCCCATTCCAGTTTGAACCCAGCCATATGCAAATCAGTCTTGACCCTTTGCCTCATGGGAACAGTCCAGCCCGAACTGCCAAGCCAGGTCCTCATGTCCTCCCTGAACTGGAACCAAGCATCCTAGGACCCATCTCGGGGTTTCACCCCTCGTCAGCCAGGATAGCTTGATTCCAGTGGCATGGAGAGCACAGGACTCACGTCTGAGCATACCCATGCCACTCGGGGTGACAAATTCAAAAACAACAGTTGATGGACAGAATGCAGAACAATGTCATACATTCACCCCAGTATAGAGATCTGGTCCTAAATCCATGGTTTTTTTGCTCACCATGCCATTCCAGTTTGAACCCAGCCATATGCAAATCAGTCTTGACCCTGTGCCTCATGGGAACAGTCCAGCCCGAACTGCCAAGCCAGGTCCTCCCTGGACAGGAACCAAGCATCCTAGGACCGGGTTCGTGGGTTCACCCCTCTTCAGCCAGGATAGCTTGATTCCAGTGGCATGGAGAGCACGGGACTCACGCCTGAGGGGTGAAACTCTGAAACCGGTCCTAGGATGCTTGATTCCAGTCCAGGGAAGACATGGATTGGCAGTTCGGGCTGGACTGTTCCCATGAGGCACAGGGTCAAGACTGATTTGCATATGGCCATGTCTGAACTGGGGTGGCGTGGTGAGCAAAATAACGATGGATTAAACCCATATCTGTGACGGGGGTGAATGTTTTGCCAATGTGCAACATTCCGTCCATCATCTTGTGTGTTTTGCTGTTCGCTCTATGTGGGAAGGGTATGCCCAGACGTGGGTCCCGTGCTCCCTACGCCACTGGAGCTATCCTGGCTGAAGAGGGGTGAAACTCCGAAACAGGTCCTAGGATGCTTGATTCCGGTCCAGGGAAGACATGGCTTGGCAGTTCGGGCTGGACTGTTCCCATGAGGCACAGGGTCAAGACTGATTTGCATATGGCCATGTCTGAACTGGGGTGGCATGGTGAGCAAAATAACGATGGATTAAACCCAGATCCGTGACTGGGGATGAATATTTTGCCAATGTGCAACATTCCGTCCATCATCTTGTGTGTTTTGCTGTTCACCCTTTGTGGGAAGGGTATGCCCAGTCGTGTGTCCCGTGCACCCTACGCCACTGGAGTCAAGCTATCCTGGCTGAAGAGGGGTGAAACCCCGAAACCGGTCCTAGGATTCTTGATTCCGGTCCAGGGAAGACATGGCTTGGCAGTTCAGGCTGGACTGTTCCCAAGAGGCACAGGGGCAAGACTGATTTGCATATGGCCATGTCTGAACTGGGGTGGCGTGGTGAGCAAAATAACGATGGATTAAACCCAGATCTGTGACCGGGGGTGAATGTTTTGCCAATGTGCAACATTCCGTCCATCATCTTGTGTGTTTTGCTGTTCGCCCTATGAGGGAAGGGTATGCCCAGACGTGGGTCCCGTGCTCCCTACGCCACTGGAGTCAAACTATCCTGGCTGAAGAGGGGTGAAACTCCGAAACCGGTCCTAGGATGCTTGATTCCGGTCCAGGGAAGACATGGCTTAGCAGTTCGGGCTGGACTGTTCCCATGAGGCACAGGGTCAAGACTGATTTGCATATGGCCATGTCTAAACTGGGGTGGCGTGGTGAGCAAAATAACGATGGATTAAACCCAGATCTGTGACTGGGGATGAATATTTTGCCAATGTGCAACATTCCGTCCATCATCTTGTGTGTTTTGCTGTTCGCCCTTTGTGGGAAGGGTGTGCCCAGTCGTGTGTCCCGTGCACCCTACGCCACTGGAGTCAAGCTATCCTGGCTGAAGAGGGGAGAAACCCCGAAACCGGTCCTAGGATGCTTGATTCCGGTCCAGGGAAGACATGGCTTGGCAGTTCGGGCTGGACTGTTCCCATTAGGCACAGGGTCAAGACTGACTTGCATATGGCCATGTCTGAACTGGGGTGGCGTGTAAGCAAAATACCGATGGATTAAACCCAGATCTGTGACTAGGGGTGAATGTTTTGCCAATGTGCAACATTCCGTCCATCATCTTGTGTGTTTTGCTGTTCGCCCTATGTGGGAAGGGTATGCCCAGACGTGGGTCCTGTGCTCCCTACGCCACTGGAGTCAAGCTATCCTGGCTGAAGAGGGGTGAAACTCCGAAACCGGTCCTAGGATGCTTGATTCTGGTCCAGGGAAGACATGGCTTGGCAGTGCGGGCTGGACTGTTCCCATGAGGCACAGGGTCAAGACTGATTTGCATATGGCCATGTCTGAACTGGGGTGGCGTGTACGCAAAATAACGATGGATTAAACCCAGATCTGTGACTGGGGGTGAATGTTTTGCCAATGTGCAACATTCCGTCCATCATCTTGTGTGTTTTGCTGTTCGCCCTATGTGGGAAGGGTATGCCCAGACGTGGGTCCTGTGCTCCCTATGCCACTGGAGCCAAGCTATCCTAGCTGAAGAGGGGTGAAACCCCGAGACCGGTCCTAGGATGCTTGATTCCGGTCCAGGGAAGACATGGCTTGGCAGTTCGGGCTGGACTGTTCCCATGAGGCACAGGGTCAATACTGATTTGCAAATGGCCATGTCTGAACTGGGGTGGCATGGTGAGCAAAATAATGAGGGATTAATCCCAGATCTGTGACTGGGGGTGAATGTTTTGCCAATGTGCAACATTCGGTCCATCATCTTTTGTGTTTTGCTAATTAAAATATAGCCAATCCTCTTTTGGCACAAGATCTGGTCTTCAGTGAAAACCACCCATAATAGGAAATGTTTAATTCAACTGTATTTATTAACCTAAGGAAACTTACTATCGATATTATACAGCCTTACTTACAATCCATGGCAGCGTTGCAGGATAGATTCATTTGAACTAATTTTACGTTAGGCATTTTTCATCGTCTAACAAGCTTTCCTGTAATTTATGAATGGTCAGGCATTCTTTGGAAATGCCCATGTGGCGGTATGTCACACCAAGCAACAATTCACGTAGTGTCATTTTGTAAATTTATGAACATTATTGGAAGGTCTGGATTTTACTGATTTTAAGGACCTTTGAACTCAGGCAATGTTGTCCAGCTTTTTTTTATCCCTTCAGTTGCTTGCCAGTGAGTACACTATGTTATCTATAGTAATGTTTAAAGAAGGTGATTAGATGCAGAAATGCCATTAAAGTGTGATTTCCCGGTGATTTAAATATGATTGTTATATATGACACATGATTAGCAGTAGTGATTGTTACTGAAGGCTTTGGATTTTTTTAAAATAAGATTGCTATATACCTAATCAATTTGTATATGATTTTTTGGCCATTTTTATATATGTATTCTGCTTTTTTGGTTTACTCTGAGAACATTGAAAAAATTCAATAATTAAATAACAATTAATACAGACTTGTAGAGCATGAAGCTACCCAGAAGGGTCTCCCAGCACTTAAAGCAGACAGCAAGCAGAGATGCAGAAGAGGACGTAGATAGCACGGAGATAGCACATCAACTAACCAAAATAAAACAGAGCAAAGTCTCCAGGTCCTTACAAAAAATAAGTATAAAGTGGCAATTCCTGAGGGCTGCAGGAAGAGAGTTCCAGTGTTTGGGGCATAAATCGGAAAAAGAGTGACCTTCGATGTGGGCCCGACGAAACCTGTGCATGGTAAACAGTGAAAGGTTGGCTGATCTCAGTGGTCGGGTGAGCACATAGGGTGTCATCAATCCTTGGATGTATAAAGCGGCCAGTCCCTTTCTGGAACATATAGCATAAGGCCTTGAATTTAATGTGCTTATCGACCTTAAGCCAATGTAGTTTATAGATCAGAGGAGAGACAGAAACATATCTGGGCAGCCGAAAATGAAGGCAAATGGCTGCATTCTGAATGATTTGCAAGCGAGGGATCAAAGATTTGTTAGCGCCCAGATACTGTACATTCCCATAGTCCAATTTGGACATTACCAGGGCCGAGGGAATCAGCCAGAGGATTTTTTTGAGCCATTTTAGTATGGAGAAGCAGGTGGCTGTGAGCATGGAGACCTGCGGTTTAAGGAAACTATTCTTATTGATAATGAAGCCAAGGTTCTTAACCTTATTAACTGGAGTAGGTAAAGGCCCTAGTGAGACAGGGCAGTGGTTAATACTAACCCTGGGCGTAGTTCGCGAAGTAGCACTTCGAGAAACTACGCAAAGTGCAGTTCGCACTACGCGAGCTACGCGTAGCACTTCGCGAACTGCGTAGTACCTTGTAGTACCAGATGTCGTTTTCAATGATTGCACAGTGCGGACAAGCAACCGGCACTGTGCAATCATTGAAAATGGCAACTTGCACAGTGCGAGCTGTAGTTTTCTGCTGCTCGAGTAGATTTTTACTCGAGCGGCAGCTTTCTCAACGCGAACTGGTAGTTTCTCATCGCGAGCGGTCGCGAGCATACGCGACCACTCGCAATGAGAAACCTGACCTCCTCTACTCATGACGTCACATATTACATCATGCATGACATGGTCAGTGGCATCACTCTTGACATCACTGATGACATCATCCTTGTGATAGAGTGGCGGTCGGGGGAATTTCATTGGTTTTTTACAAGTGAAATATCCATTTAACTATAACATGTGTGAAACCTATGTTTTTTTAAGTGAATTTGCAAGGTTTTTTAAATGCTAATTCCTAACTATAACGTGTGTGAAACCTATGTTTTTTTCAGTGAATTTGTATGTTTTTTTAAATGCTAAGTTATGTTTGTATTATTATTTTTTTTATATATTTATTTTTCAATAAACCACGTATTAAATTTTATTTAATTTTTTATGGTTTTTCACCGTGCGCGCAACCCCGCGATTTAAAAAAAAGAATTTTTAATGTTTTTTTCTGCCTTTGGGGTCCTTCAGGGACCCCCTGACAAACGCTAGGGGGTCAGGAACTCTCTACCCTGCCCCCTTTTCACGTTTGCCACCTTCCTTTTCCACTCTCGCACTGAAAACAAACAAAATGGTGGCCGACACGTCCAGATTTCGACCGATTCGAACGTTGACTGACATGTAACAACCAATCAGAATTACGCTTGCGCACGTTAGGGTGCGCGCCTATAGATATGTATGTGCTTTTTACTGCAATTTTCTCTGGAACTACTGAACAGATTGACTCCATATATGCAAAAGGCACATCCCAGACCTGAGGACTACCTCTCTGCCAAATTTCAAGTAATTCTGTTCAGCCGTTCGGGCTGTACCTTCGACTAAAGGTCCTATGGGAAAATGCATGGGGAAAAGGCGTTTTGGGACCCCCCTTTTTTCTCGTCCCCCGTTTGACGAATCCCCCCGAGACTTTCAGGGTAGGAGCTGAGCGGAGCGCCCCATTAGTTTAGAAAATTTCACGAAGATTCGTCAACCGGCGCCAAAGTTATTCAAAATAGAATTTTGAGATTTCCTATGGAAACACGGTCCTAACTATAACTATCTACTGGCGACCGCTAGTAGATTATATATATGTATATATATATATATATATATATATTTATATATATATATATATAAACATATGTGTGTGTTTCCATAGTTTGCCCTGTGATAAGGACGCACTCTACTGCAGGTAGGTTTCACACCATTTATTAATCAGAGAAACCATTTTATTCCGATATTCAAGTCTTTGTGCCTTACGCTTTTCAAAGCATCTTGTTTTTTCCTCATAGGCATGTGTGAGCAATATATAAATATTTACATATTACATATATTTTTTTTTCTTACAATTTGTCCTTTCGCACCCCCTATATATTCTGGGGGTGGTGCAGTTTTCATGGCTTGACAGCCGCCGAACCTTTTCTTACAATTCATCCTCGGTTAGAAAACGCACTCAGCAGTAGATTTTTTTTTACATCACAGGCATCATTGTCTGTGTGTTTGTTAATCGTAAACCCCTATCGTGGGCCTCTTAAGTAGATTCAATGAGTGACGCATGCTGGGGATTGTATCAGGAATCATGAAAGCATGAATGCTTACATTTCGCTAATCTGTTTTCACGTGCTGGCAGCCTTTCACTGTATCTTTCTTTTCTCTTTCAACTTTGCGGATAAGGACACCACAAATGTCCTTTTAACTGCCTGCTGCCAACGGCACTAAATGACACTTTAGAGCAATGTAAACATATAAAAATGTGTCTCTGATTGCACAGTTTGTAACATCAGTCTGTGGCGCTCACCTTATTATCATAATTAAAGAATGCTAGAACTTCCAAAACAGATGCTGGCAGTCAATGTCAGAGTCCCAGAAATCCACTGCTCGGCAGAAGCCTCAAGCTGTGACCAGTTCTTAACACTTCTTTATTTAAAAAACCTGGGGGCATATCAACAACGAGGCGATAGAAAATTATCGCCGCTTTTGCGGCCGTTTTCGGCCCTAGGGTCCAACTTGCCCACTAGGTACCTCCAGTAAGCACCACAGAGCTGCGTTGCAGAGAGGTGTAAAAAGTGGCACGGCATGGACCACCTCGCTGCAACGCAGCGCAGTGACGCTTACTGGAAGCACCTGGTGGGCTAGTTAGCCCCCATGGTCCCTCAGGATTGAAGGGGAATTATTTCCCCAACTTAAAACGCACCATAGGGCGTGTTTGCACACGTCACCTCAGACCCCGTCCCCTCTCTTCCCCACTGTGTAAACACGCCCTCTGGCCGTTTTCAGTTGGGATATTAAGTCGCCTTAAGTCCTGAGGGTCCCTAGGGGCAAATTAGCCCATTAATTCCTCAACTTATAACGTGCCACAAGGCGTGTTTGCACACATATCACCTCATGCCCCACCCCCTCGCTTCACCACTGTGCAAACGCACCCCGGTGCCCATTTTATGTGGGGGGATTAACTCCCATTGAATCCTGAGGGTCCCTGGGGTGCAACTAGCCCATAAGCTACCTCCATTAAGCGCCACTGAGCTGTGTTGCAGAACGGTGTAAAAGGGGTGTGGCCTCAGAATACCTCTATGCAACGCAGCCCCGTGGTGCATACTGGAGGTTCCTGGTGGGTTAGTTGGCCCCAGGGACCCCCAGTATTCAAGGGGAATTTGTTCCCCATCTGCAAATACGCCAGGGGGCGCATTTGCAGAGTGCTGCAAGGAGGGCGCGATGCCGGTCTTTTAGTTATTTATTTTTTTAAGAAGGGGGCTGTGTGGGCTCCCTTCTTCTTCTAATTTATTGGCCCTGGGGACCCCATCTCCCAGGACCTGCCCCCTAATTATTATGATTTTTTTTTAAATTTGGAAGGGGGCTATGTCCCGCCCACCTGAGTCCTTAATCTGCCTCTGGGACCCCATCCCCCGGGGCATGACCTCTTATTTCTTTAGGAGGGGGCTTGTGTTGCCCCATCCTCAGGCCACTTATGGCCCCGGGAATACCCATCCCCCGGGGTCGGCCTTTGTTATTTATTTATTTTTAATTTTGGGGAGGAGGTCCGCGTGGCACGTTTTGGTACCCCCCTTTTTTCTTCACCCCCGCTAGGATGAATCACCCCGAAACATCCAAGATAGGAGTGGACCGGAGCACCCCACGAGTTTTGAAATTTTCATGAAGATTCGTCAACCGGCGTCAAATTTATTGGGAATAGAATGTTGTGAATTTCCTATGGAAAATAGGTCCTAACTAACCCTGGGCGTAGTTCGCGGAGTAGCGCTATGCGTAGCTACGCAAGGTGCACTTTGCACAACGCAAGCTGTGTGTTGCACTTCGTGAACTGCGTAGTACCCTGTTCGCACTGTGCAAGATGCCGTTTTCAATGATTGCACAGTGCGGACAAGCATCCGGCACTGTGCAATCATTGAAAACGGCATCTTGCACAGTTGAGCTGTAGTTTTCTGCCTCTCAAGTAGATTTTTACTCGAGCGGCAGCTTTCTCAACGTGGACTGGTAGTTTTTCATCGCGAGCGGTCGTGAGCATACGCGACCACTCGTAATGAGAAACCTGACCTCCCCTCGTTGAGAATCTCGCCGGGAGGTTTATTTTCCACGCTCGCGGTCGCCAACTTGACATTGAGGACCGCGAGCAAGCAAAAAATGACTGCTGCACTACGCTACGCTACCCTACGCATGTTTGCACTGTGCTACGTGCAGTTCGCATAGTAGCGCAAACTTCGCAAACTACGCGAGCGTAGCGTAGTGCTTTGCCCAGGCTTAGTCCTAACTACAACTATCCACCGGTGACCGCCAGTAGATACAATAAATATATATATATATATATATATAAATTCACTTAAAAACCATAGGTTTCACACATGTTATAGTTAGGTGGATATTTCACTTGTAAAAAAACAATGAAATTCCCCCGTTATAGTTAGTTGAGATAACTATAACTCGCGCGCCCGCAATCCTCAGCTCATGACGTTACATATTACATCACTCATGACATGGTCAATGGCATCACTCATAACATCACTGATTACATCATCCTTGTGATACAGTGGCGGTCGCGTGAGTTATAGTTATCTCAACTAACTATAACGGGGCAATTTCATTGGTTTTTTACAAGTGAAATATCCACCTAACTATAACGTTGAAACCTATGGTTTTTTAAGTGAATTTGCAAGGTTTTTTAAATGCTAATTCCTAACTATAACGTGAGTGAAACCTATGGTTTTTTCAGTGAATTTGTATGGTTTTTTAAATGCTAAGTTATGTATGTATTATTATTTTTTTATATATTTTTTTTTCAATAAACCTCGTATTAGAATTTTTTTTTAATGGTTTTTCACCGTGCGCGCACGGTTCGCGCACCCTTCGCGATTTAAAAAAAAAAATGGAAATGTTTTTTTCTGCCTTCGGGGTCCTTCAGGGACCCCCTGACCAAGGCCAGGGGGTCAGGAACTCTCTACCCTGCCCCCTTTTCACGTTCGCCACCTTCCTTTTCGCACTGAAAACAAACAAAATGGCGGCTGACACTTCCTGATATCGACCGATTCGAACGTTGACTGACATGTAACAACCAATCAGAATTACTCTCGCGCACTTTAGGGTGCGCGCACGGTGCGCGCACGGTGCGCGGCTATAGATGTGTATGTGCTTTTTACTCCAATTTTCTCTGGAGCTACTGAACAGATTGACTCCATATATGCAAAAGGCACTTCCCTGACCTGAGGACTACCTCTTTGCCAAATTTCAAGTAATTCTGTTCAGCCGTTCAGGATGTACCTTCGACTAAAGGTCCTATGGGAAAATGCATGGGGAAAACGCGTTTTGGGACCCCCCTTTTTTCTCAGTCCCCGCTTGACGAATCCCCCAGGGACTTTCAGTGTAGGAGCTGAGCGGAGCGCCCCATTAGTTTTGAACATTTCGCGAAGATTCGTCAACCGGCGCCAAAGTTATTCAAAATAGAATTTTGAGATTTCCTATGGAAACACGGTCCTAACTATAACTATCTACTGGCGACCGCCAGTAGATAATATATATATATATGTATAATATTTCCTGTTGTTCTGGATACGTTCCAGAGGAGAGCAGAACAGGTACGGAACACCACTTCTTGTTAAAATAGATTCCAAGGACGCAAAGTTACAGCTTCATCTTTTTATTATATGTCACTATAATAGTGCAGACAAGTGTCAGCCACAGACGCGTTTCGATTGTTTGCACGATCTTGATATATACATATATATACAGCGTTTTAATAAACAAACACTCTCGCGCTGCTGCGCAACAGGAGAGCTGCACTCAGGGATTTAAGGAGAAATCAGTTTTACTGACTGACCCGTTTCGAGAAGCACGATTTTTCTCAAAGTCATTAGTTATACACACACCACCTCACTTATTCATACATATACTGACACATACTTACTATCTTATACAATCACTGATACAAGCACACACTCATCCATACAGCCACTATCACAATCAGTCACTCTCACATATAGTCATTTATATACTTCAAAACTCACATACACTGCCTTTGACATATGTAGATTTTCACACATGTACTACTGAGACATCTATTCACTCACCAACGCAGCCATACACACACTCACCCATCCATACAGCCCCTCACAGATGCACTCTTGAACCCATACAGCCAGTGAATCACCCACTTACACATCTATGCACAGAGTCACACACCCCTCACCCACGCACACAAGACACTCAGGCACCCATACAGATACTGCAACCGCTTACACACCAACTGACAGACTGATACAGACATTTACACAGTTTAGTCACTAAACCATGCATTCAGTAAAACACGTTTAATCACTCACTTATACAGTCAGTCACGCACCTTCTAAATCAACCATTCAGACACTTATACACCCACTCATTCTTCAATACACCTTCACATATATATCTATATAAAACATAATTCAACTTTACAGAAACACACAGTCATTGTATGATGTCATCAGTGATGTCATTTGAGATGTCATCAGTGATGTCACTGACCATGTCATGAATGATGTAATATGTCGCGTCAGCAGCAGTGCATTGCGGGGGTGCGATTTATAGTTAGCTGTACTAACTATAACAGCCACATTTTTTTGGTTTTGTATGAGTAAATGTCAAACTAACTATAATGTCCATTAAACCTGTGTTTTTTTCAGTGAATTTCTAAGGTTTTTTAAATGGTACTTTCTAACTATAACATCCCTGAAACCTATGTTTTTTTCACTCAATTTCTAAGGTTTTTTGAATGCTAATTTCTAACTATGCCTACAGAGGTAGGACATGTGCAGAAAGAGGAAGAAAGCCGCAGAAAGAAGCAAGAAAAATGCCGAAAGAGGCAATGGAAGTCCAGAAAGACAAAGAAAGGTGCAGAAAGAAGCAATAGATATGCAGAAAGAACTAACAGAGGTGTAGAAAGAGTCCTTGTTGCAAAGTCATCCTGTGCCCCCAACTTTTGCTGACTGGTACTGGTGGTAACTGACTCTGACTAACCAGGCCCAGAGCCAGTGCAATGCTAAAAGACACTTATAATACAGTGAAAACACCTAGATACACAAGGGTACACTATGGGTTGGGGAACCCTTGTGATTGGCATGACCTCCCCTGTAAGGCCCTAGTAAATATTAGGGCAGGAGGATTAAAACTACCTCTAAGTCAGAGGTGCAGAAATATGCTTCTTTAACTAGTAGTTGTGTTTGCAAAGTGGTGGAGAAAGGGTGCTGGGCCTCTACCCAGAGCTCATGAATTCTGCAGGGTAGGACTTACAGGAAGTACCAGGAGGGCTTCTTGGCCCCCAAAGTCCCTCAGGAGAAAATTGGAATTCATCCCCTATCCCATAGTCTGCCAGGAGGCAGGTTTGCAGTGAGGTGGAGAAAAAGTTGCATGGCCTCCGAAGATGTCTTAGCAATCCCACTGTGTGGGACTTACTGTAGTTAACAAGAGGGGTAATTGGCCCCCAAGAACATCCCTGGGGGACAACCACACCTCCTATAAGTCCTACACAGCAGGATTGCTAAGTTATTATATAGACCAGGCCCCCTTTGCCCACCACTATGCAAACGCGCTCCCTGGCATGCTCTTGGATGGGGTTGGAGTCCCCTTCACTGCTGGCAGTCCTTCAGGGTCCAACTAGCCTACCTCTTACCTCCAGTAAGCCCCACACAGTGGGATTACTGAGTGGTGGACACAGGCCATGCCCCCTTTAACACCACTCTGCAAACACAGATCCTGGCGCACAGCTATTCGGAGGATGAAGTCCACTTGTGTCCTGAGGCCCTCAGGACACAAGAGGACCTCATTGACAGCAGTGCACCGGCACTGTTTGCAGAGTGGTGTAAAATGGGGGGTGGCCTCAGACCATTTCACTGCAATGCTGCTCAGTGGCGCATACTAGAGGTACCTGGTGGGCTAGTTGGCCCCCAGGGACCCTGAGTATTCAAGGAGAAATAAATCCCCAAATTACAGCGTGCCATGGAGCGCGTTTGCAGAGTGGGGGAGGGAGGGGGCAGGGCCTCCGGCGAGATGCAGGCTTTTCTTTTTTACATTTGTTTTTCAGAAGGGGGCCACCCACTTCTTTTACATCTTTGGGGCCCTGGGGCCCAGGGCCTGACCCCTTTTTTTAAAGATTATTTTTTTTTAAATGGGAAGGGGGCCGCATGGCCCCCCTCCTGAGGCCAATTCCGTGCCTTGGGGACCCCATCCCCAGGGCATGGCCAGACATTTTTTTTCTGTATTTAATTATTTGGACTGGGGCCGCTAGGTCAATTATGGCCTTTCCATTAAAAAAAATAAATACAATTATTGCAGAGGATGGGACCACGTGGCCCCCTCCCGGGCCACTTCTCGCCCCAGGGCCCTTATTCCCCGGGGCCTGGCCTCATCATTGGGAACCATGGGGGAGCCCCAATGCCCCCACGGTCCCACCGGCTCCCCGCCTCCTGTAGGAGCCAGCATTGCTATTGCACAAGGGCAGCTGCTGACACGCAGCTCCCCTTGTGCAAAAGCAATTCTGCTTTTGTTTTTGGAAGCAAGAGCAGGTTTCCTGCTCTCACTTCCAAAAACCAAAGCAGAGTTTGCTATGGCAGGGTGGGAGCTGCACGGCTCCCGCCCTGCCATAGCAAACAGCAATGTCCTGGGGTTGGGCACCCCAGGACATTGCAGGAGCTGGCCCTGGGGGGTGGCGGTCCCCAGGGCCATCCAGGGCTCCTGAAGGGGGGCTGTTTGGCCCCCTCTCTTCATTTTTTAAGGCAGCGGGAGTTAGTGGTCCCCGGGGCAGTGTGGGGCAGCTAAAGTCCACCACAATAATTATTAATTCTAGCCCCAGAGAGGTGGTGGTCCCCCAGGCTTGAGCCACAAGGCCCCCACCCTAATTCCAAGAAAGCCCCAGGGAGGTGGTGGTCCCCAGGGCTTGGGGGGCCCACAAGGCCCCCCCACCCTTATTTTAATTATTGCCCGGGGAGGTGGCGATCCCCGGGGCTGCAGGGGGCTGTGTGCCCTTGTGCATCAATCATAAAGCCCTGGGGAGATGGCGGTCCCTGGAGCTGTGGGGTCCCTGAAAGGCCCCCACATCATAAATAGTATTGCCCCCAGGACCTGGCCCACCCTGGGGCTTTTTAACAAATGAAGAGTTGGAGACCGTGCTTAGTTTTTTTTTATAATTTCGGCCGGATTTGCACACCCAGCATGAATTCGGCCTAAAAAATGTTTTTGTTGGCCCTAGGGGACTTTATGGGACCCCCTGAGCAGCCCTAGGGGGTTAGGGTGTTTCTACCATGCCCCCTTTAGTTGATTTTTAACCTTTTTTTACTCCTTTTTCTTGTGACTTGATTATGGAGTCACAAGATGGCTGCCAACACACTCTGATTTGGAGTGTTGGCAGCCAATCAGAATGAAGCTCATGACTGGGAGGGTTTGCGAACCCTCCTCCGTGCTCAGATATCAATATTATTATTTTTTGAATTTCTCTGCAACTTCTGAATGGATTTACAACATTTAAAAAGAAGGTCGCTTTCTAGACCAAGACCTACCTTTTTGCCAAATTTGGTGTAATTCCATTCAGCAGTTTGGACTGTAGCCTGTTCCAATTTTTCCTGTGAAAATTAACATGGGGGAAAATGCATTTTGGGACCCCTTTTTTTCTCGGGCCCCGCTTGACGAATCACCCTGAAACTTTCAAAACAGGAGCTGACTGTAGAGGGCCCTTAGTTTTGATAATTTTGCGTAGAATCAACAACCAGTGCAAAGATATTGGCTAATTGGAAAAACACTTTTCATATGGAAAATAGGTCCTAACTATAACCATATATATATATATATATATATATATATTCACTGAAAAAACCATAGGTTTCACACATGTTATAGTAAGCTGGACATTTTACTGATAAAAAACCAATGAAATTCCCCCTTTATAGTTACTGTAGGCAACTATAACTCACACGACCGTAATCCTCTGCTGATGCTAATACGGTATTTAGACACTTATTTGCCCATGTCTTCTTCCATTAAATTTTAGCTATACATATATTACAAATATTTTTTTTTCATAAAGACACATATGTCATCAGCAGAAGATTACGGTCGCGTGAGTTATAGTTGCCTACAGTAACTATAACGGGGGAATTTCATTGGTTTTTTATCAGTAAAATGTCCAGCTAACTATAACATGTGTGAAACCTATGGTTTTTTCAGTGAATTTGCAAGGTTTTTTAAATGCTAATTCCTAACTATAACGTGTGTGAAACCTATGGTTTTTTCAGTGAATTTGTATGTTTTTTTAAATGCTAAGTTATGTTTGTATTATTATTTTTTTTATATATTTATTTTTCAATAAACCACGTATTACATTTTATTTTATTTTTTATGGTTTTGCACCGTGCGCGCAACCCCGCGATTTAAAAAAAAAAATTTTAATGTTTTTTTCTGCCTTTGGGGTCCTTCAGGGACCCCTTGACAAACGCTAGGGGGTCAGGAACTCTCTACCCTGCCCCCTTTTCACGTTTGCCACCTTCCTTTTCCACTCTCGCACTGAAAACAAACAAAATGGTGGCCGACACGTCCAGATTTCGACCGATTCGAACGTTGACTGACATGTAACAACCAATCAGAATTACGCTTGCGCACGTTAGGGTGCGCGCCTATAGATATGTATGTGCTTTTTACTGCAATTTTCTCTGGAACTACTGAACAGATTGACTCCATATATGCAAAAGGCACATCCCAGACCTGAGGACTACCTCTCTGCCAAATTTCAAGTAATTCTGTTCAGCCGTTCGGGCTGTACCTTCGACTAAAGGTCCTATGGGAAAATGCATGGGGAAAAGGCGTTTTGGGAATTTCATTGGTTTTTTATCAGTAAAATGTCCAGCTAACTATAACATGTGTGAAACCTATGGTTTTTTCAGTGAATTTGCAAGGTTTTTTAAATGCTAATTCCTAACTATAACGTGTGTGAAACCTATGGTTTTTTCAGTGAATTTGTACGGTTTTTTAAATGCTAAGTTACTTTACGCCATTCGTGGCGTGCGCGCCCAATTAACGCAGTTCGTTCCGTGCGAGCACGGTGCGCTTCGCGCACCGTGCGCGCACTGTGAGCACGTTACGCTAGATGGGCCATGAACGCACGATGCGCTTCGCGCACCGTGCGCACATGGAGGACATTTGATGAGCATCGTTGTGACAGGTAGAATATATGTTTTTCTAAAAGGTCATATGCCATGCACGATTGGTGCTCTTCGGGCACCTATTGCACATGGGGTGGGGAGAATGTGGATATTTTTTTTTTATTATTATTATTTATTACCGTACGCGTACGGTAAGCGTAATCGGCGAAATTTTCCAAAAAAATCAAATTGCCTTTTTTTACTTGGGGGATCGTTGGGGACTCTCTCAACATGGCTAGGTGCTTAGGAGCTGTATAAACAGCCCCTTTACATGTTTTTGCCCTTTGTTTTTCAACCCCCTGTCAGAGTGCGAGAGAGAAAATGGCTGCCGCCGCTTCCTGGTTTCGACAGATTCGAATGTTAACTAAGATCTAAGGGCCAATCAGAATCGCGCTCGCGCACGTCACCGTACGCGTACGGTAAGCGCACCGTAAGCGCACCGTAAGCTGGCTCAGATATATATATTGATTTAAATGCTATTTTCTCAGAATCTACTGAACAGATGTACACCAAACCTACAAAAGGCACATCCTTGACCTGTAGACTACCTCTCTGCCAAATTTCAAGGAACTCTGTTCAGCCGTTCGGGCTGTAGCTGTGTCTAAAGGTCCTATGGAAAAATGCATGGGAAAAACACGTTTTGGGACCCCCCTTTTATCTCAGCCCCCGCTTGAGGAATCCCCCCGAGACTTTCAGGGTAGGAGCGGAGCATAGCGCCCCACCTATTTTGAAAATTTAGCGAGGATTCGTAGACCGGCGTCAAAGTTATTCCAAATAGAATGTTGCGGATTTCCTATGGAAACGTGGTCCTAACTATAACTATCTACTGGCGACCGCCAGTAGATAATATATATATACATATATACACATATTATCTACTGGCAGTCGCCAGTAGATAGTTATAGTTAGGACCGAGTTTCCATAGGAAATCTGAAAATTCTATTTTGAATAAATTTGGCACCGGTTGACGAATCCTCGCAACATTTTCAAAACTAATGGGGCGCTCCGTTCAGCTCCTACCCTGAAAGTCTCAGGGTGATTCGTCAAGCGGGGGCCAAGAAAAAAGGGGGGTCCCAAAACACGTTTTCCCCATGCATTTTCCATAGGACCTTTAGTCGAAGGTACAGCCCGAACGGCTGAACAGAATTACTTGAAATTTGGCAGAGAGGTAGTCCTCAGGTCAGGGAAGTCCCTTTTGCAGGTCTGGTGTCAATCTGTTCAGTAGTTCCTGAGAAAATAGCATTTAAAAGCATATACATATCTATGAGCGCACACCGTGCGTGCACCGTGCGAGCGCCCTAACGTGCGCAAGCGTAATTCTGATTGGTGGTTACATGTTAGTCAACGTTCGAATCGGTCGAAATCAGGAAGTGTTGGCCGCCATTTGGTTTGTTTTCAGTGCGAGAGTGAAAAAGGAAGGTGGCGAACGTGAAAAGGGGGCAGGGTAAAGAGTTCCTGACCCCTAGCCTTTGTCAGGGGGTCCCTGAAGGACACCGAAGGCAGAAAAAAATGTTTTAATTTTTTTTTTTTTTAATCGCGGGGTTGCGCGCACCGTGCACACACGGTGAAAAAAATAAAAATAAATTTAATACGTAGTTTATTGTAAAATAAGTATATAAAAAAAATAATAATACATAAATAAATTAGCATTTAAAAAACCGTACAAATTCTCAGACAAATCCATAGGTTTCACACACATTATAGTTAGGAATTAGCATTTAAAAATCCTTGCAATTTAACCTAAAAAACCATAGGTTTCACACATGTTATAGTTAGGTGGATATTTCACTCGTAAAAAAACAATGAAATTCCCCCGTTATAGTTAGTTCAGATAACTATAACTCGCGCGACCGCCACTCTATCACAAGGATGATGTCATCAGTGATGTCATGAGTGATGCCACTGACCATGTCATGAGTGATGTAATATGTGACGTCATGAGCAGTGGATTGCGGGCGCGCGAGTTATAGTTATCTGAACTAACTATAACGGGGGAATTTCATTGGTTTTTTATGAGTGAAATATCCACCTAACTATAACATGTGTGAAACCTATGGTTTTTTAAGTGAATTTGCAAGGTTTTTTAAATGCTAATTCCTAACTATAACGTGTGTGAAACCTATGTTTTTTTCAGTGAATATATATATATGTTTTGAAAGAATAAACCTGCACTGAATACATTCTTCAGCGTGTTGTGGTCTGTACCTGTTCCAGTTATCTGCTGGAGTTTGGGAACTCTTCGTCTCATATATATATATATAAATTCACTGAAAAAACCATAGGTTTCAGGGGCGTTATAGTTAGCTGGACTTTTCACTTGTACAAAACCATTGAAATCCCCCGTTATAGTTAGTTCAGCCAACTATAACTCGCGCGCCCGCAATGCACTGCTGATGACGTCACATATTACATCACTCATGACATGGTCAGTGACATCACTCATGACATCACTGATGACATCTCAAATGACATCACTGATGACATCACTGATGACATCATCCAGTGAATGTGTGTTTTTCTGAAAATTAAATATGTTTTATATTTGTATATCTCAAGGTTGATGGAAGAATAAATGGGTATATAAGTGTCTAAATGGAGGATTTGTTTTTGAAAACTTGATTGTGTAACTGACTGATTAAGTGTATCATAGTGAATAGTGAGAGATTGAAAGAGTTCATGTATGAATAAGTATGTATTTCTATAAGTGATTGTTTAAAAGACTAAGTATGTGTAAGTTTCTGTAGAAGTAAGTGTGGTGGTGTGTGTATAACTGTATATGCAAGTAAATGTATGTTTGATTCTTAACCCCTTCCATGCTCATGACGGAACGGTTCCGTCATGAGCCACGGTTGAGCTGTGCTCATGACGGAACCGTTCCGTCATGAGCCCGCCCGCGCTCGAACCCTTCAGCACCGCGGCGGAATTCGCCCAGCGCTGAAGGGGTTAATTAGCATGAGTGACTATGTGTGTGAGTAACTCTATGGATGAGTGGCATTGTGTAACAGGATGTATAGGTGTATGAGTACATATGATGAGTGAGTACATGTATGAGTGACTGTATAGGACTGTTGGTGAATGAGTGGATGTGTATGTGGATCTTAGAGTTACTGAAGAGGTTGTTATAACCGGTATTGGTATGTCCATTGGTTTGAAAATTGTAGTCTCTATTTTTGAATGTGTGTATCAAAGGTTATATTAGGGTGAGAGGAGGTCTGCCACTCTATCACAAGGATGATGTCATCAGTGATGTCATTTGAGATGTCATCAGTGATGTCATGAGTGATGTCACTGACCATGTCATGAGTGATGTAATATGTGATGTCATCAGCAGTGCATTGCAGGCGCGCGAGTTATCGTTAGATGAACTAACTATAACGGGGGAATTTGAATGGTTTTGTACAAGAGAAAAGTCCAGCTAACTATAACACCCCTGAAACCTATGGTTTTTTCAGTGAATTTCTGAGGTTTTTTAAATGCTAATTCCTAGCTATAACATGCCTGAAACCTATGTTTTTTTCTGTGAATTTCAAAGGTTTTTTAAATGCTAATTTCTAACTATGCCTACAGAGATAGGACATGTGAAGAAAGAAGAAAAAATGCACAGAAAGAAAAAAAAGAAGTGCAGAAAGAAGCAACAGAAGTCCTCAAAGACGAAGAAAAGTGTAGGAAGAAGGATAATGTGCAGAAAGAACAAAAAGAAGAGCAGAAAGAAGCCTTGTTGCAAAATCATCCTGTATCCAATCACTTAGTCTCCCCATGTCTACAACCAAAATGAATTTGTTCTTGTGTGATGTAACCAATGCTCATGTAAAGCACTCCAATACCTGACAAGTCTGCACTATATAACACTGCAAAAACACAAAATAATAAGTGTTTTGCACACTTCTGTCATTGGACTATATTTGGGCTACATCTGGGTGATTTTGGGCTACATTTGGGCTCTTTTGTCTCCGGCCATCTTGGGAGATTTATTTGTTATGAAGTTTCCTAATTTCCTCATGTACTGCAGTCTCCTCAGTAGGAAATGCTTTCAGTTTTTTACTTTGATTCCATCATGAAGGTATTCAGATATGTCACACATTTGCCATAAATTCTGAATGTTAGCACTCTAGTTGCTCATTAGATCACTGTAGTAAAACTACTGTTCACCATGGAAGTCTGTTCCTGGTATTAAAAGTGCATGTTTCAGTCTGCATGTCAGAATTTTTTAATGAAATAGAAGAGGATTTGAGAAGTCACTCAAAATGTGCCCTCATTTCCTTTCTTCAGCATTAATCATAATTTCTATGGCAAAATCAACCGCCTCATTGTGTTCCTTTTTAAATTAAATGTTTTAAGTGTTACCAGTTTATTCCAATCAAGATGGCTTCAGGTGTGCCATACTTTTGTCATAATGAAGACAGTAAGCGCTCTAGTTGTTTTTAAGAACACTCTGCAACATTCTGTCATTGGGCTATACTTGGGCTACATCTGGGTGATATTTGGGCTACATTTGGGCTCTTTTGTCTCTGGTGGCCATCTTGGGAGACTTATTTGTTATGAAGTTTCCTAATTTCCTCATTTACTGCAGTCTCCTCAGTAGGAAATACTTTCAGTTTTTTACTTTGATTCCATCAAGAAGGCATTCAGATGTGTCAGACATTTGCCATAAATTCAGAATGTTAGCACTCTTTTTGCTCATTAGATCACTGTAGTAAAGCTACTGCTCACACGGCAAAACTGCTGCTGATATTGTGACATCAGTGATGTCATTTGAGATGTCATCAGTGATGTCATGAGTGATGTCACTGACCATGTCATGAGTGATGTAATATGTGACGTCATCAGCAGTGCATTGCGGGCGCGCGAGTTATAGTTAGCTGAACTAACTATAACGGGGGAATTTCAATGGTTTTGTACAAGTGAAAAGTCCAGCTAACTATAACACCCCTGAAACCTATGGTTTTTTCAGTGAATTTCTGAGGTTTTTTAAATGCTAATTCCTAACTATAACGTGCCTGAAACCTATGGTTTTTTCTGTTAATTTCAAAGGTTTTTTAAATGCTAATTTCTAACTATGCCTACAGAGATAGGACATGTGAAGAAAGAAGAAAAAATGCACAGAAAGAAACAAAAGAAGTGCAGAAAGAAGCAACAGAAGTCCTCAAATACGAAGATAAGTGCAGGAAGAAGGATAACGTGCAGAAAGAACAAAAAGAAGAGCAGAAAGAAGCCTTGTTGCAAAATCATCCTGTACCCTCAACTTTTTCAGACGGATACTGGTGGTAACTGAGTCTGACTAACCATTCCTAGAGCCAGTGCTATGTTAAAAGACACTTAGAATACAGTGAAAACACCTACATACACTAGGGAACATTATGCGTTGGGGTCCCCCTGTGATTAGCCTTACCTCCTCTATAAGCCCCTAGTATATAATAGGGCATGGGGATTAAAACTACCTCTTAAAACAGGCCACAGGGCGTTTTTGCACACGTTAACTCAGGCCCCGTCCCCTCCTTTCACCATTGTGTAAACACGCCCTGTGTCCGTTTTTAGTTGGGAGATTAAGTTCATTTGAGTCCTGAGGGTCCCTAGGGTCCAACTAGCCCACTAGGTACCTCCAGTAAGTGCCACAGAGCTGCGTTGCAGAGAGGTGTAAAAAGTGGCACGGCCTGGACCACCTCTCTGCAATGCAGCTCAGTGGCGCTTACTGGAAGCACTTGGTGGGCTAGTTAGCCCCCAGGGGCCCTCAGTATTGAAGGGAAATTATATCCCCAATTTAAAACGTGCCATGGTGCGTGTTTGCACACGTCACCTCAGGCCCCGTCCCCTCCCTTCACCACTGTGTAAACGCGCCCTGTGGCTGTTCTAAGTTGAGAGATTAAGTCCCCTTGAATACTAAGGGTCCCTAGGGTCACACTAGACCACTAGGTACCTCCAGTAAGCGCCACAGAGCTGCGTTGCAGAGAGGTGTAAAAAGGGGCTTGGCCTCAGAACACCTGTCTGCAGCGCAGCTCCCTGGCGCATACTGGAGATGCCTGTTGGGGGCGCGTTTGCAGAGTGCTGCATGGAGGGGGCATGGCCTCCGGCACGATGCC
The DNA here is from genome assembly GCF_964204655.1 of Triturus cristatus. Lineage (NCBI taxonomy): Eukaryota > Metazoa > Chordata > Amphibia > Caudata > Salamandridae > Triturus > Triturus cristatus. Next base: position 1,880,555,193 of record NC_140589.1, read on the forward strand.
AGTCTTTTATTTATTTTATTTTTTTAAGAAGGGGGGCTGTGTGGTTCCCCTTCTTATTCTAATTTATTGGCCCTGATGACCCCATCCCCCAGGGCCTGTCTCCTAATTATATTTTTTTGACCCCAATCCCCAGGGCTGGCCACTGTTTTTTATTATTTTTAAAAAATATATATTTATAGACACACCTAGGACATGCTGGACAAACCGTACGTACCTATCACCATGACGATTTGCGTGATATTCATTAAAAGGCGACTATGCATGCAATTAATCCACGTGGAATGTATTTACACCACTAGTGAAGCTCTGACATGTCTGATGCTCTACCGTGCCTAATCCCGGTAGACACCCTTGTCGTTTATTTATACAAACATGGGTAGCTATTGACGGGCACATTTAATACACATGCACACCAAGCCATTCAAAGGGGATTCGACAAAAATTCGACCAAAACTATGCAAGAAACCCCCCTCACAGTTAATAAAACACACATCCACTGCCGGATGTGTAATACTTTTTATTTTACTCTCTGGAAAGGGGACGAACATCACTTGCGAGTCACAGCGCGCTCCTGACAGAGCCCAATGCTGTGTTACACCCACCATTGCCTGCCGAGTGCCACACACCTCTGTATTGTATTCCACTAGCTAGTGCATATGCTATGACACTCTCTAGCCCATGTGCACTGTAACACCACCCCGTGAAAATGTCATGCCACACTTGTCTTCGCACGGGTTATATTGCCCCATCTAACGTGCCTTCCTCGATGCCTATGTTATAACGCACAGTGCTATGCCATACATATTACAATTTGGGATCCATATCTTTGTCACAGTGCATATGCAACGTTACACTCCCCAGCACATATTTTATATTACAACTTTAGAGACTAGTTAGGTTACACAACACTGCCCTGTGCATATTACACTCCAAGGCGCATATCGCATAGCACACGCTAGTGCCTGTGCTATCTCGCGCTCTCCAATGAATCTGTCATTGCGCACAATGTATTGCATATTATATTTCACGCCTGGTTCATCTTATATCACACTTTTTGGTGCATAGTTTATACCATACACTATATCTAGTTTTCATTTTCAATCGTGCTCTCAGGACTATGTTCTATATAACACTGTGTTCACCTACCCTTTTCACGGGCATTACATTTTGCGATAGGGGGTGGAGGGTCAGGGGGTGTTTTTGCCAAGTGAGCCCGGAGTCACAGTCACTAACGTCTTCTTCTTCCTGAATAAAAGTGAGATTATGCTGCATACTTGTTAATATTTTAAGTAGTTTGCACAGACAAAATGTTTTTAAAACAATAAAGTTTCTAATACCCGCCTTCTCTGAACAGTTAGCTTGCTGCCCCATCCCCTTCCTCCCTATCCTCTGTTGTGTGAATCCATGGACTAGCCTCCTCCCTCCTGCCATGCATGGTCTGATGTGCTGCCACTGCCCTCAATTTAGTATGATGTACCAGTCCACTCCTCCTGCCCTCCATTGCCCAATTCTATGCCCCATCATTGACCTCCTGCTTAAACTCTGTGCTTAGCTTGCTGCCCCTATTCTCCTTCCCCCTGCCCTCCGATGTCTTTGTGCATGCCCCTGCTCCATCCTTTTTGCCCACCATGTCCCATGGACCTGCCACTCCTATCTACTCTGAGTGTTCTGTTGAGCTGCCACTCCCCTCCCACCTGCCTAGCATTGTCAGATGACTGTAACCTGTCCCTGCCACCTCCACCCTGCCTGTCCACATGCCATGCCTCTATCCTCTTCCTCCTGTCCTACATGGTCCATTGTACTGCCACACCCTTCTGCCCTCCCTGGTCTGTTGTGCTGCAACTGCTCCTCCTGCCTGCCCCGTGTGGTCTGTTGTGAGGCCCCTTCCCCTGAACTTTCTTGTCTGTGCACAGGTCCTGACCCTCCCTTCTATCCTCCATCGTCCTTTGTGCATGCCCCTGCACCCTCCTTCTTGCCCATCATAGCCATTGTGCTGCCACTAACCCTCCCACTTGCCATGCATGGTCTTCTGTGCTGCCATGGCCCCTCCCACCTTCCCTGTGTGGTCAGTTAGCTGCCCCTGACTCCCTCCCACCTTCCCTCCATGGTCTGTGTGTATGCCATCACAGTCTCACTGTTGCTCTTCATGTTGTGTCTTGCTTCTAGTGCCCATCCTGCCTGACCTCCATGGCCATCTTGCTGCTCCTGCCCTGCCCCCTTGCCCCCAGCCCTCTGTTTACATGTGCAGACCCCTACTCCCTCCCTCCTGGCTTGTCTGTTCCATTGTAATGCCCCTGATCCGTCCCTCCTGCCCTTTATGGTCTGTTATGCTGCAGCCTTCTCTCCTGTCTGTCCATTATGGTCAGCTAGCTACCATTGCCTCTTGCCCCTCTGTTCTCTGTTGTCCATGTGCATGGTCCTGTCCCCTCCCTCTTGCTTTCTATGGATTGTTGTGCTGCACTCCCGTCCTGCATGCCCTGTGTGGTGTATTGTGCTGCTGCAAACCCTGATGCCTGCCCTGCAGGGTCAGTTTGGTGCACCTCTCCATGTCTCTCCTGTCCTCTGTTATCCAAGTCCATGTCCCTATCCCATTTCCTTCCATGATCCAATGTACCATACTTGCGAACATTTTGAACTTGGTAAGAGGGAGATTTTGAAAAAAAACTGGGGTATTGATTTTCCCCTTTGAGTTACATTGAAAAAGAGGATATTGTAGACAGGAGACAGATCAAATAAAGCCCATTTGAGCTTAAAAACATTGGACGTTTCCTGGCTGAATCGGGTCTGTTGGCATGTATGGTTGTACTACCATTGCCTCTTCCTTCTGCCCACAATGGTCTATTACATTGCCACAGCCTTGAAGGAGGGTAGATTTTGTATCACAGGGGGCCCCTGGCCCGTTCTGTCCACACCTGAAGTATGAGACCCTTGTCCTTGCCCTGCCAGCCGCATTTGTAGGCCGTATTAAATTGACCAGCGGGTCCTGTGTTGCTATATAATTATCCTGAGACATCCTTACCACTCAGCCAGCATAAAACCCCTGTGTAGGCCCTTCTGTTCAATATGTAGGCCTCTTTGTTAAATTGACCATAGCTCTGCAATTTTAGTGTATAGCAGTCTGAAGGCATGTCTGCGAGGCCTTCTGCTCCAAACTAGTAGCCCCCACCCTACCCGAGTGCTCCGTGCTCGGTATCAAAGTTCAACATCCCCCTGAAGCTGTCGACATACAGTAGGCTGCATCCTGGACTGGTACTTGCTTCCTGGGCAGGTTTCCCGCTTTTAAGGAAGTGGCAACCGCAGAGCGTCAAGTTAGGAGAACTGAGGAGATTTTATACATGAATATATTGAATTCCTGTACAATACCCATTATTTTCTGCTTGCTCTATTGAACTTACGATAAGCGATTGGCCTGAGAGACTGACCTTTTCACCCAGTCCATTGTCAGCATTAAGTGGGTAAATGACGAAATGTCTGGTAAAATCTGCAGACGAAGCTTTTGGGTAGCATACGTAGGTAGATGTAGCGTGCAAAGGAGCCCACAAAATGATATAAAAAGGGAGCACCCACAGATATCGACGGACAACCTCGCCGTCTGTATGTAGGTTAACAGGCTGTGCAGGTTTTCCCCAAGAACTGGGAGCTCTTGTCTTCCTTTGCTTAAAATGTCTTGCTCGGCTTTGCTTGAAGTATCTTATTCTATTTTACCTATATGAAATGTCATGTTATGTTTAACCATTGTTCTCTTTACTTTTGCATTTAAAAGATGTTGTATTGTAATTGCAGGAATGCTTGCTCTAAGAGTAAATGTGAGTGTCCCTAGGTAACATTTTCCTTGGTGTAACTTGTTTCTCATGATGCATTTATAGATGTGTTTTCTCTCTCTCTCTGTCAGTCCATTAATTGAGATACAGAGAATATCATGACAGCTGTATGATTATCTGGATTCTGTATTTTGTACTTTAGGTCTCTATTCTGCGGTTTCTTTGAAGTTGCATCTTCTCATTAAACTGCCATTGTATTCTGCCTCCAATTCCATGTCTCATATGTCTGTTTTCTTCATTTTTGGAGCAAGCGTTCCTAGGCACCCCGGCTCAAATTAAGGTGCCCCTTTTGTCCCTGACTCACTCTCCTGCTCAGTTCTGTGGTGGCTCCCGGGGCTCTGGGGACCGCCCCTAGCTTCCTTGACCCGTAATAGATCTTCCCTCCAACAGCCTCTCTTGCAAGTCCTGTATTGTTGGTTTGTTGCCCCTGCCCCCCTTTCCACTGCCCTCCATAGTCTGTTGTGCTTCCACGGCCCTTCCTGCCTGCTCAGTGTGGTTAAATTGTTGCCTTTGCACCCTCCTACCTGCCTTCAATTTTCAGAGTCCGTGCCCCTGGCCTCTGCCTCTCAACAGTATCCTAATGAACAACTAGATTGCTAACATTCTATATTTATTACAAAAGTGTGGAGCGCCTGACATCATCTTGATGTAATCAAAACTGTAATACCTAGAGCATTCCTTTAGAAATTACATATATGAGAGGGTCTTATTGGCATCAAAATTATGGTTAGTGCTCCAAAAGACTAAAATAAGGACATATTTTCTGAGTTTTCAAATAGCGACAAAGCACTTTTAAATTATTTGTTATCTTTATGTTTTTTTATCTAGTTGACAACTTGATTAAATGTTGCACTTAGGGGAGAGGATGTGGTGTTACTTCCAGAACTGCAGACTTTGCAACTGGGGAACCAGGTTGAAGTTTCTGCTTCAGCTCGACATTCTGTGATTCTGGTCAAATCACTTAGTCTCCCCATGTCTACAACCAAAATGAATTTGTTCTTGTGTGATGTAACCAATGCTCATGTAAAGCACTCCAATACCTGACAAGTCTGCACTATATAACACTGCAAAAACACAAAATAATAAGTGTTTTGCACACTTCTGTCATTGGGCTATATTTGGGCTATATCTGGGTGATTTTGGGCTACATTTGGGCTCTTTTGTCTCCGGTGGCCATCTTGGGAGATTTATTTGTTATGAAGTTTCCTAATTTCCTCATGTACTGCAGTCTCCTCAGTCGGAAATGCTTTCAGTTTTTTACTTTGATTCCATCATGAAGGTATTCAGATATGTCACACATTTGCCATGAATTCTGAATGTTAGCACTCTAGTTGCTCATTAGATCACTGTAGTAAAACTACTGCTCACCATGGAAGTCTGCTCCTGGTATTAAAAGTGCATGTTTCAGTCTGCATGTCAGAATTTTTTAATGAAATAGAAGAGGATTTGAGAAGTCACTCAAAATGTGCCCTCATTTTCTTTCTTCAGCATTAATCATAATTTCTATGGCAAAATGAACACCCTCATTGTGTTCCTTTTTAAATTAAATGTTTTAAGTGTTACCAGTTTATTCCAATCAAGATGGCTTCAGGTGTGCCATACTTTTGTCATAATGAAGACAGTAAGTGCTCTAGTTGTTTTTAAGAACATTCTGGGACATTCTGTCATTGGGCTATACTTGGGCTACATCTGGGTGATATTTGGGCTACATTTGGGCTCTTTTGTCTCTGGTGGCCATCTTGGGAGACTTATTTGTTATGAAGTTTCCTAATTTCCTCATTTACTGCAGTCTCCTCAGTAGGAAATACTTTCAGTTTTTTACTTTGATTCCATCAAGAAGGCATTCAAATGTGTCACACATTTGCCATAAAATCAGAATGTTAGCACTCTTTTTGCTCATTAGATCACTGTAGTAAAGCTACTGCTCACCAGGGAAAACTGCTGCTGGTATTGAAAGTGCATGTTTCAGTCTGCATGCCAGGATTTGAGAAGTCACTCAAAATGTGCCCTAATTTTTCTTTATGCAGCACTAATCATACTTTTTATGGAAAAATGAACCACCTCATTTTGTTCCTTTTTAAATTAAATGTTTTAAGAGTTACCACTTTAATCCAAGCAAGATGGCTTCAGGTGTGCCATACATTTATCATAAGTAGGACGGTTAGCGCTCTAGTAGTTCTTTGGAACACTCTGGAAAGCTGCAGTAGAACACAAAGGAATCAACTGACAGTCTCTGCCCTTGTTGGATGTACATGTTTTACTGAGAATGTCAGACTTCATTCTCACATGACTGAGAAAGATAATGTGAATTTACAGAAAATAAGCTCTCAATTTAGCTTATAGATCACCTTCCAAACCTCTGTGGTAAAAGCATGAGAAAATATTTTTCTCTCAATCATGATATCCCAGCAGAAGGCTTTTTCACATGGTGAAATCACCTTAGAACATACCACAATTCCTAAAATGAGTATGGTACCATCAACAAATGATTTACAATGTAACTAAAGTCTTAAAATCTTCTATTAACTGCAATGCTTTTTAATGAGGTGCTATCATGTATATTGGTCCCAAGATGGCTGCCAACACTTCTTGGATGAAGTGCTGACAGCCAATCAGATCTCAGGATGAGATGTGTGGTTAGGCTCCGCCCACATATATATATTGATTTAAATGCTATTTTCTCAGGAACTACTGAACAGATTTACACCAGACCTACAAAAGGCACTTCCTTGACCTGAGGACTACCTTTCTGCCAAATTTCAAGTAACTCTGTTCAGCCGTTCGGGCTGTAGCTGTGTCTAAAGGTCCTATGGAAAAATGCATGGGAAAAACGCGTTTTGGGACCCCCCTTTTTTCTCAGCCCCCGCTTGACGAATCCCCCCGAGACTTTCAGGGTAGGAGCGGAGCGTAGCGCCCCACCTATTTTGAAAATTTCGCGAGGATTCATCGACCGGCGCCAAAGTTATTCCAAATAGAATGTTGCGGATTTCCTATGGAAACAGGGTCCTAACTATAACTATCTACTGGCGACCGCCAGTAGATAATATATATATATATATATATATATATATATATATATATATATATATATATATATATATATATAAATATAATCCATCAAATTGCCACATCTGAACTACCAAACTCTTTTCAGATGGGTGCTTCCTTCGTGCAAGTGGCAGCACGTTTTAATAGTTTCATCATATAGTTCCCCACAGGAACAGAGCGGAGCACTCGGCAAGTTCAATGTAACCAAATGATTTATTCAGGCAGAAGCGTTTCAACAACAAGCCTTTTTTAATGCCAGTCATACAATGGATGTTAGAGTTTGTGCATTTTAAATAGGTTTTTCTCCTTTCCTATTGCCTAGTGGGTTGTTGATGTGGGTTGTTGTAGGTGAAAAAAGACTACACTTTGCCCTTAATTTGCTGGTTCACTGAAGCAGCCATTTTAAAATGCATAGATACAAGCATTTGATGATTTGATTTTTTGACAGTACCTGTCTCTTCAACTTGTGTGACTGCATGCTAATGACATCCTCAAGGTGGCCCCAAAGAAAGGTACCAGGTCCAGTACCAAGAAAGATGCCAGTGAGAAGAAGGCACTACCACTTACCAAGACCGGTATGTCGCCCAAGACCTTTTTTGGGAAACCAAAAATTGTGCCGACAGCAGCGGTGTCCAGGGGGAAAGCTGGGAGCAGCACTCCTGCATTAGTGGACCCACCCCACCAACCTAGGCCAAAGCCCATATCTGTCGCAGAGGCAGCCAGTCTAATCACAAGTCCAATGCTGATGAGCAGTGATGTTGAAATTGACTTATTGTTACCATAAAGTAGTACCCAATCAATACAGGAAACTCAGATAAGAAGGCAACAACAGCCGCAACCTCTCCCAATAGTAGTTGTTCATCCCAAAGTAGGAGCTGTTCAGGAGATCGAGCTTCCTGCAGAGGAAGAAGATCCATTGTCTTCCAGATCCCCAGCAAGGAAATGGAGGGTTAGTCCATCAACTTCTTCTGAAAGCCCCCCTTTTGATGATCTAGATGCCACTTGGAAGCCACCTTAGTCTGAGAGTGAGACACACCATGAAACAAGGCTAGGGAAAAGGAATGTTCCAGAAAGCCTTAGAGTTATGGAGGTAGAGGTCGAAGAGGAGGATGATGACGAGCCAGTCATCATGGACAGTAGTCCTGCCCCAGTGGAGACCAACATTACCCCATCCCAAATTGCAGTGAGGGATGTTGCATGGATACCACCAACACAGATAATACTGCCAACATCACCTACAGCTTCCAAATTTCGCCGGCAGTGACCTACAGCTACCACAACCACCTCAGTAGAAGTAGGTACTGCAGAGAGTCAAATGTCACACCCACCTACTAGTTCATCTGACATTGCAAGTGGCAACAGCAGCGACAGAAAATTGACCTCCCCATTTTGGGACGTTTTTTCGGTTAGCAAGAAGGAGGTGAACATTGTTATATGCTCCATTTGTGGACAAGGTGTTAGTGGGGTAAGCTTGGTACAAACTATGGTACCGGAGGCCAAACAACTCATCTGAGAAAACAGGGTGTTATTGGTGGAGGCGATGAAGAAAAACAACCGATTACGGTGGAAGGTGAACAAGAGGGAGAAGATTTCTCTGTTACACAAAGCAGCCTGGTCCCCAGCAGTGCAGTGGCACTGCCCAAATCATCATCAGCAACATCGCAATGGCACAAGAGTCAGGCTGAGACACCAAGGGGTGCAAGACAAGAGAGTACTGCAACAAAAAAATGTGAATTGAGCCTAACATCTGGTGTCAAGAATAACCCTGGGGGTAGTGGGAATAGCGGGGCTATGCGGAAGTCCACGGAGTCTCAAACAAACTCCATCCAACTCCGTGGTGCTCCACTATGCCACCTGCCCGTGCATGCACATGCGGGCACGCACGCATGCACAGTTTTTACCAGATTTACCCATACAGCAAGGAAAATGAGGACTGCAGCCTGGGGACTCCGCAGTATGTAGGTAAGTGGTTTTAAATGTATTTTTACTTAATGTTTACTTATTTGTAATAGTGGGGGTGGAGGCTGGGGTTAGCCAACTGCGCTCCACCCGTGGAGTGTCCAGAGATTGCGGAAAAGGCAAATCTCTGCACACTCCACGGGCGAAACAGAGATCTCCACCCAGGGTTAGGCACCAGAAAATAAAAAAATCCAGGCTACCAATATCAGCATGTTTAGGTCAGAGGGACAGTATGAACTCAACCACTCAACACCACATTTGTTCAACAAGGAGCTGGCTAAAATGTTAGGGCTGGACCTCCTCCCTTCATCTTTTGTGGAAGGGGTGGATTTTCTTGAATTTGTGGCAGCCATCTGCCCGAAATGGAAGGTTCCCAGTTGGTCATATTTGGCCAGAGTTCATGTTCCATCATGACGTGCTAAAATTGCTTGGACAAGCTTGGCAGCAGAGTGCTGCTCACACTATCCACCTGACAACAGACATGTGTACCAGTTTCCAAGCCACTTATTACATGTGCATCTCTGCACACTTTATCTCTTTTGTGGGGGTTAGAGAAAAGATATCTGTTGTTGTTGACACTGCTGAGATTGTTGAGACAATTTGGAAACATGCAACTTTAACCATGTTCACCATGGAGAAATCTCATACTAATGCAAATATTTTGGAAGACTTTGACAGCAAGCTCTTTGAATAGCTGTGACCAAGACAGCTTAACATTGGTTTTGTTGCCACAGACAATGGCAGTAGATGGTGGCTATTTCAGGGTCCTGTGTTTGGCACACTGCATTAACATCACTGTTCAAGACTTTCTGAAAAAGGAAGACCTAGTCAGCAGCTTACTGACCACCTGCAGGAAGTGAGGATCATTCAATGTAATAATAGAATGCCAGTTAGAACACTCATTCAGGAGATGTCAGCATTTTGGAACTCAACTTATTACATGCTTGAAAGTCTGTATGAGAAGTACAGAACAATCGATGAATATTTCATGCGAAGAAGGGATGCTATTGTGAAAGGCATGATCATTGAGCTGGACCAATGGGGCATAGTTAAATGCCTGACAGAAATGTTTCTTCCTTTTGAGGTCTTCACATGTGAATTCAGCAAGGGGTACTGCACTATGCACCAAGCTACCCCATTTTTGCCCATGCTACCGGAACAGCTGAAGGGAGTGTCTGTAATGTATCCAGGTGTGGTGGAAAAGGAAGAAGCATTTGAGTTGGGGAGAGCTTAAACCTTCGGTTATCGGAAATGCAAGGTTGCAAAGAGGCATTGTGTCAACCAACCATTACATTTGTTCCACAATTCTGGATCCATGTTATGAACCATTACAGCACACGTTCATTCCTTTTTCAGATGGAGATGTTGCCAACTACAAAACTTGGATAGCTGTGGGAGCCAGTCAGCTAGAAAAAAGAATGTCTGGGAATTAGAGGCCCGCTACTCCAGGGCACAACAAATACTGCAGGGCAGCCGGCTTCAAGTTCAACTTTGGAGCCTGAGGGGATTGCGGTTGGCTCACAGCAGTCAAACCACCAGCAACACTGAAAACAACATCAACAACAACAAGAAAAGGAGCATCAGCCCTAAAATCGGCACAGGAATGTTTTCTACAGCAAGTGCTTAAGTCTAGTGCTGAGGCAAAGGCAAAAGAGGTCGAGCATAGGGAGCACCCATGAGCATTGAGCGGATGGCCCAGGCCTATCTGGGTGACCCAATAGAGGTCTACTGTGATCAAAACCCATAGCTGTATTTGTATGTGAAAAGGTGTCAAAGGCCAGTGCTCAGTAGACTGGTGATAAACTATCTGGCTTGCCCTGTTGCAAGTGTCTCTTCTGAGAGTGTTTTCAGTGCTGCTGGTGCCATTCTGGCAGTGAAAAGGACCAGTCTCTCACCCCAAAACATGGAGAGGTTAACCATGATCAAAATGAATCAGCACTTTATACCACCGGATTACATCACACCTAAAGTAGCAGAGTAGGACGATGTTGACGGTGACTCGGGTCATGGAAGTAGTGTGTTAGATGACCTACTTCTGAGTGAACAACAAGAGTTTGAGAACGAGTTTTACTTCTCTGACAACTAGACTTTTGAGTTACTTTCTTTTCTGCTTTGACGCCCTAAATATCCCCCCTAAAAGATATAGCTAAGGAATATTATTTACTTTTATTATTTGGGTGTGTTACTGTCTTTCTTATTCGCATCACAACAAATCCATCAGCACCGTCTTTTTATTTTATTGCTGGATTGGAGTTGCAATTGTGTACATTCAGTAAAGAAGTAAGTCAACTTCTCTGAGTCCTGACTCGCCCAAAATCCATTTCATCCAAGCCACTCATTGGATGGAGAATAGTACAACAAATGTGAAATGTGTGCCTGCCTCCAAAGAACCTGACTATATATCTAATCCTCCTTTACAAGCCTAGAGGGACTGCCCCCAGGAAGAACAGGTAAATGATGGCATGCATTACAAGCTGACTCTGAGTGATTGGTATTTCTGTTGTTGTGCAATATGTCTACTAGTATTTAATCAACACACAAAAGTGACTCAGATCAATGTTAACCTTCCTGTTGTTCAATAATAAAATTGTACTACTGCAGGCCGATCCATGACCATGACCATACCATACTTGCAGTCAGTCAGTAGGATCAGAGATGATTGATGGAATAACTCAGGGTGTTTCATGAAGTGGCATAAAAGGCAAACCCCAACAACAAATGACCTACACGTCTGTGTAGTGGTAGAGGCAAATGTGGTGGTATGACTGACCAATATTAAAGAAAACAAGAGCGAGCCATACGTCCTTGTGAGCTGGGTAAGTACACTAGTACAAAAACAATGTTCACAAGGAACTAATTTCTCTGAATAATTAAAGATCTGCAACCAAAGTGATTGCTCAGATTCAATCATAAACAAAAATATATATATATTGTATACAGATGTGACCCTCTGTCGAGTCTAAGTGATATCTATATTAATTTGATACCAATTAATCAAAACAACCCATGCACTTTTTTTGTCAGCAAGACTAGACTGACTTCAGCCGAAGTAGGTAATTTAATTATACAATTTTAAAAAATGGTTACAAATAAATCCACATTAAATATTTCAATGTGCCCCAGTGAAGTGACCTTAACCTTTTAAGTGAATATTCTGTGACAAAGTGAATGAAGAAGTCAAAAACAGGTCATTGGTAAAGTACAAAAGGATGAGCTGGATAAATTTATGATTATTTCATTTTTTAAGCTCTCTCTTTTGTCTGTATTCGTCCGCGTTTCGACCCTCTCTAGATACGGGGTCTCATCAGGACCAAGTTACTGGGGTACTATGGAAGAAGAAAGATGTGTATAAATAGATGTAGGCCGTTACAGATAGTCATGAAGGGCTGTGTTGTAAATGCAGTTTAATGAATTATTACATCAATTGCTTATTATACGGTACAGGAGTTCCTGACCAGTGTTAAAAGGCACTTATTTAAACAACGCCCATGTAATACATATCAACAATTAATGTAGTAACGTACTCACTATAGTGTAGCAGAGTACTTCCAACGTAATATCATCTGCAGCAGAGCAGTGCTGTGATATCGATGTGGCGGTTAAATCTGAAACCCACATACTGGCTCCATCATAATATTGGATGATAGCAAGACCTGTGCAGGTAAACCAATATTGTATCTAAGAAACTGAGCTGCAATCATGGCGAGTACTTTACAGGCAATACTTATTATATCTGAGAACTAAGCTGTATTCTTGGCGACTGCTTATTACAAATATGCGTGGCACTTACTTAGTCAGGAGGTGGATTAACGAAACACTGTAATAGTGTATAGCCACGGATAGGCTCAATTTAAGCTGGCAGTGACCTGAGTAAGAAGAGGGCAATGTAAACAATGTTTGCTATTTACCATATAACGCAATGCTATGAAGCGGTTCTTGCACTTACTTAGTAACACGCCACTGGTGTGGTCACGGTCGAATGCATTACGTGAGTCGGCGCTGAGTCTGAATATTAGGTATGGAAGCCGGAAATGGGAACGCCAGCATCACGTTGCTGGGCAACTCAGCAATAGTGAATGTGGCGGCCATCTTAAGATGGTAAGGGCAGCCTGAACGCCTACTCAGTGTTAAGGACTAAACATATTGCTGATCCGTATACACGCTACACGGCCCCTCAGAAAGTGATTATTTGGTCAATTTCTTAGAACCAAAAGTACTATCAGTCATTGCAACTGTGCTTAAAATATAAACGATGAAAATGATAAAATAGTGAAAGCAGTACACAATACAGGAGAATGTTGTATACAGTGAATTTACAAAAAAGGGGGAGGGGACAAAATTAACATATATATATATACATTATGATAAAAATGACATTGTCTCAATTAATCATTATAGAGACAGAGACAGAATTAATGTAGGCATACCTAATAGTGTTCTTGTGTATTATCGTGCCCTGCTGCATTTGTGCTGATTACACCATGTACAAGACTACAATATTACATTATTAATGCCTATAGGTGTGTACAGTGGTACATAGACAGAGCCCTGTCTATCCATTCATGTATATGTGTATCTATCTGCCCTGATTCAGTATGGGCTGATATACCTATGCTATTCCTCAAGACTATTCAGACCATTCCTGATTCACCCACATTTGTCTATCCATTTACATTCTAATGATTGTAAAATCAGTGTAATGTCCCCATCCCTTGGTGGTATTGTGGCCTTCTCTATCACTTGCCATTTAAGGTCATTAGCTGAATGACCTTTGTTTTTGTAGTGACCTACCAGTGGTGCATTCTCTACCTGACAGCGAATTCTGCTGCGGTGTTGGCAAATACGTGCTTTCACGGGTTGTGTTGTTTGACCAATATATATCAGGCCACATGGACACCAGATACAATAAATCACGCTAGATGTGGAACAGTTAGTCAATGTCTGTAGTTTCAATCTTATTTCACTGTGTGTAAACTCTTTGGTCTCTACTGCGAAATTACAAGCCACGCAACTCCCACATTTATAGTGTCCTGTCAGAGGAGGTACTGACCATAAATTATGGTATAATTTCATTTGATTCATTTTACTCTTTAATCATTATGACTGTGTTGGACTTTGCCCTTTTGGTAGGTTCACCCCAAAACTTTTTGCATTCTCCTAGCCTTTTTCTGTAACCTTGTGTTGGTGATTTTAGGCCTCTGGGCACTTTTGCATTATGGTCCAGTGTAAAGTGCGTGCCCTCTCTGTGTAGATTGGCCTGTCCTCCCATAGGAATGCATTGGGGATAAGTGTGTCCGTGGTAATTCCTGGTATGAGAGGAGTGCCGTGTCGAGTTTAGTATGTATGAACTTGTGAGAATAGATTTTGCACAATGGTGTGCGCAGATTTATGGTGACTGGTGGAGAAGTTGGCATTTCTGTGTGCTATGTGTCTGCCAGCCTGATGTGAATTGCATGTTTGGCTTGTGGGTGACAGGGGCTGAGAGGTGTGGTTGGCTCCAGGAGGAGCAGGGTGAGTCAGCGCTAGGTTGAATGGGACACCTGAAGTAAGAGTAGTGGTAGGGGTAATCCCCTGACTCTGAATAGGATGGTGCCTGCCCTAGTGAATGCTGGCTCCGCACCCCTGTGGTGTGTCTGATGAAGAGCCCCCACCTGACAAAGGGGAAGAGGATATTGCAAAGCAAAGTGCTCCAAATCCCCCCTGAACCAGTTGCATCTGGTTCCCCCATGCCCTGCACTTAGACTAAGGAATCTGTGGTATAAGTAAAGAGGCTGTGACCCCATGGAGTTTTTCTGTTCCTGATCCTGACGTGCTGGGGGCTTGCTGCTGCTGGGACCCAGGACAAACCGACATGGGGGCTTACCTCCCTGCTGGTGGGCCCTGTGTGCTGGTGTGAGAGGGATTCCCCCGTGTGGACTAAAGTGGCAAGTGCCCACCACATTTATTTCGATATTCAAATAGAGGGTGCCCACCACACATGGCCGCTTCATGTTTATTTCTGAAGGATGGGTGCCCACCCCGCCTCGGTGTGCATCTTAATATTGGCAGGTACCCACAACCCCTTGCAGCTCAGAGCGAAGAAATCACCGCTGCGGCCCGATCGGCTGAACAGGAAGTCAGCCAAACCTTGTCGGGATGTGGGCGGGTCCTGCCGTAAACAAGAAGTCGCCTCAGGCCCAGGGGGGAGGATGAGGAGTGTGGCATGGTGAGAGGGGCTCCAGTGACCTGTGGGCCACCCTGACACCAGAAGGGGAAGCGAAAGGCATCCGGATCCCAGCGGGCTCCACTGTAAAGTCTCTGGTCCCAGGAGGGGGCCAGGGTGAAGAGGCGAATCGCCCGGGAGAAAGGACAGGTGCTGCGGTGGTTCAGTGGGGCTCCCAAGTTAAAGGGAGATCCCCGCGGTGTGGTGATTGCAGCACCAGGGCATGAGGCATGTTGTTGGTGCCTGCCCCTGCTGCCTTGCAGGAGGGAGAGCCCCCGAGGAGGGGGGGCTCTCCTGTGTCTCTCATGCAGAGTACAGTGAGTGGAACCTAGAGGGGTGTGTGTCGAGGTAAGCTCTCGGTGCCTGCCCCGTAGATGCACCTCTGAGGCCCAGAGGTGCTGGTTTCAGAGCCTGTGTGGCTCCAACTAAGGGCATGTTCAGTGTCCAAAGCCCGTGGGGCTCCAACTAGGGCACAGTTGTTTTAGGGCCCAAGTGGGGGGGGTCCCAAGGGTCCTGAAGGGGCCCGTGCTCATTTGGCCACAATTGGTGAGGGGAGTCCCTGAGTGGGACCGCAGAGGGCACAGTGAGTGCCTTGCCAGTGATGATCACAGCTGTCCAGCAATTAGTGCAAAAAAACAGTTGATGGACAGAATGCCGAACAATGTCATACATTCACCCTAGTACAGAGATCTGGGACTAAATCCATTGTTTTATTGCTCACCATGCCATTCCAGTTTGAACCCAGCCACATGTAAATCAGTCTTGACCCTGTGCCTCATGGGAACAGTCCAGCCCGAAATGCCAAGCCAGGTCCTACGTGTACCGGAAACAATCATTTTGGGACTGGTTTCGGGGTTTCACCCCTCTTCAGCCAGGATAGCTTGATTCCAGTGGCATGAAGAGCACAGGACCCATGTTTGGGCATACCCCTCCCACTCGGGGTGACAAATGCAATAACAACAGTTGATGGAAAGAATTCAGAAGAATGTCATACATTCACCCCAATACAGAGATCTGGGCCTAAATCCATCGTTTATTTGCTCACCATGCCATTCCAGTTTGAACCCAGCCATATGCAAATCAGTCTTGACCCTGTGATGAATACAGGCCCCAGCTAGGCCCGCAAAGCACAAGGGTTCGCTCTCCTGTAACGGAATCTATAAGGAAGTTGGCACGGAAACTGCAAAGTACAAAAACAACGTTTATTAACCCTTAAGGGTGGTCCTACAATCCACACAACACTCTTCAGTATTGCATGGAGTAGCACAAAGAACTTGCGTACATAGTCCCCTTTTATACACAGCAGAGGGGCTCATAGTGGGTGGATACAACATGAGGTCGAAGAACATTACCGTTTATGGTCATTCTCGAAACTGAATCAATACATGGGCGGAGCTAACATACTCTTTGGGCCCGCGAAAACACATGGTCAAGCAAAGCTAATTATAACAGATGTGGTCAAGTATGGGCATGCGCCAGATGGACAAGAGAGCTATTTATAAACTGTTACTAGGCAGATTACAGGAGCAACTAACACAGAGGTCGGACTCTCCTCGTGACGAACACGTGGCAAGATGTCAATACAAAATGGAGTCCGGACTTCTGTCAACATAACGAAGAAAACACGATATAAAAGGGGAAGCATTAATGTTTTCAGTAAATGCTTAATCACATTCTGCTTTAATTTACAACAGACGACCCTTTCAGCATTTACTGAAGACATCCGGCTTCCAAGAATAATCATCATATATATCAATTATCATCATTCCCTTAACCTCTTTAGCTAGACCCTTCTGGCGAGCAACATCGGCAATAGCTTTCTTATCTGGAATGCAGAATGAAATGCATACGGAACAGCACAATGGTCCACATTGAATACACATACAGAGAAAGAACAGAATTGCTATAATAATGCAGAGACCAGTTAAGACCTTCCATCCCCAGGCAGTAACCAACGCCCAAAACCATCCAGAAAAGGACCAAGTGCCGTTTTCTGTGTGGATTTCAGCTGCTATTTTATGCAGCTTGTTAATGGCGTTATAAACGGATGGCGTATGATCAGGGATGAACACACAGCAACTACTTCCAATAATTTTACAGGCTCCACCTCGGTCAGCTAGCATTACATCTAATACCATACGATTCTGTAATTCAACAATCCTAGTTATTTGTAATTCTTCCGTAAGATTCCCAAGAGCAGCAGCAGTCTGATTAGTCACAGCTTCTACCACTCTTGTTAATCTTCGGATCTTCCTACTATTCAAAGCAGCTCCAACAAAGAAAAACAGTCCTAAGTTAAAATCAATATACTGTTGCAAGCTGGTATCGGTTTGATCCACATCATCAATTGATAGAGTACGTTTATATCTATTTACAGTCACATTATTCAACAGTTTTAAATCCTTATGATATGACGCGGGTGCTAAGAATACAGGAGGTAATAGGAATGATACATAGCATACCCCAGACCACCCAGCCGGCAAACGGTAATAACCTTTATTTCCACATACAAAGTAGGTATTATGGGATGCTAGGAAGGTACTATTATTTAACCCGTCGATGTTCAATAAGGTTATACAATCACTGACACCAACAGGGATGAAACCCACACTCTGGACACACAGGTCCGCTTGGGCTTGGGCCACTTGGATCACAAACTTGTCCTTCCCCACAGTGTCTCTGGTGTTCGTGAAGATATAGGGAATGGATTCATTGTCTGGTCGGTACTCTTCCCATTCCCAAATTGTCCCATTTGCTTGTGGATATCCATTTTTGTCCTGATGACATTCTTTATTGAGTCTGAAAAGCAATCGTCCCACTGTCGGTTTCCGAGTGGCAAACAACAAAGTGTACCATGCTCTACAAGAGCCATTATGAGAGAAAGGAAGTGGTATGAATGGCGTACCTCCTTTCTTCTGATGGGCTGGCATCATCCCACATATCCAACAGTTCGTAGCGTTTGTAGCAACGTGGGTGTGATGCAGCATCTGAATGAAAGTGTTATTCAAATAGGATTGTCGATGCTTCAACTCTTGATATGGCAATGTATAAAAGTAGTGCTCCGCAGGCACTGGAGTCGTCAACACAAGCGTCTTTCGAGCAGGAGTTGCCTCCTCCACAAACCATGTGGTTATACCAACGATAGCTACGGTTAGCATGAACCCCAACGCACAAAGAATTTTCTTCTTCTCCATGTCAAAGGAAACAATACCCTGATATCTTCCTGAAACTAAAAAGGTCTGTCAGAACTCTTCCCCTTGGGCAGCGGTTGATTTCTTCACCAGCGGGCCAAGACGGGTGTCACTACACTAATGCAGGGCTGATCCCCCCCCCTTGCCTCATCGGCTCTCCGTTTCACTAACCCAAGGGCCGTTCTGACAGTATGTCCCGGTACTGGAAACCTCACTTCCTTGGTCGCAGATGATATCGCCTTCCTCCAGAAGTCGCGTGGTCCGGAAAGAGCTCCTCAGTGTCGTTTGGCTCTGCAGCACGGCCTGTCTCTGCTGCTAGGATGTCTCGTTGATCGGTCAGCACGGCAGACTCCACCAATCCGGGCGGTACCTTTCGACAGTGCAAGGAATGAATCCAATTCTTCCTGTTCGAAACTCGCACTGCCGTCCTTGTTGCAAGGAGGACTTGCTCAGGTCCGACCCATCTCGGCTCCAAACTGTTCGTTCTGTCGAAGACCTTTACCATGACATGATCCCCAGGCCGGAGACCATGTCCTTCGCCGGTAGACCGATCAGGGAGCGCCTCTCGGACCTGTTGATGAATAGAAACCAAATTATCCGTTAACTGTGCCAGATAATCGCTCATCATTACACAAGGTACATCATACACAGCCTTAGGCCTTGGTGGACCCCAAATATTCATTGGGCGTCCAAATACGATTTCGTATGGCGTAAGGCCAGTTCGAGAGTGTGGCACCGACCTAATTGACAATAACGCCAGTGGCAGGGCGTCTGGCCAAGTCAAAGATGTTGAAGCTTGGATTTTGGCGATCTTAAGCTTCAGTGTACCATTATACTTCTCGACTAGTCCTGCAGACTGGGGGTGGAATACGGCGTGGAACTTCTGGGTGATGCCTAGGCCCTTCAAGACATATTTTATAACATCCGCTACAAAGTGAGGGCCATTATCACTCCACAGAAGTCTACAGACGCCGTATCGAGGGAAAAACTCTTTCAGCAATAGCTTCGCTGTAGTCATTGCAGTATTGTCTTTCGTAGGGTACGCCTCAACCCATTTACTGAAGGCGCAGACCACTACTAGAACATACTTCAGGTTGTTACAGCGCTCAAGCTGGATATAGTCCATCTGCAGAACCTCAAAGGGTGCAGCGGGCGTCGCAAATCCTCCTGCTGGAGTTCGAGTGCCTTTCCCTGGGTTATACTTCAGACAGATCATACAAGTCTGCACCACCCTTTTTGCCGTGCTAGCAATCTCTGGATGCTCCCAGACTTGGGTAAGCAATTTCACAATTGCGGAAGCTCCAACATGTGCTAGCCCATGTGCCATCTGAACCATAGGTTGTACAAAGGCCGTGGGTAATTTCCATCTATCCATCTGCTTATTTCTCCAACAGCCCTCATCATCCAGTTCCCCTTCGCTAGCCCATCGTTCCCGCTCTTTGTCAGAAGCGGTCCTTTGTATTTCTCGCACTTCTTCCTTCGCATCACGCCATCTTTCCACCTGTGACTTTACTACATACATGGCAGTAGCGCCAGGCTGCATCGCGGTCTCCCGTGCTACTCGATCCGCTAACGCATTCCCTTCTCCAACTTTATCAACTACTTTCCTATGGGCACTACACTTAACAATGGCAATTTTCTTCGGGTATGTCAATGCGGTTAAGAGGTTGTGGACTAACTC
The DNA here is from genome assembly GCF_964204655.1 of Triturus cristatus. Lineage (NCBI taxonomy): Eukaryota > Metazoa > Chordata > Amphibia > Caudata > Salamandridae > Triturus > Triturus cristatus. The sequence goes on from NC_140589.1 coordinate 1,880,575,095, forward strand.
CCCATGCATTATCTGTACCCCATGTGACGTTAAGAACCCTCTCTCCTTCCAGAGTAGGCCGAAATCGTGCGCTACTCCGAAGGCATAGCGGCTATCTGTGTAAACATTCACACACAATCCTGTACTGAGCTCACATGCTCGTGTTAACGCTATCAGATCCGCTGCTTGAGCTGATTTCTGCGGTATGCGTGCTGTCTCCACTATCGTCTGTAACGTGGTAATTGCATACGCTGCTGAAGTCGTACCATCCGGTAGCTTCAGGCACGATCCGTCTACCCACAACTCTCCATCTACCTCTGAAAAGGGCGTATCCTGGAGATCAATACGACCCTTTGTTTGTTCCTCAGTCACAAGAATACAATCATGCGCTTTCTGCGCCTCAGGCTGGGTCTCGGGGTATGGCAACAATGTGGCCGGGTTTAATGTCACGCACCTTTTTAACGTAATATGAGGAGCCAAAAGCGTCAACTCATATCCCGTTAAACGGGCACTGGTCAAATGCTGCGTCTTTGTTTGATTAAGCAGGGCATCAACAGCATGGGGAACTAACACCAACAGCTTATGGGATAACACAATTCCTTCACTCTGCCGTATTGACACAGCTGTCGCCGCAACCGAGCGAAAACACCCTGGCAATGCTCGGGCGACAGGATCAAGTACAGCCGAAAAGTATGCACAAGGGCGCTGCTTATCGCCGTGCATCTGCACTAAGACTGATAATGCACATCCATCTTTCTCCTGCACATACAACGAAAAGGGTTTTGTATAATCAGGGGTCCCTAACACTGGTGCTGAACAAAGGGCCTGTCTCAATTGCTGAAAAGCAGCGTCACACTCATCTGACCAGGGGATCGGGATGGGCGTGTCTTTTGTCAAGAGAGCTAGTAATGGCTTAGCTATGTGTGAAAACCCCAATATCCACTGTCTACAAAAAGAAACAAGACCCAAAAATGCACGCACATCCTTCTGCGTGGATGGTCTCGGTGTGTCCAAAATTACTTGGATACGATCTGGTGTGAGTGCACGCCCCTCCTTAGACAAAAGGTGACCCAAATAAGTCACCTTTGGTCTACAGAATTGCAATTTCTTCCTAGAGACCTTGTGATTGTGGGATGCTAAAAAGGAAAGTAAGGCTAGCGTGCTTTTCTCGCACAACTCCAGGGTGTCAGCCGCCAACAGGATGTCATCGACATATTGAATGAGGGCGACCCCCTCGAGTAAGACAAAGGAGTCCAACTGTCGCTTCAAAGCCTGACTGTAAATACTAGGGCTTTCTGTATAACCTTGGGGAATTCTACAAAAACGATAAGATCTATTGTTTAATGTGAACCCAAAAAGAAATCGGCTATCAGGGTGAATGGGAATAGAAAAGAAGGCATTTTTCAAATCAATCACTGAGAACATGGTCGCCGTAGGCGGGACCAAGGTAAGCAACGTCGTGATATCGGAGACCACTGGGTACTGAGGTATCACGATCTTATTTACCTCCCTCAAATCAATTATGAACCGATAGACCTTTGCATCTGTATCCTTTTTCAGAATAGGGAGAATCGGACTGTTACAGATATTATAGGGAACTTCTTCCACTACTCCTACTGCGATCAAATCTTGCACAATCTGTATGAGAGCTTCCTCGCCCTCCTGGGAAATACGATACTGCGGGAGGCGTGGTAACACCGCCCCCTCCTGGACGCTAATGTGGACCGGAGGAATCACCATTTGTCCCACATCTGTGTCCGAAGTCGCCCATAAAGCTCGGGGGAGGGTAGCCAACAATGCATCCTCTGATATCGTACACATCCGCCCAGACCTGGGATAGTTGTCATTTAAGATCACCCTCACACCCTCAGGGGAGCAGCGGATTGTAGCCCTAAAGTACTTTAACATATCAAGGCCCATAATGTTATCCGGTGTATATGGAGCAAGCAGAAACGGACAGGGCGCAGAAAAACAATCAACTTTAAATGCAAGGGGCTGTGAAAGAGGGCTTCGGGAGAGTGTACCGTCAAACCCTACCGATGTAACTATTGAGCCGGATGGGGGAGCCCCCGGAACCAAGTACCTAGACAATGCACTACGTGTCGCTCCTGTATCCACTAGGAACTGATCAGTAGAACCTAAAACCTCAGCCGATACATAAGGACCCGTCTGATCGACCGGCACCTCAACTGATTCGGACCCCCATCCTACGCATTCCTATGCATGCTGAGAATCATGATATCCCGATTGATCGATGTCCGATACATGATACTGGTGCTGGCGATCAAAAACATTTGAGCTATCTCGGTGCTGTCCAGCAGTATCGAAACGGACATTATCGTTAGAATTCCCTCTAAAGTTCGAGAAGCCCCCTCTACCTCTCGGGCCACCCGGAGTGTGCCCCTGGCGCGAAGTACGCAACGCTGGGCAATCCCTGGCCCAATGGCCCAACTGCTTGCAGTACGCACACTGGTTCCTATTCAAATCAGATCGGCCCGAAGGGGGACCATAAGATCCGCCCCTTCCTCTATTATTATTACCCCGTCGGGGCGGGCCATATACTTGTGCTAACATCACCTTGGTTTTGAGATCTTTCGATTTCTTCTCCTCCTGGCCCTTCGCCTCGTGCTCCTGACGCTCATAATACTGAGCGATAGTCAGAAGGGCCGTCGGCGTCGCGGAGGACCAAGAACTCTCACTCGCTTTTAACCGGGCCGCAACTGCCGGTAGCAGATTGGCCACATATTTGTCCGCGAAAAGATGGCGGCCTGTGTCGTCAGTAAGCGACTGGCCACTAAAGTCATGAAATGTTTCTTCAAAGCGCGTGAAGAAATCTGCAACTGACTCGTCAACTTTCTGTTTACATGCTGCTAACATATTCCAGTCAATCTTTTTAGGGGGGATAATCGTCTTTAACTTAGTCACAATTGCAGCGGGGAGATCTAAAATACTCTGCGGCGGTTTCTGCGCGGGCTTCCTCTCCCTGTCTTCATCCTCAAGCTCAGACCACCGGGCCTTAAAGGCAACTATATCATCTACCTTTCGTACAGATCGCCACATATCCGGTGGTAGAATAAGGCCAAAGAACAGGTCTATATCTGCTAAAGTCATAACGCAAGAATTCAAGGCCCCCTCTACTTCTTCATAGAAGGCCGCTGGATTCTTACGGGGGTCAGGCAATGCATTCTTCAATGCCATAACATCGGCTCTATGCCATGGAGTATAAACCCAATTATACACAAAATATCCCCTAGCATCGACAGAATTAATGTCCGGGCTAGTCCCCGCTCCTTTAGGAGGAACATACAAAGGCGCCGCCTCTCGCATTGGTTTAGCATGCACTACATCATCCTTATCTGACTGGGAGGTAGATGGGTAGCCCCCTGCCGCAACCGAATCCGACTGCTTCTCCGCCTCCGTTTGTTGGCGTGCTTTCTCTCGAAGGGCCAGCACCTCGTCCCGCAAGGCGAACAGCCGCCGAGCCGCCTCAGGAGCCTTAGAGGGAGAAAAAGCACCGTTACGTATTGCTCTAGCGTCCGAAGACACTTCGTCAGGCTCAAGAACATGAGAATATTTTCGGAAAGCAGTAATCACTTCCTCCGCGAAATGACCCAGAAAATACACTTTATCTCTCTCCTGCCACGGCCCCCAGGTTTGAAATAAGTCTTCCATGGATACCTTGCCTTTAAGCGCACGGAAGGAAAGTGTCCGAAGCTCAGCCATTTGCTCGGCCGACAGCATGGACCGTGTGTCTACCTTACCCGAAACCGGGTCAGAATCTTGCGGCCGTGGAGCAGATGCGCCAACATAAGGGGGCGGAGAGCGATCTAGCAAAAAAAAAAATCATCATCAGAATTATTAAGGACAGGATAAAGCGGCTGACGAACAACATATTGACCCGAAACTTGTAGCCTACGCTCTTTCTCTTGTCTGTCCGTTTGCTCTTTGTCCTCCCGACGCTTCGCTTCCTGCGCTCGCACATGATCATTCTTTCGTTGCTCCTTATCAAACAGCGCTTTCTCACGTTTCTCTCGCTCACGCACTTCCTTCACCCATAATCGCACACACTCAAACATATCCTGCCGAGCACGTCGCTTACACATACACTGTTCCACATACTCAATCTTACGTATATCAAACGATCCATACAAAGGCCATCGCAACTCAGGATCCTTCTTCGTGTATTTCCTCCATAACGTGCTGTACATTATGGAAGAAAGACCATGCTTCACGTACATATCCGTATTAGGAGTCCCCTCTGGGGGAGCTGGAGCAGATTCCTCGAGGTTCAACCGGTTTCCAAAACAGCAGCACCACTTACGGAGTGCGCTAAAAGCAGGCATGCTAGGAATAATGCAAAATATGCAATATTAAAAAGAAAATGGCACTTAATCGTTGCGCCGTTCAAAGTTTACACAGCTCTGGAGAAATTTCTCCACATTACCTGCCTATATGTGTTGCAACGCATATATTTTCACAAAGACAAATTCAAAATATGACTAGTCACCATCAATCAAACTCAAATAGCCAGACCAGGCTTCAAAACTCGGAGCAAGTACCGTACAACGGTTCTTACCAATCAAGAGTCCAGGTTCCAACTGCCAAGCTCCACAATCGCCCAAACGGCTCTCACGGCAGGACCGACAGAAGAGGTCTCAGTCGATGACCGGCACCACCCAGACGGTCAGCTCGGAAGGGAAGGAAGAAAAACCCCGGGATGCCAGGGCTAAAACGCCGCTGGCAGTGATCACGTCCCCGGCCAAACTCCTCACCTTCGTCGCGACCAGTCCTTCGAGCATCCGAGTCGCCGATGAGCCCCACGTGACGGGCGCCAATTGATGAATACAGGCCCCAGCTAGGCCCGCAAAGCACAAGGGTTCGCTCTCCTGTAACGGAATCTATAAGGAAGTTGGCACGGAAACTGCAAAGTACAAAAACAACGTTTATTAACCCTTAAGGGTGGTCTTACAATCCACACAACACTCTTCAGTATTGCATGGAGTAGCACAAAGAACTTGCGTACATAGTCCCCTTTTATACACAGCAGAGCGGCTCATAGTGGGTGGATACAACATGAGGTCGAAGAACATTACCGTTTATGGTCATTCTCGATACTGAATCAATACATGGGCGGAGCTAACATACTCTTTGGGCCCGCGAAAACACATGGTCAAGCAAAGCTAATTATAACAGATGTGGTCAAGTCTGGGCATGCACCAGATGGACAAGAGAGCTATTTATAAACTGTTACTAGGCAGATTACAGGAGCAACTAACACAGAGGTCGGACTCTCCTCGTGACGAACACGTGGCCCGATGTCAATACAAAATGGAGTCCGGACTTCTGTCAACATAACGAAGAAAACACGATATAAAAGGGGAAGCATTAATGTTTTCAGTAAATGCTTAATCACATTCTGCTTTAATTTACAACACCTGTGCCTCGTGGGAACAGTCCAGCCCGAACTGCCAAGCCAGGTCCTCCCTGGACTGGAAACAAGCATCCAAGGGCCGGTTTCGGGGTTTCACCCCTCTTCAGCCAGGATAGCTTGATTCCAGTGGCATGAAGAGCACGGGACCCATGTTTGGGCATACCCCTCCCACTCGGGGTGACAAATGCAAAAACAACATTTGATGGAAAGAATTCAGGACAATGTCATACATTCACCCCAATACAGTGATCTGGGCCTAAATCCATCGTTTATTTGCTCACCATGCCATTCCAGTTTGAACCCAGCCATATGCAAATCAGTCTTGACCCTGTGCCTCATGGGAACAGTCCAGCCCGAACTGCCAAGCCAGGTCCTCCCTGGACTGGAAACAAGTATCCAAGCACCGGTTTTGGGGTTTCACCCCTCTTCAGCCAGGACAGCTTGATTCCAGTGGCATGGAGAGGACAGGACCCACGTCTGGGCATACCCGTACCACTTGGGGTGACAAATGCAAAAACAACAGTTGATGGACAGAATGCAGAACAATGTCATACATTCTCCCCAGTACAGAGATCTGGGCCTAAATCCATCATTTTTTTGCTCACAATGCATTCAAGTTTGAACCCAGCCATATGCAAATCATTCTTGCCGCTGTGCCTCATGGGAACAGTCCAGCCTGAACTGCCAAGCCAGGTCCTCCTTGGACTGGAAACAAGCATCCTAGGACCGGTTTCGGGGTTTCACCCCTCCTCAGCCAGGATAGCTTGATTTCAATGGCATGGAGAGTACGGGACCTACGTCTTGGCATACTCATCAAACTAGGAGTGACAAATGCAAAAACAACAGTTGATGGAAAGAATGCAGAACAATGTCATACATTCACCCCAGTACAGAGATCTGGGCCTAAATCCATCATTTTTTTGCTCACCATGCCATTCCAGTTAGAACCCAGCCATATGCAAATCAGTCTTGACCCTGTGCCTCATAGGAACAGTCCAGCCCAAACTGCCAAACCAGGTCCTCCCTGGACTGGAAACAAGCATCCAAGGACCGGTTTTGGGGTTTCACCCCTCTTCAGCCAGGATAACTTGATTCCAGTGGCATGGAGAGCAAGGGACCCACGTGTGGGCATACCCATCCCACTCGGGGAGACAAATACAAAAACAACATCTGATGGACAGAATGCAGAACAATGTCATACATTCACCCCAGTACAAAGATCTGGGCCTAAATCCATCGTTTTTTTGCTCACCATGCCATTCAAGTTTGAACCCAGCCATATACAAATCATTCTTGCCCCTGTGTCTCATGGGAACAGGCAAGCCTGAACTGCCAAGCCAGGTCCTCCTTGGTCTGGAAATAAGCATCCTAGGACCGGTTTCGGGGTTTCACCCCTCTTCAGCCAGGATAGCTTTATTTCAATGGCATGGAGAGCACGGGACCCACGTCTGGCCATACCCGTCCCACTCTGGGTAACAAATGCAATAACAACAGTTGATAGACAGAATGCAGAACAATATCATACATTCACCCCAGTACAGAGATCTGGGTCTAAATCCATTGTTTTTTGCCCACCATGCCATTCCAGTTTGAACCCAGTCATCTGCAAATCAGTCTTAACCCTCTGCCTCCTCGGAACAGCCCGAACTGCCAAACCAGGTCCTCCCTGGACTGGAAACAACCTTCCTAGGACCGGTTTTGGGGTTTCACCCCTCTTCAACTAGGATAGCTTGATTCCAGTGGCATGGAGGGCACGGGAACCACGTCTGGGCATACCTGTACCACTCGGGTGACAAATGTAAAAACAACAGTTGATGGACAGAATGCAGAAACCAGTCCTAGGATGCTTGTTTCCAGTCCAGGGAGGATCTGGTTTGGCAGTTCATATTTTTGTAGTATGAAATATCTTGAAATTAATTATAAATAAAAGTTTTCCTTTAAGTGTTTGTCTAAATGTATTAATAAAAGTATTATTTTCAATATGATTGAACCTAAAAATTATTCGATTATTATTGGATTTTCCAAGATTTTTTGGTCTAGTCAGGTAGACACCCTCCTCCGGGTGAGGTATGGATTGAGGATTCTATTTAAAAGGTGAGGAATCAACGGGCAGAAGTATCCATCTGAAGAGCAAGTTACTTACCTTCGGTAACGCTTTTTCTGGTGGATAAAGTATCTGCCTGTGGATTCCTCACTGTCCCACCCGCCTCCCCGTTGTCCACCTGTTTCTACCAAAAAGATGCTTTTACTGTTTGGCATGAATGTTTTTTATATGTCTTAATCATGCTTATGTTTTAATAGTGCCGACGAAGTCCTCTTATGGCTCCTATGACATCATACGGTGTCGCGAGCGGAGCCGTGCTATTATGACATCGTCGTCGATGTGGGAGAGCTAGGAAAGAATTTCTGCGGAATGCTGGCGGAGGAGATATTCACCTAAGTGTTCAGGCTATTCCTTTGGGAGCAACTGTTTATGTTGCCACTCCAGAAACCAAAACCAGTGATCCGAGGGCAGAGGCCCTGCACATGGCACACGCTGTGGGGAGCCCAGTCGTGTGCACCGGCGGGGCAGCGAAGTGACAAGCACCACAACCCACAGAAAAGGTAACGAAGGCACTGATCTTCTATTTGTATCTGCCAGGAACAACAAGGTTAAAATGCCCTAGTTCCAAAATGTAGAATTAGTGCTACAACGGTCTTCAAGAGGACCAGCGGTGGATGCCGCTTCTGCCTTCCGTACACAGGAGGCGGCACATGGGTCACACGGTACGGTCATACTGCGATGGGACGCACACTTGTTGACCTCTCATGGCACAGCTCCACACTTCGGGGACAGTGCTTTCCATTAGCTGTGTTTTCTGATGACGTGTCGCGCCGGCCCCGTCCAACAGCAGAACCTCTTTAGATCCAAACAGACTTTTCCACTCTCTCACCGGAAGTGAAACCAGGCCACGCGAACACTTTCACAATACAACTGCCGGGAATGGACTTTTTTTTAAAAAAAAACACATTCCTTCCTCCTAATTTATCAAATAAACGACTTACTGAAGAACAGGGGCCAGCTTCGATCGGTAAACAGCCGTTAGAACGACTTTTTTACTTTGCGATACCATTACAACGCATGCATTAACACGCATGCGTTGAACATCGCAAAGTCATTATTACACATTTATTTAGAACGCATGGTCATTTACCACGCATGACTTTACAATAGATTTTGGTGTAAAGGTATGTATGGTAAATAACCATGAGTTCTAAAAAAATGTAGACAATCCACGTTGTTGTAAGGAAACAGAGGCTGTTCCGTGTCCTCACAACGACATCCACAGCCCCTCAGAGACGACATGAGGCAGACAGCACGAGGAGAAAGGAACCACGAGAAGTGAGAGGTAAGAGGGATTGGGCATGGGGTGGTGGTTACTTTTCTAGGGTTTAGGGTAGTGCAGTGGTGTTTGTGTAGTGTAGGGGGTCGTGCTGTGGGTTGTGTTTTAGGGTTTAGGGTAGTGCAGTGGTGTTTGCGTAGAGTAGTGGGTCGTGCTGGGGGTAGTGTTTTAGGGTTTAGGGTAGTGCAGTGCTGTTTGTGTAGTTTAGAGGGTCGTGCTGGTGGTAGTGTTTTAGGGTTTAGGGCAGTGCAGTGATGTTTGTTCAGTGTAGGGGGTCATACTTGGGGTAGATTTAGGGTTTAGGGTAGTGTAGTGGTGTTTGGGTAGTGTAGGGGTCATGCTGGGGGTAGATTTAGAGTTTAGGGTAGTGCAGTGGTGTTTGGGTAGTGTAGGGGGTCATGCTGGGGGTAGATATTGGGTTTAGAGTAGTGCAGTGGTGTTTGGGTAGTGTAGGGAGTCATGCTGGGGGAGTGTTTTAGGGTTTAGAGTTGTGTAGTGGTATTTGGGTAGCGTAGGGGGTTGTGCTGTGGGTAGTGTTTTAGGGTTTAGGGTAGTGCAGTGGTGTTTGGGTAGTGCAGGGGGTGGTGCTGGGGGTAGTGGTTTAGGGTTTAGGGTAGTGCAGTGGTGTTTGGGTAGTGTAGGGGGTCATGCTGAGGGTAGAGTTAGTGTTTAGGGTAGTGCAGTGGTGTTTGGGTACTGTGGGGGGTACCCAGTGGTGTTTGGGTAGTGTAGGAGATACTGCTGGGGGTAGTGTTTTAGGGTTAAGGGTAGTGCAATAGTGTTTGGGTAGTGTAGGGGTACTGCTGGGGGTAGTGTTTTCGGGTTTAGGGTAGTGCAGTGGTGTTTGGGTAGTGTAGGGGGTCGTGCTGAGGGTAGAGTTAGCGTTTAGGGTAGTGCAGTGGTGTATGGGTAGAGTAGGCGGTCGTGCTGGGGGAGTGTTTGAGGGTTTAGGGTAGTGCAGTGTTTGTTTGTTTATTTATTATGCTTGATTAATTAAAACCATTGCATACACAAAAGAAAAAATATCTTACAGTTTTTGATAAAATGATTATAAAAATTCCCAACTTTTTATCAGCAGCGACAATAAGAATGACTTGTAAAATGTTACAACTTGTTAAAGAAAGTGCACAAATTAATAAAACATTCTGCATGTTAGTCATATTGACTGTAAATATTGTTTTAACTGTGTCCGGTCTTGTAATGGTTATGGCACTTCTTGTAGCAGGAAGTCGTTGGGCCGTTCGGTCCGGTGTTTCAGTCTTTTTGCAGTTATGTCAAGGTATTTAATTAGCCTGCAATTTACCTGGACCAGCTCAGGGTTGAAACACAACATTACCGCTTGTCTGCACGATCTGACTCCATACTGTTTGAACGCTGGCTTTAGCAGGGGGATCCTTATGTGTTTTAACATATTACAGGTGCATTTGACGTGAATTGCGTCTTCAACACTGTTGCCGCATAAACGACAAGGCTGGACTCCTCCCTTTTTCTCCCAAGGTGGCATAAATTGATTGAAGGGGCCAACCCCCAGCTGGAGTTTTAGGAATTTTTCCTTGGTATTCATTTTTATTCCCATTTTCAGGTAGAGCTTGTCTGTGTTTAGGACCATCCAGCCGTGCGATCGTTTGGCTAATGTTTTTTTATCCTCTATTGCGGATAATAAGCGGGTTGCCTTTGTTACGGTTTTTTAAAATGTGAAATGATTCGCCGGGACTTAGATGTATAATAGATTCATGTAGGTATAGGTGATTTTCCTGGGTGGGAAAGTTCCATCCAAAGTTGGTCGTTCAGGGGTCCTCTTTCATTGCCTTTGATTTTATGCCAACATTTCACATATGCTCCCATGCATTCCAGTGACTGTTTATGTAGCCCAAATTCCAATCGTATTTAGGCCGGGGAGACCATTCTGAGAGTTGAAAGATTGCTCAGTATGAGTGAGATATTATATTGTGAAGGGTTGTTGCATCATTTCCCTTCAATGCTTCGCTTCCGTAATTTATTGTTGGCTGGAGTTTAGCTTGAAGAACCCTTAGCAAGGGGTGAAACGTCAAATCCAGTAAAAGCTTTTTTAGGGGCTTAATGGCTAGGTAGGTCATTACCCCCTTTCTTTGCAAGGATTCTATTTGCGGTTTTGATTCATTATTTTGGTCCAGTATTACCCCAAGGTATTTGTAGCTTACTGCTTGTTCCAAACGATGTCCGTCGAGAAACCAATTGAGATGTTTCTTCTTGCGGTAATTGACTGCCATAGTTTTTGTTTTGTTGAAGTTTATTTTTAGTGCATTTTCTTGTGAAAATGTATGTTACATTAAGTAAGTGCTGGAGTCCAATTGGGGTCCTACTTATCAAGACTAGGTCATCCGTGTATAGCAGGTTTGACAGAGTGGAATTCCCTAGTTTTGGTGTGTGGGCTACACAGCTGTTCAGCTCCCACGGAAAGGTCTGCTAAGAAAATATTGAATAGCAGGGGGCTAGAACACTCCCTTGTTTAAGCCCTTTTGTAGTTAGGAGTTTTTTTGACATATGTAGACCTTCGCCGAGCTTTATCCTGACCCATTTGTTGGTGTGGAGGTTCCTTAGTTGGTGTAAGAGAGTTGAAGGGATCCCCCAGCCATCCAGTTTTTGCCAAAGTTTTGTTCGGTCGACGTGGTTGAATGCTGCAACTAAATCTATAAAACAAAGAAAAAGCGGGTATTTTCCTTGTTTAGCTGCATCCATGAGCAAGGTCAGGGCCATTATGTTGGTTATTGTACCTTGCCCATTCCGGAATCCTGTTTGTGTTAGCGGTATTATGTGATTCTCTCCGGCCCAAGTGGTTAGGTCGTTCAGGTTGAGCCCTGCAAAGTCTTTGGCCTCGATGTCAATCAGGGTTATCAGGCGGTAATTCTTCGGCACAGACCTCGCTTCTTGTTTATAAATTGGGCTTATAATTGAGCCTCTCCATGACTCAGGAATTGAAGAGTTTCTGACTGCATACTTAAAGACAGGTTCAAGTGCATTGCTCCAGTAGTCCGGGTCATTTTTTAACAGCATTGGTGGAATGCCATTGGGGCCGGGGGCTCCAGCCAGTTGGCCCCTTGCTATTTGTTTCTTTATATGTTGGGTGGTGTGCCCCTCCACTAGTCTCCGTGTATCATTTTGTGCAGAGGTTAAAGTTGTTACCCATTGTTGTTGGTGTGGCACTGTTCTTTCGCCATACTCAGAAGAAGGTGGGCAATATAGTTGGCTCCTTTGCAATGCTGCTGGAACTCTCAGATCCTAGGCGTCTGGGGTGTGTAGCTATTTGTTCTGTGTCATTAAAATGGTCAGAGAGGAAGTCTATCCAGGCCTCTTCTGTGATGTGAGAGTTGATTCCGTGGTGATTTGGCCGATGTAATTTATTTAGGGATTGCCAAAATTTGGCGCTGTTTTACTGTTTTGTGTCGTAAAGAAGGTTAGACCAAAATTCATTATTCATGGTTGTTTTCCTGATCCATCTTCTTCTCTTAAGAAGGGCGTTTGAATCACGAAGAGACTGCTGCAAACTCTGATTTCCCGGTGTTCTCCGGAGTTGTCGTAATAATTGGTTTATTGTTAGTTTCAGTTTCTTAGAGACTGGGTTCTTTACTATCGTAGTTGGCAGATCATTTACGTTCTTTCGTTTTGGGCCTGTTTTGGTAGGAAATTTGTCACCAAGGGTACAGATGAATTTTTCCCAACTTTCAAACGGTTGACTTAAGTTATCTTGTACTTGCTTAAGCACTTCTTTGGCTGTAGCTGCTACTGTTTCTATATTTGTTGAGTTGCATCTTATACGTTTGGGGTTTGTTGTTCCTACCAAAATGATAGATTTGTCAGCCTCCAAGAGTAATGTTGAGGCTGCTTGAAGTAACATTTCTTGTGGCATGTGATCACTAAGTGTGTTGTTGCCTATTTGGAATGAGGCTATCCTATCAAACATGGATAACGTAGTGAATGTGAAGTCGAGGTAGGAAGATGTTTTGACTGAGTGGTATGTAGGTGCCGGGGGATTGTCCCCCTGGAAACGGTTGTTTACTGCCCTCAAGTTCAGGTGATCTAATTCTGAAAGAAGGTAGGTTGAACTCTTCGCTGGTTTGGTTTCTTGAATCGGGATTCCCCATGTACCAGTCAGGTCTTGCGTGAGCTCGTCTTCCTTGCTATTCCCTAAAAGGTGCATATTAAAATCTCCTGCCAAGATAATGTTGTCTGTGTCCTCTTTACCCATTACTCTTGTAACTTCTTTGATCAGTTCCTTGGATGTTTTATAGTTTGTGTTTGGGGTGTAGGTAGATGTTTATCAGTATTACCTTGTGTGCTGTCTGGTTAACAATCAACTTAACCATTGAAGCCTGAATACAACTTGGAGGGGGATGTAGGTTTTTATGGGGTACATTTCTCCAATTTTTGTTATGGAAGAGAGGAGGAGTAAACCCCCCGAGCGGCGTCTGAAAATGGATCCCTTAGTAGCTGTGATGAAGCTGGAAGTGTAGCCCTGTAAATCGAATGGTTTATCTTCCCAGGTCTCCTGGAGTAAAATGATGTTGAAAGTTTTAAGATAGTTCAAAAATGTGTGGTCGCTTAGTTTGGAGTTTAAGCCGTTGATATTCCAGGTACAGATTTTGACTTCATTGGGGCCCAGTCAAAGGTGTGATGGGGGGTGTTGTATGTCAATTTGGTTGCGCTAAAAGGATTGTACGTTGAAGCCCCTGCCTTCTGTTCGTTGACAAGAGTTCCTTTGCAAGGGATTGGCCGTCTGTTGAGGAGCGGCCCCTTGCTCTCCTTAGGACTGAAGTTGACAGTCTGGATTGACTGTCTGTGATTAGAAATGGAGCTGGGTATTGTGGTTTAGGCACTGGTTTTCGGGTGATCCCCCTGCTTTGAAATCTTTTGCTTTCTTGGATAATTCTACTAGCTATCTCCAGTGTTTTCCATCTAGTTTTGAAGGAATCGGAATTTGGCAGGCCGTTGTTTGTTAAAAACTCAACGAACAATAGATCGGAGGTATGAATATTGGCTAACTTTGGTATGGCTTGCAGGAGCCGTAGCATGTTCCCTCTATTTAAGATGTCTGCATGGCCTCGCGACTTGTATTTGGGGGCAAAGATGATCGTGCCAGACTCCTCCTCTTGGGTGGATTCCTGGGTCGAGGGCTCAGGGTAGTGACCAGTAACGGTTGTAAGCTGATGTAAGCTAAAGATGTCAGGGACGTTAGTTTTAGTATCAATGCTGTCAACAATGGTTGGTAATTGACTTTGGCGATCCCAAGTTTTTTCTTCCGAGTCTCTAGTTAGCTCTGGGTTTTTCTTTAATGAGTGACGTGACTCTCTGCTCGTGGGCTCTGGCATTATTAGTCTCTGATCTACCGTTTGTAGGTTGCGGACCTGGGGAGACTTGCCTGGGGCTTTTATCTTTTATGTAAGCTCCTGGACTTTGGATTTTCGGGGTATTTCTGATTGGCTGTTGGAATTGTTTTTTTTGTTACTTGAGCACTAGCCTCTATTTGCTTGGGTTTTGGTAAAGAGTGCGAATCCTCTCGCGATGTTTTTTTGCGGTTGTATAGAATTGTCTTTTGTGCCTTCTTCCGATAATGAAACTGGGGAACGTTGGTTGTTTGTAGCTTTGATATGCGTGACTACTGGTCGCCGTGGTAACCAATTGGTCACATGTTGAGCCAGAGCAGTGGTTTTCTTTTTTCCCCTCTTCCTTTTGTTCCTGCGACGGATATTCGTTGGTGTAATTTTATTAGTTGATTCGGGTGATTCTATTATTACTTTTTCTGGAGTAGCTGTGTTGGGATATTGGGAGATCCCGCTCTCTCCTGTTTCATCAGTCCTGTTTAAAATTAACTTCTCAGTATGTTGGGGTTCAGCTTTTGTTTCCTCTTTTGTAGGTAAGTCCGGGCTTTCCGCTGTTTGAGTTACAGTTGTTGCTGCGATAGATAGTAAGTCGCCCAGTAGTGTTGGTAACATGGATAGTTTGTCTACAATTGGGGAACAGGTACATTCTTGCTGAAGTAATTTGTCGTTGAGGGCTGCTTCTTGCCCTCTCTTTATAAATCCGTTTAGGTCGGCCAGCTTCCTATCATTTGCAGAAGTGAAATCTGCTAAGGTTTGAAGCACTGTCAGTTGTAAGTTCATTTTACGGGATTGATATTGTAGTGCTGCAGTTGAGTATTGCATCGTACTTAGTACAGTTTCCCAAAATGTACTGTGCTATTTAAACTCGCCTGGTAGGCAGTTGAGTGAGCTGTAGAGATTGGTCCTAGTTGTTCCGAATTTTGAGTGTTAACCAGAAGGTAGAATTCCTCTGTCTTTAGGAGGTGCTGTTTATATTTAATAGTTGTGCTTTTTTCTGGCACTTCTTGATGGCATAATGTTAGCGTGGCTATCTCAGGTTCCCTTCTTGCCGCAATCTGGGGTAGTTGGGCAGATTTTTTGGAGGGGGACCTGAAGGGCCCTGTATCTGCCTGTGAGTATAAAAGTGTTGAGTATTGTGTTTGTACGTTATCAACATATTTGGCGGAATCCCCTAGTTCTGCTTTTTGATTAGTGGTGCCAGGTTCCGCTACATTTTCTAGGTCTAGGTCTCTTTTCTCTTCTAGTTTGTCATTTGGTTCTTGGTCTTTAGTGGACCTGATGTTGATTAAGTTCCTGTTGCTTGTTCCATTTAATTCTAGTTGTTGTTTTTGTTGTAGTTTTTGTGGGTCTGTCGTATGGATTTGTGCTACTGTTTGTTTTAAGTTTAGATTTGTGTCAGACTGAGGAAGTAAATTGAAGTTGCTTGGTTGCAGAGGAGTTTGCCATTCTTTAATACCGCTAGTTTTTGAGAATATTACGGTGCCTGGATCTTTCAGAAACGCAAATTTGGTATAAATCTTGGGCTGGAAGTAATGTGGAGTCTTCCGTTGGAAGGAGCTCTCTATTGTGATTACATTTTTTGTTCCCGAACTCAGCCTTAAATTGGCCGCTGGGCTAGTGTCTTTAGGCGTTTCTTTAAATGATGACCTGGTCTGGTTTGAAGATGCATTGTGAGGGGTTCTGCGAGGGCTGGAGTATACTAGACTGTCAGTTGGGGTGGTTATTGAGGAGCTACCGCGCTCTTCAAGCGATGATATGTCGCTATTGTCCTCAAGCTTCCCACATTTGACTTTTTGGGAGTCTGAATCAGAGCCAAGAGGGTTGTTGACCTTGCTCCCATTGTCGAACACTTTTTTCCTTTTTATTGATTTTATTACTTTTTACTTTGACTTAGGAATAGTTGGGGTCTTTCTTACTCTATAGGACCTCATGTTTTCCCAGTTAATATGCTCGTTTTATTTACTGGTATTGTTTACTGGTTTTATCCCCGATAACCTCGGTATCTGCCCGACGTCGATTTTCCTTAGTTGTGATTTAACTAGGTACTGTCTCGTTGCTGTTGGAGTAAGTTGGTCACTTGGTAGCTCACTTGGTACAAGCCTACTATGGGCAGCGAGGATGAAGATGAGGCAAGGACGGAGCAGGGAGGAAAGCTGGCCCAACTTAAGTCACTTTGATCAAAACTCGTATCAGCTCGTATTGGCTGGTGACAGGAAGACTCCCAGAGGTACGCAGGGGTGGGGCTTGGCCTCGGTCTTGATCAGGTGCTTGATGTTGGTGATAATTAGATATCTCACGGCAAGCCCCCACAACCCCCGCTGACAAAGCTGACGAGGCTGCCAAGTGCACCTAGCTCTGTGTCACATACCCCCCGATGCTCGCTGCTCTCACCTGCTCCGCACCCTGCTCCACACCCTCACCGTAGCCACTGCCCAGTGGTCTCCCGCAAGGCCATTGCTCTGTTTCTCCGTTGTTCCTAAGTACGCTGTGGATGTTCTTAGGAGCTCTTGGGAGCTCTTAGGTAAGTGTTCAGTTCCGTTCTGTTCCGCTCTAGTCTACAGGACGGTAAGAGTGGAGGCGGGAGGGAGGTGATACCAACAGCGGGGCAGGGCTGAGTAAGTGTGAGGCACTGTAGGCGGTGAGAGGCAATAATGAGGGCGATGAGAAGCAGTGGCAGCGGAGCGGAAAAACACCTAGCCGGCTCCTAATCAGCACCGCTGTGTTCCGCAGCTACAGCGGGAGCGCAGTGGAGCAGCCAACCAGTCAGCCAGCCGACCTGCCAGAAGCCAAAAGCGGAGGGGAGGTCCTGTCCGGTCCGGTCAGATCCGGCCGGATGGGTAAGGGACTCTGCTGGCCCCCAGCAGGCGCAATAAGTTCAAGCTTTCCGGGCTTCAGCGGGCTTTTCCCGGACTTCCGCGGGCCCGGCTGCCCACAACGGGAGTGATGGGGATGGCGGCGGCGGGATCAGGGACCTGGACGAGGCAAGCAAGAGTAAGACGCTCACAGAGCTCACGACAGCACTCACAACAGAAATAGCAGCAGCCA
Source organism: Triturus cristatus (assembly GCF_964204655.1). Taxonomy (NCBI): domain Eukaryota; kingdom Metazoa; phylum Chordata; class Amphibia; order Caudata; family Salamandridae; genus Triturus; species Triturus cristatus. The sequence continues at coordinate 1,880,592,290 of NC_140589.1, forward strand.
GAACCAGAACTGGTAGTGCAGTGGTGTTTGGGTAGTGTAGGGGGTCGTGCTGGCGGTAGTGGTTTAGGGTTTAGGGTAGTGCAGTGGTGTTGGAATAGTGTAGGGGATACTGCTGGGGGTAGTGTTTTAGGGTTTAAGGTAGTGTAATGGTGTTTGGGTAGTCTAGGGGGTACTGCTGGGGGTAGTGTTTTAGGGTTTAGGATAGTGCAGTGGTGTTTGGGTAATGTAGGGGGTACTGCTGGGGGTAGTGTTTTAGGGTTAAGGGAAGTGCAGTGTTGTTTGTGTAGTCTAGGGGGTCGTGCTGGGGGTAGTGTTTTAGGGTTTAGGGTAGTGCAGTGGTCTTTGTGTAGTGTAGGGGTAATGTTTTAGAGTTTAGGGTAGTGCAGTGGTGTTTGTGTAGTGTAGGGGGTCATGCTTGGGTGTAGTTTTTTAAGGTTTATGGTAGTGCAGCGGTGTTTGCGTAGTGTAGGGGGTTATGTTTTAGGGTTTACGGTAGTGCAGTAGTGTTTGGGTAGTATAGGAAGTCGTGCTGGGGCGAGTGTTTTAGGGTTTAGGGCAGTACAGTTGTGTTTGGGTAGTATAGGGTGTCGTGCTGGGGGTGGAGTTTTAGGGTTTAGGGCAGTGCAGTGGTGTTTGGGTAGTATAGGGGGTCGTGTTTTAGGGTTTAGGGTAGTGCACTGGTGTTTGGGTAGTGTAGGGGGTCGTGCGGGGATAATGTTTCAGGGTTATGGGTAGTGTAGTGGCCTTTGGGTAGTGTAGGGGGTCCAGATGGGGGTGGCATTTTAGGGTTTAGGGCAGTGCAGTGGTGTTCGGGCAGTGTAGGGTGTCATGCAGGGAATGGTGTTTCAGGGTTTAGGGCACTGCAGTGGTGTTCGGGAAGTGTAGGGGTCGTGCAGGGGGTGGTGTTACAGGGTTTAGGTCATTGCAGTGGAATTTGGGCAGTGCAGTGGTGATCAGGCATTGTAGGGGGTCTTGCTGGGGGTGATGTTTCAGGGTTTAGGGCAGTGGTGTTCACTCGGTGTAGGGGGTCTTGCTGGGAGTGATGTTTCAGGGTTTAGGACAGTGCAGTGGTGTTCGGGCAGTGTAGGGGGTCTTGCTGGGACTAGTTATTCAGGGTTTAGGGCGGTGCTGTGGTGTGGTGTTCGGACAGTCTAGGGGGTCTTGCTAGGGATAGTGTTTCAGGGTTTAGGGCAGTGGTGTTCGGGCAGTGTAGGGGGTCTTGCTGGGGGTGGTGTTTCAGGGTGTAGGGCAGTGCAGTGGTGTTCAGGCAGTGTAAGGGGTCTTGCTGGGGGTGATGTGTCAGGGTTTAGGGCAGTGCAGTTGTGTTGGGGCAGTGTAGGGGGTCTTGCTGGGGGTGGTGTTTCAGGGTATAGGGCAGAGCAGTGGTGTTCGGGCAGTGTAGAGGGTCTTGCTGGAGATTGTGTTTTAGGGTTTAGGACAGTGCAGTGGTGTTCAGGCAGTGTAGGGGGGCTTGCTTGGGGTGGTGTTTCAGGGTTTAGGGCAGTGGTGTATGGGCAGTGTGGGGGGTCTTGCTGGGGGTGATGTTTTAGGGTTTAGGGCAGTGCAGAGGTGTTCGGGCAGTGTAGGGGGTCTTGCTGTGGGTGGTGTTTCAGGGTTTAGGGCAGTACAGTGGTGTCTGGGCAGTGTAGGGGGTCGTGCTGGGGTGATGTTTCAGGGTTTAGGGCAGTGATGTTCACTCAGTGTAGGGGGTCTTGTTGGGGTTGATGTTTCTGGGTTTAGGACAGTGCAGTGATGTTCGGACATTGTAGGGGGTCTTGCTGGGGGGAGTGTTTCAGGGTTTAGGGCAGTGCAGAGGTGTTGGGGCAGTGTAGGGGGTCTTGCTTGGTGCGGTGTTTCAGGGTTTAGGGCATTGCGGTGGTGTTCGGGCAGTGTAGGGGGTCGTGCTGGTGGTGGTGTTTCAGGGTTTAGGGATTTGCAGTGGTGTTTGGGCATTGTAGGGCGTTTTGCTGGGGGTGGTGTTTCAGGATTTAGGGCAGTGCAGTGGTATTAGGGCAGTGTAGCGGGTCTTGCAGGGCGTGGTGTTTCAGGGTTTAGGGCAGTGCAGTGGTGTTTGGGCAGTGTAGGGGGTCTTGCTGGGGGTGGTGTTTCAGGGTTTAGGTCAGTGCAGTGGTCTTCGGCCAGTGTAGGGGGTCATGCTGGGTCTGGTGTTTCAGGGTTTAGGGCAGTGCAGTGGTGTTCGGGCAGTGTTGGGGGTCTTACTGGGGCTGGTGTTTCAGGGTTTAGGGAAGTGCTGTGGTGTTTGGGCATTGTAGGGGGTTTTGCTGGGGGTGGTGTTTCAGGATTTAGGGCAGTGCAGTGGTATTAGGGCAGTGTAGGGGGTCTTGCTGGGCGTGGTGTTTCAGGGTTTAGGGCAGTGCAGTGGTGTTCGGGCAGTGTAGGGGGTCATGTTGGGTCTAATGTTTCAGGGTTTAGGGCAGTGCAGGCGTTTTCGGGCAGTGTTGGGGGTCTTGCTGGGGCTGGTGTTTCAGTGGTTAGGGCAGTTCAGTGGTGTTCGGGCAGTGTAGGGGGTAGTGCTGGCACTGGTGTTTCAGGGTTTAGGGCAGTGCAGTGGTGTTCGGGTAGTGTAGGGGCTCTTGCTGGGAGTAGTGTTTCAGGGTTTAGTGCAGTGGTGTTCTGGTAGAGTAGGGGTTCTAGCTGGGTTTGATATTTCAGGGTTTAGGGCGGTACAGTGGTGTTCAGGCACTGTAGGGGGTCTTGCTGGGGGTTTTGGGCAGTGCAGTTGTGTTCGGGCAGTGTAGGGGGTCATGCTGGGGCTGATATTTCAGGGTTTAGGGCAGTGCAGTGGTGTTTGGGCAGTGTAGGGGGTCATGCTGGAGCTGGTGTTTCAGGGTTTTGGGCAGAGCAGTGGTGTTTGGGCAATGTAGGGTTCGTGCTTCGGGTGGTGTTTCTGGGTTTAGGGCAGTGCAGTGGTGTTCGGGCAATGTAGGGGGTCTTGCTGGGGGTGGTGTTTAAGGGTTTAGTTCAGTGGTGTTCGGGCAGTGTAGGGGGTCTTGCTGGGGCGAGTGTTTCAAGGTTTAGGGCAGTGCAGTGGTGTTCGGGCAGTGTAGGGGGTCATGCTGGGGCTAGTGTTTCAGGGTTTTGGGCAGAACAGTGGTGTTTCGGCAATGTAGGGTTCTTGCTTGGGGTGGTGTTTCTGGGTTTAGGGCAATGCAGTGGTGTTCGGGCAATGTAGGGGGTCTTGCTGGGGGTGGTGTTTCAGGGTTTAGTTCAGTGGTGTTCGGGCAGTGTAGGGGGTCTTGCTGGGGCTGGTGTTTCAGTGTTTAGGGCAGTTCAGTGGTGTTCAGGCAGTGTAGGGGGTCGTGCTGGCACTGGTGTTTCAGGGTTTAGGGCAGTACAGTAGTGTTCGGGCAGTGTAGGCGGTCGTGCTGGGGCTGGTGTTTCAGGGTTTAGGGAAGTGCTGTGGTGTTTGGGCATTTTAGGGGGTTTTGCTGGGGGTGGTGTTTCAGGATTTAGGGCAGTGCAGTGGTATTAGGGCAGTGTAGGGGGTCTTGCTGGGCGTGGTGTTTCAGGGTGTAGGGCAGTGCAGTGGTGTTCAGGCAGTGTAAGGGGTCTTGCTGGGGGTGATGTGTCAGGGTTTAGGGCAGTGCAGTTGTGTTGGGGCAGTGTAGGGGGTCTTGCTGGGGGTGGTGTTTCAGGGTATAGGGCAGAGCAGTGGTGTTCGGGCAGTGTAGAGGGTCTTGCTGGAGATTGTGTTTTAGGGTTTAGGACAGTGCAGTGGTGTTCAGGCAGTGTAGGGGGGCTTGCTTGGGGTGGTGTTTCAGGGTTTAGGGCAGTGGTGTATGGGCAGTGTGGGGGGTCTTGCTGGGGGTGATGTTTTAGGGTTTAGGGCAGTGCAGAGGTGTTCGGGCAGTGTAGGGGGTCTTGCTGTGGGTGGTGTTTCAGGGTTTAGGGCAGTACAGTGGTGTTTGGGCAGTGTAGGGGGTCGTGCTGGGGTGATGTTTCAGGGTTTAGGGCAGTGATGTTCACTCAGTGTAGGGGGTCTTGTTGGGGTTGATGTTTCTGGGTTTAGGACAGTGCAGTGATGTTCGGACATTGTAGGGGGTCTTGCTGGGGGGAGTGTTTCAGGGTTTAGGGCAGTGCAGAGGTGTTGGGGCAGTGTAGGGGGTCTTGCTTGGTGCGGTGTTTCAGGGTTAAGGGCATTGCGGTGGTGTTCGGGCAGTGTAGGGGGTCGTGCTGGTGGTGGTGTTTCAGGGTTTAGGGATTTGCAGTGGTGTTTGGGCATTGTAGGGGGTTTTGCTGGGGGTGGTGTTTCAGGATTTAGGGCAGTGCAGTGGTATTAGGGCAGTGTAGCGGGTCTTGCAGGGCGTGGTGTTTCAGGGTTTAGGGCAGTGCAGTGGTGTTTGGGCAGTGTAGGGGGTCTTGCTGGGGGTGGTGTTTCAGGGTTTAGGTCAGTGCAGTGGTCTTCGGCCAGTGTAGGGGGTCATGCTGGGTCTGGTGTTTCAGGGTTTAGGGCAGTGCAGTGGTGTTCGGGCAGTGTTGGGGGTCTTACTGGGGCTGGTGTTTCAGGGTTTAGGGAAGTGCTGTGGTGTTTGGGCATTGTAGGGGGTTTTGCTGGGGGTGGTGTTTCAGGATTTAGGGCAGTGCAGTGGTATTAGGGCAGTGTAGGGGGTCTTGCTGGGCGTGGTGTTTCAGGGTTTAGGGCAGTGCAGTGGTGTTCGGGCAGTGTAGGGGGTCATGTTGGGTCTGATGTTTCAGGGTTTAGGGCAGTGCAGGCGTTTTCGGGCAGTGTTGGGGGTATTGCTGGGGCTGGTGTTTCAGTGGTTAGGGCAGTTCAGTGGTGTTCGGGCAGTGTAGGGGGTAGTGCTGGCACTGGTGTTTTCAGGGTTTAGGGCAGTGCAGTGGTGTTCGGGTAGTGTAGGGGCTCTTGCTGGGAGTAGTGTTTCAGGGTTTAGTGCAGTGGTGTTCTGGTAGAGTAGGGGTTCTAGCTGGGTTTGATATTTCAGGGTTTAGGGCGGTACAGTGGTGTTCAGGCACTGTAGGGGGTCTTGCTAGGGGTTTTGGGCAGTGCAGTTGTGTTCGGGCAGTGTAGGGGGTCATGCTGGGGCTGATATTTCAGGGTTTAGGGCAGTGCAGTGGTGTTTGGGCAGTGTAGGGGGTCATGCTGGAGCTGGTGTTTCAGGGTTTTGGGCAGAGCAGTGGTGTTTGGGCAATGTAGGGTTCGTGCTTCGGGTGGTGTTTCTGGGTTTAGGGCAGTGCAGTGGTGTTCGGGCAATGTAGGGGGTCTTGCTGGGGTGAGTGTTTCAAGGTTTAGGGCAGTGCAGTGGTGTTCGGGCAGTGTAGGGGGTCATGCTGGGGCTAGTGTTTCAGGGTTTTGGGCAGAACAGTGGTGTTTCGGCAATGTAGGGTTCTTGCTTGGGGTGGTGTTTCTGGGTTTAGGGCAATGCAGTGGTGTTCGGGCAATGTAGGGGGTCTTGCTGGGGGTGGTGTTTCAGGGTTTAGTTCAGTGGTGTTCGGGCAGTGTAGGGGGTCTTGCTGGGGCTGGTGTTTCAGTGTTTAAGGCAGTTCAGTGGTGTTCAGGCAGTGTAGGGGGTCGTGCTGGCACTGGTGTTTCAGGGTTTAGGGCAGTACAGTAGTGTTCGGGCAGTGTAGGCGGTCGTGCTGGGGCTGGTGTTTCAGGGTTTAGGGAAGTGCTGTGGTGTTTGGGCATTTTAGGGGGTTTTGCTGGGGGTGGTGTTTCAGGATTTAGGGCAGTGCAGTGGTATTAGGGCAGTGTAGGGGGTCTTGCTGGGCGTGGTGTTTCAGGGTTTAGGGCAGAGCAGTGGTGTTCGGGCAGTGTAGGGGGTCTTGCTGGGGGTGGTGTTTCAGGGTTTAGGTCTTTGCAGTGGTCTTCGGCCAGTGTAGGGGGTCATGTTGGGTCTGGTGTTTTCGGGTTTAGGGCAGTGCAGTGGTTTTCGGGCAATGTTGGGGGTCTTGCTGGGGCTGATGTTTCAGTGGTTAGGGCAGTTCAGTGGTGTTCGGGCAGTGTAGGGGGTTGTGCTGGCACTGGTGTTTTAGGGTTTAGGGCAGTGCAGTGGTGTTAGGGTAGTGTAGGGGCTCTTGCTGGGAGTAGTGTTTCAGGGTTTAGTGCAGTGGTGTTCTGGTAGAGTAGGGGTTCTAGCTGGGTTTGATATTTCAGGGTTTAGGGTGGTACAGTGGTGTTCAGGCACTGTAGGGGGTCTTGCTGGGGTGGTGTTTCAGGGTTTTGGGCAGTGCAGTAGTGTTCGGGCAGTGTAGGGGGTCATGCTGGGGTTGGTGTTTCAGGGTTTTGGGCAGAGCAGTGGTGTTTGGGCAATGTAGGGTTCGTGCTTGGGGTGATGTTTCTGGGTTTAGGGCAGTGCAGTGGTGTTCGGGCAATGTAGGGGGTCTTGCTGGGGGTGGTGTTTCAGTGTTTAGTTCAGTGGTGTTCGGGCAGTGTAGGGGGTCTTGCTGGGGCTGGTGTTTCAAGGTTTAGGGCAGTGCAGTGGTGTTTGGGCAGTGTAGGGGGTCATGCTGGGGCTGGTGTTTCAGGGTTTAGGGCAGTGCAGTGGTGTTCGGGCAGTGTAGGGGGTCTTGCTGGGGCTGGTGTTTCAGGGTTTAGGGCAGTGCAGTGGTGTTCGGGCAGTGTAGGGGTTCATGCTGGGGCTGATGTTTCAGGGTTTAGGGCAGTGCAGTAGTTTTCGGTCAGTGTAGGGGGTCGATCTGGGGGTGGTGTTTCAGGGTTTAAGGCTGTGGTGTTCACGCAGTGTAAGGGGTCTTGCTGGGGGTGATGTTTCAGGGTTTAGGGCAGTGATGTGGTGTTCGGGCAGTGTAGGGGGTCTTGCTGGGGGTAGTGTTTCAGGGTTTAAGGCAGTGCTTTGGTGTTTGGGAAGTGTAGGGGTCATGCTGGGGGTAGTGTTTCAGGGTTTAGGGCAGTGCAGTGGTGTTCGGGCAGTGTAGGGTGTCGTGTTGGGGGTGGTGTTTCAGGATTTAGGGCAATGCAGTGGTGTTTGGGCAGTGTAGGGTGTCGTGCTGGGGTAGTGTTTTAGGGATTAGGGCAGTGCAGTGGTGGTCGGGCAATGTAGGGGTCGTGCTGGGCTAATGTTTTAGGGTTTAGTGCAGTCTAGTGGTGTTCATGCAGTGTAGGGGGTGATGCTGATGTCTTGATTTAGGGTTTAGGGCAGTACAGTGGTGTTTGTTTAGTGGCAGCGCATGTGCTGCGTCGCTAGGCGAGACCTAAAAAGCATTGCACCAAGATGGCTGGCAACACTTCCTGGATTGAAGTGTTGGCAGCCAGTTAAAGCCAAGCTTCTGCTTGTATAGTTAGGTCCCGCCCAGATATATAAAGAGATTTTCCTCTCTAAAACTACTGAATGGATTTACACCATTTAAAAAAAATAGTGCTTTCTGAACCAAGGGCTACTTTTTTGCCTAATTGGTCTAATTCCGTTCATCAGTTCGGACTGTAGCCTTGTCTAAAGTTTCCTATGGGAAATAACGTGAGTAAAACGCGTTTTGGGACCCCCCTCTTTTCTCGGCCCCTGCTTGACGAATCACCCCATAACTTTCAGGATAGGAGCTGACCGGAGTGCCCCACTAGTTTTGTAGATTCGTCATCCGGAGCCAAAGTTCATGCCATTCCTATGTAAACTAGGTCCTAACTATAACTATCTACTGGCGACCGCCAGCAGATAATATATATATATTTGTATATATATTCAGAAACACAAAGGAGGCCGCACTCCAGAGATTGGTTTCAGATTTGCTTTATTTACACCCCGACTGGTGGTAGTGGTGGTGAAATCAAAGCAACTCTGAAACCGGTCTCTGGAGTGCGGCGTCCTTTGTGTTTCTGAATTTAAATATCGGGTAAGGATTCTACCCGTTGCTGCCTGCACCAGGTATTGAGCGTGCTGACATTGGGAATTATTTGTTTGATATATTACCTACTGGCGATAGCCAGTAGGTAGTTATAGTTAGGACCACGTTTCCATAGGAAAACCTCAACATTCTATTTTGAATAACTTTGGCGCCGGTCGACGAATCCTCGCAAATTTTTCAAAATAGGTGGGGCGCTCCGCTCCGCTCCTACCCTGAAAGTCTCGGGGGGATCCGTCAAGCGGGGGCTGAGATAAAAGGGGGGTCCCAAAACGCGTTTTTCCCATGCATTTTTCCATAGGACCTTTAGAACGAGCTACAGCCCGAACGGCTGAACAGAATTACTCAAAATTTGGCAGAGAGGTAGTCCCTAGGTCAAGGAAGTGCCTTTTGTAGGTTTGGTGTAAATCTGTTCAGTAGATTCTGAGAAAATAGCCTTTAAATCAATATATATATCTGAGCCAGCTTACGGTACGCTTACCGTACGCTTACGGTAAGCGTACGGTGGCGTGCGCGAGCGCGATTCTGATTGGCTCTTAGATCTTAGTAAACATTCGAATCGGCCGAAACCAGGAAGCGGCGGCCGCCATTTTGTCTCTCGCACTGAGAGTGATTTTTAAAATATCAAGCCCAAAAACATGTAAAGGGGCTGTTTTGACAACTCCCTCCCACATAGTCATGTTGAGGGAGTCCACAAACATCCCCCAAGTGCAAAAACGGTTTTATTTTTTTTTCGGCAATTTCGCGGGGTACGCTTACCGTACGCTTACCGTAAGCGTACGGTAAAAAAATAAAAATAAAAAAAACACTATCCACACTTACCCCACCCCCTGTGCTTTTGGTGGCCGAAGGCCACCAAAAGCACAGAGCTTATGTTAAGGGCAAAACACACTATCCACACTTACCCCACCTCCTGTGCTTGCCACCAAATGTACAGGGCTTATTATAAGGGAAAAAAACTTAGCATTTAAAAAACCGTACTAATTCACTGAAAAAACCATAGGTTTCACACACGTTATAGTTAGGAATTAGCATTTAAAAAACCTTGCTAATTCAATGAAAAAACCATAGGTTTCACACATGTTATAGTTAGCGGAAATTTTACTGATAAAAAACCAGTGAAATTCCCCCGTTATAGTTAGCGCAGGCAACTATAACTCACGCGACTGCAATCTTCTGCTGATGACATATGTGTCTTTATGAAAAAAAAATATTTGTAATATATGTATAGCTAAAAATGTATGGAAGAAGACATGGGCAAATAAGTGTCTAAATACAGTATTAGCATCAGCAGAGGATTGCAGTCGCGTGAGTTATAGTTGCCTGCGCTAACTATAACGGGGGAATTTCACTGGTTTTTTATCAGTAAAATTTCCGCTAACTATAACATGTGTGAAACCTATGGTTTTTTCATTGATATATATATATTTACAGAGCGATTTCCCAGTGCTGAAAATATGTGACTGAAATAACTATATTGAGTCTCTTTGGAGTTGCATGAAAAACAGTAATGTGGGGTACTGCTGCAAAGTACAAAAAAGATGCTATATAGAGATATCTGACTTAAGTCTAGTGGCAGTTTTGACGCCATAAAGGTCATGCTGGAAAGAACAGTTTTGTATTATGTGGATAGCTAAGTGGATTAGTAAAGCCATGCAGTAGAAACACTTTTAAACAGATGAAATGTATTTTTGAGAGAGGGGCTATGGAAAGATGGGGGGCACGTTTGCAAGGATGGTAGTGGGCGCGTCCAAGGAGGTCATAGTGTGCAACTGTAAAGCACACGTTCACCCGTAGGCATGGGTACTTGGGCCTCCCACACAAGTGCAGCACCATTTTTCACAGGAGACCTTGCGGACCGCTGGGTGTTAGGAAATTCATGTCTCCCCTGTGATGCCACAACTTTCAAACACCAAAAATTAAGGAAAAAGTGATTTTCTTCAGCTAAATTTGAGGTTTGCAAGGGATTTTGGGTAAGAAAACTTTGGGGGATCCACGCAAGCCATACTTCCCTGGAAACCCCTGGGTGTCTTGTTTTTAGAAATGTGTGGGTTTGATAGGCTTCCCTATCTGGCTGCCTAGCACAGGGCCAAAAACTGAGGTGACCCTCCTTGCAAAACCAGGTTGTTTTGTGATAGGCAATTTTAATGTTGCCTCAATACGTTTTGGGCCCTAGCCTGTCGCAGGTACTTGGGCCTCCCACACGAGTGAGGCACCATTTTTATCGGGAGACTTTGGGGATCGCTGGGTGGTAGGAAATTCATGTCTGCCCGGAGATGCCACAACTTTGCCACACCAAAAAGTAAGGAAAAAGTGATTTTTTCAGCTAAATTTGAGGTTTGCAAGCGATTATGGGTAAGAAAAGTTTGGAGGATCCATGCAAGCCATATCTCCCTGGAATCCCCCGGCTATCTAGTTTTCAGACGTGTTCGATAGGTTTCCCTAGCTGGCCGCCGAGCACAGGGCTAAAAACCGAGGTGACCCCCCTTGCAAAACCAGGTTGTTTTGTGATAGGCAATTTTGATGTCGCCTCAGTATGTTTAGGGCCCTAGCCTGTCGCGGGGTCTTGGGCCTCCCACACAAGTGAGGCACCTTTTTTATGGAGAGACCTTGGGGAACGCTGGGTGGTAGGAAATTCATGTGTGCCCGGAGATGCCACAACTTTCCCACACCAAAAATTAAGGAAAAAGTAATTTTTTCAGCTAAATTTGAGGTTTGCAAGGGATTCTGGATAAGAAAACGTTGGGGGATCCATGCAAGCCATACCTTCCTGGCACCCCCCGGGTGTCTAGTTTTCAGAAATGTGGGGGTTCTATAGGTTTCCCTAGCTGGCCGCCGAGCACGGCGCCAAAAGCCGAGGTGACCCCCTTTGCAAAACCAGGTTCTTTTGAGATAGGCAATTTTGATGTCACCTCAATACGTTAAATCTGTGCTGCAGAGGCAGAATCTGTGCCATGTGTCCCAAGTGATAGGTCCAACATGGTTGCATTCTATGAATCTGGCCAATCCATTTAAAAGTACAATCCGTACACGCCTTCCGCATCGTTCAAATCTTCACCTTCATGGAACACTTGAAATTGCAACATTGTTATAGGCAACCAACTGAAATTCCAGTACACAACTCGTACAAGTTTTGAATCCGCATCCGTCTCCATGACATTCCGGAGCCAATGGGTGTGCCCGGATCGTTCAACTGACTGTACAACGCGTATTTTGAATATACAC